>NC_137497.1:10223720-10326220 GCF_041902795.1 Electrophorus electricus
TACATCTCTCCGTAACACACACATAATACACTTCTTTCACACAAACGCATACACAATCCACCTCTCTCTCTCTCTCACACGCACACACACATACTTTGTCTTTCACACACAAACATGCACTCTACACGTCTCTCACATACACACACACACAGCCTGTCACATACACACACATAATATACCTGTCTCTCTCTCTCTCTCTCTCTCTCTCTCTCTCTCTCACACACACACACACACACACACACACACACACACACACACGAACGCACACACACCACCTCTCTCTTTCTCTCTCTCACACACTCACACACATACACAGACACACCTCTCACTCACACACTCTTACACACACAAACACACAGTAGATCTCTCTGTCACACACACACACACACACACACACACACACTACAAGTCTCTTACGCAAATGTATGCACACACACACTCACACATACACAGACACCTCTCTCTCACACACACTACAGTTCTTTCTCACACATACACGGTACACATCTTTCTCTGTCTCTTACACACACTACACCTGTCTCTCTCTGTCATACACACACACAAGCACACACCTCTCAAACACACAAACACACAGTACATCTCTCTCTCTCACACACACACACACACACACACCTCTCACACACACACACCTCTCTCACTCACACACCTCTCTCACTCACACACCTCTCTCACTCACACACCTCTCTCACTCACACACCTCTCTCACTCACACACCTCTCTCACTCACACCTCTCTCACACACACCTCTCTCACACACACCTCTCTCACACACACCTCTCTCACACACACAAACAGTACAAATCTCTGTGACACACACACACACACTCTCTCTCTCTCACCCCTCTCTCTCTCTCTCACACACACACACACACACACACACACACACACACACACACACACACACACACACACACACACACACACACACACACACACACACACACACACACACACACACACAATACTACAAAATACACCTGTATCTTTCTCTTACACACATACACACACACCTCTCTCACACACTACACTTCGTTCTCACACATACACGCTACACATCTTTCTCTGTCTCTTACACACACTACACCTGTCTGTCATACACACACACGAACACACACCTCTCTCACACACACACACACAGTACATCTCTGTGACACACACACACACACACACACACTACAAGTCTCTTACACAAACGTATGCACGCACACACACACACACACGTGTCTTACACAAACGTATGCACACACACACACACAAAACACCTCTCTCTCTCTCTCTCACACACACACACACACACACACACAAAATACACCTGTATCTTTCTCTCATACACATACACACACACACACACACTTCTCACACATACACACTACACATCTCTCTCTGTCATTCACTCTATACCTCTCACTCTTTCACACACACACACCCACACACACACACACCCACACACACACACACACTCACACACACACACACTCACACACACACACACTCACACACACACACACTCACACACTCACACACACACACACTCACACAGACACTTTAAACCTCTCCCTCTCTCTCTCACACACACACACACAATAAATGATGTTCAAATAATAGACTGAGCTGCAGTTGATTTCTGTACATATGACATAAATACTGTTCTACAAGTTACACATGCTGTGGAATCATAACCTCACTGTGTTAAACTCTGTACAAATCTACACATTAAAGGTGGAAATCTTTGGAAACTGAAAGGTTTTTCATTTTGTTTTCTGAGTGTTGGAGTGAAACAGATACAGATGTTGTACACAGTATGAGTGAAATGTATTATAGAAATGTATTGTAAATATTTGAGATGAAATATTATTCTTATAATATGTTACTAGAGTGTAAGTATAATGTTTATCTAGCCAGAAAAGTCTGTATATTTGATTGAAGTAGGTAAGACAAAAGTAGATTAAGAGAAAAATAACATACCTGTGATTATTTTTGTGGAGAGACTTCCATGTTGTTTTGGAGGGAAAAGAAACCGTAGTATGTTAAAGGGGACTTTTATGGGGAATATGCCTGCCCAAAGACAGGAAGTGACATTACCTCATTTGCTGTTTTTCCATATTTAAGTTTCTAAGGGAAAATTCAAGAGTGATGTTTTGAAGTTGATTGATATTGGAGAATTTATGATTGCTGGACTTTTATTCTTGTAAATGCTAAACTTTCCTTTTTTGAACATTTTTGTATGTTTTTGATGGGATGTGTTTTTTCTTTTGCACTGGAGCACTGGGAGCCAATAAAAACCTTTTCTTTTGTATCCACTTGGAGTGCTTAATGTTACCGCCAGATATTATTGCATTACAGTAGTCAAGTCTTGATGTAATAAATGCATGGACCATCTTTTCTGCATCATGTGAGAAGAGTGTTTTGATTTAAATTGTGAATGTGCTCATTATACCAAGGTACTAATTTTTTGTCCCTAATGATTGTATTCTTAAGTGGAGCAACATCATTAAAGGTGCACAGGAACACCACAAACAAAGCACACGGGGCAGAGCTGGGCAGAGATCTATTAATAATAAAGACAGAAACAAGGGCAGTTAAATTCTGGACACATTTACAACACAGTGAGCCAAACATATTCTAAAGGTCTGGAGTACCAAGAGCTGAGCAAAGAGAACAGTTACCTCACTCAGCTGGTCCTGAAATACAGTTCAGCATTAATACAATAACACTACACTAACACACAATAACACTGCACAAGCTCAGGGCCAGAAAATAGCAGCAAACCCAATCAGAATCACCAGAATTACAAAACAACATCACTTATTGGGAAACTCAATCAAAATGTTATCTGGCCCTAAATCAAAGGTACAGCGTGGCAGATTACCTAAGAACACTGTCTGATCCAAAACTGTCCACCCTGACCAAGTACAGACTCAGTGACCACCGCCTGGCCATAGAGACCAGCAGACATAAACAGTGCTGTTTACCTGAAGAGCAGAGACTGTCAGCAGTGCCAGGACTATAAGACCCAGACAAAGCTGCACTTTCTGAATGAATGTACAACATTTAGACAGATTAGAACTAAATTCTTTAAGAAAATTAGCCACGTATTCCCTGAGTTTAAAAATCTCCCTGATGAGGAGAAGCTGTGTGTGAGACAGAGAGAGAGAAAGAGAGAAACAGAGAGAGACAACTATTATCTCTGAGAGAGAGAGAGAGAACTATTATCTGAGAGAGAGAGAGAGAGAGAGAGAGAGAGAGAGACAGAATTATTACCTGTGTGTGAGAGAGCGAAAGAGAGAGAGACAGAACTATTATCTGTGTGAGAGAGAGAGAGAGAGAGAGACAGAACTATTATCTGTGTGTGAGACAGAGAGAGAGAGAGAGAGAGAGAGAACTTGCGTGAGACAGAGAGAGAGAAAGAGAGACAGAACTATTATCTGTGAGAGAAAGAAAGAGAGAGAGACAGAACTATTATCTCAGAGAGAGAGAGACAGAACTATTATCTGTGTGTGAGAGAGAGAACTATTATCTGTGTGAGAGAAAGAGAGAGACAGAACTATTATCTGTGTGAGAGATACAGAACTATTATGTGTGAGAGAGAGCGAGAGAGAGAGAAAGAGAGAGAACTATTTTCTGTGTGAGAGAGAGAGAGAGAACTAATAACTGTGTGTGTGTGTGAGAGAGAGAGAGAGAGAGAGAGAGACAGAACTATTATCTGTGTGAGATGGAGAGAGAGACAGAACTGTTGTGTGAGAGAGAGAGAGACAGAACTATTATCTGAGAGAACGAGAGAGACAGAAATATTATCTGTGTGAGAGAGAGAGAGAGAGAGAGAGAGAGAGAGAGAGAGAGAAAGAACTATTATCTGTGTGAGACCGAGAGAGAGAGAGAGACAGAACTATTATCTGTGTGTGTGTGTGTGTGTGTGTGTGTGTGTGTGTGTGTGTGTGTGTGTGTGTGTGTGTGTGTGTGTGTGTGTGTGTGTGTTTCTTTAGGGTGGAGCGCGCAGGGGAGATCAGAATCAAACCAGGACTAAGAAAATGTAAGAAGTAAATGTACACACACACTCTCACACACACACTCTCACACACACTCTCACACACACACTCTCACACACACACTCTCACACACACACTCTCACACACACACTCTCACACACACACTCTCACACACACACTCTCACACACACACTCTCACACACACACTCTCACACACACACTCTCACACACACACACACTCTCACACTCTCACACATAATATACCTGTCTCTCTCTCTCACACACACACACACACACACACACACACACACACACACACACACACACACACACACGAACACACGAACACACACACCACCTCTCTCTTTCTCTCTCTCACACACTCTCACACACATACAGAGACACACCTCTCACTCACACACACTCTTACACACAAACACATGGTAGATCTCTCTGTGTCACACACACACACACACACACACACACACACACACACACACACACACACTACAAGTCTCTTACGCAAATGTATACACACACACACTCACACATACACAGACACTACACTTCTTTCTCACACATACACGGTACACATCTTTGTCTCTTACACACACTACACCTGTCTCTCTCTGTCATACACACACACGAACACACACCTCACACATACAAACACACAGTACATCTCTCTCTCTCACACACACACACACACACACACACACACACATATTTTATGTCTTTCACACTCAAACATGCACTCTACACCTGTCTCTCACATACACACACACACACACACATAATATACCTGTCTCTCTCTCTCTCACACACACACACACCTACCTCTCTCTCACACACAAACAGTACAAATCTCTGTGACACACACACACACACACACACAAAACACCTCTCTCACTCACACACACTCTCACACACACACACTCTCTCTCTGACCCCTCTCTCTCTCTCACACACACACACACACAATACTACAAAATACACCTGTATCTTTCTCTTACAAACATACACACACACCTCTCTCACACACACTCTTACACACACTACACTTCTTTCTCACACATACACGCTACACATCTTTCTCTGTCTCTTACACACACTACACCTGTCTCTCTGTCATACACACACACGAACACACACCTCTCTCACACACAAACACACAGTACATCTCTGTGACACACACACACACACACACACACACACACACACACACACACACACACACACACACACACACACACACTACAAGTCTCTTACACAAACGTATGCACGCGCACACACACATACACACACACACAAGTGTCTTACACAAACGTATGCGCACACACACACACAAAAAACACCTCTCTCTCTCACACACACACACACACACAACAAGTGTATTACACAAACATATGCACGCACACACACACAACACCTCTCTCTCTCTCTCTCACACACACACACACACACACACACACACACACACACACACACACACACACACACACACACACACCTGTATCTTTCTCTCACACATACACACACACACACACCTCTCTCACACACACTCTTACACACACTACACTTCTTTCTCACACATACACGTTACACATCTCTCTCTGTCATCTTTCACTCTATACCTCACACTCTCTAACACACACACACAGAAACTCACACAGACACTCACACAGACACTCACACAGACACTCACACAGACACTCACACAGACACTCACACAGACACTCACACAGACACTCACACAGACACTCACACAGACACTCACACAGACACTCACACACACTCTAAACCTCTCTCTCTCACACACACACAATAAATGATGCTTAAATAATAGACTGAGCTGCAGTTGATTTCTGTACATATGACATAAATACTGTTCTACAAGTTACACATGCTGTGGAATCATAACCTCACTGTGTTAAACTCTGTACAAATCTACACATTAAAGGTGGAAATCTTTGGAAACTGAAAGGTTTTTCATTCTGTTTTCTGAGTGTTGGAGTGACACACATACAGATGTTGTACACAGTATGAGTGAAATGTATTATAGAAATGTATTGTAAATATTTGAGATGAAATATTATTCTTATAATATGTTACTAGAGTGTAAGTATAATGTTTATCTAGCCAGAAAAGTCTGTATATTTGATTGAAGTAGGTAAAACAAAAGTAGATTAAGAGAAAAATAACTTACCTGTGATTATTTTTGTGGAGAGGCTTCCATGTTGTTTTGGAGGGAAAAGAAACCGTAGTATGTTAAAGGGGACTTTTATGGGGAATATGCCTGCCCAAAGACAGGAAGTGACATCACCTCATTTGCTGTTTTTCCATATTTAAGTTTCTAAGGGAAAATTCAAGAGAGTGGTGTTTTGATGTTGATTGATATTGGAGAATTTATGATTGCTGGACTTTTATTCTTGTAAATGCTAAACTTTCCTTTTTTGAACATTTTTGTATGTTTTTGATGGGATGTGTTTTTTCTTTTGCACTGGAGCACTGGGAGCCAATAAAAACCTTTTCTTTTGTATCCATTTGGAGTGCTTAATGTTACCGCCAGATATTACTGCATTACAGTAGTCCAATCTTGATGTAATAAATGCATGGACCATCTTTTCTGCATCATGTGAGGAGAGTGTTTTGATTTAAATTGTGCATGTGCTCATTATACCAAGGTACTAATTTTTTGTCCCTAATGATTGTATTCTTAAGTGGAGCAACATCATTAAAGGTGCACAGGAACACCACAAACAAAGCACACGGGGCAGAGCTGGGCAGAGATCTATTAATAATAAAGACAGAAACAAGGGCAGTTAAATTCCAAACTTATATCATTCTAAAGGTCTGGAGTACCAAGAGCTGAGCAAAGAGAACAGTGCCCTCACTCAGCTGGTCCGGAAATACAGTTCAGCATTAACACAGTAACACTACACTAACACACACTAACACTACACATGCTGAGGACCAGAAAATAGCAGCAAACCCAATCAGAATCACCAGAATTACAAACAACATCACTTATTGGGAAACTCAATCAAAATGTTATTTGGCCCTAAATCAAAGGTACAGCATGGCAGATTACCTAAGAACACTGTCTGATCTAAAACTGAGGTCCACCCTGACCAAGTACAGACTCAGTGACCACCGCCTGGCCATAGAGACCAGCAGACATAAACAGTCCTGTTTACCTGAAGAGCAGAGACTGTGTCAGCAGTGCCAGGACTATAAGACCCAGACAAAGCTGAACTTTCTGAATGAATGTACAACATTTAGACAGATTAGAACTAAATTCTTTAAGAAAATTAGCCACATATTCCCTGAGTTTAAAAACCTCCCTGATGAGGAGAAGCTGCCGTATGTTGTTGGTGAACATAAAGAGTTCAGCACACTGGCAGCGCTGTACGTTCACTCCTGCCACAGTCTGAGGGACAGTGACTGACCAAGTCACATACCAGAGACACTGAGACATTATTATTATTATTATTATTATTATTATTATTATTATTGGTATTGTTATTATTTTTATCATTATTGGTATTGGTATTATTATTATTATTATTGGTATTATTATTATTATTATTATGATTAGAGTTATTATTATTTTTGGTATCGGTATTATTATTATTATTGGCATTATTATAATAATAATTATTATTATTGGCATTGGTATTATTATTATTATTATTATTATTGGTATTATTATAATTATTATTATTGGTATTATTATAATAATAATAATTATTATTATTATTGGTATTATTATTATTGGTATTATTATAATAATAATAATTATTATTAGTATTGGTATTGGGTGTGTTGTAGTTATATTATTATTGTTGTTGTTACTAATATTGTAAGCGGTTATAATATTGTTGTCATCTGCTGTTAGTGTTAATGTCTTTATCAAAGCTTTGGCAAGAGAGAGGGAGATGCACACTGGGACCCAGACTCCTGATGGAGGGAGGGGGAGGGAGAGAGAGAGAGGGGGGGGGGGGAGGAGGGCCACACTGGGACAGACTCTGAATGGAGGGAGAGAGTCTCCACTTCTCCATCTGGAGTCCTGGTCCCCTCCCTCTCTCTCCCTACATCCGTAGTCCCGTGCGGCCCTCCCTCTCTCTCTCTCTCTCTCTCTCTGTCTCTCTCTCTCTCTCTCTCTTTCCATCTGGAGTTTGGGTCCCCATGTGGCTCACCCTCTTTCTGTCTCTCCCTCTATTTCTCTCTCTCCCTCAGTCTGGAGTCTGGGTTGCCTCTCTCTCTCTCTCTCTCTCTCTCTCTCTCTCTCTCTCTCTCTCTCCCCGAGACCTGGACTCCAGATGGAGAAGGGGGAGAGAGAAATTTTGAGATTTCTCAATAAACTTTATTAAACAATTATATACAAGTACATGCAAACACAACATACAGTTTCAAAAAGGAAAAAGAACATTTAAAGAAACACCAAAAAACACTCCCTCATCTTTCACAAAATATCACTGTAACCCCAAATATTTTCAAAAGTAGTCATATCATTCATAGCAGAATAAAACTTAAATCTAACACTATATGACTCTTCACCACCTTTACAATGCTACTGTCACTCTGACCCTCAAACACTTCCTACTGAGCCACACTGCCATCTTATTAAATTCAGAAGTTGACATTGTGCTTTCTTCTTCTGTGTGTAATTATACCCACAAATAAAAAGTGCTTTCTTTTGTGAGACTGTCATTGTTCAGCACATCCTCTCCACCCACAGACCAGAATGATTCATAAAACTCCACTGGCAGTCCATCAATATCTGGGGCTTTCCCACCCTCCATGCTCTGAAGGGGAACCTGCAACTCCACCAGTGACAGTGGCCCCTCGAGACCCAATACAGCCTCTTCTTCTACATGAGGGGAACCATCTAAGTAAATATTTTCCAACTCCTGGTGTGATCTATACAGATTTAGATCCTTTCTCTCTCAGTACATTCACTGTAAAGCTACTAACCCCTCTGTCTGATCACAGCCAAATCACTGTGTTCATTAATAAGACAGAGACTAGCAGTGCTGCACCCACACAGACCAGTAAGCTCTTTAATACCAGGAGACCATACAGATGGGCCCAAAACAGCACAGAAGAGTTTCAGAAAGCAATCAGCTCTCAAGAAATTCAAACATTTTTAGACACATTTCTTCAACACTCTTAATAAATCTAAATCAGAAGAATCGGCTTTTCAAAACAGTGACAAATGGATAACATATTAAATCTCTTTACAATCAATTACTCAAAAAATACAAGACCTGAACAAAAGCATATAACTAAAAAATGTTATATATTAGAACTACCAATAAAAGACTTCTAGAATCCCTTAGACTTAGAAATCAAATTTCTACACTTAAAACCAAAAAAAGGTGGACGCTTTGGGAGCCGCGGCCCATAGGATGGGGTTCTGTCATGGACTGCTCCTCCCCCATAAGTCACGTGGTACAGCTTGCCACGTGCAGGGGGATTCACAAATGTACTGTGTCTCTGTTTGTAACCACGACCCCCGGGATGGCACACACGTGTAGAGGGTGTAACGTATGGAGGCTTAAGCAGGATGTGGGGATGAGACACATTGAAACAGACATTTATTAATACACTTAAACAATAAGACGTAGCAGGCTAAGGTTTCAAACACCAACAACATCCATGATAAGACAAGGGACTTTTATACACACACAACAATGACATACAACAAGAATCAGTGAGAAACATGAGAGGGCGTGGCGATGCAGACAAAACACACATGGAGATGTTTGGGGCGGGGAGGGGCCATACCGTGACAGAGATTTTAATGTTAAGGTCTTATGTGTCTATTTAAACTGTCCATGTGTGCTCCCTTTGTTGGTCATTGTTGCGACTTTGTGTTTACATCAGTCTGTACGTACATTGTAGCAGTAATGTGGGTTTTTGTTTGTTCCTTATTGATGTGTATGTGTTCATTGTGCTAATTATTTAAGTATGTTCTCCGTAGATGTTATATGTGAGTGCCACTATTGTCCACGTTTTATATTAATAAACATCCTTCACAGATGAGGGGGTCTGTGCGTCCTGCTCCGCACCCATTGGCATTCACATATAACATCCAACGTTACAGTGTGAGTGTTTGTAAAAGCTGATATCTGTCTGTAAAGCATCCTTGAGTCTGAGAAATGTATATATTATTATGTAACTAATAAGAGGAAGAGGAGGAGGAGGAAGAGTCTACTCTGATGTGCAGGGTTCCCCTCCACTAGAACCTCTTCATGTAGGAGATGTTCTACTGTACAATGTAATCAGTGTGGATGGACCACACATAGGTGATGTATTTTCTGTTTATTAAGTTTATTAAGGAACGGTTCATATTACTGGTCAGTAAATGAGTTTATTATTCAAAACTGTGAGTTTCACTATATTTTGATTGTCTTCATACTGAAGTATATAGTGAAGTATATAATGAAAATATAAAACAGCAGATTATACTCACCTTTTACTGAAGGCACAGTCATTTTCTTTCCTACAACAACATCAGACTTACAAGCAACCAGATAGAAACATAAAAAAAATGAAATCTTGCTATTTGATTTACACATTAGGTTACCTGAGAGTATCCTGAACATGACTGTGCTCAGGCAGGTTAAAGTCTTACCTTCTATGGTGACTCTAAAGGTGAATACAGTCTCCTTATTACTGATGTCCCATATGTAAACGCCACTATCAGACGCTTTCAGCTCCTTCAACTGCAGACTGGAACTGAATGACACTCTCTGCTCATACTCAGAGACACACTGAATTTCACGACCTATGACCTCACATAATCTGACAATGTTTGGACTGTCATCACTAGTCCTGTTAATAAACATCTCCACTGGCTCCGATATGGGCACATCCAGGATAAGAGATTCTCCAGAGGTAAACTGCATGGAAACCTCAGGAGCTGCAAGGACACATAGACAAACACACACACACACACACACACACACACACACACACACACGCACAGATTACCACCAAATGGAATCACCTTATTTTTATTCTCCAATTGCAAATGTTTAGTAGGGAAAATAAAGGAGGACACTTACCCTCTATCCGTAGACTCACATCACAGATCCCTACACCATCACACTCACAGATGTACCAGGTCCTCTTAGTGTAATCGGCATCAGTGATGGTGAGGGAGAGATCTCCCTTCAGGTACTGATCATGTGACATGTGAAATCCCTCAGGAACTTCAAATGGGTTCCAATCTAATTCACCCTATTAAACCTAAATCATTAAGGGTTCGTCAGCAAAGACTGAGAGAACAAACCCTTACCCTCCTCTATCTGTAGACTCACATCACAGATGTCTTTACCATTACAGGTGCAGGTGTACCATGTCCTCTTAGTGTAATCAGCATCAGTGATGGTGAGGATCTCCCTTCAGGTACTGATCATGGGACATGTAAAATCCCTCCTTTGACTGGCAGGATGTCTGGTCACACTGAGCCAGAATGTCATGTGGTTTACAGGACACAGTCCATGTGACCAGACCAGAACATGTCTGAATGCAGGGGAGAGTAGCATTGTCATGAAGATTCACCTTTAGTGAGCTAAGAGATGATGCAGAATGAAGAACTGGAGAAGAGGAGAAGACGGAGGATGGAAAACTCTGTGTTACACAGCACACACTCAACACATTCAACAGCATACATTCAACACATTCAACAGCACACATTCAACACATTCAACAGCACACACTCAACTTTCTTCAGCTGCTAGATCTGAACCAGTCTTAACTTTTTCATCAAATTAACACTACCTGTTAAAACATTTTATACATTTAATCTCACTACAGTGTAAGTGAGAAAAGCTCATGATTTATGAGACAAGATCACTGCACAAGAACCAGTTCATACTTTCTGGCTGCATAAGTCATTGCTATACCAAAACACCTACTATGAAATACTGAACCAAATTCCCAACTAACAACCTAAGTCACTAACATCTTTGTGTTAGTCAGTAACATCAAAACATATCTTAATTGTGCTGAATTGTGCTGCATTACATGAAACATGATTGAAAAAACTGCAGATACACAGACAGAGAGAGACAGTGTAGAATACAAGGAGAAACTGTGTCCCTCTTCAACTTTATATTTGATTTGCCTATGAAAAGATAGAAAATTTAATAGATAGAAATTTAAACTTTGAATTATCGGTTACAATCTGCAACCCTGGTTACTTATGCAGTGGTGCCATCAGAAAATATTTAGTGGGGGACAGATGGGACCAGTGAACATGTTGTGGTGGTACACTAAATTGTGTTACAGCCAGTGGGTTAGGGTTGTGGTAGTACACTAAACTGTGTTACAGCAGAGGGTTAGGGTTGTGGTGGTACACTAAAAAGGCCTCACAGCACAGAGTAGTTTCAGGCTATGCAGGTTAATACAAAGATACAAATCAATATTATAATAGTGTATAATAAACTGAACACAATTTAATTCCTTATCAGATTATGATATTCTCATGCGATCAGCCAAGGGATCATCAATAAACCTATGAAATTCCAATTTGAATTAATTATCACCAATAAATCAAGGGTGTAGGTTAATGAAACATAAATATTAATAATTAGCTGAGAACAAAAGGTTTTATTTATGTCCAGCACAAATTACAAAAATATTTACAAATATATTCCATTCAGATCAATCTGCTGTAATTTGTTCATCTTAATATTACTAACAGAGGCAGAGATTGAAATGTCAGTATACGAGTGCAAGCAAAAAAGCCCAGATACAGGCTACAGACACAGCATAACACCTAGATACAGGCTACAGACACAGCATAACACCTAGATACAGGCTACAGACACAGCATAACACCTAGATACAGACTACAGACACAGCATAACACCTTAGATACAGGCTACAAACACAGCATAATGCCCAGATACAGGCTACAGACAATGCCTAAAGTAGCCAAACACACAGAAATGTAACATGTAACCCCAGTAAATACTGCATAAAGATACACTAACCAAATGCACAGAACTGTACATGTAACCCCAGTAAATACTACAAACACTACAATAACCAAATACAGGGAACTGTATGGGTATCCCCAGTAAATACTGCATAAAGTCTAAATTAGACAAATACAAAATTGTAAATGTAGCCACAGTAAAAAAAAAAAAGTAAAATAAAAATAATAACAAATTACACTAAGCGTCTAAGAAATTGTGCTTTAAAAAGCAACAGTGTGGGTATATGAATGTTATTGTGTTTATCTCATATGGTTGTTCAACAAAAAATGTACTTAATGTGATAATCTGTAATTGGAGGTGTTTAATGTATCAGACGTATTCTGATTGACTCTTGAAACGCACTAGAGGACTTCAGGGAAAGAGGCCGTGTAGCCTGAGCAGAGCGCTGGAACATTTGGAAGCAGCACGGTTGCAGCTGTTTGTACTTTTAATGAGCCAAAGTATAAATGGAAATGAGCAGAAATTGTGTATAACGTATTTCTTAAACATAAAACAATAAGTTTTATAAATACTGTTTTCCTGGAGGCTTCTTGGTATAGTTTGTGATGGGTGAATGACACCCATTTAAGCTCCACTTCTGAGGGTAGCACATCTAAAATGTCAATTTAACAAAAAAGTAACACGACTTAACAAACCAGATATACACACCAATAAACTACAGCTGTATCTGCTACAGACTAACCAACACTAGCCAGCCACATTTAGCCTCACAAGTAAATTCTCAACTTGTAGGAAATAGTGTCAGTTCGGGTGGCTGCAGATCCCCTAGCCACCCCTTGGGGGCACCACTGTACCTAAGGTGTTCGAGTTATTTTAGCTGTTAATGTTTTTCCAATATAAAAATCCTACCCAATATTTAATTTATGAGGTTGTCAGTATTTGTTCCAGAACTATAAACAGGTAAAACCTACCAGCTAAGATCAGTAGACCCATCAGGACTGATCTCAGGATGCTGTAGTTGTGCATATCTGTGGAACCCCTGAAGAGAAACACACATCCCTGAGGTTAATACAGGTGGTAGGGCTTCGGTTTAACTATGAGAAACACACACCTCTGAGGTTAATACAGGTGGTAGGGCATCAGTTTAACTGCAAGGTTTAAAGTTGGGCTCTTAGTTGCTTCTGATTCATGTTTTCCACTCCATGCTCTGTTATTTATTTACTTGAGTTATAAAGCATATGTTTATACTGAGAGTACATATGTAATATGTCAGAAACTGAAACCTCAGACTGTATATAATATGTTTATATGGTTGAAACGCTGGGGGAACTTAATTTACTGCTTTGCTTTTGTATTTGACTTTTAGCTAATTGTAATTCCGCTAGACAATCTGCTAGAAACGTAATTTGTATTCACCATGTGTTGAGTCAATACCACTAACATTAATTAGCAAGATAACTTATCCTATTTATAGCATTATAGCCCAAAGCTAATGCTAAATAGCAACTAACATCATGAGCATTAGGCTGTAATGAAGCATTTTATTACTCAGTAAAATGCTTTTCATTCTCAAATGTCAATTGTCACTAAATCGTTAATGTTCCAGGTACACACTCAGCCCTGTGTCTGTTCATGTGCTTGACATACACTGTAGTCAGTGCTGATCTCTTTCACTCGTCACTTATGGACAGCACTCTGTCACTTTACGGCTTTGGTTATGGACACTTGCCAGACACTTCTTATAGACAGTTGTTATACATGCATTTCCTCTTCACACGTGTACAATCATCCTGCACATTTATTTATTCATATTTAAAACTGTGCCACTGTGTTTTAGTTGTAGTGTTCTGTTCTTGCTCTATAATAATAATGTAAAGTCCAGTCCTATGCAGCACACATACTTATTTATTCAAACTCCATAACATGAATGAAAAAATGAATCTTCTTAATTGCTGGATGCTGGGCATGTGAGTCTCTTTATTTCAAGTAAAGAACTGAAAAAAAAAGTATTTATTTTCCTGTATTTGGTATGTCGGCAGGATTTATATTGTATTTAATAATAATCATAATAAACATTACTTACATTATGAACTGTGAAGATCACTTTAAATTCAAGCAAAAGCACAGCTATCAAGACACTGAGTTCTATTTGTGGTTTTACTGTCAGTGTGGGATTTTTCAGAGAAGCAAACTACTTATTTTAACGCTGCTGGCCCGAGTGCCGCAGGACGCACAGACTCCCTTGACGGTGCAAGACGTTTATTAACATTAAACACAGATGACAAAGGTGGCACTCACATACAACATCTACGGTGAACATGATAACACGTTGAACATTGGACGACTAATACATACACATGAAATGGAGATAACACAAACAGCCGTTACGGCTAGAGCGTTATTAACATATATTGACAGTTACACAAAATAGCAACAATGACCAACAGGGTGCACTCACTGAAATGGGTTTGAATAGACAGACAAACATTCACCATTAAACCCTGGGCAGGTGTGTGCAATCCTGGGGGCGTGGTTACAAACACACACGAATCCCCCTGTACGCGACAAAGTACCACGTGACTCGTGGGGGGCGGAGCGTGACACTTATTTAAACATAAATGCATCTAATATGAATTTAATGACAAACTGCTGGAACTGATTCATTTAACACACATGTTCTGAAAGGCAAGTTTAAAAATCTTCCTTCTTATTCAACTAAGCTGAGATTTTCCAATACAATAAAGCAAAACAATGGATTCCTTTAACCAGTTTATCATGCATTCCTTTATTCCAATAAAACACATGTATGTTTATCCCCGAAAATACAAGCAAATACTAGTATTGTAATACTGTATTAAAATGTTTAAACTTCATGATTAATCATGATTAGTCATAGTCTATTATTGTGATTAACTTGATTAATTTTTAATCGATTGAAACCATTTATTATTAATGAATTAGTATTATATACAGATTATGTTTGGTTAGTGATTTTCTAAAGATTTTCAGTGCTGGTTCAGAATCCCCACAGTCCTGATATTTGTTATAGTTAATCAGTTAAAAACCTTGAGTTGTGTGCAACATGTGTAATACATTTGGATGAAAAAGCTTTTGTATATCTATCAAAGTTCCCTCAGCACACGAATACTGAAATGGCCGTATATGTGCACATTGTTTTGGAGTGTATCTTTGTCCTTAATCATCAGTTCACCACATTTACAGTACAGTATAGGTGGTGGTATCTTTGTCCTTAATCAGTGTACATCAGCTGTTCTCTACATTTACAGTACACTATAGTTGGTGATACCTTTGTCCTTAATCAGTGTACATCAGTTGTTCACTACATTTACAGTACACTATAGGTGTGGTACCTTTGCCCTTAATCAGTGTACATCAGTAGTTCACTACATTTACAGTACACTATAGGTGTGGTATCTTTGTCCTTAATCAGTGTACATCAGTTGTTCACCACATTTACAGTACAGTATAGGTGGTGGTATCTTTGTCCTTAATCAGTATACATCAGTAGTTCACTACATTTACAGTACACTATAGGTGTGGTACCTTTGTCCTTAATCAGTATACATCAGTAGTTCACTACATTTACAGTACAGTATAGTTGGTGGTATCTTTGTCCTTAATCATCAGTTCACCACATTTACAGTACAGTATAGGTGGTGGTATCTTTGTCCTTAATCAGTATACATCAGTAGTTCACTACATTTACAGTACACTATAGGTGTGGTACCTTTGTCCTTAATCAGTGTACATCAGTAGTTCACTACATTTACAGTACACTATAGTTGGTGGTATCTTTGTCCTTAATCAGTGTACATCAGTTGTTCACTACATTTACAGTACACTATAGGTGGTGGTACCTTTGTCCTTAATCAGTGTACATCAGTAGTTCACTACATTTACAGTACAGTATAGGTGGTGGTATCTTTGTCCTTAATCAGTATACATCAGTAGTTCACTACATTTACAGTACACTATAGGTGTGGTATCTTTGTCCTTAATCAGTATACATCAGTAGTTCACTACATTTACAGTACACTATAGGTGTGGTACCTTTGTCCTTAATCAGTGTACAACAGTTGTTTGTCCACTGCATTTTGGTGCACTACAGGTGGTTGCTTCAACACACTTGACACTGATCTCCACGGTGACACCTACTAGCCACTTTTACTAACATTTTGATAATGCTATTCTGTGAAATAACAAAGTCTAAACTACATTGCCTAGATATTATTCTGGTGGGTTATGCCAAGTTATCAATACATATGATCAATAAATATTTCAGAGAAATCATCATACAATAATCAAAGAAACAAAATATTTCACATTGCCAGAGACAGCAAGTTGGGACTGTAATTAACGGTGTGTTTCAATACATTCTCTGTTGTGTTCTGTAAGTTTCATGTTTATTATGTGACATTTACAAAGATAACAAAAGGCCAGTATGTTTACTGGAATAAACAACAACATGGGTTCTGTGGGTTCACATGTACTCTGTAGAGTTGTGTGGGTTCACATGTACTCTGTAGGGTTATGTGGGTTCACATGTACTCTGTAGGTTTCTGTGGGTTCACAAGTACTCTATAGCGTTGTGTGGGTTCACATGTACTCTGTAGGGTTATGTGGGTTCACATGTACTCTGTAGGGTTCTGTGGGTTCACATGTACTCTGTAGCGTTGTGTGGGTTCACATGTACTCTGTAGGGTTCTGTGGATTCACATGTACTCTGTAGCATTGTGTGGGTTCACATGTACTCTGTAGCGTTGTGTGGGTTCACATGTACTCTGTAGCATTGTGTGGGTTCACATGTACTCTGTAGTGTTGTTTGGGTTCACATGTACTCTGTAGGGTTGTGTGGGTTCACATGTACGCTGTAGCGTTGTGTGGGTTCACATGTACTCTGTAGCGTTGTGTGGGTTCACATGTACTCTATAGCGTTGTGTGGGTTCACATGTACTCTGTAGGGTTGTGTGGGTTCACATGTACTCTATAGCGTTGTGTGGGTTCACATGTACTCTGTAGGGTTGTGTGGGTTCACATGTACTCTGTAGGGTTGTGTGGGTTCACATGTACTCTGTAGGGTTGTGTGGGTTCACATGTACTCTGTAGTGTTCTGTGTGTTCTGTTCTATCAGGAGGGACACGTCCACTCCAGACCAGAACCGTACCACTTACCTGCCCCGATGGCAATCACCTGTGTTCTAACAGGAGTCACCTGCTCCTCATCACAACCTAACACTATTTATATTCCTACAGGTTCGGAGGGAAAGAGCTGTGCATTATCGGACAGGGTCACAAGTGTTGGTGCAACACTACTCCGACTCAGGAGATTTAACTAAACCCATTTATTGCTTCATTAGAATTCAATGGAAAATAAAGAACATATCTGTTCGACTTCGCCTCTCGCTTCCTCTGTGCCGCCTACGTCACAGGAACATGTTTCATCTATGGCAGAATGAAATGTTGTGAATGTAGATAATTATGATTATGGATAATGAAGATAAATAAAGTAAAATAAAGGAACAATGTCTCACATTTATTATAAGATTGTATTTTAAAATGTTAGTTGTTCTGCTGTTTTGGGGCTTCTTTTTTTCGAAATTAACTCTTCAATCTGATTGGTGATTTACTGTAACAAACAACGGCCCTTCCATCAATTTAGACTAACTGATTGGTTGGTTACTATAGCCAGTGGCAGAGTCAAGGCCATGCCTACAGATGCCTGGTCAGTGTGGCCACCAGATTAAACAGAATCCAGTGTTTGAACAGTGTGGCCATCAGATTAAACAGAATCCAGTGTGTAAACAGTGTGGGCCACCAGATTAAATAGAATCCAGGGTTTGAACAGTGTGGGCCATCAGATTAAACAGAATCCAGTGTTTGACCACTGTGGCCACCTGATTAAACAGAATCCAGTGTTTGAATGGTGTGTGCCATCGGATTAAACAGAATCCAGTGTTTGACCAGTGTGGCCACCAGATTAAACAGAATCCAGTGTTTGAACAGTGTGGTCCATCAGATTAAACAGAATCCAGTGTTTGACCAGTGTGGCCACCAGATGAAACAGAATCCAGTGTTTGAACACTGTGGGCCACCAGATTAAACAGAATCTAGTGTTTGAACAGTGTGGCTATCAGATTAAACAGAATCCAGTGTTTGAACAGTGTGGGCCACCAGATTAAACAGAATCTAGTGTTTGAAAAGTGTGGCCATTAGTTTAAACAGAATTCAGTGTTTGAACAGAGTGGCCACCAGATTAAACACTTGAATGATTGAACATATCTTGACTGAAATGCTGAAATGATGACGAGCTGTGTCGCACACAGAAACACATAACAAAACAGAAATCAAAGCACGAACAGCGATACATGTAAAAGAAATGTTGCAAACACTAAGTAGGACACTAAACACTACAGAATTGGGTGGTAACAGCATATGTCAGGTTAAACACTGACAAGGGCTGACTATTACTCAAGGACTTACATATACACGTTAATGATGACTAACAAGGAACAGGTGTTAGACGCAACTAACGAGGGAGGGCCGTGATTCACACACAAACACACACACACACACACACACACACACACACACACACACACAGATATGGGGAGGAGTAAGAATAGTAAACAGATACTTCATGTCTCTTACCATATATATTTAACATCTCACAAAGCAACTCTGCCTATTGCGGATAATTTTGACCTCGCCAAAAAATTCCCTTTAGCAGATGTTTTAATTGCAAATATCTCCAAATTTGTGATCTGGGCAAGTTAAATGCCTGCACCATGTGGTTGAAAGATTTTAATGAGTCTTGATCCAAAATGTTTTTTATACCCTTCATAAATCATAAATATCTTCTATCTATACATATTTAATATAACACAGTCAACCCACTCCTTTCACATAATGGGGGATTTTGCAATACATAACTTTGGGTTTAGTGAAATGTTAGAGGATTCAAATAGGGATTACATTTAAACATATGGCTTTATTCCACATCTTTATTCCATAAATTTAGCAAATCTGAAACCAGAGTTTGAACTACTGCACCATGATACTTTTACTGAGACACAGTGTAAACGTGGCAGTGGGGCTGATGGTACCGTACCATGGGGGAGACCTTTCAGAGTGGAGTGACCAGTGAGCCAAACGTCTAGGGCTATAGTATAATAATAAAGTAAACGTTTAGGTAGCCCTAGACCACCACTCACAACAGCTTGCTGTAATTTTCCCATTTCAAATAAATCTCACACAGAGCATCGAATTGTTTAAAATATATCACAGGAACCTCCAGAGTAAGGGACTGTAGTAGATCATTAATTTTGGGTACACAGTTCACTTTAAGAATATTAACCTTCCCTCAAAAAAGGATTCAATAATTATAATAAGTGTGGGTACCGAATTAACTGGGTCAGTCACAAATAACAAAGTATCATCCAAATAAAGCATCAAATTATGAATTTATATCCACACTGTGATACCAGGAAAGAAGGTGAGAGTGGGGATCCCTGACAAGTTCCTCGCGAGAGCTTAAAGTAAACTGAAATATATACATTAGAGTTTTAGATCAATACTTTAGATCAATTTTTAACCAGTTGGTGCTCTAACATAAATCCACTGATCAAAAGTTTTTCTTTTAGTGCGCTGTTTTTACTTGCTAACACTTGTTAAGAAATAACAGCTATTTCACATGAATCATTTCCATAAAGGCTCCCCCAAATTATCAAACATTTTAAATGCCTCAAACATTATTAAAAGTATTCATTTTGTGTCTGTTACTGCAATAAATTGTGTTCAAACTGGGACTTGTAACATTTACTTCAAAATATCAAAAATATCAATCAGACTAATCGACAGTTTCAGGATAAACAGAGCATAGATGCATTTAAAATATTGTATTTTGGTAACAATGCATTAGGCATCAAAATACAGTAATACATTTAAACAAAAAGTTCCGTAAAACATGATTTCTTCTTGTATTTCAAAATAAACGCATTACATCTTATATGTCTGAGATAAAAAACAAAAAAAACAAAACACATGGCAGGTTTTTACCCATAAGGCACGGCAAGAGAAGCAGTTGGATTTGCAGAGGCACAGAGCAAAACACCTCATTAATATTCATGAGCAAAGTTTAAAACATCATTGGCTCAAAGTAGTGCTGACAGATGAAAAATAAAATTTCTAATTTTTTAAAGATAAACATTAAGCAACTCCTGGCAGTACAAATTTTGTAATGATGACATTTTATCTCCCTGAATTTGAAGGCTACAGCCACCAGGCTTGGCAAAGGGACTCAACAGTGGACCTCAAGCTTCAATGTAACGCGTGGTGGCCCGAGTGCCGCAGGGTGAGGCGCAGGACGCACAGACTCCAGTGACTGGGACGTAATTTATTTACACAGAACGATAACGGCACTCACAAGTATTACTCACGAAAAACCATGAACCTGTAACGGTTAACATGAAACAAGCACAATACACACGTATACGTTTAACGATAACAAGAACATTAACCATGACATTAAGAAGTTACATCCACAATGACCAACGATCTTGCACACTATGACGAGGGTTTAAATACTTATAAACAAATGAGGTGCAGGTGTGGCCACAAATGAGGATCCTCCCACTGCACGTGGCGGGCCAAACCACGTGACTCGCGGGAGTCGAGCGTTCCGTGACATCCAAACTACATATTATACCAAAAGCACCAGTCTGTGTACTCCTTCTCCTTCTCTCCTCTCCTTTCATTAATGCCTTCATCCTCCCTTTGGAATCATTTATTTTGATACTGATCCTTAAAGGTTTAATGTACAAGCATAAAATTTGTCAAATGTTCAGCTTATTACAAATAAATGTAGTTAAGCACATATCTGCACTTTATGAGAACTCTACTGATTCTAATACAACTCACTGTTTGTTTACAATCTTTACTTTATAGTTACTTAATGCCTGTTGATTCATCTTGTTATCTATACGCATCTCAGCTGTACCTCTAGTGAACTACTCTTGCCCTTAGACAGATTACTCCACAGACACTGTTAACTAGCAAGTGCATTTAATAATAGCCAGCTGATAAAAACAGTAAACATCACAGGGTCTGTCAATCTTTCTCAAAAAGAAATGACATGAAGCAGGCCTGTTTCCATAATACATGTCTGATTTACTTAATATTGGAGATTGCTTTACCTGGGCAGGCAAACCGTAGCTACTTATTGAGCAGAATGCTTTGAAATTAATGCGGCATTACAGCATTGGAAAAACCAACCACAACAACTGATCATAATCACCAAGACCACAAGTGAACTCTTGAAAATATAACCTGGACAATAAGGGGAGACTCTTAAATAAAAGGCAAATAAAATTTAAAAGATGCTACAGAAATAAAATACCTGTTTTTCCATGACTTGACACAAAAGCATTTACATGTGCATTAAATTACATCACAGGATCGCATAATAATATTTACATAAACATCTTTATATTACATTTGTACATAAACATCTTTGCATTACATTTACAGTACTGGGCAGATGCTCTTATAATGACTGAAGTATGTTTATCAGTATGACATCATGTGTGCTCTCTGAGGATCAAACCATGATTCTGGAGATGCATCTTACTGTACCTGCTCTACCAGGTGAGGTCAGGAGTGCTAACGTCAGAAAACTCTGATCAGGTACGATCAAACACACACTGATCTCTGACCCCTGAATGGTACAGAGAAAGGCAGTGTGGGTACATGTGTGTGTGTGTGTGTGTGTGTGTGTGTACAAGAGAGCCAAATAATGTATCATCTCTTTTAGACTTCCTCATGGTTATTACTGGGAGATCACCTCTGCTCTTCATCTGAGTGGTTTAGTCCATTCATATTAACTCCTCTGTTGTCATGGTTACAGTCTCCATTCACTGCTGATTTTTTTCCTCAGCTGCACAATCACCAGCACTGCTGCCACAAGCCCCGCCCACGTCAGAGCCAGGAGCACCGTCAACACCGTCACTGTGGAGCTCTGATCTGGACATGGCTGGACTTCTGCAACAGACACAAAGAACTGTCAGTAAATATAAACCACTATTTAAACAGTATTGAGTTATAATCATGTGTGTATGTACCAGAGTGAACACTGTGATGGGATCGAGAGGGATTGTGGGACAGGGGCAGTTCAGCTCCAGTTCCTGACAAAAAGATCACAACAGCATCACTACACAAGATCTTAACAAGTAGGTATGCATAATGTTTCACCAGTTACCATAGTAACCACTTCTGTAGAAGTGTCCGTGTCCTCTGGTGAGCTCAGCACCTCCCACCTCCATATCAGTATCTAATCAAATTCAATCAGGAAGTAACTATTACAGCGATGGAGAACTGTTTAGAAATCAAACTAAAACAAATCTGGATCTTGTAGAGAGATATTGTTGTAAATGTAGAATAGAAATATATTCAGAGTTCAAAGTGAATGAACCAGTGGAGAGAATGAGCCACACAAAGGGGGGGGGGGTACACAACAACAACAACAACAACAACAACAACCACCCTGATCACCACCTGTGCTCCATCATAACTATGATCACTGCTGAAGCTCCGGTCTGTCATATTAACACCCAGCATAATTACTGCACCATCACTGACTACATTTACATATTAACACACAGCATAATTACTACAGTGAACAGTGATATTGAGGGTGAAGTATTTGTTGATTTATTGAGGGTCGTATGTAGACGGATTGAGCTTCAGGACAAATAAATAAAAAGAAAAAGCCATACTAGAAATAAAAATTATTATTATTAGTTGGTTACATTTATTTAGCACCTTTTTCAAATTAAAGGACACTTTACAGGCATAAATCAGCTTTTACACTCAAATCACTCACAGACAGATGAGAAGCAGCAGCAAATTTACACACAGCATTCTCTCTATCAGAAACTACAGACTCCTGCGGGACTGAACCAGGTGTAGGGGAAGGGGAGGAGGTTTAGACCAGGACAGAGTACCAACCATCACTGAACACACACACACACACACACACATACACACACACACACACACACACACACACACACACACACACACACAGACACACACACAGACACACACACAGACACACACACACACACACACACACACACACACACACACACACCATGTTTTTGGGAGGTTTCCTCTGGGGTCCTACACAGACACAGGAAGAACACGGAAACTCCACCCAGATAGGGACTCGGATGCAAACATGCCAACCACCAAGCCCTGCTGCCCAAAACAACCAACTCTCCCAACTGAACACAAACAAAATTAAGTACAATAACCCTCCCTATTCCCAAAAACTAACAGAAGTAAAGAACTGAGCAAATAAAAAAGGTGTCAAACTCCACACTTCCCAACTACGATTCACGTAGGACTACTATAATACACTATACACAGAATAATATTTATAACAGTGAACACGTCCAGAAAAAGGGGACGCGATAAGTCAGAATGATTTAACAAGCAGAGGCCTAAAACCACAACAATCGGCAAACACTCCCTGAACAAACACAAGCAGCCATAGCAACAGTGGATATGAATTGCAGCCTGTTGCTCCTTCCCAGTCTTCCCCTTATGTGCGCGGTAGAATGAGGCAGCCAGTCAAGGCGCAACACAGCAGCCCAGGACAAAAGATTTGATCAGGTGGAGGAGGAGAATCATGAAGGGGAGGAGCCACAGGATGTAACATAAATGTAAACAAACACAAATAACCCTACCCATAACACAAACAAGGTTGTAACACCTTCAAATTCAAACACTTTAATTTTTCCAACTCAGTCACTCATGATTGTTTTGATATCAGTAAGCAGGCATCACACCAAGTGCTGTAAAACATCAGTGGCTGGATCCAAGAGTGTCTGTGTGAGAATCCACCACAAAGAGTCCAGTGAAAATCAACCGGGTCCACATGCTCTATTGGGGATATGCTTAGATAAACAGGACCTCAACTAAGACCAAGACCCCAAACTGAGACACTCAGTCCATGCTGTTTACATGATCCTAGCATTCATAGTCAAACTAATACTGAACCACTGATGTGCATGTAAACATAGTTACTGATACTATGTTGGGAGGGGGTATGCGTAAAGTAATTCTAGGCAACATTAAACTCACAGTAACCACACTTACCTTCCACAGTAACTGTGTATGTCTGAATAATCTCTTCATTCTTAATATCTCTGATGCTGTAAACTCCACTATCAGATGGTGTGGTTCCTCTCAGCTCTACAGCAGAGATGAGTGACGCTCTCCGAGTGTATTCAGGTTTACACTTCAGTGAGTGTCCAGCCACTGTGCAGATCTGTCCACTAGAGGGAGCAGCTGCACCTGTGCTGGTATAAATCACCTCAACTGACTCTGATATGAGCAAGTCCAGCACCAATGGTTCACCAAGCTTAATCTGAAATGAAGAATTACAGGCTGTGGAAAAAAACAATTAGCAACTTCTATGTAATATACAACTGATTTGCAGTAACCTCAGAACTGCAAATCTGATATAAACATTTAAACATTATACAAGCTCCTTCTGTTCTTCCCCACATATCTGATGTTTGTGAAGTTTCCTATGTTCTACCTTATATACCCCAGATAAATAAAGTTCTCTCTGTCTACATAAATAATGGTATAGTAACAATTACTATGTAATCCATGAGGACACTTACCCTCTATCTGTAGACTCACATCACAGATGTCTTTACCACTACAAGAGAAGGTGTACCAGGTCCTCTTAGTGTAATCAGCATCAGTGATGGTGAGGGAGAGATCTCCCTTCAGGTACTGATCATGGGACATGTGAAATCCCTCCTCTGACTGGCAGGATGTCTGGTTACACTGAGCCAGAATGTCAAGTTGTTTATAGGACACAGTCCATGTGAGCAGACCAGAACACTTCTCATTGCAGGGGAGAGTAGCAGCATCACGAAGATTCACCTTTACTGAAGGAAAAGAGCCTGAAAGAGACATTAAGAAAAGAGAGTTTAAAATGTTACACTGGTGCTTGAAAGTTTAGGAACTCTTTAGAAGTTTCTATATTTCTGCATATATATGAACTAAAACTTCATCAGATTGTCAAACAAGTCCTGAAAGTAAAAAGAAAAACAAATCAAACTAATTAAACCAAATATTAGACCCAATATTAGTCTATAATAATATTATTTATAGAGGAAAATGATCCAATGTTTCATATCAAGGCAATAAATATCAACTTGTAAACAATATTTATTATTTAGAATGTTATTTATTTTATCTGTTATATCCATGCATGATACAGCATATATAATACAAAAAATAATTCCCTACACAACTGAACCACAGTGGCTTTTAATGGAAAAATATCAGATTGGTATTGATATTAGACGACAATCAAATGCAAGACATCAGTATCAGATCAGTAAAGAGAAACTGGTATCATGCTCTCTCTATAAATACAGTAAAACAAAAAATAATTAACCCATTCACTTAGGCTACATGAATATTCTTGGTTACTCAAAGATGCATTTCTAAGTAAGAGCAGAACTGACTGATACTGCTCACTAGTACAACTGCAGAGACATCTGTGCCTTCTATGTCTGTGTCTACATGACCATTCTGGTGATCTTTTAATGAAAGGGTTCTGAAATGCAAGTCTATTAGCAAAATGACAGGCAATCTGTCCAATGAAATTAATTAATTTTATGTTTCTCACTCCGTGGGCGGGCCTATAGCAGCCTAAACCTTCTCAGTGTTCTGAAGAAAGGGTTACGATATTATTAGTGAATCATCACTGTGTTCATGCTGCCTTAGCCAGCTGACTATGAATGGGGTCTATGAGTGAGACAGACACTGTAGTTATACAGTAGGTACGACGAGCCGAGCATCCACAGTGAGTTATATAGTACAATTCTCATGAATAGCAGCAATGCAATAAATATGTTTACAATCCTTTTAAATGTTAAACAAATGGATGATATTGTTTATGCTGTGCAGCGCAAAATGAATTATTAGAAACAACCATCAGGATTTATACATTTAATTAATTTTAATAATTATTTTATTAAATATAAAAAAGATTAAATAAAGATAAAGGTCAAGCCGGTACAATAGTCCGGTTAACACACCAAAGTCATGGATGAAATTCTGATGACCTGAGAGAACCTGTTCTGTCCACTTACCAGCTATGACTGTCAGCAGCTGTAACAGCAGAACACAGTGACACCTGCTCAGCATGACTGCGGAGACAAAAGAGAACCCAGTCAGTACTGTACAGAGGAGACAGGAGAACCCAGTCAGTACTGTACAGAAGAGACAGGAGGACCCAGTCAGTACTGTAGAGAGGGGACAGGAGAACCCAGTCAGTACTGTACAGAGGAGACAGGAGGACCCAGTCAGTACTGTACAGAGGAGACAGGAGGACCCAGTCAGTACTGTACAGAGGAGACAGGAGGACCCAGTCAGTACTGTACAGAGGAGACAGGAGCACCCAATCAGTACTGTACAGAGGAGACAGGAGCACCCAGTCAGTACTGTACAGAGGAGACAGGAGAACCCAGTCAGTACTGTACAGGTAGAAGCAGCTGAGTAAATCTCAGAGTGATCACTATTAGTTAAAAAGTCACTTATTTACAGTACCCTGATTATACCCCCTGCCATAAAAGAAACAGGACTAAGGCACCATCTATCCCACAGTAGAAATGGGACTAAACCCCACTACACCTCAGCAGCACAGTAATCCTCCTTTACCAGAGGGGGTTAGTCCAGGGTCCAGAACATCACAGTCCTGCCTGCCAGTACGTTGCGTCACTGTTCAGCTCCCTTATTCCCAGCAGTCATGCTGTGTTTGATATTTCCGGCAACACTAAAGTACTAATCAAACGGGACTCATTTTCCAGTCGTGTACATAAAGCAACTTTACCACAAGACCTCTAGAGTGTATGACAGACTCACACAGGATCAGAAACCTCGGGATAAATTACAGACGTCAGTGGCTACTGAATTTATGTATTACCGTCTCACTAAAACATCCACGTGTGAAACGCAGCTTTAGTTGAAAGAAACCACAGAATATTTCAGACATCTTCTGCACAAATTCTGGCATTTAATGAAACTGCTTATAGTAATAATGACTTGGGTTTGAACATTAGCAGGTTAGGGAAATGTACTTAAAACCTCTGAGAAGTCATTTGCCCACTCGAGAACTTCCGTGACTGGAGAAAAAAGCGCCCAAACTCTGATATGTGAACCCTGGATAGTCGCCCGGGATTAAAAACCCCTGAGATTACAGCAAATAGCCGTTTATAGCAGGAAAAAGGCGCAAGAATTCTTGCTGACGCTGCAGTAGGTAAAATGACTGACATGGCGAGAGTAAAATCACTGAGGAACGCAGAAAATAATTACATTACCACACCTTGCCATGTCAAATGAATCCTGTCTGAATATTCTTAACACACATGAGGTTCTGAACCCTGGTTCTGCGGACCCACCGCCCTGTACAGTTTCCCAACTGATCCAGCTCATGAAAGACTTGATGACCCAGAAAACCTGAAGCTGTCCGCCAGTGGATGCACTGTTACCAGCCTTAAATGTTCATGACAAACACGGAAATAAACCCGAAACAGTTTTTCTTTGGGCTGATAAACTGTTCCTGGCAACATGCAGAATCAATTAGTCTGTAATGCACCTATAAAACAGGAGTATTGTAACGGTCAGTAATTTGCGGACTGTCCCCTTAAGTTACGTTTACGTAAAAGGAGTGTGCACGTAGGCCACGCGGAAGAGTTGCTTTGTACTGTGCGTGACGGACGTTGCTGGACCCAGCTCTTCATTTATCGTTATTTACTTCTTTAGTAACGCGTTATGAGCTGTGGATGTTTTTACAACTCATGTATGAGCTGTCTACAATACTCCAGGAGCGATCCTGTGCCACGTGGTGAATAAACCAGCAAGTTTACTACTAAACTGATTCTGGTCCGCATCTCCTCCACGTTTCCTCCAAGATTCTCTCTACCAGTTCCAAAGATCTGCTAATCTGGGTTGGAGTATAATTTAAACAGGACTAACTCCAAGCGTTACAGTATGTACTAAAGTAGACAGTTACTGTATGTGCAAGGCAGGTGTTCTTAATAAAGTGACCGCTGAGTTTTTGTAGCAACATTCGTACTTGGGCTGTTTATCTAACGACCTCGCAAATATTATTGTGGAGACAAATGTGGGATAAAAAATAGAGGTTGTGAAACCCACTGGCTAAGTACAGAGTGTGACAGTGTTTTTTGAATATTATTATTTAATAGCAATAAAGGTTTGTACGCCACATGGACATTATCTCCTACCAAACGCATTTACTCTGAGGTAACTGCACGCAGGAGACACACAGTCCATCTACTGAACTGCAGCATAAGAAGACAGAACAGCACGCGGAGGGAACAAAGCGCACAGCTACTATCGCTCAGTGCACGAGCTAAAGTCCCTCAATGAACACATGAACCCGTTCAACAGTCCGCGAGACCAACCAGAGTTCTTAGCAGACATGCACACTTTAAAACAGCTGCACTAAATATTACATATTTACTTATTATCTTTCCAGATACTTTTTCCGTCCTATCTTGCTGAGTCCTGAGCTAGCGCTGTCAGAATATATAAACACTTTTAAACTAACCGCTAGAGATGTTGGAACTTGAAATGTCAAAGTTTTTTTCTACTCCAAACCCTTCTCTTTCCCTTTATGGTTCTTTCAACCTACAATTCACCAAGACACACAAGTGGCAGGCCAATCCGTTTCAACTCAGGCAGGCATGTATGCTTGCGGATAAATGTAAACAAACAAACAGCTTTCCTTCTGTAAACTGACGCACGTGGACCGGCAGGCAGAGAAGGAAGGAAGCAAGCGCGCGCGCGTGTGTGAGTGTGCGGTTTATTTGTTTTTTCACGTGAAAGTTAAGAGGTGCGCTGTGACTGCGCAGGATGCGAGCGCCCCTGTTCCTCTCCGAGCAGAGGATAGGCAGCCGTATCCACGCAGTCTAAGCCACGCCGACCCGAAATGGGAACCCGAGTTTGACTTCAGCTTTCTGTTCGAGTACAGCGGCCGAGGCGGAGACACGGACACGGAGAGACGTTTGGAGGCAGGTCGCCGATTGTCGCGTAAGCTCAGGTTCAGCCGCCCAGTTCAGTAAGATGATCAAGTGTATCTATTAATATTTTATATTAACTGTTACCTTATAGAAAGCATCACCCTTGCCGTTCCTGGCAGCTTCACGAAATATTACATATTAATTTATTATCTATGCAGATGGATACTTTTTCCGTCCTGAAACTTGATTCAAAATGTTTCAAAAATTAAAACCGCGTGTAACCTCTGCCTAAAGGCGCCCTAATGAAATCATTCAGAGGGAGCACATCTCAGAAATTTCGTGTTAGATCAATGCAAGTTAGCGCGGTGCCTCCAGAAATGTGTCTAGTACTATGTTGATAGTAATAAATCCTTTTAAACCCTCTCATGATTAATGACCCGAATGATTCACAGATCAGTAAATACAACAAATGACACTTAATTAAAAAAACAAAAACAGTCAATCGAGTTTAGAGCTTAAAAACAAGTGTCATGTTTGTCATTTCAGTAATGGTTTGTTATGGTCGGTATAAGATATGTGCAGATTAAGATTAAGGGTAATTGTATCTCTTATGACACTAAGGGTCATAGCATATATTTAATTAGGCTAATATTTTTACAAATAATACTTACACTGACAATCCTCCCTGAGAGTGCACACTAGTCTGCTTTCCAGTCAGGAAGGTCTTTATAGGTTGGGGAGGGAGGACAGACAGCATTGCAGCATTATACTTCCAGATCTGAAGATACTGTGACCTCATCTGTTATAAACACTCCTGTGGATGGACTGAAATACATTTTAGAGCTGCCGTATTTTTCTGATAAATTGTAGCCATTGAAATAAGACAACCAATTCGATGACAATCATCTTTTTTTTTTTTAAATGGGCCACTACAAAATGCTCCCCGTCAGAGCGAGCACAAGTAGCAACCCTCTTGGTGGACTTAACCAGCACACCTTCCACTAATTTGTATGTCTCTGCTCTCTCAGCTGTATATGTAGCCACTCACCTCACCCTCACAGGCGCTGGCCTGGAATATGGAGATGCCAGTTTGGAAAACATTCTAAGGGATCAAGAGAAACAAACCAAAATTAATGCTAAAATTGATGCCTAAACATTTTTTAAATCAGCATTAATGTACATTACTCAGGACTATGTTAATAACATGTGTTTGAAAATGGACTTTGATAAACGGAGCTTCTTTGCAGTTAACCAGATAACTCTGTATCCCCAGCTAGTGAAGCTTAAGTGCTATTTAATTGTTGTTTGAAATAACAATCAGTCATTTTCAGTAGCACAGGTCATTGTACCGCAAATGTTAACTTCAGATGAAGTGGAAAGGACTTCATTAACTTCATTCATTCATTCACCCACAACTGATAACCAAGATGTCTGAGAGAAAACTTGCACTGTGTCCGACACAGACAGGTTAACGAGCAGCTAGTTAGCTCGGTCTGTCGGTCTGGCCACTAACTTTGCCCATTAAATCTCACTTTTACAGTAAAGTCTGGACGTACCGAGATGGGGAATAAAAGCCATAGAAATAAATTGAGCGCAACAAATTGAAGGGAAAATGTAAAAAAGGGAGCCTGGCTTCACTTACCGAATGCTTTAAGTCAGAAGTGTGGCAGGATGCTGGGACAGCAACGGGAGAGCCAATAAAAATTGGAGAAGCACGTTGGAACAGACCAATGGTGCTCTGCGGCGTTTTGGAGAATATTGGAACAGGCCAATGAGAGGACGCAAGCTCTCTGGAACACACTGGAACAGAAAATCAGGGTCAGTGGAATGAGTCAACATATTGAGACGGACAGACCCACAAAAGATAAAGAAAATGAAAGCTAAACACGATAGAACCAATACACTGACAGAAACACAACTGGGAACAGGTTACAAGGCAACAACATGAAATGAAGAAGGACCTTAGTATAAATGGAGGCTTAGTACAATAAACACAGGCTGAGTGAACAATAACCAGCGACAAGACTGGAGAGACACTAGAAATATATACACAAGTTAACAAGGAATATACACACGAGTTAACAAGGAACATATACACGAATTAACAAGGAACAACTAGAAACAGGAGAAAAGAGGCAGAACAACCAGACAAGGGGGAGTAACAGAAAAATCAAAACAAAGAAGCTCATGGAAAGAAAACCAAGTTGGAAAGCCAAAACAGAGCTTGACAGGATTGCTAAAGTGACCGAGATGACAGGGAGGGGACAACCGTGACAATGCAGAGTAATAATAATAATAATAATTACTCAGATATGCAGGAATATACAGTGCAATAATAATTACTCAAACATGCAGGAACATAGAGAGTAAAAGTTACTCAGGCCTACAGGAACATATAATTATTCAGTCATATAGGAAGAGTGTTCCAAAGTAGGACACTGAAGGCACTGACGTTTATACCTAAAATGTTTGTTGAAAGACATTTACTCTACAACACAGTGCTCCAATATTCCATCATCATCACCATCATCATCATCAGTCTTTTCACCCTCGTTGAAGCACACTGGGATGTGACGCAGCTTACATATGTAGTACAGACCTCATCCTGTATCTCATCATCACTACATATGTAGTACAGACCTCATCCTGTATCTCATCATTACATATGTAGTACAGACCTCATCCTGTATCTCATCATTATATATGTAGTACAGACCTCATCCTGTATCTCATCATTACATATGTAGTACAGACCTCATCCTGTATCTCATCATTACGTATGTAGTACAGACCTCATCCTGTATCTCATCATTACATATGTAGTACAGACCTCATCCTGTATCTCATCATTACATATGTAGTACAGACCTCATCCTGTATCTCATCATCACTACATATGTAGTACAGACCTCATCCTGTATCTCATCATTACATATGTAGTACAGACCTCATCCTGTATCTCATCATTACATATGTAGTAGACCTCATCCTGTATCTCATCATTACATATGTAGTACAGACCTCATCCTGTATCTCATCATTACGTATGTAGTACAGACCTCATCCTGTATCTCATCATTACGTATGTAGTACAGACCTCATCCTGTATCTCATCATTACGTATGTAGTACAGACCTCATCCTGTATCTCATCATCATTACGTATGTAGTACAGACCTCATCCTGTATCTCATCATCATTACATATGTAGTACAGACCTCATCCTGTATCTCATCATTACATATGTAGTACGTATTAATACTACTATATAGTAGTATTTATTTAGGTAGTTTGTTAGTTATCTATGTATTTATTTCCAGCTTTTAAAACTGTTCTGTTGCATCGAAAAGCATGACATTTGTTGTTTCAATAAAAGCAACTAATAAAACCAAATGGACTGTTGTGCATGTCATTAAAATCTCATTGCTGATTTGGGTACATACATCCAGGGTTTGGCAGAATACTTTGATGGTTGAATAATGTGATGTATTCTATTACAATACATAAAACAGTAATTTATTCAGAATACATTTAGAATGCACCCAGAACACATCTTACTAAGTCACATTTAAGAGCAAAAATATTTTATATATTTTAAATTGAAGTTCTAAATTGTGAACAGCTTATCATTAAACAAAACTGATAAAATGCCATCAATTTATGACTTTAGAAATTAAAGAATTATAATTATTATTATAATAGTGCTTTTATAAAATACTCTACCTTATTTGATGGTAAAAGTTAAAAGTGTTCAAGCTTCAAAACGCTTTTTCTATTTCCGGCTCTGTGGTCACTCTAGAATGAATCAAGCACGAGCACAAATCCATTGGTTTCATTTCTGAAGCGCGAGGTTCAAGTGTGACATTTAGCGGTGAGTTTAAAAGTGTTTGTATGTCGATTTACTTCTGATTACCGTCCAAATATGCGCGCTAGCTGTCAGAAAGTCTGATTTATGAACGCAACTAGCCAGCTACATAGATAATAAGTTAATATGTAATGTTTAGTGCAGCTGTTTTAAAGTTTGCATGTCTGCTAAGAACTCTGGTTGGTCTCGCGGACTGTTGAACGGGTTCATGTGTTCATTTAGGGACTTTAGCTCGTGCACTGAGCGATAGTAGCTGTGCGCTTTGTTCCCTCCGCGTGCTGTTCTGCCTTCTTATGCTGCAGTTCAGTAGATGGACTGTGTGTCTCCTGCGTGCAGTTACCTCAGTAAATGCGTTTGGTAGGAGGTCATGTCCATGTGGCGTACAAACCTTTATTGCTATTAAATAATAATATTCAAAATATTCTTAATAATAATAATAATAATATTGAAAAACACTGTCTCATTCTGTACTTAACCAGTGGGTATCACTACCTCTACTTTTTAAATCACATTTTTCTCCGGAACAATATTTCCGAGGTCGTTAGATAAACAGCCCAAGTACGAATGTTGCTACATAAACTCACCGGTCACTTTATTAAGAACACCTGCCTTGCACCTACAGTAACTGTCTACTTTAGTACATACTGTAACGCTTGGAGTTAGTCCTGTTTAAATTATACTCCAACCCAGATGAGCAGATCTTTGGAACTGGTAGAGAGAAGCGTGTGAAGCACGTGGAGGAGATGCGGAGCAGAATCACTTAGTTTAGTAGTAAACTTGCTGGATTATTCACCACGTGACACAGGCTGGCTCCTGGAGTATTGTAGACAGCTCATACATGAGTTGTAAAAACATCCACAGCTCATAACGCGTTACAAAAGAAGTAAATAACGATAAATGAAGATCTGGGTCCAGCAACGTCCGTCACGCACAGTACAAAACCAACTCTTCCGCGTGGCCTACGTGCACACGCCTTTTACGTAAACGTAACTTAAGGGGACAGTCCGCAAATTACTGACCGTTACAATTCTCCTGTTTTATAGGTGCATTACAGACTAATTGATTCCGCATGTCGCCAGGAACATCTTATCAGCCCAAAGAAAAACTGTTTCAGGTTTATTTCCGTGTTTGCCACGTACATTTAAGACTGGTAACAGTGCATCCACAGGCGGAGAGTTTCAGGTGTTCTGGGTCATGAAGTCTTTCATGAGCTGGATCAGATGGGAAACTGTGCAGGGCGGTGGGTCCCCAGAACCGGATTAAGAACCTCATGTGTGTTAAGAATATTCAGACAGGATTCATTTGACATGGCCAGGTGCGGTAATGTAATAATTTCCCTCGTTCTTTAGTGATTTTACTCTCGCCATGTCAGTCATTTTACCTACTGCAGCGTCTGCAAAAATTCTTGCACCTTTTTCAAGTTTCATGTTTCAAGTTTCAAGTTTAATTTCCTGCTGTAAATGGCGGTTTTCTGTAATTTCGGGGGTTGTTAAGTTTTGGCGCTTTTTTCTCCAATCACGGAAGTTCTTAAGGAGGCAAATGACCTTTCAGAAGTTTTAAGTAAATTCCCCTACACGTATGTAATTCTGTGCAGATATGTGAAAAATATTTACTGGTTTCTTTCAACGAAAGCTACGTATCACACGTGGATGTTTTAGTGAGATGGTAACACGTAAATCCAGTAGCCACTGACATGTCTGTAATTTATGCTGAGGTTTCTGATCCTGTGTGTGAGTCTGTCATACACTCTAGAGGTCTTGTGGTAAAGTTGCTTTACATACATGACTGGAAAATTAGTCCCGTCTGATGAGTAGTTTAGTGTTGCCAGAAATATCAAACACAGCATGACTGCTGCAAATAAGGGAACTGAACAGTGACACAATGTACTGGCAGGCAGGACTGTGATGTTCTGGACCCTGGACTAACCCCCTCTGGTAAAGGAGGATTACTGTGCTGCTGAGGTGTAGTAGGGTTTAGTCCTGTTTCTACTGTGGGATAGATGGTGCTTTAGTCCTGTTTCTTTTATGGCAGGTGGTGTAATCAGGGTACTGTAAATAAGTGACTTTTTTCCTAATAGTGATCACTGTGAGATTTACTCAGCTGCTCCTACCTGTACAGTACTGACTGGGTTCTCCTGTCTCCTCTGTACAGTACTGACTGGGTCCTTCTGTCTCCTCTGTACAGTACTGACTGGGTTCTCCTGTCTCCTCTGTACAGTACTGACTGGGTCCTCCTGTCTCCTCTGTACAGTACTGACTGGGTCCTCCTGTCTCCTCTGTACAGTACTGACTGGGTTCCCCCTGCCTCCTCTGTACAGTACTGACTGGGTCCTTCTGTCTCCTCTGTACAGTACTGACTGGGTTCTTCTGCCTCCTCTGTGCAGTACTGACTGGGTTCTCCTGTCTCCTCTGTACAGTACTGACTGGGTTCTCCTGTCTCCTCTGTACAGTACTGACTGGTTCTCTTTTGTCTCCTCAGTCATGCTATTCTGCAGCAGATGTCACTTTGTTTTGCTGTTACAGCTGCTGACAGTCATAGCAGGTAAATGGTCAAAACAGGTTCTCTTAGGTCATCAGAATTTCATCTTTGATTTTGGTGTGTTAACTGAACTATTGGACTTGCTTGACCTTTATGTATTATTTAATCATCTTTATATTACATAAAATTGAGAGTCAGCTGGCTAAGGTAGCATGTACATAGACAGTAGTGTTTTATTAATAACACGGAGAACACGGAGAAGGGCCAGGCTGCTATAGGCCCACCCCCAGAGTCAAAATTATTTAATTCATGAATTTAATTGGACAGATTCCCTGTCATTTTGCTAATAGACTTGCATTTCAGAACCCTTTAATTAAAAGCTCACCAGAATGGTCATGTAGACACAGACATAGAAGGCACAGATGTCCCTGCAGCCGTACTAATGAGCAGTATCAGTCAGTTCTGCTCTTACATAGAAATGCATGTTTGAGTATCCAAGAATATTTAAGTAGCCTGACTGAATGGGTTGATATTTTTAGTTTTACTTTATTTATAGAGAGAGCATGATACCAGTTTTTCTCTGCTGATCTGATACTGATATCTTGCATTTGAATGTTGCCTGATAAAATATCAGATCTGTATTGCTTTCATTAAAAGCCACTGAGGGACTGTGGTTCAGTTGTGTAGGGAATTATTTTAGTGTGGGATGTATTATATATGCTGTATCATGCATGGATATGACAAAAAATAAATTAACATTCTAAAGAACAATAAATATTTTTACAAGTTGATATTTATTGCATTGATAGGAAACATTGGGTCATTTTCCTCTATAAATAAATGACAGTCTAATATTTTTGTTTGATTTGTTTGTCTTTATCCACTTTCAGGACTTGTTTGACAATCTGAAGTTTTAGTTCATATATATGCAGAAATATCGAAACTTCTAAAGAGTTCATAAACTTTCATAACGTTTTAAACTCTTTTCTTAATGTCTCTTTCAGGCTCTTTTCCTTCAGTAAAGGTGAATCTTCATGATGCTGCTACTCTCCCCTGCACTCAGACGTGTTCTGGTCTGGTCACATGGACTGTGTCCTATAAACAACTTGACATTCTGGCTCAGTGTAACCAGACATCCTGCCAGTCAGGGGAGGGATTTCACATGTCCCATGATCAGTACCTGAAGGGAGATCTCTCCCTCACCATCACTGATGCCGATTACACTAAGAAGACCTGGTACACCTGCAGCTGTAATGGGAAAGACATCTGTGATGTGAGTCTACAGATAGAGGGTAAGTGTCCTCATGGATTACCTAGTTATTGTTACTAAACCATTATTTATGTAGACAGAGAGAATTTTATTTATCTGTGGTAAATAAAGTAGATCATAGAATTGTAAACTTCAAATATCAGATATGTGGGGAAAAACAGAAGGAGCTTGTATGTAATGTTTAAATGTTTATATCAGATTTGTAATTCTGAGGTTACATGGTCAAATCAGTTGTATATTACATTGAAGTTTCTAATTGTTTTTTTCCACAGCCCAGAATTCCTCAATTCAGATTAAGCCTGGTGAACCTCTGGTGCTGGATTTGCTCATATCAGAGTCAGTGGAGGTGATTTATAACAGCAAAGGTGCAGCTGCTCCCTCTAGTGGACAGATCTGTACAGTGGCTGGACACTCACTGAAGTGTAAACCTGAATACACTCGGAGAGTGTCGCTCATCTCTGCTGTGGAGCTGCAAGGAACCACACCATCTGATAGTGGAGTTTACAGCATCAGAGACACTAAGAATGAAGAGATTATACAGACATACACAGATACTGTGGAAGGTAAGTGTGGTTACTGTGATTTTAATGTTGCCTAGAATTACTATGTTGGGGAGGGGGTTGTGCATAGTATCAGTAACTATGTTTACATGCACATCAGTGCTTCAGTATTAGTTTGACTATGAATGCTAGGATCATGTCAACAGCATGAACTGAGTGTCATAGTTTGAGGTCTTGGTCTTAGTTGAGGTCCTATTTATTAAGCATATCCCCAATAGAGCATGTGGACCTGGTTGATTTTCACTGGACTCTTTGTGGTGGATTCTCACATGGACACTCTTGGATCCAGCCACTGATGTTTTACGGCACTTGGTGTGATACCTGCTTACTCATATCAAAACAATCATGAGTTATTGAGTGATGAGTCAGAAAAATTGAAGTGTTGGTATTTGAAGGTGTTACAACCCTGTTTGCGTTATGGGTAGGGTTATTTGTGTTTGTTTACATTTATCTTACATCCTATGGCTCCTCCCCTTCATGATGCTCCTCCTCCACCTGATCAAGTCTTCTGTCCTGTGCTGGAATTGTCCTGGGCTGCTGCCTCATTCTACCGCACGCATAAGGGGAAGCCCGGGAAGAAGCAACAGGCTGCGATTCATATCCACTGCTGCTGTGGCTGCTTGTGTTTGTTCAGTGAGCGTTGTTTGCCGATTGTTGTGGTTTTGGGCCTCTGTTTGTTAAATCATTCTGACTTATTGCTTCCCCTTTTTCTGGACGTGTTCACTGTTGTAAATATTATTCTGTGTATAGTGTATTGTAGTAGTCCTGTGTGAATCGTAGTTGGGAAGTTTGACACCTTTTTTATTTGCTCAGTTCTTTACCTCTGTTTGTTTGTTTTTGGGAGTAGGGAGGGTTATTGTACTTAATTTTGTTTGTGTTCAGTTGGGACAGTTGGTTGTTTTGGGCAGCAGGGCTTGGTGGTTGGCATGTTTGCATCTGAGTCCCTATCTGCGTAGAGTTTCCGTGTTCTCCCAGTGTCTGTGTAGGACCCCAGAGGGAACCTCCCAAAAACATGGAGGTTAGGATGACTGGATACTCTAAAACTGTCCTGTATCAATATGAATTGTGTATGAATATAGATGTGTGTGTGTGTGTGTGTGTGTGTGTGTGTGTGTGTGTGTGTGTGTTTATGTTCAGTGATGGTTGGTGCTCTGTGTGTGTGTGTGTGTGTGTGTGTGTGTATGTCCAGTGATGGTTGGTGCTCTGTGTGTGTGTGTGTGTGTGTGTGTTTATGTTCAGTGATGGTTGGTGCTCTGTGTGTGTGTGTGTGTATGTTCAGTGATGGTTGGTGCTCTGTGTGTGTGTGTGTGTGTTTATGTTCAGTGATGGTTGGTGCTCTGTGTGTGTGTGTGTGTGTGTGTGTGTGTGTGTGTGTGTGTGTGTGTTCAGTGATGGTTGGTGCTCTGTCTTGGTCTGAACCTCCTCCCCTTCCCCTACACCTGGTTCAGTCCCCCAGGAGTCTGTAGTTTCTGATAGAGAGAACACTGTGTGTAAATTTGCTGCTGCTTCTCATCTGTCTGTGAGTGATTTGAGTGTTAAAGCTGATTTCTGCCTGTAAAGTGTCCTTGAATTTGAAAAAGGTGCTAAATAAATGTAACCAACTAATAATAATAATAATTTTTATTTCTAGTATGGCTTGTTTGTTTGGTTGGTTGTTTTTTTTTAGTTTGGCCTTGTCCTGGAGCTCAATCCCTCTACATACGACCCTCAATAAGTCAACAAATACTTCACCCTCAATAACACTGTTCACTGTAGTAATTATGCTGTGTGTTAATATGTAAATGTAGTCAGTGATGGTGCAGTAATTATGCTGTGTGTTAATATGTAAATGTAGTCAGTGATGGTGCAGTAATTATGCTGTGTGTTAATAAGTAAATGTAGTCAGTGATGGTGCAGTAATTATGCTGTGTGTTAATAAGTAAATGTAGTCAGTGATGGTGCAGTAATTATGCTGTGTGTTAATATGACAGACTGGAGCTTCAGCAGTGATCATAGTTATGACGGAGCACAGGTGGTGATCAGGGTGGTGGTGGTGGTGGTGGTGGTGGTTGTTGTTGTTGTTGTTGTTGTTGTTATGTACCCCCCCCCCCCCCCTTTGTGTAGCTCATTCTCTCCACTGGTTCATTCACTTTGAACTCTCAGTATGTTTCTATTCTACATTTACAACAATATCTCTCTACAAGATCCAGATTTGTTTTAGTTTGATTTCTAAACAGTTCTCCATCACTGTACTAGTTACTTCCTGATTGAATTTGATTGGATACTGATATGGAGGTGGGAGGTGCTGAGCTCACCAGAGAACACACACAAATCTGTAGAAGTGGTTACTATAGTAACTGGTGAAACATTATGCGTATCCACTTGTTAAGATCGTGATGCTGTTGAGATCTTTTTGTCAGGAACTGGAGCTGAACTGCCCCTGTCCCACAATCCCATCACAGTGACCACTCTGGTATATACACATATGATTATAACTCTGTACTGTTTAAAGAGTTGTTCATAATTTCTGACCATTTTTATGTCTGTCTGTTGCAGACGTCCAGCCATGTCCAGATCAGAGCTCCACAGTGACGGTGTTGACGGTGCTCCTGGCTCTGACGGGGGCGGGGCTTGTGGCAGCAGTGCTGGTGATTGTGCAGCTGAGGAAAAAAATTCAGGAGCTCTAGAAAGGAAGTACAGTGAATGGAACAGTAACCATGACAACAGAGGAGTTAATATGAATGGACTAAACCACTCAGATGAAGAGCAGAGGTGATCTCCCAATAATAACCATGAGAGTCTGAGAGATGATAAATTATTTCGTTCTCTTTTACACACACACAAACGTATCTGCACTGCTTTTCTCTGTCCCATTCAGGGGTCAAAGATCAGTGTATGTTCAGTCATGCATGATCAGAGTTTTATCACATTAGCTCTGCTGAAGCTCACCTGGTAGAGCAGGTACAGTAAGATTTGATCCTCAGAGAGCACACATGCTGTCATACTGATGAATATGTATCAGTCACTATAAGAGGATCTGCCCAGTACTGTAAATGTAATGTAAAGATGTTTTATTTAAATATTACTGTGAGATCCTGTGATGTGATTTAATGCACGTTAAATACTTTTGTGTTAGCTCATGGAAAAAACGGACATTTTGTCTGGAGCATCTTTGAATAGTTTAAATATTTTAGTTGCCATTTGTCAACATGTTTTAATTAAGAGTCCCCCTTATTGTTCAGGTTATAATTTCAAGAGTCTCCCTTATTGTTCAGGTTATAATTTCAATAGTCTCCCATGTGGTCTTGGTGATTATGGTCAGTTGTTGTGGTTGGTTTTCCCAATGCTGTAATGCTGCATTCATTTCAAAGCATTGTATTATGGAAACAGGCCTCATGTCATTTGGCCTGCTTCATGCCACTTGTGACAAATCATTAAACAAATTTACTTGTGTTATCTTTGTCCAATATTTAAAACACAAAATGCAGTTTTTAAATGAAGGTTTTTATTATTAATGAGAAAATAAATAGGACCTGCGAGACAAAGTGAAGTAGACCAAAAGATCCTCAAAGCTAGACAGCATGCTGCGAGCCAAAGAAATTCAGAAACTCATCGTCTTACTTTCAGATATGTAATGAGCATTGATTTAGGAAGAAATTCACCAGGACACTTCACAACACAGTTAGTAATGCTATAAAATGTCATTTAAGATATAATTGGTTCAGTAATAGTACAGTTTTGAAGAGAACCACAACCGAGGCATACAAGGGCTAATCTTTTTGTATATCTGTAACGGCGTCAGTCGTACCCACAAGCCTTTCTCTGCCCAAACGTAGATCACTGTCGCCTGATTACTGATTAATTACACCAGTCTCTCATTTTAGTTTCTTTTATAACCTCCCTTTTCCCATAGTATCCTCGCGAAGTATTTTATTCTCATGCATACCGAGCGTTTCTTGTTTCTGTTGCTTTCCCCCTAAACACCACCTCACTCTTAGCCCCTTACACAACCTCGGTTTCTACCTTCTGGTTTGGACTTGGACTGCCCTCGACTCTCCCCTTCACCATTCCCCTCCTGTTTACGACTACCCTTCTATTTTGCCTCACAAGTCCTTCCTGCCTGTACTGAAAATAAACTCTTGCATTTGGATCCACACTTACCTGTGTCCTGACGATTCCTTACAACATCCTTGTATGATGCACTTACATACGCGTGACCCACCTTGCTCAGACCACGTGAGGCTGTTGTGCATGTAGATATCAGGAGCACACGCAGTGAACTTATTCCAAGGCTGTACTTCACAAAAGGAGCAGACCGTGGTGCACTTACAGGTGTGGGGCTGCACCCAAAACGTTCTCGCCCCAGTTCTGAGAATCCTGATCTGTGCAGCCAGTGAGGATTTATTAGGACACCTTCACTTTTTTCTCTCTTTGCATTCAAATGTATAATTATTCCATTTTTGGTGTATACAGTGAGTCCCTTTTCTATCTAATTTAATCTTATTTATTCAAAAGAGGCACTTTTTTCTCTCCAAACAGAAAATGTCTCCTGATAACTTAGGTTTATTTTAGGTTCGGTTTTAAAATTAGGTTTATTTTAGTCCGTGATAATCAAAACCGTACCATATGGAGCTGTCTTCAATCGTATTAGCTTTTCAAAGCTTCAAATATGAAGTTTTACATTCATTTTTGTAGACATTTTTTAATTCCAGTTGCCTAACTCTTTCTGGCATCATCCACTGGTTCACTGCATCACTGTATGTGACAGTTTCACTTCCGCCAGCTTGCCTGAAAGTTGGCATATTTTGACAGTTTTCAGTCTGTTCTGCAATGCTTTCCTTTATACAGTTATCCATGCTTGGTTAAATATGTGGATTCAGAGCTGGAATAAATACTAACATACCCATTAAAGATGTTCCTACATGCTGCAGTATGTTTTTCCATTTTTTATTTTTGTTTATTTTTTTGGACAGCTAATAAGTTAAAAACAATTTGCAGACACTTCAATACTGAACAAAGCAGAATATCCTGATACATTTTTAGACAGTTTACATCAGTGTCCAGGATACAATCCAAGAACATCTTAACCTTTACAGCATTTGGCAGGTGCTCTTATTCAAAGCCAATCACATTTTAAAGCAAATTCTAGCTGGGTATTCATTAATAGGTCTTTGTCATTGCTGTACATCAAAAAAGCTGTAATACCAATAATATACAAGAAATACTTCTAAAAGAGCAAGAATTTGCCTCTCCAAAGCAAGACATGCCTCTTTCGTCTGCATCAAAATTTTTGCTTGTCTTAAAAGTCAAATCCTAAAACCTTGGCAGGTTAAACAACCAGAAGTTTTGATGCACCTTGTTCCTCACTGCGCTAGTGCTCTGCATATGTAAAAATGAAGACCCAGAACATACAAAGATGTCAAATATAGAATAGTTGCTTTAAAGAATCTAAAATCTATTAAATCTATGATTGTCAATATTTGTTTATCACAGCTGCTAGCTAGTGTAACTAGTTAAGAGTGCATTATGACCAATATTTAGCTAAGGTTAGCTACTTTGAGTGGGTTTACCTACCTAACCTAGCTATCTATTCTACTTGGCTATTTTTTTCTGACATGTTCCAATCAAAATGAAATGACTAATCTCTTCTGATTGTTTTCCGAATCAATTCTTGATGATTCAGGGTAGCTAGCTTACCTAGTAAATTTAGCCACCTGGTCAAAGTGTAAAAGCCATGATTATTAAGGTTGTCTGCCAGATTTAATTAAAAAAAAGAAAGAAACAAGTTCACATGAAATGGGCCTTTATGAAGACATTGCTTTAGCCAGCGATGCTGACTTTTGTATCATAGCAAGCTTTAGCTAGCTAACCTAGCTAGTTAGATACTCGATAGAAATCTGATCATTTCCAATGTACCATTACGGGAGGAGAAAAAACACCAAAATAATCTAGGGTGAAGTTTAAGGTAGCATGTTAACTAATCATTGGCATGTGAGTGACTATAACAGCTGATACCTGCCTGTAAAGCGTCCTTGAGTCTGAGACAGGTGCTATATAGATGTTAATAATAATAATAATAATAATAATAATAATAATAATAATAATAATATTAGCTAGCAAGATGAAACAAAAAGCATCAGGGAGATGAGGAAGAAAATGTTACTTGCAGGTTTGTCACCATGTGGAGATTCACAAGTGGGTTCTTACAACGGGCCACATAAAAAAGTGAACGGAGCTCAAATGATGTGATATTGTTAAGGGACTGAAGGGGCAAAACGTTCCATTATTATTACAAATACAAGACATTTAATACACGTTCACAGTAATCATGGTTTATACATTGACAAAATGCATCAAAAACAAATAAGATGAACAGTTCCATAGCTGGATACGCCTAATATATTAATATATTAACAGAACACAGGAGCTTTATGGCAAAACAACCTCTGTGCTTGAGAGGAAATAAGATATTTTAACTTACACTAATTATCAATCACAAGGTCCAGTAATACACAGTCCAGTAGTACATTTTAGTAATGCTAAAATGAGACAGCCGTGTATATGTCGTCACACCTGGTGTTTGTGACGTCACTGAAGCAGATATTTAAAAAGGCTCATCTGGCGTCATGGTTACCATTTGGACAAAGTGCGCAAACTGGACAAACCAAAATACAAACTACAAGTATATTCAACAATTGTTATTTCACATTTTCCTGTGGTTAAATTGGATTATTGTCAGTTATACATTTCTCCGATATCAAAGATAGGCCTAAATATTCTCTCTAATGCAAACCGGGAAACGTCTATATGAAAAGAGTGCATAAAGGAAATAATTTCTTTCTATGTTTCGCTTTGATTGCGACTTTAATGTCTTTATATTAAAAGCTTAATTTTGCTTTGAAAAGTGCTGGATTTTGGATTCATTTCAGATGTCCCTTAAATTCGCGTTCCTTTCGTCATCGATGGCACGCGCCTTCACTGAAATCAGCGCTTGGTCTAAAAGGAAGAAGGTCCACAAAATGTTTTATGCCCGTTTGTAAACTTGTCGGCGTCGAAATGTATCAGCACTGTAGTGGAAAATATATTTGTAATACAACTTTTCTATTTTGATTAAAAAAAAATTCGTTTCACGAAATATCAGTTGCGCTGCGTTCTGACATTGTGTGAAATTATAAAAGTTTTCAGATTATAATTATGAACGTTTTCAGATTCTGTCATTAGAAACACGATGACTAATACATGCATGTTACTTAAATTATTTAATAAATGAAGGAAAGATTGCTTGTAGATGAAACATTAACATTTTCACTTTCAAAAAGTGGTGGGCATAAAAACAGCCATTTAGGAATGTTACAATCTGATTTTCAGCCGTAGTGACATGTAGCATCCCCATCATGATTTACGCACATGCTCGTGAACAAATTAAAATTGTTATTTGTGTGTTGATCAGTTTAAGAGACTATTGAATAGATTAAGAAAAGTGTGACGGCCCGAATCCTGCAGGGCAAGGAGCAGGACACACAGACCTCTCTCGTCCCAGACAGACATTTATTAAACACGAAAGATTAGTAATCAACGTTAACTGCACTCATATGTAACGAACCATTGCAGCAGAACACAGGGAGAGGCAGACACACACACAACGAGTACAACCAGTAAACAATGAACGCTAACACTAACATTAACGTAAATGAAACACACGAAACACACACACACACATAAACGAAGAACCGGGTGCAGGTGTGTGCTAACAAGGGGGGCGTGGTTACAAACAAGACGCACGTCACACCGAACAGTCAACAGGGAACTCCCACTGCACGTGGCGGGGCGTACCACGTGATCAGTGGGAACGGGAGCTTACCGTGAGAAACGTTTGCTGAAGAGTAGTTGGATATCAACTAAGGGGTTTTTTGTAAAATAATGTACAAATAAAATAATAAAATACAAATAATATACACAAATTATGCGTTATGTAAGATGATTAATCAGAAACATTCTTTAGTAGAAACATTTAGACTATATATATATTAGTTAATATGCAGTAGGAGCTGTAGGAAGCTCTTTTAAATTTATAGGAATTTTAATTATATTTTTAATTAATTATGTGTCGAGATTAGTTTAAATACATTAAATTAAATTGTTCAGATTCAGAGACGATGAAGGGGATATTAAAGAAAGTATACATACAAATTATTTAATATTTGTTTTATTTATGTGTTGTTTAGCCTAGATAAGGAGAATGCTGTATAGTTTAATCTCAGAGAATGTGTATTAATATACATTGTGGGATATCAATTGATAAACTTCAAATAATATATTACCAAAATGCCGCCAGTGTGACTCCAAGGTCGAAGCTACCCGGCACCACCAGCATGACCTGAGCTGCCACACACCGCTGCTCATCAGGAGGGCGACCTTACATAAGGTAGAGAGCAGAGCTGCGTGCCCAGCTCCGCCTGCCCCCTCCCTGGTGCTGCAGTGCAACCGTGTGCCCTGGGTGTGCAAGACTGAGGAAAAAACAAAGAGGCAGGACAAGTGCCAGGCTGGCCAGGCTGCCTCTAATCCCCCTGGAGCCAAAGACACATCTGTTGTGAAGGTTTATTTCTCTCTGTTGTTAACAAGGTGGGACAACAGACAGGTGAGCATAGGGGACCTTGGATCAATGGGTTAAATAAATTACTTCTGACGTTTACTTCACCCTAGAATACTAGAGAATTGAGTTAATTTTCTATTAGGTTCGTTTCATCAGATAAACTAGAAAATGTATTAAACGATGGCACCTCTAAGGATATTTGAGAATGGAGTCTGTAACGAAAACCGCAGCAAGAGAAACAAGAATGTACTAAAGAGATTCCATATAAAACTCCTAAATTAACCTTATATTTCATAAGTAGTGAAGAAACAGTCATTTTAGGCAATAGTCCTGTTCAGATTTGTTTTATTTGTCTGTTGTGTCTCAGCACCTGCACATGTGAAATGAATGGACTTCACCTGCTCTGCAGATGACCAGGGTCAGTTGCCCTACAGCCTCTGTAAGCAATAGAAACCTTCAGGGCCATGTTTGCAAACTTGTTCTCCAACCTGATATTGTCTGACATCCAGCATTCCTGACACTTGTGCATATTACTTCCTGAGAAAAGTCTTTAATTAAATGTAGTTTTAAATGTATGCAGAGATGTTGGTCTGTGATATTTCCATTTCAATCCCCTTGAGTGTGTCTCCGTTTCCTGTAGGATGACTAAAGAGAGAACCTCCAGTGCAAATGTAAAAATGGGGGTACGTTTGTTGTCTTTCTTCACAACTGCTTCCTCTCCAACATACACATACTTGTGTTCTTTTCTTTCTACTAGACAAATACAACACACATTACATTTACTTTGACTTAAAGCACAAAGTTCCACTTCTGACTCTTGGTCTTTCCTGATTCAGAAAACACCAGTTCTCTTCTGCTGGTAATCATGGAAAGAAACTCATTACATATCTAAACGTTTTATGTTTTACACAGTCACAAATGACCCCAAACATAAGTAACCAAAGCTGATTTTAAATTCCTTTTATTGTAAAGATTTTTAAAATAATACTAAAAAAGAAATTCCCACTAATATCCTGCAATTATGCCAACTGCAGAGTCGTTAAGCACAGTGCTGCTCACCTCCTCCTTAAGTTAGTAATAGGACTGTGATGAGGTCATCGGGATACAGGACTGTGATGGTGTGATAGGGATACAGGACTGTGATGATGTGATGGGGATACAGGACAGTGATGAGATGATGGGGAGGCAGGACTATGATGATGTGATGGGGATACAGGACTGTGATGAGGTGATGGGGATACAGGACAGGGATACAGGACAGTGATGAGGTGATGGGTAGGCAGGACTATGATGATGTGATGGGGATACAGGACAGTGATGAGGTGATGGGGAGGCAGGACTGTGATGAGGTGATGGGGAGGCAGGACTGTGATGAGGTGATGGGGAGGCAGGACTGTGATGATGTGATGGGGAGGCAGGACTGTGATGAGGTGATGGGGAGGCAGGACTGTGATGATGTGATGGGGAGGCAGGACTGTGATGAAGTGATGGGGATACAGGTCAGTGATGAGGTGATGGGGAGGCAGGACTATGATGATGTGATGGGGAGGTAGGACTGTGATGATGTGATGGGGATACAGGTCAGTGATGAGGTGATGGGGAGGCAGGACTGTGATGAGGTGATGGGGAGGCAGGACTGTGATGAAGTGATGGGGATACAGGTCAGTGATGAGGTGATGGGGAGGCAGGACTGCGAAGCTTTAGGCTGCTTGACAACTCATTTAATATGAATAGCCGCTTAAACACTTTACCTGCACTCTTTACATGTAAAATAGGGTGACATATTGTCGCCCTTTTCTCTCTCTCTCTCTCCTGTGTTTTTTCCTCTTTTCATTTTTGGTAACCAGATTTTTCTTTTTAATTTGACATGATGCTTCATTTCCAACATGCAGTGCACTTATTGCAGTTACAGTTTGCATCTTTTTGAGGGCTGAATCGGATCTTAGGAAGTGTGAAAAACAGAAGTAGGCAGTGCCCAATACAGAGCTAACACACTGAGAGGACTTCAGGGAGGGTTTTGTTCATATAGAAACTTTAACCAAAGAATGTGCAGAAGGTTTTGATTGGATTTTGTTTATTATTATATTATTATTATTATATATTATTTTTATTTAGGTTTTGTCTGGCTCCCAAATGGTGTAACTCACTTCCACTGGCTGTCTAGACAGCAAAGTCCCTTGCAATCTTCAAATGCTGACTGAAGACTCACCTATTTGTGAAATATTTAGAATGACCATTGATCCTGTTTGTTATTGCATTTATTGTTGCCTTGTTTTTTGCACTCATGCACCCTGTTTTTTGCACCATGTATTTCTACAGTATTCTACTTCATTGGTATGTTGGACTCTATACTGTACTGGCTAGGATGTGTTCTATGAGGAAATGACAAAGCACCTTTGTAAATCTGTGCCTGGCTCCAGCTCTGGATTTTTTCCTTTTTCTAATAGGGCTGACAGGGCATGTCAAGGTCTTCTCCCATGGACCCTGCAATCAAGGCATCCGCAGGGGGTGGCTGGCATACGGCTGTTTTTCCCTCCACTGGCAGGGGAATGTCCTCCAGAAGCTGATCTGCCTCTTGTGTGACCAAGAACACTGGCAAGTCTTCAAACAGGCAGACTAACCGGCTATTTCCAGCTATTTCCCCAGCCAGTGGAGTCCCTCCTGAGCAGCTGGTCGACCATGTTCTTTTCTCATGCTGTTTTCCTCACACACCTGTTCACTAATGTCGGAGAGGCACATCCAATATTGCACTCCTATGAATGGTCCTTACTGCGTCCACATTGGGTCTGCCATTCTGTGACATGATGAGCATCAGGGGAAAAGGACAGGATGCAGGCACAAGTCTCAGAACAGAAATACGCTGAATTAAAACAAAAGTAAGGCAAATGTCATTTCAGTAATTTCTGCAGACATGGTAGAGCAGGCATTGCATACACAATGACTGGCAACTTGACCGGCAACACAGTGCTGATGTTCCTTCTGCCTCTTTCTTTTAGCTGTGCTGCCGGAGTCCATCATTGCACTTTATAGCTCCCGAATTTACACACCCTTGTACCTGCCTAATATTCTAGTCTCTCTGCTTTTGTTTTGCTCCATTCTATAGCTGGTATCCATAGCAAGTCTTGGTGATTTCACTAAGGAGGTTCAGGCCAATGCAGAACTGAAGCAGGGACAGGGTATATCCTTGGTAAATCCCACACTTGATGGTGACTCATGATATTGGTCTGAAGTTAGCCTCTAGGTTTGTCTTCTACAGCCCCATTTAATTCTTGATGAAAGCTGTTGGAGTCCTGTTGATGTGATATAACCTCATTTAAGGATCCACTGAATCATAGGTTTTCTTTCACCAGCAGCTGGTGCTTGGCTCCTCTAGTGTTCTTGCTAATAACATTTTTGGCCACGCTCATGTATTGGGCCATGTGCCTACTTAGCTGCAATGATGCCTGACAGGAGCTTCCATGTTGTACAGTGGAAGGATCAGGACTCTCCTGCCTCCAATTAGCCATTTAGGGTGGGTCCCATCCATTAGCAGCTGGTTCATTTTTGCTGTGATGCACTCATGGAGAGCAGCCGGCTTCTTCAGAGAGTAGGCTTGGACCATGTTAGGGCCTGGAGCTGTACAGTTCTTAATGCTTGTGACTCTTTCTTGGATGTCTGCTAACATGATGGTTACTGGATCCTGTTCATCTCTCAGGTTCTGTATACACTGGGTATTGTTGTTGCGATGCCTCCTTCTCCCATATGTCTGTCCAGTAATGTTCAGTCTCGAGCTTTGGTGGGTCTGTTCTTATGCAGATTCCCTGCCACTGAGAGTACACAGTGGACGGCTAATGGGAGAACATCCTGTTTATTCTCCTGGCTTCGACTTCTCGTGTATTATTACTACATCTCTTGTAGTAATAATTCTGATGCTCTCATCTTTACTCTTATAAATCCCACACTACCCTGAAAGGTATGACAGGTGTGTAGCTTTTGTATGACTTTTGATCTGGGACCTGCATGTTCTACCGAAAATACATATCTTCCTCTTTTTGAAGGAAAGCTACACTGTTCTCAAGTCAGCAGTTACAGGATATTTCAAGTAGTTCTGCATGTTGTGTATGACTGTACTTGTACAGTCTGGCTGCATTCCTGTAATGTTTGTCCGAGTGCCACAGGGCGTGGAGCAGTACACACACTCTCTTGACGTGAAACATTTAATGACACAGTAGCAGTGAACATACACACACTTAACACTAACGATAAAGATTGTAACATAAACACAGGCTAGACAAACATGGACACTAACATATGCTCTGACTATGACAAACAAACAATGACCAACACTAAGGCACGCACTAACGGGTGTTTAAATAGACAAACAAACACTCAACTTTAAACTCCGTGCAGGTGTGTGCCATTACAGGGTTGTGGCTTTAAACAGGAGTGAACCACCTCCTGCACGGCAGGCCGTACCATATGACTGCGGGGGGAGTGTCCCGTAACAATTCTTTAACGCATTCTTACCTGTGAGCCACTCTGGGCCCATTCCTGTTATTCAATACTGGGAGAATCACATGATAAACTGAACAGGACAAAGAGATCGGTATGAGAGAGACTGAGAGAGATTATCATTTAATTAGACACATAAATCTAATTCAGAGGAAAATGAGTGAGTATATAAATATCTACTGTAGATTCAGAATGATCAGAATTTGAACTGAAATTCCAGTAGATGGTGTTAGTGGAGACAGACAGCAATAATAGAGGTCCTTAGTCCTTCTGCTGTACTTTAACTTTTTATCTTGTTAACCAGCTCATTTTATTTCTAATTCAGCCATGTTATTTTGCTTTGCTTACGTTATGTGAATTGTTTGGTGACTATAACACTTATCTACTGTGGACATGAACTTCTATTTTTGCAGCAAAATCATTTATTCCTCTTTGGGAACATGCCACATTTGAGTTTGGCCCCCACTTTTATTTGATTTTTCCGCATTTTACTGAAACTCAAATATATTGAGTTTTACTGAAACTCAAAGAGTTCCTGGGCTGTGATGCCATTTTCACAGGCATGAATTCGCTAGGGTCTTTTTCACTGATACATTGTTCATTTTAAGTTGTTAAAGGAGAGCATGAGTTCCAGACCCTGAGACATGTGTCAGTTCTTCTCACTGGCACTACTGTTCTGTTTATGGTTACAGACTGGCAACATTCAGCAATAAAATATGAAGATACATTTTGTGACTATAATTTCAATAGTCTCCCATGTGGTCTTGGTGATTATGGTCAGTTGTTGTGGTTGGTTTTCCCAATGCTGTAATGCTGCATTCATTTCAAAGCATTGTATTATGGAAACAGGCCTCATGTCATTTGGCCTGCTTCATGCCACTTGTGACAAATCATTAAACAAATTTACTTGTGTTATCTTTGTCCAATATTTAAAACACAAAATGCAGTTTTTAAATGAAGGTTTTTATTATTAATGAGAAAATAAATAGGACCTGCGAGACAAAGTGAAGTAGACCAAAAGATCCTCAAAGCTAGACAGCATGCTGCGAGCCAAAGAAATTCAGAAACTCATCGTCTTACTTTCAGATATGTAATGAGCATTGATTTAGGAAGAAATTCACCAGGACACTTCACAACACAGTTAGTAATGCTATAAAATGTCATTTAAGATATAATTGGTTCAGTAATAGTACAGTTTTGAAGAGAACCACAACCGAGGCATACAAGGGCTAATCTTTTTGTATATCTGTAACGGCGTCAGTCGTACCCACAAGCCTTTCTCTGCCCAAACGTAGATCACTGTCGCCTGATTACTGATTAATTACACCAGTCTCTCATTTTAGTTTCTTTTATAACCTCCCTTTTCCCATAGTATCCTCGCGAAGTATTTTATTCTCATGCATACCGAGCGTTTCTTGTTTCTGTTGCTTTCCCCCTAAACACCACCTCACTCTTAGCCCCTTACACAACCTCGGTTTCTACCTTCTGGTTTGGACTTGGACTGCCCTCGACTCTCCCCTTCACCATTCCCCTCCTGTTTACGACTACCCTTCTATTTTGCCTCACAAGTCCTTCCTGCCTGTACTGAAAATAAACTCTTGCATTTGGATCCACACTTACCTGTGTCCTGACGATTCCTTACAACATCCTTGTATGATGCACTTACATACGCGTGACCCACCTTGCTCAGACCACGTGAGGCTGTTGTGCATGTAGATATCAGGAGCACACGCAGTGAACTTATTCCAAGGCTGTACTTCACAAAAGGAGCAGACCGTGGTGCACTTACAGGTGTGGGGCTGCACCCAAAACGTTCTCGCCCCAGTTCTGAGAATCCTGATCTGTGCAGCCAGTGAGGATTTATTAGGACACCTTCACTTTTTTCTCTCTTTGCATTCAAATGTATAATTATTCCATTTTTGGTGTATACAGTGAGTCCCTTTTCTATCTAATTTAATCTTATTTATTCAAAAGAGGCACTTTTTTCTCTCCAAACAGAAAATGTCTCCTGATAACTTAGGTTTATTTTAGGTTCGGTTTTAAAATTAGGTTTATTTTAGTCCGTGATAATCAAAACCGTACCATATGGAGCTGTCTTCAATCGTATTAGCTTTTCAAAGCTTCAAATATGAAGTTTTACATTCATTTTTGTAGACATTTTTTAATTCCAGTTGCCTAACTCTTTCTGGCATCATCCACTGGTTCACTGCATCACTGTATGTGACAGTTTCACTTCCGCCAGCTTGCCTGAAAGTTGGCATATTTTGACAGTTTTCAGTCTGTTCTGCAATGCTTTCCTTTATACAGTTATCCATGCTTGGTTAAATATGTGGATTCAGAGCTGGAATAAATACTAACATACCCATTAAAGATGTTCCTACATGCTGCAGTATGTTTTTCCATTTTTTATTTTTGTTTATTTTTTTGGACAGCTAATAAGTTAAAAACAATTTGCAGACACTTCAATACTGAACAAAGCAGAATATCCTGATACATTTTTAGACAGTTTACATCAGTGTCCAGGATACAATCCAAGAACATCTTAACCTTTACAGCATTTGGCAGGTGCTCTTATTCAAAGCCAATCACATTTTAAAGCAAATTCTAGCTGGGTATTCATTAATAGGTCTTTGTCATTGCTGTACATCAAAAAAGCTGTAATACCAATAATATACAAGAAATACTTCTAAAAGAGCAAGAATTTGCCTCTCCAAAGCAAGACATGCCTCTTTCGTCTGCATCAAAATTTTTGCTTGTCTTAAAAGTCAAATCCTAAAACCTTGGCAGGTTAAACAACCAGAAGTTTTGATGCACCTTGTTCCTCACTGCGCTAGTGCTCTGCATATGTAAAAATGAAGACCCAGAACATACAAAGATGTCAAATATAGAATAGTTGCTTTAAAGAATCTAAAATCTATTAAATCTATGATTGTCAATATTTGTTTATCACAGCTGCTAGCTAGTGTAACTAGTTAAGAGTGCATTATGACCAATATTTAGCTAAGGTTAGCTACTTTGAGTGGGTTTACCTACCTAACCTAGCTATCTATTCTACTTGGCTATTTTTTTCTGACATGTTCCAATCAAAATGAAATGACTAATCTCTTCTGATTGTTTTCCGAATCAATTCTTGATGATTCAGGGTAGCTAGCTTACCTAGTAAATTTAGCCACCTGGTCAAAGTGTAAAAGCCATGATTATTAAGGTTGTCTGCCAGATTTAATTAAAAAAAAGAAAGAAACAAGTTCACATGAAATGGGCCTTTATGAAGACATTGCTTTAGCCAGCGATGCTGACTTTTGTATCATAGCAAGCTTTAGCTAGCTAACCTAGCTAGTTAGATACTCGATAGAAATCTGATCATTTCCAATGTACCATTACGGGAGGAGAAAAAACACCAAAATAATCTAGGGTGAAGTTTAAGGTAGCATGTTAACTAATCATTGGCATGTGAGTGACTATAACAGCTGATACCTGCCTGTAAAGCGTCCTTGAGTCTGAGACAGGTGCTATATAGATGTTAATAATAATAATAATAATAATAATAATAATAATAATAATAATAATAATAATAATAATATTAGCTAGCAAGATGAAACAAAAAGCATCAGGGAGATGAGGAAGAAAATGTTACTTGCAGGTTTGTCACCATGTGGAGATTCACAAGTGGGTTCTTACAACGGGCCACATAAAAAAGTGAACGGAGCTCAAATGATGTGATATTGTTAAGGGACTGAAGGGGCAAAACGTTCCATTATTATTACAAATACAAGACATTTAATACACGTTCACAGTAATCATGGTTTACACATTGACAAAATGCATCAAAAACAAATAAGATGAACAGTTCCATAGCTGGATACGCCTAATATATTAATATATTAACAGAACACAGGAGCTGCCGGAGTCCATCATTGCACTTTATAGCTCCCGAATTTACACACCCTTGTACCTGCCTAATATTCTAGTCTCTCTGCTTTTGTTTTGCTCCATTCTATAGCTGGTATCCATAGCAAGTCTTGGTGATTTCACTAAGGAGGTTCAGGCCAATGCAGAACTGAAGCAGGGACAGGCTATATCCTTGGTAAATCCCACACTTGATGGTGACTCATGATATTGGTCTGAAGTTAGCCTCTAGGTTTGTCTTCTACAGCCCCATTTAATTCTTGATGAAAGCTGTTGGAGTCCTGTTGATGTGATATAACCTCATTTAAGGATCCACTGAATCATAGGTTTTCTTTCACCAGCAGCTGGTGCTTGGCTCCTCTAGTGTTCTTGCTAATAACATTTTTGGCCACGCTCATGTATTGGGCCATGTGCCTACTTAGCTGCAATGATGCCTGACAGGAGCTTCCATGTTGTACAGTGGAAGGATCAGGACTCTCCTGCCTCCAGTTAACCATTTAGGGTGGGTCCCATCCATTAGCAGCTGGTTCATTTTTGCTGTGATGCACTCATGGAGAGCAGCCGGCTTCTTCAGAGAGTAGGCTTGGACCATGTTAGGGCCTGGAGCTGTACAGTTCTTAATGCTTGTGACTCTTTCTTGGATGTCTGCTAACATGATGGTTACTGGATCCTGTTCATCTCTCAGGTTCTGTATACACTGGGTATTGTTGTTGCGATGCCTCCTTCTCCCATATGTCTGTCCAGTAATGTTCAGTCTCGAGCTTTGGTGGGTCTGTTCTTATGCAGATTCCCTGCCACTGAGAGTACACAGTGGACGGCTAATGGGAGAACATCCTGTTTATTCTCCTGGCTTCGACTTCTCGTGTATTATTACTACATCTCTTGTAGTAATAATTCTGATGCTCTCATCTTTACTCTTATAAATCCCACACTACCCTGAAAGGTATGACAGGTGTGTAGCTTTTGTATGACTTTTGATCTGGGACCTGCATGTTCTACCGAAAATACATATCTTCCTCTTTTTGAAGGAAAGCTACACTGTTCTCAAGTCAGCAGTTACAGGATATTTCAAGTAGTTCTGCATGTTGTGTATGACTGTACTTGTACAGTCTGGCTGCATTCCTGTAATGTTTGTCCGAGTGCCACAGGGCGTGGAGCAGTACACACACTCTCTTGACGTGAAACATTTAATGACACAGTAGCAGTGAACATACACACACTTAACACTAACGATAAAGATTGTAACATAAACACAGGCTAGACAAACATGGACACTAACATATGCTCTGACTATGACAAACAAACAATGACCAACACTAAGGCACGCACTAACGGGTGTTTAAATAGACAAACAAACACTCAACTTTAAACTCCGTGCAGGTGTGTGCCATTACAGGGTTGTGGCTTTAAACAGGAGTGAACCACCTCCTGCACGGCAGGCCGTACCATATGACTGCGGGGGGAGTGTCCCGTAACAATTCTTTAACGCATTCTTACCTGTGAGCCACTCTGGGCCCATTCCTGTTATTCAATACTGGGAGAATCACATGATAAACTGAACAGGACAAAGAGATCGGTATGAGAGAGACTGAGAGAGATTATCATTTAATTAGACACATAAATCTAATTCAGAGGAAAATGAGTGAGTATATAAATATCTACTGTAGATTCAGAATGATCAGAATTTGAACTGAAATTCCAGTAGATGGTGTTAGTGGAGACAGACAGCAATAATAGAGGTCCTTAGTCCTTCTGCTGTACTTTAACTTTTTATCTTGTTAACCAGCTCATTTTATTTCTAATTCAGCCATGTTATTTTGCTTTGCTTACGTTATGTGAATTGTTTGGTGACTATAACACTTATCTACTGTGGACATGAACTTCTATTTTTGCAGCAAAATCATTTATTCCTCTTTGGGAACATGCCACATTTGAGTTTGGCCCCCACTTTTATTTGATTTTTCCGCATTTTACTGAAACTCAAATATATTGAGTTTTACTGAAACTCAAAGAGTTCCTGGGCTGTGATGCCATTTTCACAGGCATGAATTCGCTAGGGTCTTTTTCACTGATACATTGTTCATTTTAAGTTGTTAAAGGAGAGCATGAGTTCCAGACCCTGAGACATGTGTCAGTTCTTCTCACTGGCACTACTGTTCTGTTTATGGTTACAGACTGGCAACATTCAGCAATAAAATATGAAGATACATTTTGTGAAGTAGTAAATAAAATTATTTATTGTACAGCACACAAACTCTTAAAGCACCTGAGTTAGACAAAGTTTAAAATAGACACACCAGAAAATTTAATCTTAGCTTTAATTTGACAGAACAGTAATCTACAATGGGAAAAGAAGAAAACAGATCAAGGAGTAATTTCTTATCAAACAAACAACAACAAAAAACAAACTAACAAACATAATTTGAGGGCAGTTCCACAATGTTTGACTTCTTGGTCCTCTGTCCTCTAGTACATGGGATGTGTGTGGTGATTCAGTGTTTGATTTGTTGGGACTGATCTCTAATACATGGGAGTGTTACAGTCCTCAAACAGACTATACATCGACTATATAGGTTTTCAATCAAATACTATACATGAACATTGTATTTTTTAATGTGTTTTAATTATTATTATTACTATTTTACAGCACAACATTACTAATGTTTGGGTCCAGATACCTAGCAATTGTTTATAATGGCAAGGAAAAACTTCCTGGGTGAAATTAAGTAAGACATTGGGACAACCCAGATTCAAGATGGAACCTATCCACCACTGGGCAGCCCAGCTAATAAACAGTCCATGCTTTATTATATTATATATAATCCATTTAGTATACGTGTATAGTTCAGTACAGGTGTCAGCTTCTCCAGTGGGTCAAGGGAGGGCGAGCTGTTTCTGCAGCTGTTCCTCTGGGTGTGCTGGAGTGGGTGGATGAATACAGCAACATCAGTTCATATACTGGCAGCACTGGGACAGTTTTTTCTATTATCTCAGATTCTTCATCACTGATGAGCCGGTCTAGTCCATATGCAGTCCATAAGCAGTAGTCATGTGCCAGTGATCTGCATACAGTTCCAGCAGGTTTATCAGTAGCACCAGAACTAAAAGGGAGAACTAGGGGGTGACCATAGTGCTGAGGGTCTCTGAGACATTGTGTTCCACCCACATTATCATCACAAATTTGAGTGATTGCTTGCAGTGCCTAGGCAACACTGTCAACACCTCAAATTTCTAGAAAACTCTTTCAGTTGGGGCCCTAGGGTCTGCACCTTTATATACAGGTAACTAACCAACCTTTTGTGTAAATAATTAAGTCTTCAGCATGGATTTAAAAACTGCCAGTGTGTCTGAGTCTCCCATTAAAGTTGAAAGGTTGTTCCATAACTGAGGAGCTTTAAAGATTGTTTTTACTTTGGCTGTAACTAATTCTAAGGGAAATTCTGCATTTATCTTAGGAACACATACTCACTCGGATACTGCTGGGCCAGAACATTTAGAGCTGTATAAGTGTGACACTCAGATACTGTGGGCCAGAACATTTAGAGCTGTATAAGTGTGACGCTTGTCGCGATGTGGAGTTAGAGCAGGATGCGGGATGAGTTTCGTAAAAGATAGGCATACATTAACACACAAAACAATGAAGACATAGCATGCAGGCTATCAGGGTTAAACACTGACACAGTCAAACATAAACTATAGACTTTTATATTTATATTTACATTTATGACATTTAGCATTCTAATGCCACACAATGAGGAGCAGGTGTGGAACACAGGGAGGGTGTGGCCACATGGACGAACATATGCACACACTCAAACACACACGGGGAGACATTTGGGAGGAGGGGCTGTACTGTGACAGAGTCCTTCCCCAATGGTGCGACTCCCAGCGTGCCAACCTATCGGGCTACAGCCCCGAAGCCAACGGCCAATGGCGAAGCCGGAGGACCGAGCGAACCAACACGGGCCAGTGAGAGCAGGACAAAGGGGTTGAAGGACAGGGACCATGATGACAACAGACACAGGACAGACACACTGACAGGGACAGGCACTGACATAAAGGGGGACTAATTGACCAGCACAGACAGCGTGATGGGGACAGACACAGTGACAGGGACAGCTACAAAACTACATTGAGGAATGTTAAGGAGTCCGGGGAAGCTGCCAAGAGCCCCAGGCTGTCCCCCAGTCGTTAGCTGGGCTGAAGTACAACCGGCCTGTGGAGGATCGCCCCTCGCCGATTTGGGGGGCTGTGACTTCTGCGCACCCGTATCAGGAAGCACACAAGCTGTTTTGCCTGTCTCTGGGGTGGGCACTGGTGTCACTTCCTTCTTGCCTCTGCCAGGCTTAGGTATGGGTGCACGAGTTCCAGGGCTGTGTGCCCTAGTGGAGGGAGTTTCCTCCTCGAACGAGGGATGGCTTGCTTGTTCCTGAGCGGCACTCCATGGGTGGAGCCTTGGGTGGTATTTTAGGTGCCATTGGCTCATTGCTCCTGGAGACTACAGACTCAATGTCACTATCAGTGGGAGGATCCCCATAGAGGATCTCCTCCGCCTCCATTGGTGGATCCTCCACACAGTCGAACCCCCAAGTCCGACTTCAGATTGACAACTCTCCCTCCATAATCGGTGTAACCTTCATAGTAGTCCATGGACCCTGCGGAGTCCATTTCCGAGTACTGCTTCCCATAGTCCGGCTCGGTTCTGTAAAACTCCACAGAGTCCGACCCTGGATCATACCCAGGGCCCCCTTAAAATCCACCAGTGGCCTTCTCCCCCATTGTGGGAGTAAGGAGTGAGGCCAGGATGATGGAGGGTCTCTCTGCGAGGGTTGTGGAAGGGTGATTGCTTCCTTTCTTCCCTTTCCTTCTTTTGCTCCCCTTCCCAGGCATCCTTCGTCAGTCAGTGTTTCTGTCACAATGTGGAGTTAGATGCGGGGAGTTTGAAAAATATAGGCATACGTTTATTAACACACAAAACAATGAAGACATAACACGCAGGCTGTCAGGGTTAAACACTGACACAGTCACATATAAACCATAGACTTTTATACATGCATACTAACGACGCACAACGAGCAGCAGGTGTGGAACACAGAGGGCGTGGCCACACGGATGAACATACACACACACACACACACACACACACACACACAAACAAACATACAGGGGGAGACGTTTGGGAGGAGGGGCTGTACCGTAACAACACTCAGATATTGTGGGCCAAAAAAGTGTGTAGGATACAGACATGAGCCATTTACATCAAACAAATGGATTTAAATGAAAAATGAAGTTAAACATGGAGAAGTACAAACTTGTAATGCAGGGCAACAAGACTAACTAGACAAACAAAGCAAATAGTCCAAATAAGTGACACTAAAGTGTTGAAAGGAACAGACTTTATAGGGGGTGTTGTGAAGTGGAACACGGGACCTCTGTGTTCTGTGAGGATGTGGCCTTGAAATGAAAACATAAACCACATGGAAGATAGAAAACAAACAAGGACCATGTGGAAAGGAGGATGCTGGTGAGGGGCATTACAATATGTCAAGATATCATCAGTCTTTCTACAAGTTGGAGTTTGTTTAACTGAATTTTTAGAGCATCCAATTAGAATACTATTAATATAAATATAATCTTGCATATATATATATTTTTCTCTATGCACCCCTGTTTTCTTTTCTTCAGTTTGGACAGAGCACTCTCCACACTGCGAGTTATACTGTGTATGACTATGTATGTGACAAATAAACCGAACTTGAACTTGAACTTGAACTTGATCTTGATTAAATAAAAGCATGGACCTATTTCCCTGCATCTGTTGAGTAAAGTATATGCAATGTAAATGTGAAAATGTAAGTTTTACTTGTTTGTTCTACTTCACTGAAATGTGGGACATGAAAAGGGGGATATTGTATAAAAGGGCTGTAATTCCTATCTGGTTCATCCTGTAGAGATGTAAATACTCGGATTATAACTGCTATTCTGAGCTGTAATCTCATGGCCATTGTTTTATTTTAAATCCAGTCTTCTGGAGTAAAGAGCCAAAATCCACTAAAACCATGCTATTGTCCATTTCCTTACAGATTGCACTGAACTACATGTTAAAACAAGAAGGAATTTGAGGTGATCTGACAGAATCAAATACTTTATGAGATGTGAACACTCTGGACAGCACCAACTTGTGAAGAGAGGAACATTATGCACTTTGTAGAGGAGAGTGTCTGAATCTGAGCTTTATTTATACGCCTCTGCATGGAGAGCAGTTTTTATCTGATTTTTGACCTAATCAAATGGGCTTTCTCACCATGTGAAGGTTTTCCTGTAAGTGAACAGTGATAAATCTAAAACAATGGTTTTGGCGTGAAGTCAGTATTTATCCTGCAGTGTTTCTGATGTTGAGCTGGCCTTTGGTTCATTTTATAATTGAATATCCTGCATTACTGAATATATTTATTGTCGTGCATTATGTATCTGCATGCGTTTTTGCAGGTTTACAGCTGTAATCTGTAACAGGAGACATGACCTCCAGAATGAGTCTCTGAGGAACAGCACACACAGAAAGGAGAGAGCTGAGAGAATAGAGGGATTCTGTGGAAAACAAATTTTCACCAGCACTGATCAAAAAAACTCAGAAATGTATGAAAATACCTCAATGCCTTAATCCCTCAAATATTGGTGAAAATGAATGACAATTTCATCAAATGCACTAATTGTAACACGGGAGGAGGTGGAGAGCGAACACATGTGTGAAGTGATGACGCCGTAACGAACCAAACTGATTGACAAGAATAAATAAATAATAAGTTTCAATAATCGACACAGACTAACAATACAGAATAGAATGAAGAACAAACAGGCTAACAGGAGAATAATGTGATAGCAGGGTTATGGCGAGAAATGGGCAACCAGGGAATACAACATTAAGGAAATACTAACGGAGAACAATAATAAAGCATAACGGTGAGCATGAAGACAGACAAATGGGAACAACACAGAACTGGGCTACATAAGATCAACAAACAATACTGATGACGAAGATACAGAACTAAACAAGGAAAGCAACATGCAGCAAGAGTAACTAAACACAGAGAACAAACAAGATTGAACTAAACAAAGAACAAATGAGATCAGACTAAATACAGAGAACACACGAGAACGGACTAAACACAGAGAACAAGCGATATCGGACTAAACACAGAGAACAAACAAGAATGGACTAAACACAGAGAACAAGCGATATCGGACTAAACACAGAGAACAAACAAGAATGGACTAAACACAGAGAACAAGCGATATCGGACTAAACACAGAGAACAAACAAGAACGGACCACACACAGAGAACAAACAAGAATGGACTAAACACAGAGAACAAACGAGAATGGACTAAACACAGAGAACAATCGAGAATGGACTAAACACAAAGAACAAACGAGAACGGACTAAACACAGAGAACAAGTGATATCGGACTAAACACAGAGAACAAAGGAGATCGAACTAGAAACACAATGATAGAGCCCAAACGAGAACTGACCAGAAACAGTGAGAGACACTCTAAGACCAACAAACAAGATACGTAGGGACAGAGTTTTTATACCACTGCAATCAGGACAAACTAGGAACAGCTGGAGTGAAAGGGGAGGCGACAGGGAACAGTGGAGATGAATGAAAACCCAGAAGTGATTTGGTTGCCATGACAACGGGGAATGCTCAGGCTTGTAGACGTAACACTAATCAGATACACTGAGTGGTTGGTTGTGTTTTAGTCTGATTCAGGGTAAGAGATCAGACTCACCTGAACCCAGCTATGTGTCCATGAAGAGTAACTGGTCAATGGGAGCTCCTGAGCCCTTCAGAGAGAGAGAGAGAGAGAGAGAGAGAGAGAGAGAGAGAGAGAGAGAGAGAGAGAGAGAGAGAGAGAGAGAGAGACTGTTCTACTGAGCTCAGGTAAGGATGATGTAGGGAATGTGACTTCTACTGAGCTCAGATAACGACGATGACCTTTCTATGACTGTTGTCACTTTGTAAATAATTAACTATAAAACTAATATTCTGCCTTTGTGTCATACACAAACTCATCTAGAAATCTGGTCCTACACTTCACTTCCCAGAATCCTCAGTAGAGTCAGGTTAACATCCCCTATCAGCAATCATCTAGTCAGATGGACTTATTGAAATCATCATCTCCGGAGTATTAATTAGATCAACTTGCTCCTCATTTCTATTCCTTTGTAAAAACACTGTTGATGTTCTAAGACTTTGTAAAGTATTGCCTCTGTTTTTCTAGAGCTTGCCAAGCTGTTCCATTGTCTAGTCAGCGTTTCTGTGTATTGACCGGGTTTTGTATTCATTGACATTGTTTTTGGATTCTCCCTGTTTGGATTTGTTTCCTGGTGGAATACATTTTCTGGCTTGGCTTGGACTGTTTTTGACACTCCTATTGCTCCTTTGCTCCAGCAATGCCACTGTTTCAGTTTTGATATAGGCCTGTTATCTGAATTTGTTTTTTGATTATCCATATACCAATAGCATTTTGGATCATAAAAACATTTTTTATTATTTATTATCTGCAAGTGTTGCATTAGCCTTATTCCTAAGCTTCACAAAGCAATCATAAGAGTAACATTGTAAAATATATATAAAATAAAATGAATAAAACAAAAAGAAATCCAATATGACAATGTATGTATGCATGGCAATTCACACATAGTTTCCAGTATCTTCTCCCCAATTGTGCGTTTTAGTCTGACTGAGGGTAAGAAGTCGGATTCACCTAAACCCCGCTGAGTGACCAGTCATTGGACCATCTATGGAACTTCAGAGGTGGAGAGTGTTGTAGTGATGAGAGGAAAGTGTCGTTCCTAGATCTTCCTAAGTTCACTCAATACACACTAAATAGAAATAAAGATGCAGACTCTGGAATTAATTGAAGAGAAGAGCTGGTCCCGTCTTTATTCTGAGCTCAATGTTACAAACGAGGCATTGTCCGGAGAATGTTTAACAGTCTCAGGTGGGCACTCCTTTTATACATTTTCTTCTTAACCATTTTTGTTTTTTCATAAAAACTTGGCCAGGTTCCACTATTGTTCTCTAAACCATACATTATTCAATGTATGCAAATTGATATTCAATACTTACACCAACGAGTTCTTGGTACCATTAGGTTCATCCTGAACTACTTCTATTTTTTAAAGGCGATCATATTCTTTCCTGCATGAAACCAGTTTATTCTGGACCATCCCTATTTTTCAGTTTTCAATATTATTTTATTACCTCATAAGGATAGTCTCCTGGTTTAGGACAGTGTTCCTTACTTACAGTCCCACCTGATCAAACTCACTCAGCTCATCATGAAGCCCTTCATGAGCTGCATCAGGTGTGTTAGAGCAGGAAAACACTAGACTATGTAGTGCTGTAGGACTCCATCACAGGAAGTGAGGATCACTGAATTATGTGATTAAATCAATTCATCCAACACTGGCAATGAGGAACAATGGATTAGAGAATTAAATCAATTCATCCAGCACTGACAGTGAGGAACATTGTTTTAGGGGATTAAATTAGTTTATCCAGCCTGAATTGTACAATTGTGCTGGTGTATATAATGGTGTGTGTTATATAGGTATGAATGTGCTACACATTCCCTATTAAACTCAGTGCTGTGTTTGTCCACACTGTACAAAAGGAGAAATCCGCAATCACCTCCAAAAACAATGTGGAATTCATATTCAAGGTGTGTGCATGTATGTGTGCGTGAAGGCAGTAACAAATGCATAGAGTGCTCTCCATCATATAATACAATCACATCATAATTTTCTTTTTTGTAACAGTGTGTTCTTATGACTGTCTGCTGTTTATTCCCAACCAGGAGCTGGAGCACAAACTCATCTCTCTGGTAACGAAGGAGTTGAAGAGGTTTAAGAAGCTACTAAGTCCAGATTACCCACATCCTGCAGAACATGAACCAGACAGACCTCGCTAACATACTACAGACCAGTAAGAGTTCTGGGTCATGGCTTTATGATGGCACTGTTACTCTAACAAAAATTTTGTTTTAAGGTTTTTATTAAAAAATGACTTCAACATCAGTGATAATAAGGTGAAATATTTTGATAATGTTCTTCTGTTTATTAGAGCTGATCTCTGTATATCAGCAAAAGATTAAACACAAACTGATGTAAAAATGTAAAAATAATTAATGAACTGAATGAGATCTACACAGAGCTCTACATCACTGAGGGAGGGAGTGGAGAGGTCGATAATGAACATGAGGTGAGACAGATTGAGACAGCATCCAGGAGACCAGCAACACAGGAGACACCCATCAAATGCATTCACCTCTTTAAAGACAAACCTATCAGAAAAGTGCTGACTAAAGGAATTGCTGGAATTGGAAAAACTTCTGTGCAGAAGTTTATTCTGGATTGGGCTGAAGGGAGAGAAAATCAGAATGTCATCTTCATATTTCCACTACCCTTTAGGGAGCTGAATTTGATCTAGGAGAAAAAGTTCAGTTTGATGGATCTGCTTCATGACTCTTTCCCAGAAACAAAACAATTACAATTAATAGACTCTGATGCTTACAAAGTGATTTTCATCTTTGATGGTCTGGATGAGTGTCGACTTCCTCTAGATTTCCAGAACAATGAAAGATTGTGGGATGTAATAGAGTCGACCTCAGTGAATGTGCTGCTGACAAACCTCATCAAGGGGAATCTGCTTCCCTCAGCTCTCTTCTGGATAACCTCTAGACCAGCAGCAGCCAATCAGATCCAACCTGAGTGTGCTGACCAGATAACAGAGGTACAAGGGTTCAGTGAACCTCAGAAAGAGGAGTATTTCAGGAAGAGAATCAGTGATCAGAGCCTGGCCAGTAGAATCATTACACACATGAAGTCATCAAGAAGTCTCTACATCATGTGCCACATTCCAGTCTTCTGTTGGATTGCAGCCACAGTTCTAGGGAGAATGTTTGGTGAAGCAGAGCATGCAGAGATCCCCAAGACTCTGACTCAGATGTTCACACACTTCCTGATCTTTCAGATAAGACACAAGGACAGAAAATACCATGGAAACACTGACATTAATTTTCACCAGACTAAAAAGACAATTCTGGCACTGGGAAAACTGGCATTCCAACAGCTGGAAAAGGGCAACCTGACCTTCAATGAGGAAGACCTGAGAGAGTGTGGCATTGATGTCAGAAATGTTAGTGTACTCAGGAATGTGTACCAAAATCTTCAGAAAGGAGTCTGGGCTGCACCTGGAGAAGGTGTTCAGCTTTGTGGTTTGTTCAGGACTTTTTGGCTGCTTTATATGCCTTTCTTTCTTTCATCTCCAACAACACAAATGTGTTGGAACAGCAAAAGAATGAACTCTCTAAAAGATCAACAAGGTTAAAAATGTCTGAATCCTTAGGAATGCAGTTGACAAGGCCTTACAGAGTCAAAATGGACACCTGGACCTTTTCCTCCGCTTCCTTCTGGGTCTCTCACTGGTGTCCAATCAGACTCTCTTACGATGCCTACTGACACAAACAGGAAGCAGCTCTCCTAGCAAAGAACTGAATGATCATTCTCTAGTGCAGGAAGTCCAAACATACCTGAACAGAGAAGGTGACAATCGTCTTTGTGGAGTCAATCTTTCTCCTGCTCAATGGTCAGCTCTGGTGTTTGTGTTGCTGAACTCAGAACAGGATGAGCTTGACCTGATGAAATATGAGCCATCAGAGGAATGTCTACTGAGACTGCTGCCAGTGGTCAAAGCATCCAGAGAAGCCGTATTTTCATTCATAAACACATTACTGCACTGGGATCAGTGAATCAGTACCCTACTCACTATTTAAAGTGCTAGCTGACCCATTCGTTAATCCTAAAGTTCTTCTTAAGTGTATTTGTGCTGCCTTTCCTCTGATTACAGGCAGTGCTCACTAAACACACCACAAAAATAATAATAATAATAATAATAATAATAAATAACATAAATTTCTCTTTAACTTTCATTAATTTTATTAATTTTTGATTCCGTTGCTTCTTTAAGTGAATGAAGTTGCAAGATTAACAGGTCAGTTTGCCATGATTATTTAAATGCAGTTAAATTAATAGAGGTGTTTTGTAATAAGCCGTAGAGAAGTTTTTGTTAAATGAATAGAGATGTTTTGTAATAAGCCATAGAGAAGTGTTTGTTAAATTAATAGAGGTGTTTTATAATACACCGTAGAGAAGTGTTTGTTAAATTAATAGAGGTGTTTTATAACTTTTCACTTTAGCTAATTAAGCTACATGAATGAGGCTAACCAGTTAGCTTTTTTTTTTGATACATTGAAAGGACACATCACATTAATGCAGGTAACAGTTTAGATTATCATCATCAATACCATACACATGACTATGATATGATATATTACGATATATGATTTGATATGAAGTTACTCTTACATAGCATCTTTCTCTGTAATCAACATACTACATGATGGAAACCACAGTCCCCTGGGGGTCTGCATCAGGCACAGGAAGGGGAGAGAGAATAATACACCACTTGGCATGCAGTTCACACACACACACACACACACACACACACACACACACACACACACACACACACACACACACACACACACACACACACACACATGCACCAGGATAATATGTAGGGTAGCCAGTTTTTACCTGACCTCCATGTTTTTGGGCTGTGGGACATAGACCTGACACCCCAGCACTGAGAAGAAAACACGCTAACCACCAAACCTAAAAGCTTGCTGATTATTTTGGCCACTACAGGGAGACATTAGTTCACTAATACTAGTCACTCTGGTGAAAGTGTTTAAGTATTACCAGTCTTTGTTATTCTTGTGTCTGTAAACAGTTTACTGAAGTTTCTCTTTCATGACTTCATGACTTCGTACATGCATGTATGCGTGTGTTGTGTGATAGAGATTGTGTACGTGTGTGCACATGCATGTATGTCTTTGTGTGTGATAGAGAGAGAGAGAAAGATATTGTGTGCACTTCTGTGTATATAAGTGTGAGGAGTTTTTTTCTTTTTGCAGGTTAGAATACTGCGGTATTAGAGAGAAAGGATGTGCAGCTCTGGCTTCAGCTCTGAGATCAAACCCCTCATCAACCAAAGCTTTGTAAATATGTGTTGATATTTTTGAGTGTGTGCATAGTTGTGTTGGTGTTATTGTGCATGCACATGTTTGTGGGAGAGATTTTTTAAAACTTTTTTTAAACTTTTGAATGTTGAACTGTAAGTGTGAAGAGTTTTTTTTCTTCTCTCTGGAGGCTGTCTGAGTGCAGTATTAGAGAGTAAGGCTGTGCCGCTTTAGCTTCAGCTCTGAGGTCAAATCCCTCATCACACATGAGAGAGCTGAATTTAAACTAAAATAAACCATAAGACTCAGGAGTGAAGCAGCTCTCTGCCCTACTGGAAGATCCACACTGTAAACTGGAGAAACTAGAGTGAGTTTTATTATTGTTTCTTTATATACGCACAAAAGTCAACATCCCTCTCTCACACTGTGTCAATGTTCTCTTTTACACACACACACACACACACACACACACACACACACACACACACACACACACAGTCAGTGTATCACTCAAATCAAGTTGAGTTTATTGGCATGACTGTACAAAATGCAAAATGAAAATAGTAATAATATCACAAATATTATAATAATAAAACCATCAACAACAATAATAGTAACAATAGTAATAACAAATAACAGTTTTAATGTCATTTTAATCTAAAAAGTCATTAAGACGTTAACATTATATGGTAGCTATTTAATGAAGCACAGGGGCACTGAGTTAGTACTCAGAGGATGAGGATGATTTCCCCTGAGGATTCTGGGACATGTAGTGTGTGGTGGTTTTAGAGTGCTGACAGAACCCCCCCCCCCCCCAAAAAAAAAAAATAAGGGGACTGGCCAGACTCTTGTGGACTGCTCAGCACAAACCAGAATGTGATCACCTGGAACATTTTCGAGAGTGGACTGCACCACGTCCAAGGCGCTTGCTGTCATCCTTAGTGCGCAGTCGTCCCCTGGGATGAGACGCTGGCTTGTCAGGGTACTGACTGTAGAAATCACTTATAAAAGCAGGTTAATTTATATGGCACCCCCAATCTGCTAGATACTGAAGGACTCCACCGCGCCTCCTGGAATCTAGTAGTTGATGCATCCTCTGCATCTTATTATCTACTGCATCTATCTGAGGGGCTGGCAGTCCATGGAGCCATAAGAGGTTGATAGCCTAGTATAAATTCAAAGGGTATTGTTAAAATATGCGCAAAAATGACCCAATTCTTGATTAGTGCATTTGCACTGTCCATTTGATTGGTCACAGTACCAAGAAGTTAGGCTAATGGACAAACCTATGCATTCAATTAAGGCTGACCAAACATGTGATGTGAACTGGATCCCTCTATCTGATAGGATGTCCTCTGGGATCTGATAATTATGAAATACATTAGTGAACAACTCCTCTGCTGTTTGGATGGTGGTAGGTATGGCTGTGAATAAGACAAACCTTATTCCACTCGAAACTCAATCGGGGTAGTAAGTATGGTCATATATCCTACAGAAATAAGGTCGTATATCCTTAAGTCAATATCCGTAAGTCTATGGTGATGTGGGAGCAAGGATGTTCTGCTACAAGCAATGGTATTAATGTACCTGCTGTCAGGGTCTTAGGGACTTTACACTGAGAGCAGGTGGTGCAAGAAGAAATTAACCAGTGTACTTCCTGTATTACAGATTCTCACCAGTACCATTTCGTAATCAGCTGCCACATGCATAATTAACCTGGTTGTCCCATGGTCATAGAAGAGTGAGCTCAGGTGATGAGTTGGTCCCTGAACTGTTCAGGAATGTAGATCTTACCCAGAGGACAGTCAATTGGCATCTTTAGAGTCTCCAGAGCTCTCTCAATTTCATTATCGATCTCCCAACAGATGGACACAACTGTAACATGATGGAAGCATGTCGTCTGGGACCATGCATGCACTCATTATCCTGGAAAACAGCAATGGCATTAAAGTTTCTAAAAAATGTCTTTAGAAATGACCAAGCTCCAGAAATCATTGCAGATCTTTAACTGAGCTTGGTTTGGGCCCGTTGGCTACTGCCTGCCCCTTACAATCATCCATTGTGACCCCATTGGTGCCTATGATGTATCCCAGGAATGTGGCTGATTGGAGGTGAAACTCAGATTTCTCTCTCTTGACAAAAAGTTGATATTCAAGGAGTCCCAGTCTAGGCAACATGAAATAATGACATACTTTACCTTCTCTAGATATTGTGGCAACAGAAACTATTTAATCCTAGCAATTGATCTAAGATGGAAAAAGCTACCTCTGAAAACAGAATTAATTTGTTTATCAAATCCAAGGTCAAGATCAAATATTATCCCTAGATTCAACCAACACTTAATTTCATTTAAACATTCATTCAGTCATTTGAAAGAATGCAGGTTCGTACAGGTGGGTGTCAGTGGCATAACAATAAAGACTGTGTGTGTGTGTGTGTGTGTGTGTGTGTGTGTGTGTGTGTGTGTGTGTGTGTGTGTGTGCTCTTTTCTATAGCTAGACTGTGCTCACTGAGCTTGTACTTGAGTAGGACCTCTCTCTTTATGTCTCTGCCAGTAAGTAGATACTTTGCTAATTCCCTGTTTAGGGCCTGATGAATTTACTTTAGTACATTTTAGTTTTAGTGTCATATTCCAAGGGTTACATATACTTGTTTTTCTTTGCCTTATAGTCTGATTCATAAAGCAGTGCTGGTGTGAGACTGCTCTGTGGTAGTGCAGACTCATCACTCTCTTTCTCAGTCTCTATAACTGTCTAACTGTTCACACATTCATACACAAAGTTTTTTTTCTCTCTCAGACATTGTCTGTCTATCTCTCTCTCACACACAGTCTTTCTTACAATTATCAGTCTTTCTCCAGCTCTTTCACTCTCAGTCTCTCACCCCCCCCACACACAGACATAATTGGTATTTCCCTTTCTCTCTCACCTACATATACATTATCACTATTAATCAGATACACATACACACACTCCCATGCCTCTCTCTCTCTCCCTCTCTCTCTCCCACACACACACACACACACACACACTATCACTGTATTAATCAGATTCAAATACCCTCCATCTCTCACTCTCTCTTTATATAAACACACACATACATTATCAATGAATCTATATTTCTCTCACTAACACACACATTTACCATATAATGTGTATGAAATGTTTAAGGAAGAGTGGTGCAGTTTAATTTCTGAGTTTTCTTAATTTCAGGCTTGATGCCCAACAGCTGTGCTAGGTCTATATCAACCCAGTGACCCAGTTACTTAGTGTTGGGACTTTGCTAAAGTGTTGAGGCAAGCTCCTAGCTAGTAACTCTAGATGTTGTGCTCTGTGAGCGCTTGTGCTACACCTCTCTTCTGCTCTTCGAGGGTGCCTGTGTTTTTACACTCCCCTGCCTTCTCCAGTTTTCCCTCTCACGTCTCTCTCTCAGCTTCCCTTAGTCACTAAAGCTCCTCCCTGTTTTCTGGTTTTGTTTGTAAAGCTTTAGAGTTTTGTTTTCCCCAGTGCATCAGGGCTGCCATTCTTCCCATGGCGTCCTTTGTTTTCCATTTTTTTCCACAGTCAGTGTGGTGTTTATTTTTTCCACTTGTTTTGTCGTTTTCCATTCCATGAAACGTGATATATGCACAGTTCATTTAATGGCTGTGTGTGTCTGTGTGTGGGACAGTGCCATGCTCTTTAATTTTGCCTGTGTGTGTAGAATGTGATGTGTTTTCATGACTGACTGTTCTGTGAGTATCCAGCCACTATTGAGCTGATGTGGTCTGAGTCTATGACACAGAAGAGGATGACCAAAACACATCTGATTCCTCACATGATTCTCCATGGTAACATGTGTTAGTGTGAATGTGTGAGCATGGCTGCAGCACAGGGCTGTGTCCTCCCCATGTCTTCTAGCACCTGGACATCACACACACATGACCTGGATACCACATGCACCTGGCATGGACACCACCAACCTGATCTAGATTACACTATAATACTACATATTATACTATATATAGATATTATACTATAATATCATATCAAATTATAATAAAACATGATGAATCTAACAAAGGGTCTTAAATTACTTTATTGACTTTTAAAATCTTTAATTGAGAAATATTCAAGTCATTAAAAATATATTTTTAAAGGTTTTGCGGCCCATATGAATACATACCACCCCAGTCTTTAATCTCTGCTCCGGTCACTCTGGTGCATATTGATACCCAAACATATGTATGGCCTCAGGTCTGTCTCTCTCTCTGTCTCACTCACCCTCACACAACCCCTTCCATTGGTTGATTTCTCTCAAAGATCCTTTCAACTCCTCCCCCTACCCAGAGATTTAGTAGTGAACTTTGGGTGAAGCAATGGGTTTGATCTGCAAAAGTATTTCAGCCTGATCAATATGTTTAAAAAGTTTAAACAAGTCTTAGGATTGATTCTTTAAAAGTAAGACTCTGAAGTTTGAAGCAGACATTTGATACCCATTCAGAGAAGATAAAGTCACATGTCAAAGGGCAACATGAGCTCAGGTTTGCTGACAAAAGGAATGCCCATCATGACACTGCCCCCAAGTTCTCATATAAATAGGGGTAGAACTCACTGAGCATCACAGATAGAACGATGAGCCTAGAATCACATCTCTTATTCTATACTCATGATGAACTCATATTATAAAGAAGCTGCTCTTATGGCATGGAGGACAAAGAGAACAGAAACCCTGAAACAAGCTTTTATGAAAAAACTCAACACACATACCTGTATAATCTGGATGAATCCTATTTCAGCCATGAAGCACCCAGACTATTCAAGACAGGGTTCACCCACCCACTGTCCAGAGCTTTGAAGCTGTGCTGCATTCAGATACCTCCATCCTCGAACAAGATTCAGGCTATTGCTGAAGTAGTAGTAGCCAACCTGCAGGAGGTACAGAACATCTAAGCTGCTCTCAGAAGCATCAAAGAAAAAAAAACAAAGTGTGCAGGGAGCATGAAGATGTCATGAACTACTGGAATCTGCATGAAAACCTGAACCCCAGTGATCCGGTCATGTGGGAAACCTTATCGACAACCACTCTGGTCCTTCACCCAAGAAAAGAGTGCTGATGAAGGAGTGGATCATGCTGTTCTGCAAAACCATTGAAATCAGAGTCAGAACAGGATGTCACAGATGAGAACAAAACTGTATCTAATTTGGAAAATCTGATGTGTGTAGTACGAGAGTCTAGCAATCAGTAGAGTTCGATAGTATCTGAAGCCAATAATATGTTACCCATTACATGCATATATAAATCACATTCTTTGATTGCATGCTTTCATTTTTAGCTGAATGTAACAAACATAACCTCTTTTACTGAAAGATACTAATAAATCCATAATCCATTCTAGCACTCTTCATCGTGTTTCAATGAGTTCACCATGATTGAACATCTGCTGAAAAATATTTACTATGCTCCCTCAAACCCCGGGTCCTATGGAGGGGTCGAGAGTCTGCAAAGGTCTGTGGTGGAAGAAATGGGTAAAAGGGTTGATGATAAGGAAATCAAAAACTGGTTACCAGCTCAGCATGTATACACCCTACATAAACCAATCTCTGTGAAATTTAAAAGAAAGTAATTTTAGGAAACATAGATGAACAATAGCAGGCCGATTTGGTAGACATGTCTAACTTATCACAGCATAGTGATAGCATGAATTTTATGCTAATGTGTATAGATATACTTTTCAAGTATGCTTGGGTACGTGTGATAAAAAACAAGACAGATGCCGAGGCTACCAAAGCCTTTGTTTCGATTCTAAAAGAAGGCAGATGTGCTAAAAAACTTCAGACTGATGAAGGGAAAGATTTTCTTAATAAAAGTTTAAAAACAATGAAAAAAAGTAACATCAATCACTTTGCTACCGGAACGGGGCAAAAAGCTTCAGTGTGTGAACGGTTCAACAGGGCGTTGAAAACCAGAATGTGAAGATACTTCAAAGCCATCAGTACAAGAAAATACATCGATGTGGTGCAGGACTTGGTTCATACATATAACAACAGCTATCACAGTAGCATCAAAAGGAAACACGTTGAAGTGAATGAAGGAAATTCATTCACAGTGTTTAAAACCTTGTATGGGTTGTTTCAACACAAAAAGGTGGAAAAACTCATATTCAAATTTATAGTCAGTGATTACCGTCAGAATTTCACAATTAAAAATAACTTTATGGATGAATATTTTAGTTTCTGAATGTCTAAGGAGACACTCTCCCATATACAAATTACAGGATTTTGATGGGGAAAATATAGAAAGGACCTTTTATGAACAGGAGCAGCAAAAGATTATAGTGGGAAAAGACAAAGCCTTTAAAATAGAAAAGATACTATCTGAAAAAACTAGGAACTGAAAAAAGATGTGCTTGATCAAGTGGGTTGGCTGGCTCGATAAATTTAACTCCTGGATTCCAGCCGAGGACGTCCTTAACATTTGTGAAAGGTTAAAAGGTGTCCTTAATTGCGTGCTCACGTCTCTGTGTAAAAAGACGCGTTCGGTTCCTTCGTAAGCAAACCTAAACTAAGCAAGCCTTTGGTTAACTCTAAATGCACATTACTGACATAAAAGTGTTCCTGAATAGAGCATTAGTCCCCCCTTTTCTATTTTATATTGATTTCTATTGACCATTGCAGTGCCATTTTCTTGGAGTGACAGCAATTCTCACCTATGTGTGAAGGGGGAAGAGGCGGGTGACTAGCATTTACTTCCAGGTGTTTCCAAGTGTTTCTAGAGCAAGTGGTGTGATTGGCAGCTGTTTCATCAAACAGAGGAGGGCTAGACGAAAACATAGACCCCTCACTTGCCTTATTTAGTCAACCCTTTAATGTTTAAAGGTCTGTGCACTGTGTACTGTCAGTGCTTCAGTGTTGTTAGTAGATAGCCTAGCACATGGGTTTGACGCTGTTTGGCGAAACTCGTACAACCATAAGAATAATTTGATCATTTTACCAATACGTTTGGACATCATGGAAAGGAAGAGGCTTATTTTAGCTGAAGTTTATGTGGAGTTGTTTGGGTGCTGCCAGCATGGACTAGCTTCGATGTTTGCATAGCAAATCACTGACTGCTGGAAAAATTTGTAATCCTGATACAAATCGTAAGTATAAATGAGAAAGTATATTTCTTTACAGTATTACATCATTTACAGTATTTTCCCCAGCATTTACAGTATTAGCTACAGTATTTTCCTATAATAACAATGATGCTATGAAGCTAATATTGTTGTGGAACTTACTAAAGTAACTTACTCTGATATTTTAGCAAAAAGAAACATGCAAACTTGATGTATAGTGACTGATGACTTTGTGTGCATTTGGAGAGGTTTTAGGAGACTTTGGAGAAGTCTAGGACACCTAGTGGAAACATTGTGTAGCTACTTAGTCATTTCATGTATATGCTCAAAACTGTTCAGTTTATTAGACAAGACGCTGGTGAATCAGGAAATGTAAAGTATGAGTGAAAATGAATCTCCAGCATCAAGACACACATTATAAACCCAAAACATCAAAGGCATTTTATGTTTTTTATTTTGACATTTTCTTCTATATTAGATGAGCTCAATTGGAACCTAAATGATGGACAAATAAGCCTTAATGTGAATGGATGTCTTGTCCCAAGTGTCGACTTCAATTTGAATCCTGAATGATCATTGTGCTATGTGTACAATTTCAGATAACTAGTGTTAGTCATTCAAAAATGATCTTAAAACTGCAGGTGTGTGGACAGGTTTTGCTGGAGCGCTGTGGGGACAAGGGGGAGGGGGTACAGATATTGCACCAACTGGCCGTTGAGTCCCTGATTAGTCCACGCACAGCCTCAATCCTCCGTTCCTCATCTTGACGAAGAAGACACTTGCGGACGCTGGAGAGGTGGAGGGTCAAATGAAACCTTGCTGAAGGGCCTCTTTAATATATTGTCCCATTGCTCTTTCCTCCTCTTGGGAGAGAGGGTAAACCCTACATCAGGCAGGAACCGGGACCTCCTTCAGCGTGATGGCGCAGTCCCAGTCATGGTGTGCAGGCAGCTGTGTTGCTCTCGTAGGGCTGAATACCTGCACCAGGTCGCTGTATTCCTGTGGCACGGTGAGGTCATTATCGGCCTCGAGACTCTTGATGGAGGTGGACTGCAGGGACACTGTCTGGTGAAGAAGACGTTTGCCCTCGCAGGCGACCGCCTACTCAAGGACCCGATTCTCCGTCCACTGCATGTGGGGATGTCTGCCTTTAACCATGGAAGCCCTAGTGTAATTGGATGAGAGACGGAAGGGAAGAGGTAAAAAGCAACATGCTCCACATGTTCAGTTTCAAGGAGGACACGAGGAGTAATGTGTTATGATCCCCAACCCCACGGGTCCCCCATCGAGTGCCTGCATGCTTAACGGAGTGGGGAGGGTAATGGCTCTTATTCTCAACTTCTTAGCAAATCCCCAGTCCATTACATTGCCCCCTGCACCAGAGTCAACCAGTGCCGAAGTGGAGAGTCGACGGCCCATGTGTACAATCACCACAGATAGTATGCACATAGACAGGTTTGAGGAAAACTGCAACAATTGCAGTGCTCCCTTCGGTTCTCCGGCTTGCCTTTTACGCTGGCCACACCTAGCTGCTCCACCGGAACTTCTGCTTGCGCCACTGCGGGTGCATTCTCCTGCTGTTGTCGACCTCGGGGAAATTGCCGGGATCGCTCCTACAGGAGATGGTCATACGTGATAGCAAGGTGTACTACCTCATTCAGTGAGTTGGCTTCCTGCTTACATGCCAGTTCCGTCTGTAGGTCTGCCAATGACGAATGTATCAGCCAAGGCAGACTCTTTTCACCTAGCTCCCGCAGCTAACCTCCAGAATTCTATGGTGTAATCTACCATTGTTTGGATTCCTTGCCTCAGGCATAGCAAGTAGTGCCCACAAAGACTCCCCTGACACTCAACCGTGACAATGAATCTAACAGAGGGTCCTCAAAATTGTTTTATTGGCTTAATTGAAAAATAAACATTTTAAGTGATTTAAATAAAAAGAAAAGTTTTCAGCCTCTTTATAATATTTATATATGAATACATATCACCCCAGTCTTTAATCTCTGCTACGCTCCTCATGTCAATCTGGCACATACTGATAACCAGACATGTGTGCAGTCTCAGGTCTGTCCCTCACTCAGCCACTCACACACACCCCTCCCATTGGTTGATTCTCTCAGAAAGACACAACTCCTCCTCTACCCATGCTGGAATACACCTTCTGACAAAAATTATGTAATGACTTTAGGCCAGAAAGTTCAAAACATGCCGCCTTTTTTCTCCCCAACCAAGCAGACCTGTGTATGAAAGGGATGTGAGATTTGTTTAATTGAGATATATTAATGTGATTAAATATACTACAGTCTCATATTCTACCACTCTGTATTCTCTGCTTTCTCTCTGTTCAGTGCCCTTCTCTCTGACACACACACACACTCACGCTGTAGTCAGAGGTCACAGTTATTCTTTGTGAGCTAGCTAGGAAAGGTTATTGTAACATGCTGTTAAATGTCTATATTCTGATGGTTATTGATAAATATAACCGCTGATATATTTATATATATTGATAAATATGACCGCTGTATCATAGAGTTCCAGTTATATGTACGTGAACCATTTTGATCAACTGAAATGTAGACGTATGTACATGTAACATTTTTCTGATTATGTAAATCATACGGCTATTCTAACTCTCATGGCTAGCTAAATAGATTACAATTTTGATTTCTATTGTGTAATACTTTGGATATAAATGTTTACATTTTCTGTTACAGAACAAGACAAAATATAGTCATCCAGTATAGTCTACCCTTTTGAGAAAAACCTGAACTTCAAAGTGGGTGAATCTATTTATAAAAAATTGAAACAATAAGATCACAGTTCATTTAGATTACATGCTTTGCGAGTGCTTTAGGTATGAGGGCTACCATAAAGGTAATCTTTCTGCTCACACATCAGTCGGTCTGTAATTCTGTACTCTGTGTTTCTAAGGTTCCAACTTTCACGAGTTCCTTGAATCTGTGGAGAAAAGTGCTGACCAAGGTAATTTCTAATTTGTGAACCTTTATACATTTTATGTAATTTATTTATCATTTAAATTTTTTATTACTTCTCATTTGTAGATATGAGAAGACCAAAAACAGTTCCTATGCTGAATGAATTGTTGCACGGTAATCTTTTCTAGAGTGTGTCTACCATATGTTAAAAGAGCTGCTTTATTTCTAAAAGTTTATGCAGTGTGTTAATTTGTCACACAGAGGCAGAAGGGGTGAATCCGATATACCTCTCAACCGTCGTCAACTATTCGAGTCCTCTGGTGGAGCTCACAGGTTTTGCAGCAGACCTTGTACAACTAAAGAAATGCATACAGTCCATATGAACACAGTCTGGTGGAGGATAGCTCCATCACAGGGTGAAAAGTTTCACTTCACTCTGCCACTGGAGCTAAAACGCTAACAGCTCCCCTGAGGTGTTCAGACCATGGTTCAGAGACAAAAGATAAAAACAGACCAGCTGAACTGGTTTCTGGTAATGAAAACTGCCGTGTAGAAATTCCAAACTGTACAAAACTGAAGCCAAATCATCTGAGTGCTCATATTCTCTCTCTCTCTCTCTCTCTCTCTCTCTCTCTCTCTCTCTCTCTCTCTGTACTCCTCCTATGTCTCTCTCTCACCATCTCTCACTCTCACACAGACATGTGACAGCAGCACTACACCATGATGGCTCTCTCTCTGTCTCACACAACACATGTTGATAGAAAGTGTTTCATTCTTTTCAAGCAGCTAAACTGGTTTCTGGTGATGACAAGTGGTTGTGTCTCAGTTCCAAACAGAACTTAAACAGAAAAATCCCCAGTATGAATTAAAACCTACACTGTTAGTGTAGTGACCTGAAGTGCTAACTTTACCCATCCAATGTTATCTAAACACTTGTACAGTGATGTTAACACCCGCAGTGTTAATACACCTCTTACAGTATTCATGGTGTTTACATATTTGTATTTGTGTCTGTCTCTGTGATCATGGTTGTTTCTCTCTTGTTTTCTGCATCTGCTTCCATGTCTTCCTGTGTCTTCTGTTCTCACCATGTCTGCTCTAGTGTCTTCCTTCTTTTCCCAACACGCACACACAGATGGACATATGGTATAAACACACACATGGAGGGAGATATGATATTCACAACAAGACTTGTTCTTCCACTCTTGTGATGTTATGGGACTGAAATGTGCTCATACTGGTTTGGCTCCTTCTAAAGAGAAAAAAAAGGTGCAACTAGATTATCGTTCAGATCATAACAGGAAAGAAACAGAGAGTGTGTGTACAGATGGACTGCAGTGAAGAAACAGAGCATGTGTACAGGTGGACTCCAGTGAAGAAATAGACAGTGTGTGTACAGGTGTGTTTATAGTAGTAATAAACAGTTATGATCAACAATTGGTCAGTTATGTTGCTACAGTAGTGAAAACTCAGTAGTGAAACAGTAGCTAAAGTGAGTGTGTTGACAATTAATTAATCTGGACATCCTGATGAAGACAGATCCAGACATTCTTCCTGAAGACTTATAGACTGAACAGTAAAGGTAACACTGCTCCCATGCTTCATAGATATTGCTGTAATCTTGTGTATTTCTCTCTGTAATTAATTATGGCTTTCAGTAAGATTCCTAATACCAATCATTAGCCACATTCCTAAAACCAGTCATACGGCCAGATTCCTAATACCAATTATATGGCCAGATTCCTAATAGCAATCATACGGCCAGATTCCTAAAACCAACCATGTGGCCAGATTCAGAAAGCCTATCATATTTACATTTACAGTAATTATAGTATTTAGAAGATGCTCTTATCCAGAATGACTTGCAAAATTGCTTTGTCATTTACTCATAGAAAACATCCTAGCCAGTACAGTAGGTTAGAGTCCAAGATACCAATGATCTAGAATACAGGGATCACTGCTGATGCCTACAAGTACAAAATACATAAGGTCTATCTTAAACAATGATAAGTGTAATACACAATAAGTGCTAGGGTTTGTTAAACAACATCAGTGTAATAAACAATACCCTACAATAAGTACTAATTTACTCAGGGTCAGTTGTCATTTAAATATTCCACAAATAGTTGGGTCTTCAGTCTGCGGTTGAAGACTGCAAGGGACTCTGCTGTCCGGACAGCAAGTGGGAGTTTATTCCACCATCTTGGAGCCAGGACAGAAAATAGTCTAGTTGCTTGTCTTCCATGAGACCTGAAGCACGGTATTTCAAGCCAAACCTTACTTGAGGTTCGAAGTACTCAAGGTACGAATCAAGGACCATTGACCTCTTGTATGAAGGGGCTGGTCCATTTTTGACTTTGTAGGCAAGCATCAAGGCTTTAAATCTGATGCGTACAGCTACTGGAAGTCAATGAAAGGAGCACAGCAGTGGAGTAATGTGAACTTCAGAAAATTGAAGACCAGTCATGCTGCTGCATTCTGGACAAGTTCAGAATGAACTTAAGGACAAATTCACATCCAAGAATACCTAGATCTGCAGGAAAGTCCACATACCTGGACTACTGGATTTGAACCTTTCCTGTACAAAGTGTTGCAACAAGACCAAACTCAAATAAGGAAAATATTCTTTATTAATTCTAATGTATCCTACAAGATATTTGATTGTGTGGACTATGAATCCACAGTTTCCCTCAGTGAATGTAACAGGTTCCGCAACCTGAACAGTTCTGAGAGTCCCTCTTTAGAAATGTATGTGAACTTTCCATATGTCTTTGAAATGTTCTGAGCGCAAGCGGAGACAGAGTCACAGTATGGGGAATGCAGTTTATTAGAGAACACACGTAGTCCATAGATGTAATTCAAAGTACAAGCCATATATCCAGAAAATCATCTATGTTTATACAGTATATGACATACAGCTGTCTTTACTGTCTGTAAATATATTCTGTATATGACATACAGCTGTCTTTATTGTCTGTTTATTATCCACATCTGACTCCCTGTTTCATTGAATTTCCACCACAGTATGCATGTATATACTGTATATGATATACACCTGTCTTTATTGTCTGTCTACATATATACTGTATTTGACATACAGCTGTATTTACTGTCTGTGTATATAATGCATATGACATACAGCTGTCTTTAGTGTCTGTATGTGTGGATATACTGTGACACAGCTGTCTTTAATGTCTATATGTATGATGTATATTCTGTATATGACATACAGCTGTCTTTATTGTCTGTATGTATGTATATACTGTATATGACATACAGCTGTCTTCTATTGTCTTTATATGTTTATATACAGTATATGACATACAACTGTCTTTATTGTCAGGATGTGTGATGTATATACTGTATATGACATAGAGCTACCATTACTGTCTGTATTTATGTTTATACTGTATATTGCATAGCTGTCTTTACAGTCTGTATGTATATACTGTATATGACATACGGCTGTCTTTATTGTCTTTATGTATATTTATACAGTATTCGACATACAGCTGTCTTTACTGTCTGTATGTATATACTGTATATGACATACAGCTGTGTTTATTGTCTGTGTGTATATATTGTATATGACACTCAGCTGTCTTTATTGTCCGTATGTATAATGTATGGCCTACAGGTACCATTACTGTCGGTTTGTGTGTGTATACGTTATGACATAGAGCTGTCTTTATTGTCTGTTTGTGTGTATATACTGTATAAGACATACAGCTGTCTTTACTGTCTGTATGTATGTACTGTATGTGACATACAGCTGTCATTACAGTCTTTATGTATTCTTTATACTGTATATGACACTCAGCTGTCTTTATTGTCCGTATGTATAATGTATGGCCTACAGCTGTTTATTGTCTGTATGTATGTTCATACTGTATATGACATAGCTGTCTTTACTGTCTGTATGTATGATGTATATTCTGTATATGACATACAGCTGTCTATTGTCTGTTTGTATATTTATACTGTATATGACATAGCTGTCTTTACTGTCTGCATGTATATAATGTATATGACATACAGCTGTCTTCTATTGTCTGTATATGTTTATATACAGTATGTCTTTATTGTCTGGATGTGTGATGTATATACTGTATATAATATACCGCTGTCTTTATAGTCTGTATGTATATTTATATGTAATGTTGAGCGATAAGGAGGCGGACGCATGTGCGGAGAGGAGCGAGATTTATTATGCCCAAATCCAAAATCAGAGTTGTTATCGTAGTCTAGGCTCAAAGAGCCAACACGGAGAGCACGGGGATATATAAGTAGACAAAATAAACACACGAAGGCAAACTGGGAAGCAGGCTATAACTAAGGCTAGGGAAAACTCATGGCTAAGAAACACGGAGTACAAACCAACAAAACCATAAAAATAAACATGCAAACATTCAATGAACTAAACACATACACAAATCATTCAAACAATGAACAGCAACAACCAAGGCACACAACAGGGATTAAATGCATGAATTTCACCAAAACTAGAAACGAGGGACAGGTGTAAGCAATCAAACAAGGTGAGCACAAAACGAAACTATGGAACGGAACTAAACACAAGACAAGGAAAACACGGAACACGGAAGATGGAAGGGACTGAACGTGACATTATACATTATTTGACATACAGCTGTATTTACTGTCTGTATGTATATACTGTAAATGACATACAGCTGTATTTACTGTCTGTGTGTATATACTGTATAAGACATACAGCTGTCTACTGTCTGTATGTATGTACTGTATGTGACATACAGCTGTCATTATAGTCTTTATGTATGTTTATACTGTATATGACATACACCTGTCTTTATTGTCTGTGTGTTTATATGTATGTGTATCTGACTTACAGCTGTCTTTACTGTCTGTATGTACATACTGCATATTACATTCCGCTGTCTTTACTGTCTGTATGTATATACTTGTATTTGACGTACAACTGTCTTTATTGTCTGTATGTGTGTATATATACTGTATATGACATACATGTATCTTTACTGTCTGTATGTATATTCTGGAAATGACTTACAACTGTCTTTACTGTCTGTATGTGTGTATATACTGTATATGATATATAGCTGTCTTTACTGTCTGTATGTGTGTATATACTGTATATGATATATAGCTGTCTTTACTGTCTGTATGTGTGTATATACTGGATATAACATACAGTCTTTTGATCCCCCTCAAGACACTAACACTTTCTGAAATCTTCATACAGATTTTCTCTGTTGTTTTCTACAGGTCTGCAAAGATGCACCATAACAGATAAACTAAGACATTTACCAAGACTCTGCTGGTTGTGTGGTCTCCTGTAACTCAGGTAAGGCTCTGACCTTAAGTAAAGAAATTAGGGTGCTAGTAACACCTACATCTTGCATTTGATTCACAGGGTGCACACGTACTGTCACACTGATACACATGTAAGCCACTCTGGAGAAGAGTGTCTGTAAATGTGTGTGAACAAATGAATCCTTATTAAATCCTCGATAAATCAGTTTTCTTACTGGGTAACTCCATCACAATTGTCAGATTTTAATAACTATTGTACCAAGGGTCGATTTCACGCAGACACCTATAACAGAGCCACAAACATTTTCATTACATGTTTACATACTTCCTCACATATTTGTTTCTGGGTTAAATTTCCTGTGTTTAAGATCAACATTTTTTACTCGTAACTACTACTTCTTTTTGATAAACACGTGCAACCTCTGAAATAATGTGGATTAACCTGTTTATTGCTGCTGTGTTTCAGTTGAATGTTGTTTCAGATTGGTCATGAACAACCAAGAGAAAACAAGTCAGGAGAACAATTCCAATGTTTGAAACTAATCACTAGGGGGCACTGTTTCACATATTCATTAAACTGTCTCATTGAATTTGTGATGAATTTGAGTAAGAATACATAATTTTTATATATATATTTTTGTTGAGTCAGTTTGAGTGTCACTGGGCTGTCAGACCCACAGGCTGTTAGTTGTGTTGTGTATTGTGAATCTGGCCCATGGGCTATGTGTTGTGTATTGGGTGGGCTGTGTGCTGTGTGTCTGCACCAGAACAGTGCAAATGCACTGTAAGGCACATCCATTAGTATTGTGCAGGTCATACCTCAGTCTACAGTACTACACATACAGTCTGATTACACATACATATACACATACAGTCTTGTCCTCCATGTTGATTGGGTGTATGGCAGTGTAGTGTCTGTATCCCTGTCACATCTGGTCCTCCATGTTGGTTGGTTCTCCTTCCAGCAGCAGTCTGTGGGCTGCCATCTCACCCTCACAGGCCTGTTCTCTGATCACTCCCATCTCACCCTCACAGGCCTGTTCTCTGATCACTCCCATCTCACCCTCACAGGTCTGTTCTGTGATCACTCCCATCTCACCCTCACAGGCCTGTTATCTAATCACTCCCATCTCACCCTCACAGGCCTGTTCTCTGATAACTAAATATATAGTTTGATTTTGTGTATCACACAACTTTGAAAATCATCTCATTGTATCACTCGGAATTTCACATCTTATTCAGTAACATTCCAATGCTTTTTCTTAATTGTGAAAGCCTATTAACTCCTTCCCCACCAGTAAGGCTGTTTCGTAATCAATGTTTTTCTGTCTGTAAATGTGTTTCTATACTGCCATCTTGTGGTCACTGATGGGCATTTCAATGTCCATGGTGCCGTTTGTGTAAAAATAAATAATCTATTATAGTCATGTGACATTAGTGATGGGCAGATCATCAATAACTGCCCCACTAATTTAAATGTGAATTTAAATATGTGTATTCAGAGTAAAACAAGCAGACTGTATGACCTCAGACTATCAGTGTTTTCATAACAGACCCACACAGCGGTAGTGAGAGATGACAAACAGGTAAAACCCAGTGAACACACATCAACACTTTACTCAGTCCTCTCCACATCACTCACACAGCACACTTCACCCAACACACATTCACTCCTCTCCACATCCCTCACACAGCACACTTCACCCAACACACTCACATTCACTCCTCTGTCTATTCCTGCACTGTGAACATAAACCATTGAACATGTTTGTGAACCTTCAGTAATCTGGAGTCTGTTGTCTAGAGTCAGGATGGACAACATTTCAAAACTACTGCTGGACATTCTAGAGGAGCTGAAGATAGAGGACCTAAAGAAGTTCCAGTGGCATCTGACCAACAGTGTAGAAGATGACAAACGCATCCCAAAATCTCATCTGGAGAATACAGACAGACTTGACACTGTGGACAAGATGGTGCAGAAATATGACCCAGATGGAGCTGTGAAGATCACACTGATCACCCTGAAGAAGATGAACCACAACCAACTGGCTGAGACCCTGAGAATCCAACACAGTGAAAATAAAGCAGGTGAAATCATGTTCACTTTTTAAACTCACTATTTCAGGATTTTATATGCTCATAGCATTTGGTTTTGTTTTGTTAGTGAACTCAATAGACAAAGAGTGAAGTTGAAAACAATGCTTAGTTAATTTACAAAGTAGAATGAGACAAAATTCAAAATAATCTGGTATATTAACAAACAAACATTGCAAACAATATGTTTTGAATAAGAAATGTTCATTAGCAACAATGAGAAAAGTGATGTCAGTCTCAGTTTAAACATGAGCAAATCACAAATGTAGTCCAGTAATGATGAACAATGTGTTTGGCACAGACTGTATAACTTACAAAATGCATAATAACAAATGTCCAGGTCTTCTCAAACATAGCAGTCACAACCAAAAAATGCACACAGGACTCACAGTTAATAAAGTAGGTTTTGTGTTTTATATTTTCTGTTCTTTACTCTGATGTCTTCTCTCACAGGTGGAGAGAAGACTGCTAAGACTCCAGCAGGTAAATTCAACCCAGTCACACCTTTAGGCATGAGATTATATTACAACTTTAAACAACATGAATATCACATATACTACTGCCATCATTCACATACACACATCACATACACTACTGTCGTCATTCACAGACATACATCACATACACTACTGTCATCATTCACATACTCACATCACATACACTACTGTCATCATTCATATACATCACATACACTACTATCATCATTCACATACACACACTACTCATTCACATCATTCACATACACACATCACATACATTACATACACTTCTGTCAGACTGCAGTTATTAAACAGTCCCTCAGATACTGCACAACATTATAGTTCAGGCAATAATTAAATCTCAAAATTACTGCACAGCTTTAATGTTGTTACACCTGTTAATATAATTACACAGTCTAAAAGAATTGCAGTTTCCTGGATCTAGCTACTTAAATCTTTATTGAAGGCAGCACAAACTTTTTTTTTTTTAATAATTCTATTACATACCAGAACTGTGAAGGTTAAAGCACAATAGTAGTGAGAAATCTCTCCCCAGCCTAAACGCATCATGTTCATTTATGCTCTTTTCATAACAAATCTCATTCAGGGGAGACAAAACAAATAATGGGGGGAGTCCTCCTCTGGTTGATATCCAGCACAGCAGAAACAATACAAACAATGAAGAACAAAATACCTCTTCACACTGAGCACTGGTAGACACTTCACCTCTCCCTTAATGTTTCAGTACCTCTTAATTAACACACTGAGCACTGGTAGACCCAACACCTCTCCCTGAGTGTTTTAGCACCTCTTCATTAACACACTGAGCACTGGTAGGCACGTCACCTCTCCCTTAGTGTTTCAGTACCTCTTCATTAGCACACTGAGCACTGGTAGACACGTCACCTCTCCCTTAGTGTTTCAGTACCGCTTCATTAACACACTAAACACTGGTAGACACATTACCTCTCGCTTAGTGTTTCAGTACCTCTTCATTAACACACTGAGCACTGGTAGACACATCACCTCTCCCTTAGTGTTTCAGTACTTCTTCATTAACACACTGAACACTGGTAGACATATATAACCTGTTACAGCCCAGCATACATAAGACAGTTAGTGCACAAGTAAAGCCCTGTACACACTCCGTGGTTATAAACTAATGGAGGTAGCACTGACCAAAGAGAGAAGGCAAAGCAAAGCTGCAGAAAGTAAGAACTAAAATCCAGCTTGATTCAGTTAAGGACTCACTGAGCCATTACAGAATGTTCTATCTCATAACAATAATCAAAACTTTGACTCTCATTTGGAGTCTTTTTGATGTCTCCTTATTTGTTACTACTACTGATAGTTATTCTACTCTACAGTGATAAACAAACTTCAGAGAGAACATGATATAAAGTTAACATTTTGAAACTATACTAAACAGGCACTTTTCTTATTCACAGGCTATATGAATCACAACGTTTTCTTCCAACTTTTTAACAGGTGGAAGAAAAAGTGATCTCAGTAGTAGGAGAATGAAAATAAAATATAAGGAAAAATTTGAGAAGTTGTATGAGGAGGCTCCACTAGAATGTGATCGTGTGCCTATAAAAGACACTTACACTGAAGTTTACATGATCAAAGGATGCACAGGAGGAGTGAACACAAAGCATGAAGTGAGACAGGTGGAGGAATTCTACCCCAAAACAGAAGAAACACCAATCACACTCAGTGACCTCTTCAAAGTGCAGTCTACTAAAAAGAAGCATGGTACTAAAGTCCTGACATTGGGAATAGCTGGAGTGGGAAAAACAGTCTCTGTACACAAGTTCATTCTTGACTGGGCTGAAGAGAAGTGCAACCAGGACATAGATTTCATCATATACCTCCCATTTCGAGAGCTGAACTTGATTAAGGATGAAAAGTACAGCCTCTCAGAACTACTTCTTTACTTCCATAAAGAGCTCTGTTCTGGAGAAGAAAAGGAGATATTAAATGAAAAACATAGGCTGCTTTTCATACTGGATGGATTGGATGAAAGTAGAATTCTTCTAGATCTTCATCAGAAGAAGGTATCTAATGTGAATGAAAAGACTACTCTTGATAAACTAATAACCAACCTCATAAATGGAGAACTGCTTCCTTCTGCTCTCCTCTGGATCACTTCACGACCTGCAGCAGTCAGTAAGATAAATGACCAATACTTTAACCCTGTTACAGAAATCCGTGGATTCAATGACCCACAGAAGGAGGAGTACTTCAGGAAGAGAATCAGAGATGAAGATCAAGCCAGCAGAATTATATCACACATTAAGACTGCAAGAAGCCTTCATATCTTGTGTCACATACCTGTTGTCTGCAGGATCTCAGCCACCGTGTTTCAGAAAATGCTGAAGGAAGGTGTGGACATGAAAAATGCTCCAACAACTCTGACAGAAATGTACCTACATTTCCTGCTGTTTTTCACAGATCAAAAGACTAAGAAATACAACACAAAGCAAAGCACCAACAATGCAGTTTCATCTGAGACAAAAAGAGCAGAGGTGCTGGATATTGTGAAGCTTGGAAAGTTAGCCTTTCTTCAGCTGCAAAAAGGACAACTTCTGTTCTATGAGAAAGATCTGGAAGAATGTGGTATTGATGTCTGTGAGGCTTTAGTGTACTCTGGAATTTGTACGCAAATTTTTAAACAGGAGGGGAAGATCTACAGCTTTGTGCATTTAAGCTTCCAGGAGTTTCTTGCTGCTGTATTTGTGTTCCTAACATTCAGGGATGAAGGCAACCCACTCCTTAAAACCCCACTGGAGAAAATTAAGTGGAAGTTAAAACACAGACTGTGTGATCTGCTCAGGACAGCAGTAGGTAAGGCCATGAGGAGTGAAAATGGGCACCTGGACCTTTTCCTCCGTTTCCTCTTCGGCCTCTCACTGCAGTCCAATCAGAGGCTCCTGAAAAGTCTACACCCAGAACTGGACATCAGAGAAGAGAGTTTAGAGGAGACTGTGAACTACATCAAGAAAACCATCAAGAGAACAAAATCCTTTGAAGAGACTATCAATCTGTTCCACTGCTTGAGTGAACTGAAAGACAACTCTCTGACAAGTGAAATACAGACCTTCCTGAACTCCAGAGACCTCTCAACACAGACACTTTCATCTACACAGTGTTCAGCTCTGGTGTTTGTGCTGCTGATGTCAGAGGAGATTCAAGAGAAATTTGAGCTGAAGAAATTCAGGCCATCAGATAAAGGACTGAGGGAATTATTTCCAGTGTTGAAAAACACCAGGCGAGCTCTGTAAGTATCTTTTGGATTAATAATTTTAATTGGAAAGGTTTTTTATTGTTGAAGCTCTTTCTGTAACTAATCAAATTATGTGAATGTATTTCTCAGTCAGAGCAAAGTGAACAACAATTTTCATTTCTAGTGGTAAAAGGTTGTACTGTAAGTATATTTTGAATGGTGAACTTTGGGGAATGGCTTTTCTGACAGCCACAACATTAAAGAACAGACAAGCCTTTATCTTAAGAGCAGACCAGTGCATTCCAGAATGACTGCAGTGTCTTCCTACCAGTTGGAATGCAACACATGACTGTCATTCTGTAATTCAAAAGTCCCACTGGTTTCTCTGGCAAACACTCAGAAAGCCACATTCAGTCAAGACACAGGAGTGTTCAGCAAGCAGCTCTGTATTTTTTTTTTAACAGAGACAGATAATATATATATTGTGTGCGTGTGTGTGTGTGTGTGTGTGTGTGTGTGTGTGTGTGAACAGCGACAGAGAATATATATATTGAAACTGATAGTCTAACAGGTTATACATAGTCTAACAGTACATAGTGTTACACATACTAAAACTGAAGCACTGACAGTACACAGTGCGCAGACCTTTAAGCATTAAAGGGATGACTAAACAAGGCAAGTGAGGGGTCTACGTTTTCATCTAAGCCTCCTCTATTTGATGAAACTGCTGTCAATCAAGCAGCTTGCCCTGAAAACTCTTGGAAATGCCTGGAAGTAAATGCTAGTCACCCTCCCTCCCCCTTCCCCCTTCACACATTGGTGTAGGACAGTAAGTACATAGTGTTACACATACTATCTAACAGATGTTTATTCTAGGACAGTCTATTTTAGCAGATTTGTATGGAATTACTTTCACATTTAAGATTTTAAGGTTATAAGTCATTGAAAATTCATGTTTGAAAGTTAGGAACCATTAGTTGGTTTGTCACCCCTGAATGAGACTTGTTATAAAAGGAGCATAAATAAACATGAATTAGCATGTGTTTAGGCTGGTGAGGGGTATTGTAAAGTAAAGGGGACTGTTTGTGAATTACAGATGTGTAGTGTAAACTCAATGTGTGCGTTTAGGCTGTTAAGGGGTATTGTGAAGTTAAGGGGCCTGTTTGTGAATTACAGATGTGTAGTGTAAACTCAATGTGTGTGTTTAGGCTGGTGAGGGGTATTGTAAAGTAAAGGGGACTGTTTGTGAATTACAGATGTGTAGTGTAAACTCAATGTGTGTGTTTAGGCTGTTAAGGGGTATTGTGAAGTTAAGGGGCATGTTTGTGAATTACAGATGTGTAGTGTAAACTCAATGTGTGTGTTTAGGCTGTTAAGGGGTATTGTGAAGTTAAGGGGACTGTTTGTGAATTACAGATGTGTAGTGTAAACTCAATGTGTGTGTTTAGGCTGTTAGGGGGTATTGTGAAGTTAAGGGGCCTGTTTGTGAATTACAGATGTGTAGTGTAAACTCAATGTGTGTGTTTAGGCTGTTAAGGGGTATTGTGAAGTTAAGGGGCCTGTTTGTGAATTACAGATGTATATTGTAAGCTCAACTGGAACTGTAGGGGTCCACCAGCTGGAAACACTGTTCAGGAGTAATGTTCCACTGTGGTACTACCTGATAAATTGCTCTGTAAACATATTAGGTGAGATAGTATACAGCAGGTTCACTCAGATACTGAAAACCAGACCATTTAGTGCTTTACATGTTAATAAGAGAATTTTAAAGTCTGGTTCAAATTTAACTGAAATTTAACAATAATGAGATAGGATTATGACAAGTTAATTATGAGATGTTATGAGAGGATTAAGTCTAAAGTATGGTTACAGTTATGAGATAATATTAGGACCATAAAGTATGGTTACAAGCTGAAGCTGAGTCTTTCCTATACCCAGAGCCCTGTCTATACACCTGCAGATTTAAGATCATTTTTGAACCATTTGTACTTTTTCACTTTAACACTAGTTACCTGAAATTGTACACATAGCACAATGATCATTCAGGATTCAATTTGAAGTAGACACTTGGGACAAGACATCCATTCACATCCAGGCTTATTTGTCCATCATTTAGGTTCCATATGAGCTCATCTAATACAGAAGAAAATGTAAATAAATAAATAAATAAAACACCTCTGATTTTTGGGTGTATAATGTGTCTATTGATGCTGGAGATTCATTTTAACTCATGCACTAAATTACATGTAGCAAGATTACGAATTTTCCAGCAGTGAATGGAAACATCCGGTGATTTGCTATGCAAACATTGATGCTTGTCCATGCTAGCAGCAAAGCTAATCTATGCTAGCAGCACCCAAACAACTCCACATAAACTTCAGCTAAAATAAACCTCTTCATTTCCATGATGTCCAAATGTATTGGCAAAATCATCAAATCATTCTTATGGTTGTACGAGTTTCGCCAAACAGCACCAAACAGTGCCAAACAGCACCAAACTGATGCACTATGCTATCTGCTAACAACAGTACACAGTACGCAGGTCTTTAAACATTAAAGGGATGACTAAATAAGGCGACCGAGGGGTCTACGTTTTCGTCTAAGCCTCCTCTATTTGATGAATCAGCAGCCAATCACACGGATGGCCATAGAAACACTTGGAAACACCTGGAAGTAAATGCTAGTCACCCGCCCCTTCCCCCTTCACACATAGGTGTGAATTGCTGTCACCCCAAGACAATGGCACGGCAATGGTCAATAGAAATCAATATAAAATAGAAAAGGGGGGACTAACGCTCTATTCAGCAACAGTTTTATGTCAGTAGCATGCATTTTCAGTTAACCAAAGGCTTGCGTAGTTTGGGTTTGTTACGAAGGAACCGAAACGAAAGAAAAACTTTGTTTCTACGCAAAGAAGTAAGCATGCAATTAAAGAACCTTACTAACACTCTGTAGACCATTTAAACATGTCACGCAGTTGTTTTGATGGTAATTGAATTTACTATGACAAAATCTGAACTTATCTTATACCGGAAGGATGTTTTAAAAGGCAACTTAAAAGGACAGGCACATTTTTGTGGAAATTTTACTCGAAAAATGCGGTGTCTTCAGTGTGCAATTTCTGGCGAGCGGATGCATGTAGACATCTGAAAATCGGTAAGCAGGTATTAGTCCTAAGAAATGTTATGTTAATAAATGTACTGTCCTTTAAGAATATTCGATGTTATCAAGTAATTTATTTGAGCATGACAGTTTGGGCCTGCCCACTGGCCCGCTAGGGGGCGTTGGTGCATAAGGGGGTTAAAAGGCCAATTAAAAGGCCTGGCACAACAGTGCACACGGTGTATTCAGCGTGGGATTTCTGGCGAACGGATGTATGTAGACGGCTGAAAGTTGGTAAGCAGGTACTTGTATTAGTCCTAAGAAATGTTATGTTGATAAATGCACTTAAATCAAGTGATTTAAGTATGCCAGTTTGGGCCCACCGGTGGGCCCACTGGTAGGCCCACTAGGGGCATTACTGCATTACACAGTTAATTCAAGCACCAGTGGTCTTTAGATCACATACTAAACATGAGTCTTGTCATTCCTAAATTTTTCCCACATTCCAGTAATTTCATTAAGTAAACTTTAAATAGAAAATAAAGATGCAGACTCTGGAATTAATTGAAGAGAATAGCCAGTCTCATCTTTATTCTGAGCTCAATATTACAAACGAGGCATAGTCTGGAATATGTCTAACAATCACACACAACACACATTTTTATGCAGTTTTCAGAAGTGGTTATGTAATCGCCCCACCTTCTTTACAGAATAGCGTTTCAAATCTCCACCACTATGTTCAAACATACATTATTCAATATATGCAAATTGAGATCCATCATTATGCAAATTAATGCTTCCTGTGTCAATGGGGGTTTCCTCCAGGGTCTCTGGTTTCCTCTCACAGTACATAAATATGGAAGTTAGGTTGATTGTATATTCTAAATTGTCCTCTTTGAATGTATTTGTTCAGTGGTGGTTGGTACTGTGTGTGTGTATGTATGTTCTGTGATGGTTGGTGCTCTGTGTCTATGTATGTCCAGGGATGGTTGGTGCTTTGTGTATGTATGTCCAGGGATGGTTGGTGCTTTGTGTATGTATGTCCAGGGATGGTTGGTGCTTTGTGTATGTATGTCCAGGGATGGTTGGTGCTTTGTGTATGTATATCCAGGGATGGTTGGTGCTCAGTGTGTATGTATGTCCAGCTATGGTTGGTGCTCAGTGTGTATGTATGTCCAGCTATGGTTGGTGCTCTGTGTGTATGTATGTCCAGCTATGGTTGGTGCTCTGTGTGTATGCATGTCCAGCTATGGTTGGTGCTCAGTGTGTATGTATGTCCAGCTATGGTTGGTGCTCTGTGTGTATGTATGTCCAGCTATGGTTGGTGCTCTGTGTGTATGTATGTCCAGCTATGGTTGGTGCTCTGTGTGTATGCATGTCCAGCTATGGTTGGTGCTCTGTGTGTATGCATGTCCAGCTATGGTTGGTGCTCTGTGTGTATGCATGTCCAGCTATGGTTGGTGCTCTGTGTGTATGCATGTCCAGCTATGGTTGGTGCTCTGTGTGTATGCATGTCCAGCTATGGTTGGTGCTCTGTGTGTATGCATGTCCAGCTATGGTTGGTGCTCTGTGTCTATGCATGTCCAGCTATGGTTGGTGCTCTGTGTCTATGCATGTCCAGCTATGGTTGGTGCTCTGTGTCTATGCATGTCCAGCTATGGTTGGTGCTCTGTGTCTATGCATGTCCAGCTATGGTTGGTGCTCTGTGTCTATGCATGTCCAGCTATGGTTGGTGCTCTGTGTCTATGCATGTCCAGCTATGGTTGGTGCTCTGTGTCTATGCATGTCCAGCTATGGTTGGTGCTCTGTGTCTATGCATGTCCAGCTATGGTTGGTGCTCTGCCTGTCTATGCATGTCCAGCTATGGTTGGTGCTCTGCCTGTCTATGCATGTCCAGCTATGGTTGGTGCTCTGCCTGTCTATGCATGTCCAGCTATGGTTGGTGCTCTGCCTGTCTATGCATGTCCAGCTATGGTTGGTGCTCTGCCTGTCTATGCATGTCCAGCTATGGTTGGTGCTCTGCCTGTCTATGCATGTCCAGCTATGGTTGGTGCTCTGCCTGTCTATGCATGTCCAGCTATGGTTGGTGCTCTGCCTGTCTATGCATGTCCAGCTATGGTTGGTGCTCTGCCTGTCTATGCATGTCCAGCTATGGTTGGTGCTCTGCCTGTCTATGCATGTCCAGCTATGGTTGGTGCTCTGCCTGTCTATGCATGTCCAGCTATGGTTGGTGCTCTGCCTGTCTATGCATGTCCAGCTATGGTTGGTGCTCTGCCTGTCTATGCATGTCCAGCTATGGTTGGTGCTCTGCCTGTCTATGCATGTCCAGCTATGGTTGGTGCTCTGCCTGTCTATGCATGTCCAGCTATGGTTGGTGCTCTGCCTGTCTATGCATGTCCAGCTATGGTTGGTGCTCTGCCTGTCTATGCATGTCCAGCTATGGTTGGTGCTCTGCCTGTCTATGCATGTCCAGCTATGGTTGGTGCTCTGCCTGTCTATGCATGTCCAGCTATGGTTGGTGCTCTGCCTGTCTATGCATGTCCAGCTATGGTTGGTGCTCTGCCTGTCTATGCATGTCCAGCTATGGTTGGTGCTCTGCCTGTCTATGCATGTCCAGCTATGGTTGGTGCTCTGCCTGTCTATGCATGTCCAGCTATGGTTGGTGCTCTGCCTGTCTATGCATGTCCAGCTATGGTTGGTGCTCTGCCTGTCTATGCATGTCCAGCTATGGTTGGTGCTCTGCCTGTCTATGCATGTCCAGCTATGGTTGGTGCTCTGCCTGTCTATGCATGTCCAGCTATGGTTGGTGCTCTGCCTGTCTATGCATGTCCAGCTATGGTTGGTGCTCTGCCTGTCTATGCATGTCCAGCTATGGTTGGTGCTCTGCCTGTCTATGCATGTCCAGCTATGGTTGGTGCTCTGCCTGTCTATGCATGTCCAGCTATGGTTGGTGCTCTGCCTGTCTATGCATGTCCAGCTATGGTTGGTGCTCTGCCTGTCTATGCATGTCCAGCTATGGTTGGTGCTCTGCCTGTCTATGCATGTCCAGCTATGGTTGGTGCTCTGCCTGTCTATGCATGTCCAGCTATGGTTGGTGCTCTGCCTGTCTATGCATGTCCAGCTATGGTTGGTGCTCTGCCTGTCTATGCATGTCCAGCTATGGTTGGTGCTCTGCCTGTCTATGCATGTCCAGCTATGGTTGGTGCTCTGCCTGTCTATGCATGTCCAGCTATGGTTGGTGCTCTGCCTGTCTATGCATGTCCAGCTATGGTTGGTGCTCTGCCTGTCTATGCATGTCCAGCTATGGTTGGTGCTCTGCCTGTCTATGCATGTCCAGCTATGGTTGGTGCTCTGCCTGTCTATGCATGTCCAGCTATGGTTGGTGCTCTGCCTGTCTATGCATGTCCAGCTATGGTTGGTGCTCTGCCTGTCTATGCATGTCCAGCTATGGTTGGTGCTCTGCCTGTCTATGCATGTCCAGCTATGGTTGGTGCTCTGCCTGTCTATGCATGTCCAGCTATGGTTGGTGCTCTGCCTGTCTATGCATGTCCAGCTATGGTTGGTGCTCTGCCTGTCTATGCATGTCCAGCTATGGTTGGTGCTCTGCCTGTCTATGCATGTCCAGCTATGGTTGGTGCTCTGCCTGTCTATGCATGTCCAGCTATGGTTGGTGCTCTGCCTGTCTATGCATGTCCAGCTATGGTTGGTGCTCTGCCTGTCTATGCATGTCCAGCTATGGTTGGTGCTCTGCCTGTCTATGCATGTCCAGCTATGGTTGGTGCTCTGCCTGTCTATGCATGTCCAGCTATGGTTGGTGCTCTGCCTGTCTATGCATGTCCAGCTATGGTTGGTGCTCTGCCTGTCTATGCATGTCCAGCTATGGTTGGTGCTCTGCCTGTCTATGCATGTCCAGCTATGGTTGGTGCTCTGCCTGTCTATGCATGTCCAGCTATGGTTGGTGCTCTGCCTGTCTATGCATGTCCAGCTATGGTTGGTGCTCTGCCTGTCTATGCATGTCCAGCTATGGTTGGTGCTCTGCCTGTCTATGCATGTCCAGCTATGGTTGGTGCTCTGCCTGTCTATGCATGTCCAGCTATGGTTGGTGCTCTGCCTGTCTATGCATGTCCAGCTATGGTTGGTGCTCTGCCTGTCTATGCATGTCCAGCTATGGTTGGTGCTCTGCCTGTCTATGCATGTCCAGCTATGGTTGGTGCTCTGCCTGTCTATGCATGTCCAGCTATGGTTGGTGCTCTGCCTGTCTATGCATGTCCAGCTATGGTTGGTGCTCTGCCTGTCTATGCATGTCCAGCTATGGTTGGTGCTCTGCCTGTCTATGCATGTCCAGCTATGGTTGGTGCTCTGCCTGTCTATGCATGTCCAGCTATGGTTGGTGCTCTGCCTGTCTATGCATGTCCAGCTATGGTTGGTGCTCTGCCTGTCTATGCATGTCCAGCTATGGTTGGTGCTCTGCCTGTCTATGCATGTCCAGCTATGGTTGGTGCTCTGCCTGTCTATGCATGTCCAGCTATGGTTGGTGCTCTGCCTGTCTATGCATGTCCAGCTATGGTTGGTGCTCTGCCTGTCTATGCATGTCCAGCTATGGTTGGTGCTCTGCCTGTCTATGCATGTCCAGCTATGGTTGGTGCTCTGCCTGTCTATGCATGTCCAGCTATGGTTGGTGCTCTGCCTGTCTATGCATGTCCAGCTATGGTTGGTGCTCTGCCTGTCTATGCATGTCCAGCTATGGTTGGTGCTCTGCCTGTCTATGCATGTCCAGCTATGGTTGGTGCTCTGCCTGTCTATGCATGTCCAGCTATGGTTGGTGCTCTGCCTGTCTATGCATGTCCAGCTATGGTTGGTGCTCTGCCTGTCTATGCATGTCCAGCTATGGTTGGTGCTCTGCCTGTCTATGCATGTCCAGCTATGGTTGGTGCTCTGCCTGTCTATGCATGTCCAGCTATGGTTGGTGCTCTGCCTGTCTATGCATGTCCAGCTATGGTTGGTGCTCTGCCTGTCTATGCATGTCCAGCTATGGTTGGTGCTCTGCCTGTCTATGCATGTCCAGCTATGGTTGGTGCTCTGCCTGTCTATGCATGTCCAGCTATGGTTGGTGCTCTGCCTGTCTATGCATGTCCAGCTATGGTTGGTGCTCTGCCTGTCTATGCATGTCCAGCTATGGTTGGTGCTCTGCCTGTCTATGCATGTCCAGCTATGGTTGGTGCTCTGCCTGTCTATGCATGTCCAGCTATGGTTGGTGCTCTGCCTGTCTATGCATGTCCAGCTATGGTTGGTGCTCTGCCTGTCTATGCATGTCCAGCTATGGTTGGTGCTCTGCCTGTCTATGCATGTCCAGCTATGGTTGGTGCTCTGCCTGTCTATGCATGTCCAGCTATGGTTGGTGCTCTGCCTGTCTATGCATGTCCAGCTATGGTTGGTGCTCTGCCTGTCTATGCATGTCCAGCTATGGTTGGTGCTCTGCCTGTCTATGCATGTCCAGCTATGGTTGGTGCTCTGCCTGTCTATGCATGTCCAGCTATGGTTGGTGCTCTGCCTGTCTATGCATGTCCAGCTATGGTTGGTGCTCTGCCTGTCTATGCATGTCCAGCTATGGTTGGTGCTCTGCCTGTCTATGCATGTCCAGCTATGGTTGGTGCTCTGCCTGTCTATGCATGTCCAGCTATGGTTGGTGCTCTGCCTGTCTATGCATGTCCAGCTATGGTTGGTGCTCTGCCTGTCTATGCATGTCCAGCTATGGTTGGTGCTCTGCCTGTCTATGCATGTCCAGCTATGGTTGGTGCTCTGCCTGTCTATGCATGTCCAGCTATGGTTGGTGCTCTGCCTGTCTATGCATGTCCAGCTATGGTTGGTGCTCTGCCTGTCTATGCATGTCCAGCTATGGTTGGTGCTCTGCCTGTCTATGCATGTCCAGCTATGGTTGGTGCTCTGCCTGTCTATGCATGTCCAGCTATGGTTGGTGCTCTGCCTGTCTATGCATGTCCAGCTATGGTTGGTGCTCTGCCTGTCTATGCATGTCCAGCTATGGTTGGTGCTCTGCCTGTCTATGCATGTCCAGCTATGGTTGGTGCTCTGCCTGTCTATGCATGTCCAGCTATGGTTGGTGCTCTGCCTGTCTATGCATGTCCAGCTATGGTTGGTGCTCTGCCTGTCTATGCATGTCCAGCTATGGTTGGTGCTCTGCCTGTCTATGCATGTCCAGCTATGGTTGGTGCTCTGCCTGTCTATGCATGTCCAGCTATGGTTGGTGCTCTGCCTGTCTATGCATGTCCAGCTATGGTTGGTGCTCTGCCTGTCTATGCATGTCCAGCTATGGTTGGTGCTCTGCCTGTCTATGCATGTCCAGCTATGGTTGGTGCTCTGCCTGTCTATGCATGTCCAGCTATGGTTGGTGCTCTGCCTGTCTATGCATGTCCAGCTATGGTTGGTGCTCTGCCTGTCTATGCATGTCCAGCTATGGTTGGTGCTCTGCCTGTCTATGCATGTCCAGCTATGGTTGGTGCTCTGCCTGTCTATGCATGTCCAGCTATGGTTGGTGCTCTGCCTGTCTATGCATGTCCAGCTATGGTTGGTGCTCTGCCTGTCTATGCATGTCCAGCTATGGTTGGTGCTCTGCCTGTCTATGCATGTCCAGCTATGGTTGGTGCTCTGCCTGTCTATGCATGTCCAGCTATGGTTGGTGCTCTGCCTGTCTATGCATGTCCAGCTATGGTTGGTGCTCTGCCTGTCTATGCATGTCCAGCTATGGTTGGTGCTCTGCCTGTCTATGCATGTCCAGCTATGGTTGGTGCTCTGCCTGTCTATGCATGTCCAGCTATGGTTGGTGCTCTGCCTGTCTATGCATGTCCAGCTATGGTTGGTGCTCTGCCTGTCTATGCATGTCCAGCTATGGTTGGTGCTCTGCCTGTGTATGCATGTCCAGCGATGGTTGGTGCTCTGCCTGTGTATGCATGTCCAGCGATGGTTGGTGCTCTGCCTGTGTATGCATGTCCAGCGATGGTTGGTGCTCTGCCTGTGTATGCATGTCCAGCGATGGTTGGTGCTCTGCCTGTGTATGCATGTCCAGCGATGGTTGGTGCTCTGCCTGTGTATGCATGTCCAGCGATGGTTGGTGCTCTGCCTGTGTATGCATGTCCAGCGATGGTTGGTGCTCTGCCTGTGTATGCATGTCCAGCGATGGTTGGTGCTCTGCCTGTGTATGCATGTCCAGCGATGGTTGGTGCTCTGCCTGTGTATGCATGTCCAGCGATGGTTGGTGCTCTGCCTGTGTATGCATGTCCAGCGATGGTTGGTGCTCTGCCTGTGTATGCATGTCCAGCGATGGTTGGTGCTCTGCCTGTGTATGCATGTCCAGCGATGGTTGGTGCTCTGCCTGTGTATGCATGTCCAGCGATGGTTGGTGCTCTGCCTGTGTATGCATGTCCAGCGATGGTTGGTGCTCTGCCTGTGTATGCATGTCCAGCGATGGTTGGTGCTCTGCCTGTGTATGCATGTCCAGCGATGGTTGGTGCTCTGCCTGTGTATGCATGTCCAGCGATGGTTGGTGCTCTGCCTGTGTATGCATGTCCAGCGATGGTTGGTGCTCTGCCTGTGTATGCATGTCCAGCGATGGTTGGTGCTCTGCCTGTGTATGCATGTCCAGCGATGGTTGGTGCTCTGCCTGTGTATGCATGTCCAGCGATGGTTGGTGCTCTGCCTGTGTATGCATGTCCAGCGATGGTTGGTGCTCTGCCTGTGTATGCATGTCCAGCGATGGTTGGTGCTCTGCCTGTGTATGCATGTCCAGCGATGGTTGGTGCTCTGCCTGTGTATGCATGTCCAGCGATGGTTGGTGCTCTGCCTGTGTATGCATGTCCAGCGATGGTTGGTGCTCTGCCTGTGTATGCATGTCCAGCGATGGTTGGTGCTCTGCCTGTGTATGCATGTCCAGCGATGGTTGGTGCTCTGCCTGTGTATGCATGTCCAGCGATGGTTGGTGCTCTGCCTGTGTATGCATGTCCAGCGATGGTTGGTGCTCTGCCTGTGTATGCATGTCCAGCGATGGTTGGTGCTCTGCCTGTGTATGCATGTCCAGCGATGGTTGGTGCTCTGCCTGTGTATGCATGTCCAGCGATGGTTGGTGCTCTGCCTGTGTATGCATGTCCAGCGATGGTTGGTGCTCTGCCTGTGTATGCATGTCCAGCGATGGTTGGTGCTCTGCCTGTGTATGCATGTCCAGCGATGGTTGGTGCTCTGCCTGTGTATGCATGTCCAGCGATGGTTGGTGCTCTGCCTGTGTATGCATGTCCAGCGATGGTTGGTGCTCTGCCTGTGTATGCATGTCCAGCGATGGTTGGTGCTCTGCCTGTGTATGCATGTCCAGCGATGGTTGGTGCTCTGCCTGTCTATGCATGTCCAGCGATGGTTGGTGCTCTGCCTGTGTATGCATGTCCAGCGATGGTTGGTGCTCTGCCTGTGTATGCATGTCCAGCGATGGTTGGTGCTCTGCCTGTCTATGCATGTCCAGCGATGGTTGGTGCTCTGCCTGTCTATGCATGTCCAGCGATGGTTGGTGCTCTGCCTGTCTATGCATGTCCAGCGATGGTTGGTGCTCTGTATGTGTGTATGCATGTCCAGCGATGGTTGGTGCTCTGTATGTGTGTATGCATGTCCAGCGATGGTTGGTGCTCTGTATGTGTGTATGCATGTCCAGCGATGGTTGGTGCTCTGTATGTGTGTATGCATGTCCAGCGATGGTTGGTGCTCTGTATGTGTGTATGCATGTCCAGCGATGGTTGGTGCTCTGTATGTGTGTATGCATGTCCAGCGATGGTTGGTGCTCTGTATGTGTGTGTGCGTGTGTCCAGCGATGGTTGGTGCTCTGTATGTGTGTGTGCGTGTGTCCAGCGATGGTTGGTGCTCTGTATGTGTGTGTGCGTGTGTCCAGCGATGGTTGGTGCTCTGTATGTGTGTGTGCGTGTGTCCAGCGATGGTTGGTGCTCTGTATGTGTGTGTGCGTGTGTCCAGCGATGGTTGGTGCTCTGTATGTGTGTGTGCGTGTGTCCAGCGATGGTTGGTGCTCTGTATGTGTGTGTGCGTGTGTCCAGCGATGGTTGGTGCTCTGTATGTGTGTGTGCGTGTGTCCAGCGATGGTTGGTGCTCTGTATGTGTGTGTGCGTGTGTCCAGCGATGGTTGGTGCTCTGTATGTGTGTGTGCGTGTGTCCAGCGATGGTTGGTGCTCTGTGTGTGTGTGTGCGTGTGTCCAGCGATGGTTGGTGCTCTGTGTGTGTGTGTGCGTGTGTCCAGCGATGGTTGGTGCTCTGTGTGTGTGTGTGCGTGTGTCCAGCGATGGTTGGTGCTCTGTGTGTGTGTGTGCGTGTGTCCAGCGATGGTTGGTGCTCTGTGTGTGTGTGTGCGTGTGTCCAGCGATGGTTGGTGCTCTGTGTGTGTGTGTGCGTGTGTCCAGCGATGGTTGGTGCTCTGTGTGTGTGTGTGCGTGTGTCCAGCGATGGTTGGTGCTCTGTGTGTGTGTGTGCGTGTGTCCAGCGATGGTTGGTGCTCTGTGTGTGTGTGTGCGTGTGTCCAGCGATGGTTGGTGCTCTGTGTGTGTGTGTGCGTGTGTCCAGCGATGGTTGGTGCTCTGTGTGTGTGTGTGCGTGTGTCCAGCGATGGTTGGTGCTCTGTATGTGTGTGTGTGTGTGTGTGTGTGTGTGTGTGTGTGTGTGTGTATGTCCAGTGATGGTTGGTGCTCTGTGTGTGTGTGTATGTCCAGTGATGGTTGGTGCTCTGTGTGTGTGTGTATGTCCAGTGATGGTTGGTGCTCTGTGTGTGTGTGTGTGTGTGTGTGTGTGTGTGTGTCCAGTGATGGTTGGTGCTCTGTGTGCATGTGTGTCCAGTGATGGTTGGTGCTCTGTATGTGTGTATGTATGTCCAGTGATGGTTGGTGCTCTGTGTGTGTGTGTGTGTGTGTGTGTGTGTA
>NC_137497.1:10328720-10368720 GCF_041902795.1 Electrophorus electricus
CCAAGCATAACATTGAACACAGCAGAGCAGCAGTAACAGAGAGACAGTACACAGCACACAGCAGAGCAGCAGTAACAGAGAGACAGTACACAGCACACAGCAGACCAGCAGTAACAGAGAGACAACACACAACAGAGCAGCAGGAACAGTGAGACAGGACACAGCACACAACAGAGCAGCAGTAACAGAGAGACAGGACACAGCAGAGCAGCAGTAACAGAGAGACAACACACAGCAGAGCAGCAGTAACAGAGAGACAGTACACAGAATATGTGGTAGTTTCTGACCTACTGAAGGCCATAATCATCTGTTCCTCATGTCTGTCATTGCAAAAATCTTTAACCCTTTTCGTTGCTTCCCATAATCAATGTTAGTGGTTCAAACGGTTTCCACAGTAAGTGCTCCAATCCAACTGTTGCTCTTCCAGGCACTTGGCTAGACAACAATAAATTAAGCACTTCAGCCAACAGATTCTTTTCCACATCCTCCTTACTCTCTCCCTTAAGCTAAGATGAGGAAATGCAGCCTCAGCTTCATCTAAATTAAAATAGTCAGCTGATACAATTTAAGATTTATTGACTCTAGCCACTGCCAACACTCCACACCTGCAGAGTTTCTATATATTTTCTCAAGTCAAAAATGTGTTCGTGCTCCCTGCGTCTCACTTAACAAATCGCTATCCATATGATTATTTTCTAATTTGCTTCGCTGAATTCCATCAATTATTAATATGTTGACTTAACCATAACTTATTTGAGTAAAATGAAAATTTACACTATTCCAAAATTCTATTAATCGCCACTCACATTGTTTATATTCTTATCCTGTAATACTTTAATCCCACCTTCTCCTACTGCTACTATTTTAATGTGTCTGTAATATGTACACTCTCTACTACTGTAACTGTCACCGGTTTTATATACTGTACCTCCATCCGTTACTTTATTGTATTTATTACTAAAACCTCATTAATATATTTTGCGTGTATGCATTTTATAATTAGATGATATTAATCACGTTTAAACAGATCTGTCTGCGTATCCATTCACTTCCTGCACTTTTAAGACGCCCAAGACCTACCACAAAACTCTGTGGACAAGGTCTTAATACCACCTATGCAGAATGTTTCAAACACGACTTCTGCTTACCTATAACGGTGCACATGTGTGGATTCAGACCCTGCTCACAGAACAACGCAGCTCTGGGCCATCTATCAGCTGGTGCTGATAACCCTACTGCTGACGGTGTGGGTGCGTTTGAAGAGAATAGCCGGTCCCATCTTTATTCTGAGCTCAATGTTACAAACGAGGCATAGTCCAGAATATGTCTAACAGTCACACACAACACATATTTTTATACAGTTTTCAGAAGTGATTATGTAATCACCCCACCTTCTTTACATACATCTCCACCACTATGTTCAAACATACATTATTCAATATATGCAAATTGAGATTCATCATTATGCAAGTTAAACTTGACACCATTGTATCCCATTGGAAGATTTTTTTTAAACAAAGATGATCTCAACTCACACCACCAAACATCTGCTAAATGATGTGGTAGGTCAGTATCACTCTGCCCTTGTGGTAAGATAATGAACCTTGCTTAGCCACACAACTCTCAAAGAGGCTTTCAAGTCTTTTAAAAACAGAGATCTTTTTCAACACTAATGAAGTTATTTCTCACAGGAACAGTTCAGAGTAATCTGCCTTAGACTTGTACAGAAGCCTGTATCAGAACCTCAGTTCTGCACTTAGAGTCCCAAAAGGTCTCTGACCTTAAGATACCCCAGAAACATTATTCATGCTTTCAGACAGTCTTGCACCTCTCTGCACCTGCTACAGAGAGCTTTAAAGCCTATTATAATTATATCACAGATCACCTCATGAAAATACAGAATAACGATTGGCCTTTACCCCAACACATTTTATTACCTTATTTTTGTATAACCAGAGCTCTGTAGTTTACATACTGAAGCTGAGAGTCTCCTGTGATGTTTATCACTAATGATTAATGATAAATGTAACTGTGAGAAGTGTAGATAATTCACTAATGATTAATCTGTACTTCTCATAGATACATTTATCAGTAATGATTAATCTAAACATGCTGCACTCAACACAAGCAACAAATGACTGAAGTCATGGTGAAATACAAATACTTGATAGCTAGTAGACACTTAGCTTTGGTTAGTTGTCTGCATCAGCAAGTTTTGAATGGTCGAGTAGTCTCCTGTGACTTGTAGACATTGTTGATATCAGAATTGTATGCAGTTACAGAAAATGAATAAACAATAGGACAATAGTAAAGATTGGAATGCCTAAACTGTTATTCATGTGAAGGAATTTCAAAAACAGGAAATGGCATCACACAGGTGATGCTACCATCATAATAGCTCTTCCATCAAGTGGCACCATTCTGTTTGAAGAGAAATACATGGACTTCGTTCATGACCTGTGTCTCATATTTTGTGCATGCGCACACATACACACACACACACACACACAATTAGTAATATCTTTTCATTATCATAAACTCATTTTGTGTTGTCTGTAGATCCTCTGATTGAACTGCATTTTGTACTCTATGTATTTCTTTGCAGACTATCTGGCTGTAATCTCACTGAAGGGTCTTGCAAATCTCTCACAACAGTTCTACAAACAGAAAATACATTGAGCGAGCTGGAGATGAATAATAATGACCTGCAGAATTCAGGAGTGGAGCAGCTCTGTGCTGGACTGAAGAGTTCACACTGTAAACTGGAGATTCTCAGGTGAGTTTCTGTTAATTTATTCTTAAATGGAACCATTATGGTGCACAATTTATCAAATGTGATTCTCCTCTTCTTTAAAGAAATTACAAAACTGCCTTGTAGTGCAACATTAACAGAGTTAAAATAAGGTACTGCGGAACAAAGTTATAGATCCAGACAAAACATTTCTGGTGAAACTAGCTGCATTTCATTAAATGAACACACTGTGGCCACAAAGAGTTACGTTTTACTGCATGATCAGGTTTACACAACTAGTAGTAAAAAATAAAGAAATAATAATAATAATAATAATAATAATAATAAGGAGGAGAAGAAGAAGAGAAGAAGAATTATTATTATTATTATTATTATTATCATATTTATTATTGTTATATTGTTATGTTGTTATTGTTATGCTGTTAGGCAGGCAGTATGGTGGCTTGGTGTTCAGTTCATTTACCCATCAGCATTAGGGTCTTGGGGTTGAGTCCCTCCCTCAGTGAAGTTTCTCTCAGCACTAGGGTCTTGGGTTCCAGTCCTTATCTGTGCAGGTTTCCTTCAGGATCTCTGGTTTCCTCTCACAGTCCATAAACACAGAAGTTAGGTTGATTGGATATTCTAAATTGTCCTCTTTGAGTTTATGTTTGTATAGTGATGGGTGGTGCTCTGTGTGTGTATATCCTCTGATGGTTGGTGTTCTTTGTGCATGTATGTTCAGTGATGGTTGGTGCATATATTGAATAATGTATGTTTGAACATAGCGATGGAGATGTTGTGTGTGATTGTTAGATATTCTCTGGACTATGCCACATTTGTATGTAATGTAATAAATACTGGACCAGCTATTCTTTTCCATTAATTTTTGAGTCTCCATGTTTATTTTCTATTTAAAGTGTACTTCATAAATTTATTAGAATGTGGGAAAAATCTAGGAACCACACTAGCTAGCTAATCAATGTTACCAAAACTAAGTCCAGGTGACTAGCAACCGCTATTGGATCTCCACAGGAAATTCTAGTCAGACTGATTCATCTGACACTGTTCATCTCAAAATGTTTCACTCGATTTATAAATGTGTAACTTTCTACATATTTTTGTATATGGTCTGCAGTCCTCTCAGAAATCAGTTTATTAGCTCCAGCTTTATCTAGCTAGCTACATATGAACATTACAGGGAAGTAATTAACTCTGCTCTCACTAGCAAGAATTTTTTGTAGAAAGTGCCCAAGTTAACTAGATATATTTTTTCTGTCAGATTTTGTCAATTTCTTGTCCACTTATTATTAAGTGTTCTTATGTCTCTCTTCAAAATTAATCTGGAAGCATCTGTTCCTCAATGACAGTGTTTAAACATAATATTTATTTACGATTTATTCAAACGGATTTCATTTTTGTACATCCTCACTGCAAATTTGGTATTAAATTACATTGGAAGTTGTATTAAAAAGTCTTACATCTGAATTGGGGGTGCCTGCAGACACAGTATCATATAATGCTCTGTGTGTGTGGGGGGGCGGGGTGTATTTGTGTTCACATCCAATATTTTGTGTCAGGTAGATCGAAAAGTTGATTAATTCTCTGAGAATTTGATTTGCCTATTAAAAGAATTGGCATCCAGTTCCCCATAAACATTAGTATAACTATCTGTGATTCTAGTTATTTGTTAGCTTTAGTTTAGCTAAATAAATGTTTAGATAAAAGTCTTATGAGTAAATGGTGTATTTTCAGCCATTAGTCACTTCATTTAAACCTTCTGGAAGATTATGTGGATAATAACATAGTAATCAGGGATTAGCCACCGTGGCTAATGTTGATTCCTTCATATGTATTTGAATCCGTTTGATACAGAATAAGGAGGATGTTGTTAATAGTATTGCTAGCTAATGGGATACCTACAGCCTAATAGTACATAGTCCAGTGTGCATATATATATATATATATATATATATATATATATATATATATATATATATATATATATATATATTAGTTTCACATTCAGTGAGAAAGTGCAGAACACTTCATCCTTCCTAACACACTGACCTGTTTGTCAGTGTTCCATAGATACTTAAAGTTGGGGTGGACCATCAATACTTATAGTTGGGGTGGACCATCTCAAATTTTGTAAAGTATATTTGATGTATTTGGTTGAATGTTTCACATTCATTGAGAAAGTGTAGCTCTGTCTCTAGAGTGTCTTTGTTACACTGATGTCTTATATTGGCTGGTCTGGGCCGCCAGGCTGTGTTAACTGAGTCTGGACTTTCTCAACGTGGTTCTGTGTTTAATATCAGTCACTTTGAGCAGATTGTCTGCTACAATGTTCTGTTTCATAGCCAGTTAATACTGCATTTTACTTTGTACTTGGGTTTGTGTGTTCCAGTGGGTGATGTAGTTTTGTTTTTGAAGTGATATAATTTGTATTTCAGTGATTTTTCTAATTTCAGAGGAATTATGATTTTTGACAGTTCTGATTTCTACCAGATAGTGATTTCATCTGAATCTCCCTCTCTTTTAATGTCAGGGAGTGTAACAGCTATGAGGAGGATTTCCTTGTAGTTTAAAGGGCAGTGAGTCACCGAATCAGATTTACATCAGATTTACATCAGGTTTCATGGAGATTTATAATGTCTTTATCTTTGTGTTATTTGTGAATTCAGTGTTTATACTTTTGTACCCAAACATGGATGATTTTATGCCTTGAATGTTCCATAAAGAGACAGATAATGGTTTCATTATTTAAATGAAGTATGAAAGGAAAAACACAAATACAAACAGATTCAAAGTGAGATAAACCTGTAAAAGTGAAGGAATATGTTGAAATTATATGTACAAATATGTACAATTCATGTATATAAACATACATATTAAAATGGTGTAATGACTAACCTATAAACAGTGATATTTATTTATTTGTCTTTTTATTTATTAACTCATTTATCTATTTATCTATTTCTTCATTAATGAATTGTGCCTTTGACATATGAGGTTGAGTATCTGTGTGATCTCTCCATCTCTGTAGTGTTTGTGGAGGGTGGAGGTTGTACTACAGAGGTGTAGGTCTGCTGTTTGGGCTGCATGTTGGGGGTGGGTGGTGATGGCAGGTGTACTTTACTGTGGATGGCTTGCTGGGCAGCTGGCAGAGATGCTCACAGTGTCCTTGTGCAGGTGGACGTGGTCATGAAGGCTGTGGATGCTGAGGTTGGAGTGGTGTGTCAGGTGCACATTAGCCAGCAGTGCACATCCACAGGAGATCTCTGCATTTATCTTGTGGATTGTAGCTGGATGGAAGTCTCTACTGGGCAGGATGGTAGAGATGGTGATTTTGGAGGAGGGGAAGGTCTCTGTGGAGGTCTGTGCTACTCTTCTTACTCTGCTACTCTCTTGCTTTCTAAATAATGGGGTGGCTTGGATTACCTGAGATGGCATGTGTAAGAAGCTGGAGGGCATTGCTGGTTCGGGAACACCAAACTTTTGCAACTTTAGATCCTGGGAAAAGCTGTTCCTCGTTTAAGAATTTTCCATTAAAATCAATTAAAATGACTATGCCTGCATCTGGAGGAATATTAGGTTTTTTTATCTGACTTAGTGTGGATGGACCGGACGGGGCTCAGTGTGGCAGTCTGTGGTTCAGAGTTGATTTAGTGTTGCTGTGCAGAATCAGAGGTCTGCTGGTTGGCTTTTAGACTCTGTAGCTCCTCCTTCAGGGTGATCATGCTACTGTCCCTGAGCTGTAGTTCATCTCTTTTAGTTTCTGTAGCTCCTCCTTCAGGGTGATCATGGTACTGTCCCTGAGCTGTAGCTCATCTCTTTTAGTCTCTGTAGCTCCTCCTTCAGGGTGATCATGGAACTGTCCCTGAACTGTAGTTCTTCTTTTTTAGTCTCTGTATCTCCTCCTTCAGGGTGATCATGGTATTGTCCCTGAGCTGTACTTTCTCTCTGACTGCACTGAGCTCCCTCCTGAGAGCCTCTCTGTCCTTCTGGAGCTCCAACACTTCTCCTCTCAGATGTTTGAATTCTATTGTCTCAACTTCCTGGAGAGAAAGACTTTCTCTTTGCTGGAATACCGTGATCTCCATTTGTCTGTGTTGTGCTGGTCTGGCCTGCATTGTGCTGGTCTGGCCTGTGTTGTGCTGGTCAGGCCTGCATTGTGCTGGTCTGTGAGGTGTTTTCCCATCCCTCCCCTGAACCCTGGGCTACGTGGCTACTAGTCTCCTCCTCCTCAGTTACTTTCTCAGTTTCTGCTACTGCTCTGATAAAGGTAAAGTTTTCCTGAACAGAGCAGAGGCCTCACTGCCTTGAAACATGATGGTGCCGTTGTGATAAATGTTCACAGTTAGGATGGTGTTATCCTCATCTTCATCTTCAATGACTATCTGTCTTCCATTACATATGCCCCTTTTTATATTTGGCTTGTTATGGCACAGAGAGCCCTGTGGCAGGATTCACTGTATTCTGTATATAACAGGAGACTGCTGATGGTGGTTTGGTTCACTGTATTCTGTATATAACAGGAGACTGGTGATGGTGGTTTTGTTCACTGTATTCTGTATATAACAGGAGACTGGTGATGGTGGTTTGGTTCAATGTATTCTGTATATAACAGGAGACTGGTGATGGTGGTTTGGTTCAATGTATTCTGTATATAACAGGAGACTGGTGATGGTGGTTTGGTTCACTGTATTCTGTATAGAACAGGAGACTGGTGATGATGGTTTTGTTCACTGTATTCTGTATATAACAGGAGACTGCTGATGGTGGTTTTGTTCACTGTATTCTGTATATAACAGGAGACTGGTGATGATGGTTTTGTTCACTGTATTCTGTATATAACAGGAGACTGGTGATGGTGGTTTTGTTCACTGTATTCTGTATATAAATGTAAATGTAAATTATCCTTTTATGTTTCATGTAATTTTCCACGTCTTCCTTGGCTTTATCCGTAGTTTTGTCCTTGTAGTTTTGCTGCAAGATGCTACTGTTCCACTCCTGTTAGCTGCTGTGTGTTTAGATGGTTTCTTGTGTTGTTGAGAAATTTCATCAAAATTGTTGTTCTCTTGTTTCTTACTTGAGAGTTGAGTTGTTGTTTTTTTTATCTCTTTACTAATTTACTTTGGTTTATCACATTTTAAAACCCTTGTACTTCTAAGAAAGTGTTCCAGTTAAACTTGATAGTTAAACATGACAATACTTTCTCTTATCTGTGTGTGTGTGTGTGTGTGTGTGTGTGTGCGAGAGAGAGAGAGAGAGAGAGACAGAACTATTATTTGTGTGTGTGTCTGTGTGTGTGTATGAGACAGAGAGAGAGAAGGAGACAGAAAGATCTATTTTGTGTGTGTGAGAGAGAGAAAGACAGAAGTATGTGTGTGTGTGTGTGTGTGTGTGTGTGTGTGTGTGTGTGTGTGTGTGTGTGAGTGAGAGAGAGACAGACAGAACTATTAGGTGTGTGTGTGCCTCAGAGAGAAAGAGAGAGAGAGATTCAAACATTCAATCTATTTTAAAGATTCAATCTATTTTGTGTGTGAGAGAGAAAGACAGAAGTATTGTGTGTGTGTGTGTGTGTGTGTGTGTGTGAGAGAGAGAGAGTAAGTGAGACTGACAGACAGCTCTATTATTTGTGTGTGTGTGTGTGTGTGTGTGTGTGTGTGTGTGTGTACGAGAGAGAGAGAGACAGAAAGTATTGTAAGAGACCAAAGTATTGTGTGTGTGTGTGTGTGTGTGTGTGTGTGTGTGTGTGAAAGAGAGCGAGGAAGAGATAGAGCAGCCTGACTGATTGACTGGCGTCTACCTCTCACACGCCTGACTGACTGATGGGGTCTGCTTCACACTCCTGACTGACTGATGGGGTCTGCCTCACACTCCTGACTGACTGATGCGGTCCCTGACTCAGCTATTAAGCCTCCAGGATTCTCGGTGCACCACGCAGACAGAACTCAGGACCTCACTGGGAAATGCAAAGGCAGAGGAGAATGTTTCATGATCAATGACTCCTAGTGTGAGCAGAGGAATGTAAACACTAGTAAAAGATTCTGCTCTCTGCATTCTGTCCATTCCTCCATAATCACTACTGCAGTGTTCATCCCACCATCATTACTACTGCAGTGTTCATCCCACCATCATTAGTACTGCAGTGTTCATACACTAATATTCACTACTGCAATGTTCATTCCTCCATAATCAAAACTGCAGTGTTCATTATTCCATAGTCAAAACTGCAGTGTTTATTTCTACATAATCACACCTGCAGTGTTTATTTCTCCATAATAAATACTACTGTGATTATTCCTCTAAAATCACTACTGCTGTGTTCATTCCAACATAATCGCTACTGCAGTGTTTATTCCTCCATAATCACTACTCTGCGTGTCTGCCAACAATATTTTCGGTTTGTATATTAATGTGTTTGTATTTGTGAAACATTGAATGAGATCTGTGTTGTTCTGTTTCCTGTTATGGTGTTAGGGGTGGGATATTTTGATATTTGGACTCTGATTACGGTAACTGCCATTCACTGACTTATGAACCAACCATCCATTATTTGTTCATCTGTCTTAGGTTGCTAATGAATGTTATTTGTCATGTCTTTGTCCATTTTGTCTTTGATGAAGACACAGTAGTGTTAAATGTTGCTGTGTTTGTAAAATTAAAAGGCTGAAAATGTATCGGTGTGTTCCAGACCTTTCAAACTCTTCTTTACATTTTTATTAGCAGTTCAGATCTTTTAATTCATCATCCTCTGACTGAACTACATTATTTACTGTATTTACTCTTTTACAGACTATCTGGCTGTGGTCTCACTGAAGAGTCTTGCAAATCTCTCACATCAGTTCTACAAACAGAAAACTCTTCACTGAGAGAGCTGGAGATGAATAATAATGATCTGCAGAATTCAGGAGTGGAGCAGCTCTGTGCTGGACTGAAGAGTTCACACTGTAAACTGGAGATTCTCAGGTGAGTTTCTGTGACTATTTTTGAATGTAAATAAAGAGGCATTTTAAAAAGGTCAGTGTCAACTCCCTTATAGTACAGTATTAAACAAACATTGCCAGGCAAGGCAATGCAAGGAAATTTACACTTATTATAAAGTTCTCTTTGTTAAATATTTCTAAATATAGTTTTCTGTTGAAACCTCACTGCATTTCATTAAATGAACACACTGTGGAGACAAAAAGTTACATTTGTGATGCATGAGCAGATATTCAAGTCTAGAAGAGAAATATAATTTTGTAAAGAGAAGACACAAATGAGTCCTTGTCCACGTGTACAGGTGTGTTTATTACAATGCTGCTTCAACTAGGCGCTTTGGCATTTTGTCCACAAGCTGCATCTTTGTTCACCTGAGCGCAGAAATTTAGCAAAATGTCTTACAGGATGAATATATTCAGAAACTCCAACAACAGTGTTGTAAAATGAAGTGTTCTAATGTAAGATTTTCACTGAGTGATTTTATCTAGTTTATGTATGGAAACACTGTAAACATCAGTCATTCTAATCTCTCTGCAAATTAAAGCCCTTAAAGTCTTAATTAAAACATTTAAAGCTGAACCATTGAGGTTCTAGACACATTACAGGACACTTTTAAAATCACACATGATTCCCTTGTGTTTTTGGGTGGGAGACCCTGTTCTCATTATGATTTACACCGTGTGTTCAACACATGTTGAGATGAGCTGAACTGACAGCCGTGCTGGAGGAAAGAACGCAACAAGTTAATATTCATTCAATAGAACTGAAAGGTTTATTGGTTATTCCTTAAAATAAACCTGTGATCTTTCTCCACAGGTGTTTTTATGAAACATGTAGCTGGCTAATATTAGTAACCTTAAGCTTGCCAAGTTACAGTATACTGTTGGTTACTACACCTAGATACCTCATGCTAACGTCATATTAGCTTGACTTAGGAGTGAATGTTGGCTGCTAATTTTTTCATCAAGCCAGAGACAGCAAACAAAAATAGAACAGTGATGGTAGACGACGTGGAGTCAGCAGAGAGAGAAGCTGAGCAGACAGCTGACAGTAAACTCAGGACATCTGAACACAGTAGTGAGGAACAATGTTCAGCACTGGACGAGTGAACCTGTGGACTTAATTACAAGAGAGAAAGAAAGACACACAAGACACAGTAATCAGTAATCAGGAGATTAGGAGGAGAGAAGGAGTGAAGTGTGTGTGTGTGTGTGTGTGTGTGTGTGTGTGTGTGTGTGTGTGTGTTGGTGTGTGTATGTGTGAAAGAGCAAGGAAGAGAGAGCAGCAGAATTATTATCTGTGTGTGTGTCTCTGAAATAGAGAAAGAGAGAGACTTACAGATCTATTGTGTGTGTGGGGGGGGTGAAATAGAGAGAGAGAGAGAGATCTATTATTTGTATGTGTGAGAGAGACAGAACTATTATCTCTGTGTGTGTGTGTGTGTGTTAGTGTGTGTGTGTGTGTGTGTGTGTATGAGAGAGAGAGAGACAGACAGAACTATTATCTGTGTGTGGTAGAGAGAGAGAACTATTATCTGTGTGTGTGTGTGTGTTTGTGCGAGAGAGAGACAGAGAGAACTATTATCTGTGTGTGTGTGTGTGTGTGTGTGTGTGTGTGTGTGTGTGTGTGTGTGTGTGTGTGTGTCTGTGTGCATGTGAGAAATAGAGAGAGACAGAACTATTATTTGTGTGTGTGTGTGTCTGAAATAGAGAGAGACAGAGAAAGAGGCAGATCTATTTTTGTCTGTGAGAGAGAGACAGAAGTAGTGTGTGTGTGTGTGTGTGTGTGTGTGTGTGTGTGTGTGTGTGTGTGTGTGTGTGTGTGTGTGTGTGTGTGTGTGTGTGTGTGTGAAAGAGAGTGAGGAAGAGATAGAGCAGCCTGACTGACTGATGGGGTCTGCCTCACACACAACTGATTGACTGATGGGGTCTGCCTCACACACACCTGACGGACTGATGGGGACCCTCACACAGCTATTAAGTCTCCAGGATTCTCGGTGCACCACACAGACAGAACTCAGGACCTCACTGGGAAAAGCAAAGGCAGAGGCGAATGTTTCATGATCAATGACTCATTCTGTGAGCAAAGGAATGTAAACACTAGTAAAAGATTATGCTGTCTGCATTCTGTCCAATCAATACTGCAGTGTTCATTCCTCCGTAATCACTATTGCAGTGTTCATCCTACCCTCATTACTACTGCAGTGCTCATACACTAATATTCACTACTGCAATGTTCATTCCTCCATAATCAATACTGCAGTGTTCATTATTCCATAATCACTCCTGCAGTGTTTATTTCTCCATAATAAATACTACAGCGAATATTCCACCATAATCAATACAGTGGTGTTTATTCCTCCATAATCACTACCGCAATATTAATTCCTTCATAATCAATACTACAGTATTCATTACTCCATAGTCACTACTGCAGTGTTTATTTCTCCATAATAAATACTACAGTGAATATTCCACCATAATCAATACAGAGGTGTTTATTCCTCCATAATCACTACCGCAATATTAATTCCTTCATAATCAATACTACAGTATTCATTACTCCATAGTCACTACTGCAGTGTTTATTTCTACATAATCACTATTGCAGTGTTTATTCCTCCATAATAAATACTACAGTGATTATTCCTCTAAAATCACTATTGCGATGTTCATTCCAACATAATCAATACTGCAGTGTTTATTCCTCCATAATCTCTACTGCAGTGTTCATTCCTCCATAATCACTACTGCAATGTTCATCCCAACATTATCAATACTGCAGTGTTTATTCCTCCATAATCATTACTGCAGTGTTTATTCCTACATAATCAATACTGCAGTGTTTATTCCTCCATAATCACTACTCTGCATGTCTGCCAACAATATTTTCGGTTTATATATTAATGTGTTTGTATTTGTGAAACATTGAATGAGATCTGTGTTGTTCTGTTTCCTCTTATGGTGTTAGGGGTGGGATATTTTGATATTTGGACTCTGATTACGGTAACTGCCATTCACTGACTTATGAACCAACCATCCATTATTTGTTCATCTGTCTTAGGTTGCTAATGAATGTTATTTGTCATGTCTTTGTCCATTTTGTCTTTGATGAAGACACAGTAGTGTTAAATGTTGCTGTGTTTGTAAAATTAAAAGGCTGAAAATGTATCGGTGTGTTCCAGACCTTTCAAACTCTTCTTTACATTTTTATTAGCAGTTCAGATCTTTTAATTCATCATCCTCTGACTGAACTACATTATTTACTGTATTTACTCTTTTACAGACTATCTGGCTGTGGTCTCAATGAAGAGTCTTGCAAATCTCTCACATCAGTTCTACAAACAGAAAACTCACTGAGAGAGCTGGAGATGAATAATAATGACCTGCAGAATTCAGGAGTGGAGCAGCTCTGTGCTGGACTGAAGAGTTCACACTGTAAACTGGAGATTCTCAGGTGAGTTTCTGTGACTATTTTTGAATGTAAATAAAGAGCCATTTTAAAAAGGTCAGTGTCAACTCCCTTATAGTACAGTATTAAACAAACATTGCCAGGCAAGGCAATGCAAGGAAATTTACACTTATTATAAAGTTCTCTTTGTTAAATATTTCTAAATATAGTTTTCTGTTGAAACCTCACTGCATTTCATTAAATGAACACACTGTGGAGACAAAAAGTTACATTTGTGATGCATGAGCAGATATTCAAGTCTAGAAGAGAAATATAATTTTGTAAAGAGAAGACACAAATGAGTCCTTGTCCACGTGTACAGGTGTGTTTATTACAATGCTGCTTCAACTAGGCGCTTTGGCATTTTGTCCACAAGCTGCATCTTTGTTCACCTGAGCACAGAAATTTTGCAAAATGTCTTACAGGATGAATATATTCAGAAACTCCAACAACAGTGTTGTAAAATGAAGTGTTCTAATGTAAGATTTTCACTGAGTGATTTTATCTATTTTATGTATGGAAACACTGTAAACATCAGTCATTCTATTCTCTCTGCAAATAAAAGCCCTTAAAGTCTTAATGAAAACATTTAAAGCTGAACCATTGAGGTTCTAGACACATTACAGGACACTTTTAAAAGCACACATGATTCCCTTGTGTTTTTGGGTGGGAGACCCTGTTCTCATTATGATTTACACCGTGTGTTCAACACATGTTGAGATGAGCTGAACTGACAGCCGTGCTGGAGGAAAGAACGCAACAAGTTAATATTCATTCAATAGAACTGAAAGGTTTATTGGTTATTCCTTAAAATAAACCTGTGATCTTTCTCCACAGGTGTTTTTATGAAACATGTAGCTGGCTAATATTAGTAACCTTAAGCTTGCCAAGTTACAGTATATTGTTGGTTACTACACCTAGATACCTCATGCTAACATCATATTAGCTTGACTTAGGAGTGAATGTTGGCTGCTAATTTTTTCATCAAGCCAGAGACAGCAAACAAAAATAGAACAGTGATGGTAGAAGACATTGAGTCAGCAGAGAGAGAAGCTGAGCAGACAGCTGACAGTAAACTCAGGACATCTGAACACAGTAGTGAGGAACAATGTTCAGCACTGGACGAGTGAACCTGTGGACTTAATTACAAGAGAGAAAGAAAGACACACAAGACACAGTAATCAGTAATCAGGAGATTAGGAGGAGAGAAGGAGTGAAGTGTGTGTGTGTGTGTGTGTGTGTGTGTGTGTGTGTGTGTGTGTGTGTGTGAAAGAGAGCAAGGAAGAGAGAGAGCAGCAGAATTATTATCTGTGTGTGTGTCTCTGAAATAGAGAAAGAGAGAGACATACAGATCTATTGTGTGTGTGTGTGGGGGGGGTGAAATAGAGAGAGAGAGAGAGAGAGAGAGAGAGAGAGAGACAGAACTATTATTTGTGTGTGTGTCTGTGTGTGTGTATGAGACAGAGAGAGAGAAGGAGACAGAAAGATCTATTTTGTGTGTGTGAGAGAGAGAAAGACAGAAATTTTGTTTGTATGTGTGTGAGAGAGACTGCAGTGTTCATTCCTCCATAATCACTATTGCAGTGTTCATCCTACCATCATTACTACTGCAGTGCTCATACACTAATATTCACTACTGCAATGTTCATTCCTCCATAATCAATACTGCAGTGTTCATTATTCCATAATCACTCCTGCAGTGTTTATTTCTCCATAATAAATACTACAGTGAATATTCCACCATAATCAATACAGTGGTGTTTATTCCTCCATAATCACTACCGCAATATTAATTCCTTCATAATCAATACTACAGTATTCATTACTCCATAGTCACTACTGCAGTGTTTATTTCTACATAATCACTATTGCAGTGTTTATTCCTCCATAATAAATACTACAGTGATTATTCCTCTAAAATCACTATTGCGATGTTCATTCCAACATAATCAATACTGCAGTGTTTATTCCTCCATAATCTCTACTGCAGTGTCCATTCCTCCATAATCACTGCTGCATTGTTTATTTCTCCATGATAAACAATACAGTGATTATTCCACCATAATGAATACTGTGGTGTTTATTCCTCCATAATCACTACTGCAATGTTCATCCCAACATTATCAATACTGCAGTGTTTATTCCTCCATAATCATTACTGCAGTGTTTATTCCTCCATAATCACTACTGCAGTGTTTATTCCTCCATAATCACTACTCTGCTTGTCTTCCAACAATATTTTCTGCTTGTATATTAGTGTATTTGTATTTGTGAAACATTGAATGAGATCTATGTTGTTCTGTTTCCTCTTATGGTGTTAGGGGTGGGATATTTTGATATTTGGACTCTGATTATGGTAACTGCCATTCACTGACTTATGAACCAACCATCCATTATTTGTTCATCTGTTTTAGGTTGCTAATGAATGTTATTTGTCATGTCTTTTTCCATTTTGTCTTTGATGAAGACACAGTAGTGTTGAAATGTTACTGTGTTTGTAAAATTAAAAGGCTGAAAATGTATCAGTGTGTTCCAGACCTTTCAAGCTCTTCTTTACATTTTTATTAGCAGTTCAGATCTTTTAATTCATCATCCTCTGACTGAACTACATTATTTACTGTATTTACTCTTTTACAGACTATCTGGCTGTGGTCTCAATAAAGGGTCTTGCAAATCTCTCACATCAGCTCTAAAAACAGAAAACTCACTGAGAGAGCTGGAGATGAATAATAATGACCTGCAGAATTCAGGAGTGGAGCAGCTCTGTGCTGGACTGGAGAGTTCACACTGTAAACTGGAGATTCTCAGGTGAGTTTCTGTGACTATTTTTGAATGTAAATAAAGAGGCATTTATCTGGTCAGTGTCAACTCCCTTATAGTACAGTATTAAACAAACATTGCCAGGCAAGGCAATGCAAGGAAATTTACACTTTTATATTATATTATAAAGTTCTCTTCTCTAAATATTTCTAAATATAGCTTTCTATTGAAACCTCACTGCATTTCATTAAATGACCACACTGTGGAGACAAAGAGTTACATCTGTCATGCATGAGCAGATATTCAAGTCTAGAAGAGAAACATAACATTGTAAAGAGAAGACACAAATGAGTCCTTGTCCACATGTACAGGTGTATTTATTACAATGCTGCTTCAACTAGGCGCTTTGGCATTTTGTCCACAAGCTGCATTTTTGGTCACCTGAGAGCAGAAATTTAGCAAAATGTATTTTACAATCACACATGATTCCATTGTGTTTTTGGGTGGGAGACCCCATTCTCATTATGATTTACACCATGTGTTCAACACATGTTGAGGTGAGCTGAACTGATATCCCTGCTGGAGGAAAGAACTCCACTGAAAGAATCTCACTGTAGCTCCACAGATCTGCTGTAGTGTCAGCTGTGTCCACTCTCACTGTAGCCCCACAGCTCTGCTGAAGTGTCTGCTGTGTCCATTCTCACTGTAGCCCCAAAGGTCTGCTGTAATGTCAGCTGTGTCCACTCTCACTGTAGCCCCACAGGTCTGCTGTAATGTCAGCTGTGTCCACTCTCAATGTAGCCCCACAGGTCTGCTGTAGTGTCAGCTGTGTCCACTCTCACTGTAGCCCCACAGGTCTGCTGTAGTGTCAGCTGTGTGCACTCTCACTGTAACCCCACAGGTCTGCTGTAGTGTCAGCTGTGTCCACTCTCACTGTAGCCCCACAGGTCTGCTGTAGTGTCGGCTGTGTCCACTCTCACTGTAGCCCCACAGGTCTGCTGTAGTGTCGGCTGTGTCCACTCTCACTGTAGCTCCACAGGTCTGCTGTAGTGTCGGCTGTGTCCACTCTCACTGTAGCTCCACAGGTCTGCTGTAGTGTCGGCTGTGTCCACTCTCACTGTAGCTCCACAGGTCTGCTGACTTGTTTAGTTTTTTTTTTGTGTGTGTTAATGTAAATGGTTGATTTTAGTGAATAAATTATTTGTGTGAAGTAGCGATATTGTGAATCGAAGTTCTGATCCAGCTGAAACAACATGTGAATGGTCCTCTTTTCACCAGTATTTTACTGCACACATACAGTCCATGAAGGACAAACTCCAGGGACACATTTCATGTCAACAGCAGACATGAGATAGTTGTCTCACACACACTTAACTGACTGATGGGGTCTGAGTCACACATACACCTGACTGACTGATGGGGTCTGCCTCACACACACCTGACTGACTGATGGGGTCCCTGACTCAGCTATTAAGACTCCGGGATTCTCGTTGCACCACAAAGACAGAACTCAGGACCTCACTGGGAAAAGCAACAGCAGAGGAGAATGTTTCATGATCAGTGACTCATAGTGTGAGCACAGGAATGTACCACTAGTAAAAGATTCTGCTCTCTGCATTCTGTCCAATCACTACTGCAGTGTTTATTTCTCCATAATCACTACTGCAGTGTTTATCCCTCTATAATCAATACTGCAGTGTTTATACCTCCATAATCACTACTGCAGTGTTTATTCTTCCATAATCACTACTCTGCGTGTCTTCCAACAATATTTTCTGTTTGTATGTTAGTGTATTTGTATTTGTGAAACATTGAATGAGATCTGTGTTGTTCTGTTTCCTGTTATGGTGTTAGGGATGGGAAATTTTGATATTTGGACTCTGATTAGGGTAACTGCCATTAACTGACTTATGAACCAACCATCCATTATTTGGTCACCTGTCTTAGGTTGCTAATGAATGTTATTTGTCATGTCTTTGTCCATTTTGTCTTGGTGAAGACACAGTAATGTTGAAATGTTGCTGTGTTTGTAAAATTAAAAATCTGAAAATGTATCAGTGTGTTCCAGACCTTTCAAGCTCTTCTTTAAATTTTTATTAGCAGTTCAGATCTTTTAATTCATCATCCTCTGACTGAACTACATTATTTACTGTATTTACTCTTTTACAGACTGTCTGGCTGTGGTCTCAATAAAGGGTCTTGCAAATCTCTCACATCAGCTCTAAAAACAGAAAACTCACTGAGAGAGCTGGAGATGAATAATAATGACCTGCAGAATTCAGGAGTGGAGCAGCTCTGTGCTGGACTGAAGAGTTCACACTGTAAACTGGAAATTCTCAGGTGAGTTTCTGTGACTATTTTTGAATGTAAATAGCCATTTTAAAAAGGTCAGTGTCAACTCCCTTATAGTACAGTATTAAACAAACATTGCCAGGCAAGGCAATGCAAGGAAATGTACACTTTTATTTTATATTATAAAGTTCTCTTCTTTAAATATTTCTAAATATAGTTTTCTGTTGAAACCTTGCTGCATTTCATTAAATGACCACACTGTGGAGACAAAGAGGTACATTTGTGACGCACGAGCAGATTTTCAAGTCTAGAAGAGAAACATAACATTGTAAAGAGAAGACACAAATGAGTCCTTGTCCACATGTACATGTGTATTTATTACAGTGCTACTTCAACTAGGCGCTTTGGCATTTTGTCCACAAGCTGCATTTTTGGTCACCTGAGAGCAGAAACTTAGCAAAATGTATTTTACAATCACACATGATTCCCTTGTGTTTTTGGGTAGGAGACCCTGTTCTCATTATGATCTACACGGTGTGTTCAACACATGTTGAGGTGAGCTGAACTGACAGCCATGCTGGAGGAAAGAACGCAACAAGTTAATATTCATTCAATAGAACTGAAATGTTTATTGGTTATTCCTTAAAATAAACCTGTGATCTCTCTCCACAGGTGTTTTTATGAAACATGTAGCTGGCTAATATTAGTAACCTTAAGCTTGCCACGTTACAGTATATTGTTGGTTATTACACCTAGATACCTTACGCTAACATCAAATTAGCTTGACTTAGGACTCAATGTTGGCTGCTAATTTTTTCATCAAGCCAGAGACATCAAACTAAAATAGGACAGTGATGGTAGAAGATGTGGAGTCAGCAGAGAGAGAAACTGAGCAGACAGCTGACAGTAAACTCAGGACATCTGAACACAGTAGTGAGGAACAATGTTCAGCACTGGACGAGTGAACCTGTGGACTTAATTACAAGAGAGAAAGAAAGACACAAGACACAGTAATCAGGAGATTAGGAGGAGAGAAGGAGTGAAGTGTGTGTGTGTGTGTGTGTGTGTGTGTGTGTGTGTGTGTGTGTGTGTGTGTCACACTGGGTGCCTGATGTACTGTAACAAAGCTAATGAGGCTAATGTTAGCTTCCTTAAATCTAAGGAACTCGCTAGAATATAAAATACTCCTGCTTGTTCATTTACATTTAGTATAGAGAGACAGAAAACAACCAGGATGAAGAGAAAGAGTAATGCAATTGCCATGGCAACCTTCTTTAGTAAGAAGACAGCAGGAGAGAGAAAAGACAGAAGAACTTGATGGTGAAAGTGTCCAGGAGGAGGACATGGAAGAGAGTGAACACAGCAGACAGAGACAGAGGAGCCAGCTGTGTCCACTCTCACTGTTGTCCCACAGGTCTGCTGTAGTGTCAGCTGTGTCCACTCTCACTGTAGCCCCACAGCCCTGCTGTAGTGCCAGCTGTGTCCACTCTCACTGTAGCCCCACAGCTCTGCTGTAGTGTCAGCTGTGTCCACTCTCACTGTAGCCCCACAGCTCTGCTGTAGTGTCAGCTGTGTCCACTCTCACTGTAGCCCCACAGGTCTGCTGCAGTGTCAGCTGTGTCCACTCTCACTGTAGCCCCACAGCTCTGCTGTAGTGGAGAGAAGTGAGAAGTGAGTCGAAGTTCTGATCCAACTGAAACAACATGTGAATGGTCCTCTTCTCCCCAGTATTTTACTGCACACATGCAGTCCATGAAGGACAAACTCCAGGGACACATTTCATGTCAACAGCAGACATGAGATTGTTGCCTCACAAACACTTAACTGGCCGATTGTGTCTGAGTCACACACACACCTGACTGACTGATGGGGTCTGCCTCACACATACCTGACTGACTGATGGGGTCCCTGACTCAACTATTGTGCCTCCGGGATTCTCGGTGCACCACACAGACAGAACTCAGGACCTCACTGGGAAAAGCAAAGGCAGAGGAGAATGTTTCATGATCAGTGACTCAGTGTGAGCACAGGAATGTAAACACTAGTAAAAGATTATGCTGTCTGCATTCTGTCCATCCCTCCATAATCACTAATGCAGTGTTCATCCCACCATCATTAGTACTGCAATGTTTATACACTAATATTCACTACTGCAATGTTCATTCCTCCATAGTCACTACTGCAGTGTTTATTTCTCCATAATAAATACTACAGTGATTATTCCACCATAATCAATACTGTGGTGTTTATTCCTCCATAATCACTACCGCAATATTAATTCCTTCATAATCAATACTGCAGTATTCATTACTCCATAGTCACCACTGCAGTGTTTATTTCTACATAATCACTATTGCAGTGTTTATTCCTCCATAATAAATACTACAGTGAATATTCCACCATAATCAATACAGTGGTGTTTATTCCTCCATAATCACTACCGCAATATTAATTCCTTCATAATCAATACTACAGTATTCATTACTCCATAGTCACTACTGCAGTGTTTATTTCTACATAATCACTATTGCAGTGTTTATTCCTCCATAATAAATACTACAGTGATTATTCCTCTAAAATCACTATTGCGATGTTCATTCCAACATAATCAATACTGCAGTGTTTATTCCTCCATAATCTCTACTGCAGTGTTCATTCCTCCATAATCACTGCTGCATTGTTTATTTCTCCATGATAAACAATACAGTGATTATTCCACCATAATGAATACTGTGGTGTTTATTCCTCCATAATCACTACTGCAATGTTCATCCCAACATTATCAATACTGCAGTGTTTATTCCTCCATAATCATTACTGCAGTATTTATTCCTCCATAATCACTACTGCAGTGTTTATTCCTCCATAATCACTACTCTGCTTGTCTTCCAACAATATTTTCTGCTTGTATATTAGTGTATTTGTATTTGTGAAACATTGAATGAGATCTATGTTGTTCTGTTTCCTCTTATGGTGTTAGGGGTGGGATATTTTGATATTTGGACTCTGATTATGGTAACTGCCATTCACTGACTTATGAACCAACCATCCATTATTTGTTCATCTGTTTTAGGTTGCTAATGAATGTTATTTGTCATGTCTTTTTCCATTTTGTCTTTGATGAAGACACAGTAGTGTTGAAATGTTACTGTGTTTGTAAAATTAAAAGGCTGAAAATGTATCAGTGTGTTCCAGACCTTTCAAGCTATTCTTTACATTTTTATTAGCAGTTCAGATCTTTTAATTCATCATCCTCTGACTGAACTACATTATTTACTGTATTTACTCTTTTACAGACTATCTGGCTGTGGTCTCAATAAAGGGTCTTGCAAATCTCTCACATCAGCTCTAAAAACAGAAAACTCACTGAGAGAGCTGGAGATGAATAATAATGACCTGCAGAATTCAGGAGTGGAGCAGCTCTGTGCTGGACTGAAGAGTTCACACTGTAAACTGGAGATTCTCAGGTGAGTTTCTGTGACTATTTTTGAATGTAAATAAAGAGCCATTTTAAAAAGCTCAGTGTCAACTCCATTATAGTACAGTATTAAACAAACATTGCCAGGCAAGGCAATGCAAGGAAATGTACACTTTAATATTATAAAGTTCTCTTCTTTAAATATTTCTAAATATAGTTTTCTGTTGAAACCTTGCTGCATTTCATTAAATGACCACACTGTGGAGACAAAGAGTTACATCTGTGATGCATGAGCAGATTTTCAAGTCTATAAGAGAAATATAATTTTGTAAAGAGAAGACACAGATGAGTCCTTGTCCACGTGTACAGGTGTATTTATTACAATGCTGCTTCAACTAGGAACTTTGGTATTTTGTCCACAAACCTCATCTTTCGTCACCTGAGCACAGAAATTTTGCAAAATGTCTTACAGGATGAATATATTCAGAAACTCCAACAACAGTGTTGTAAAATGAAGTGTTCTCATGCAAGATTTTCACTGAGTGATTTTATCTAGTTTATGTATGGAAACACTGTAAACATCAGCCATTCTAATCTCTCTGCAAATAAAAGCCCTTAAAGTCTTAATGAAAACATTTAAAGCTAAACCATTGAGGTTTTGGACACATTACAGGACACTTTTACAATCACACATGATTCCCTTGTGTTATTGGGTGGGAGACCCTGTTCTCATTATGATTTACACCGTGTGTTCAACACATATTGAGGTGAGCTGAACTGATAGCCGTGCTGGAGGAAAGAACTCAACAAATTAATATTCATTCAATAGAACTGAAAGGTTTATTGGTTATTACTTAAGATAAACCTGTGATCTCTCTCCACGGGTGTTTTTATGAAACATGTAGCTGGCTAATATTAGTAACCTTAAGCTTGCCAAGTTACAGTATATTGTTGGTTACTACTCCTAGATACCTCATGCTAACATCATATTAGCTTGACTTAGGAGTGAATGTTGGCTGCTAATTTTTTCATCAAGCCAGAGACAGCAAACAAAAATAGAACAGTGATGGTAGAAGACATTGAGTCAGCAGAGAGAGAAGCTGAGCAGACAGCTGACAGTAAACTCAGGACATCTGAACACAGTAGTGAGGAACAATGTTCAGCACTGGATGAGTGAACCTGTGGACTTAATTACAAGAGAGAAAGAAAGACACACAAGACACAGTAATCAGTAATCAGGAGATTAGGAGGAGAGAAGGAGTGAAGTGTGTGTGTGTGTGTGTGTGTGTGTGTGTGTGTGTGTGTGTGTGTGTGTGTGTGTGTGTGTGTGTGTGTCACACTGGATGTACTGTAACAAAGCTAATGAGGTTAATGTTAGCTTCCTTAAATATAAGGAACTGGCTAGAATATAAAATACTCCTTGTTCATTTACAGTTAGTATAGAGAGACAGAAAACAACCAGGATGAAGAGAAAGAGTAATGTTATTGCCATGGCAACCTTCTTTAGTAAGAAGACAGCATGAGAGAGAAAAGACAGAAGAACTTGATGGTGAAAGTGTCCAGGAGGAGGACATGGAAGAGAGTGGACACAGCAGACAGAGACAGAGGAGCCAGCTGTGTCCACTCTCACTGTAGCCCCACAGGTCTGCTGTAGTGTCAGCTATGTCTACTCTCACTGTAGCCCCACAGCTCTGCTGTAGTGTCAGCTGGGTCCACTCTCACTGTAGCCCCACAGGTCTGCTGTAGTATCGGCTGTGTCCACTCTCACTGTAGCCCCACAGGTCTGCTGTAGTGTCGGCTGTGTCCACTCTCACTGTAGCCCCACAGGTCTGCTGTAGTGTCGGCTGTGTCCACTCTCACTGTAGCCCCACAGGTCTGCTGTAGTGTCAGCTGGGTCCACTCTCACTGTAGCCCCACAGGTCTGCTGTAGTGTTGGCTGTGTCCACTCTCACTGTAGCCCCACAGCTCTGCTGACTTGTTTAGTTGTTTTTTTGTGTTAATGTAAATAGTTGATTTTAGTGAATAAATTAGTTGTGTGAAGTAGCGATATTGTTTCAGACATTTCTGCACCCATAATTCATCATTTGATACTACATAATTCAGATACACTGAGAATTATAACCACACACTGAGAATTATAACCACACATAGAATTATAATCACATGTAGAATTATAACCAAATTTAGCAATATAACTACATGTAGAAATATAACCACACATAGAATTATAACCACAAGTAGAATTTTTGGAATCTTGAAATACAACCTTTTTCGAGGGGATGAATCAAAGAACTGAAGATACTTGTAAGTGATATAAAATATTAAGTGCTGGACAGAAATTAAACCTTTCTCAGGTAACAGTATTTATGTTTATGTAACCCACACCCTTGATTTATTGGTGAAGATTTATTCAAATTGTAATCTCATGGGTTAATTAATGACTCCCTGACTGACTTCATGTGAATGTCATAATCTGATAAGGAATTAAACAGTATGTAGTTTATTATACAATATAATAGTGGTTTTACCACTGTATTAACTTGTGTACCCTGAAATTCCTCTGTGCTGTAAGGATATTTTAGTGTGTCACCACAAGAGAGAGACAGACAGATATATTATTTGTGTGTGTGAGAGAGTCAGAACTGACTGACTGATGGGGTCTGCCTCACACACACCTGACTGACTGATGGGGTCCCTGACTCAGCTATTAAGCCTCTAGGATTCTTGGTGCACCACTCAGACAGAACTCAGGACATCACTTGGAAAAGCAAAGGCAGAGGAGAATGTTTCATGATCAATGACTCATACTGTGAGCAAAGGAATGTAAACACTAGTAAAAGATTATGCTGTCTGCATTCTGTCCAATCAATACTGCAGTGTTCATTCCTCCATAATCACTATTGCAGTGTTCATCCTACCACCATTAGTACTGCAGTGTTCATACACTAATATTCACTACTGCAATGTTCATTCCTCCATAACCAAAACTGCAGTGTTCATTATTCCATAGTCAAAACTGCAGTGTTTATTTCTACATAATCACTCCTGCAGTGTTTATTTCTCCATAATAAATACTACTGTGATTATTCCTCTAAAATCACTACTGCTGTGTTCATTCCAACATAATCGCTACTGCAGTGTTTATTCCTCCATAATCAATACTGCAATGTTTATTTCTCCATAATCACTACTCTGCGTGTCTGCCAACAATATTTTCGGTTTGTATATTAATGTGTTTGTATTTGTGAAACATTGAATGAGATCTATGTTGTTCTGTTTCCTGTTATGGTGTTAGGAGTGGGATATTTTGATATTTGGACTCTTATTACGGTAACTGCCATTCACTGACTTATGAACCAACCATCCATTATTTGTTCATCTGTTTTAGGTTGCTAATGAATGTTATTTGTCATGTCTTTGTCCATTTTGTCTTTGATAAAGACACAGCAGTGTTAAATGTTGCTGTGTTTGTAAAATTAAAAGACTGAAAATGTATCGGTGTGTTCCAGACCTTTCAAACTCTTCTTTACATTTTTATTAGCAGTTCAGATCTTTTAATTCATCATCCTCTGACTGAACTACATTATTTACTGTATTTAATCTTTTACAGACTATCTGGCTGTGGTCTCACGCAAGAGTCTTGCAAATCTCTCACATCAGTTCTACAAACAGAAAACTCACTGAGAGAGCTGGAGATGAATAATAATGACCTGCAGAATTCAGGAGTGGAGCAGCTCTGTGCTGGACTGAAGAGTTCACACTGTAAACTGGAGATTCTCAGGTGAGTTTCTGTGACTATTTTTGAATGTAAATAAAGAGGCATTTTAAAAAGGTCATTGTCAACTCCATTATAGTACAGTATTAAACAAACATTGCCAGACAAGGCAATGCAAGGAAATATACATTTTTATATTATATTATAAAGTTCTCTTCTTTAAATATTTCTAAATATAGTTTTCTGTTGAAACCTCACTGCATTTCATTAAATGACCACACTGTGGAGGCAAAGAGTTACATTTGTGATGCATAAGCAGATATTCAAGGGAAATATAACATTGTAAAGAGGAGACACAGATGAGTCCTTGTCCACATGTACAGGTGTATTTATTACAATGCTGCTTCAACTAGGCGCTTTGGCATTTTGTCCACAAGCTGCATTTTTGGTCACCTGAGCGCAGAAATTTAGCAAAATGTCTTACAGGATGAATATATTCAGAAACTCCCAACAATAGTGTTGTAAAATGAAGTGTTCTAATGTAAGATTTTCACTGAGTGATTTTATCTAGTTTATGTATGGAAACACTGTAAACATCAGTCATTCTAATCTCTCTGCAAATACAAGCCCTTAAAATCTTAATTAAAACATTTAAAGCTGAACTATTGAGGTTCTAGACACATTACAGGACTCTTTTACAAGCACACATGATTCCCTTGGGTTTTTGGGTGGGATATTGTCTAAGTGTGTGTGTGTGTGTGTGTGTGTGTGTGTGTGTGTGTGTGTGTGGTACCTAGCATGTGTGGTGTTTTTGTAATTACATCAGAACTTCAGACATTTCTGACATTTCTGCATCCATAATTCATTATTTGATACTACAGAATGTAGATACATCAAGAATTATCACCACTTGTAAAATTATAACCACAGGGAGACTTATAACTACTTGTAGTATTAGAACTAAACATAGAATTATAACTACTTGTAGAATTATAACCACACACACAATTTTTGGAATCTTGAAATACAACCTTTATCAAGGGTATGAATCAAAGAATGGAAGATACTTGTAAGTGATATAAAATATTAAGTGCTGGACAGAAATGAACCTTTCTCAGATAATAATATTTATGTTTATGTAACCCACACCCTTGATTTATTGGTGATGATTCATTCAAAATGTAATCTTATGGGTTAATGAATGACTCCCTTACTGACTTCATGTGATTGTCCATAATCTGATAAGGAATTAAACAGTATGTATGTAGTTTCTTATACACTTAACTTGTGTACCCTGAAATTCCTCTGTGCTGTAAGGCCATTTTAGTGTGTCACCACAAGATGTTCACTGGTCCCATCTGTCCCCCCAGTAAATATGTTCTGCAGGCCTCAACTGGACATTTGGTGCTGAAATTATTTGCCAGCAATCAAGCCAGAACTCACACTATTTAGTTCAGGATCAGTATAACAACTGTTCATACACAGTAAACTAGACCTCACACTGTTTAGTTCAGGGCCAATATAACTACTATTTATACACAGTAAACCAGACCTCACACTGTTTAGTTCACAGCCAATATGACTACTGTATATACACAGTAAACCAGACCTCACACTGTTTAGTTCACGGCCAATATGACTACTGTATATACACAGTAAACCAGACCTCACACTGTTTAGTTCACAGCCAATATGACTACTGTATATACACAGTAAACCAGACCTCATACTGTTTAGTTCAGGGCAATATGACTACTGTTTATAAACAGTAAACCAGACCTCACACTGTTTAGTTCAGGGCCAATATAATTACTGTTTATACACAGTAAACCAGACCTTACACTGTTTAGTTCAGTGCCAATATGACTACTGTATATACACAGTAAACCAGACCTCACACTGTTTAGTTCACGGCCAATATAATTACTGTTTATACACAGTAAACCAGACCTCACACTGTTTAGTTCAGTGCCAATATAACTACTGTATATACACAGTAAACCAGACCTCACACTGTTTAGTTCAGGGCCAATATAACTACTGTTTATACACAGTAAACCAGACCTCACACTGTTTAGTTCAGGGCCAATATAACTACTGTTTATACACAGTAAACCAGACCTCACACTGTTTAGTTCACGGCCAATATGACTACTGTATATACACAGTAAACCAGACCTCACACTGTTTAGTTCAGTGCCAATATGACTACTGTATATACACAGTAAACCAGACCTCACACTCTTTAGTTCAGGACCAGTATAACTACTGTTTATACACATTAAACCAGACCTCACACTGTTTAGTTCACTGCCAATATAACTACTGTATATACACAGTAAACCAGACCTCACACTGTTTAGTTCAGGGCAATATGACTACTGTTTATACACAGTAAACCAGACCTCACACTGTTTAGTTCAGTGCCAATATGACTACTGTATATACACAGTAAACCAGACCTCACACTGTTTAGTTCACGGCCAATATAATTACTGTTTATACACAGTAAACCAGACCTCACACTGTTTAGTTCAGGACCAATATGACTACTTTTTATACACAGTAAACCAGACCTCACACTGTTTAGTTCAGGGCCAATATAACTACTGTATATACACAGTAAACCAGACCTCACACTGTTTAGTTCAGGGCCAATATAACTACTGTTTATACACAGTAAACCAGACCTTACACTGTTTAGTTCAGGGCCAATATAACTACTGTTTATACACAGTAAACCAGACCTCACACTGTTTAGTTCACGGCCAATATGACTACTGTATATACACAGTAAACCAGACCTCACACCGTTTAGTTCACAGCCAATATGACTACTGTTCATACACAGTAAACCAGACCTCACACTGTTTAGTTCAGTGCCAATATGACTACTGTATATACACAGTAAACCAGACCTCACACTGTTTAGTTCAGTGCCAATATGACTACTGTTTATACACAGTAAACCAGACCTCACACTGTTTAGTTCACAGCCAATATGACTACTGTATATACACAGTAAACCAGACCTCACACTGTTTAGTTCAGGGCCAGTGTAACTACTGTTTATACACAGTAAACCAGACCTCACACTGTTTAGTTCAGGGCCAATATAATTACTGTTTATACACAGTAAACCAGACCTCACACTGTTTAGTTCAGTGCCAATATGACTACTGTATATACACAGTAAACCAGACCTCACACTGTTTAGTTCACGGCCAATATAATTACTGTTTATACACAGTAAACCAGACCTCACACTGTTTAGTTCAGGACCAATATAACTACTGTATATACACGGTAAACCAGACCTCACACTGTTTAGTTCAGGACCAATATAACTACTGTTTATACACAGTAAACCAGACCTCACACTGTTTAGTTCAGAGCCAATATGACTACTGTTTGAAATCTTATTTATTACACAGATTGACACAAATATGTTTCATTTGCTGTTTATAATGCTTCACCTCGATTGAAACGTGTGTGTGTGTGTGTGTGTGTGAGGGAGAGACAGAACTATTATTTGTTTGTGTGTGTGTGTGTGTGTGTGTGTGGGAGAGAGAGAGACAGAACTATTATCTACGTGTTTGAGAGAGAAAGAGAACTATTATCTGTGTGTGTGTGTCTGAAATAGAGAGTGAGAGACAGTCAGAGAGAGACAGACAGATCTATTATTTGTGTGTATATGTGAGAGAGAGAGAGAGAGAACTTTTATCTGTGTGTGTGTGTGTATGAGAGAGAAATAGAGAGAGAGACAGAGAGAGAGAGACAGATCTATTATTTGTAAGTGTGAGACGGAACTATTATCTGTGAGTTTGTGTGTGTGAAATAGAGAGAGAGAGAGACAGACAGATCTATTTGTGTGTGTTAGAGAGGCAGAATTATTATCTGTGTGTGACCACCACTGATAGAATGTGCTCCTCACTGGACCCCTTGCTGTGCTCCTTGTCTTTCTGCTTCCTCCATACAGGAGAACAAACACTGACCACAGAAAATACTTAAAACCACAAGATGTCTGGAGGGCTCAGAAGTTCAGAAACAATAGTGAAGGTGTTTTGCAGGGAAATTATATAAAATACAAATAGTGGGAGAGTCAAGGCACTGCTCTGTTAAAAAAAAAAAAATGTGTAAAACTCTTATTTAATGCATTGTTCATAGCAACACTCTAATACAATGGTTATGCTAGTTTGAATGTGTCCAAGCTACATCCCACACAATATAGTAACATGGCCGTCTTTAGGGTTCACAAATTATGAAGAAAATCATCAGTTTTATCTTACAGTGTTTGGAGTGTTGGAGGCAGCCATCTTCAGTTGCTGGTTATTTCAGCTGCAGATGATTAGAGAGAGATACCAACCTTTATCCATCTGTTATGTGCCAGTGTAGGGGGAGAGACCACAACAGACACTTTATTCTGAGCACAAACCACTATTACAAAAAAGTAATAGAGATCTACAAACATGCCGTCTGACTCTATGGGGAGTATAAACCAGAATAAAAACCAAACCCAACACTTGCTCCACCCCAAACCTGTCTTCATTAAACATAAACCAGAAGAGGGAAAAGAAAATACAGTAGTGGATGTAACAAGCTCAAATCCACTCAGTGAATGTACAGTAATCTTCTACACCCACGATATTTTATGTTGATACACACAGCCGCACAATAGACTACACTACCCAACACTGGCACAATGACCTGGGGGAGTTGTACTAGGACAGAGCCAACTCTGGAAACTGAAGGTACAAATCTGTGTTCTATTAGCATGCCTGTGTTCAGTCTGTCTATTAAATCTTATCAGGCTGCAGTTATGGAGTGTTTGTAGTTTCACTGTAACTGTAGTGTGGTAGCAGCAGGGTGTGTTTGGGTGTGTGTAGGGCACCAGAATGGTCAGAAACAGTATAACACCATTATATGTAGTGAAGATAATGTTCCTAATATTTTTCTCAACTAAAACTGGGAGCACACGAAACAGCAGAAAACAGTTTGGTCTAGAAATACAGTAATAACCTTGTGATTGTTGCCCTTGTGTTTTTAGGAAGTCTATGTTGACGTATTAAAAAATGTCAAAAGGTACAATAAAAACACTCCACAATTTTTTTAAAATTGTACCATTTGAAAAAAAAAATAAAGGTAGTAATAACATGAATATCCAAGAAGCACTTGTATCCAGCAGTAACAGAAATATAAATGACAAGTTTCTCAATTTGAGTGACAGTAATTTTATCCAATCACATATGTGGTCGGACGGCCGGGGCAGCAGAATATTGAATGACGTCATTACAGTGGCCAATAGCATCAGAGGAGCTGTTTTAACTTACTGAGGTGAAGAGAACTGTAGTGGATCATGAAAATGACAGAAAATCTCACAAACTGGAATTGGAGGATATTTGCTGCTATGGTGATTTCCAAGAGAAAAGGAAAATTCCAGAAAGGGACAGACAAAAAGTAAAAGTAGATGGACTAAGACAGACAGACAAAGCCTGTGTGAGTTTTTCACTCAATCTCTGATCGTCATTCATGGCTAACAGCTAACTAGCTAATGTTAGCAAAGAAAGTCTAGCTATGTTGATTTGTTTAGTTGTTTACTGTTCAGCACAGATATCTAACCAGCTAACAGTCTCAACAATTTGACCAAACCGTCAATAAACAAGATTGGACTTCTTGTCTTTGCAACAATCAAGTTACAGTCTTTAGTAGAAATGCGGTTGGATCTTCACGTAGTTGAGAGCAGGAGGGAGGAGGGTGAGGGTGTGACGGGAGATTTGACGGGGATGTGATTTATAACATCTGGTGTTCATGAAGTACAGCTGTGTATTAATCAGTCATGTCCCCTACATCAGTTTAAACACATTTAAACCTTGTAGCTAGGTTACAGGTGGTTACTAGGTTACAGGTGGTCACTAGGTTACAACCGCGATCACGCTATCCGCGCTTTAGCGATTCACGGTCAAGTCATCCGCGCTTTAAATTCAATGCGCCTATATGCGTGATTTTACGGTATTTCGCTGCTCACCGCAATCTAACTCTTCCTAAGCAAAGAAACAGACTTGCGTATTTTAAAAAGCTTAGATGGACATGCACGTTTACTACATTTAAAAGTACAAAATACAGTTTACTTGATTGAACTAGTTTAATTGCATAATTAGATTAAACACAATTGGTAATATATTTACACAGCTTAATAAGCATTGTGGAAAATGCTTTTTCTACATAATGTTTCTCAGAAGGTTATAGATCTTGACTGCCAGCTGAAACAGGGGTTATCACTAGTGAAATGTGGCAAATGTGCAGGGCAGGGGAACTCCAGGACTGAAATATTCCACTGCCAATTGAATGGTGGCCCTTGGCCATCACCAGATCATTAATAAATCTATATTGAAGTTTTACATATTTTTCTGAGTTTTAACAAAATGCAAAAACAGTTCCACTACCACATGTGAGTAGAAGCCCTTGACTATTAGCAGAGTAAGTTTTGACACTCACTGTACAATGTCTTCATAAATCCATATTAAAGTCAAACTACCTTTAGGCGAAATAATGCACTAATTTTGTATAGACTGAATTTGCAGAGTATCAGCAGAGTAAGTTTGGACAGATTTCACTCTACTATTTTTCATAAACTCCTATTAAAATAATAATACCTTTGGGTGAATTCATGTACTCATTTCATTCAGGTTGATTTTGGATATCCATTTCTCAGGAATGTCCCATAAAGCCAAGACAGTTCCATGACCACATAAGAGTACATTTATATTTACTTTTACAGCATTTGGCAGATGCTCTTATCCAGAGCGACTTAGAAAAGTGCTTTGTCATTTCCTCATAGAACAGATCCTAGCCAGTAAAGTAGGTTAGAGTGCAAGATACCAATGAACTAGAATACTGTTGAAATACAGGGATCAATGCTAATGTCTAGAAGTACAAAATACATTTAAGCTCTATAACAGACAATCAGTGCAATAAACAATAAGTACTAGAGTTAGTCAACACAGGAGCAGTCAACATCAGAGTAATAAACAAGTGCTAGAGTTAGTCAACATAGGAGCAGTCAACATCAGAGTAATAAACAAGTACTAGAGTTAGTCAACATAGGAGCAGTCAACATCAGAGTAATAAACAAGTACTAGAGTTAGTCAACATAGGAGCAGTCAGAGTAGTAAACAATAAGTACTAGAGTTAGTCAACATAGGAGCAGTCAACATCAGAGTAATAAACACCCTACAAGAAGTACTAGAGTTTTAGTTAGTCAACATAGGAGCAGGATCAGTGGTCATTTAAATATTCCACAAACAGATGGGTCTTCAGTCTGTGTTTGAAGACTGCGAGGGACTCTGCTGTCCAGACAGCACGCGGAAGTTTAATAATCCTATATTAAAGTCATACTACCATTAGGGGAATTCATGTACTCATTTACAATATGCTGATTTTGGATAGCTATTTCTCAGAGATATTCCCATAATGACAAAATAATTCCACTATACTATATACTATGGAATATGTTGTGATATCTGTTGTATCTACTGTAGAGTACATTGTGATATCTTGTATTTACTGTAGGGTATATTGTAATATTTGTTGTATCTACTGTAGACTATATTGTATTGTCTGTTGTATCTGCTGTAGGGTATATTGTGATATCTGTTGTATCTACTGTAGGGTATATTGTAATATTTGTTGTATCTACTGTAGACTATATTGTATTGTCTGTTGTATCTACTGTAGGGTACATTGTAATGTCTGTTGTATCTACTTGCAGTCTAGCTATCTGTAATCTTGAGGAAAACACTTGTGAAAGTCTGGCATCAGCTTTGCAACTTCCAAAAAGTATGCATCGCTTAGGATTCTTAGACTTTATCTCTCAGTCACAGGTCCAGAAGTGTGACAGTGTTTTTACTCCTGTTATCACAGCCAGATGTAGAATTCTGCCAAGATTTTACTGGCATCATCTCATACAGTCTGACATGTAACAGTCTTATAAGACCACTGAAATCACACAGTGTAAGTCCAGCTTTAGGGTTCTTCTGATGTAGGTTAATAGTGCACTAGAGTTCTGAAGGGCTGAATAAAAATAAGAGCTAAAATAAACACAGACAGCAGCGATCTGGAGAAGAGTGAACAAAACCATCTGCCATGGAGGATGCCAGAGAAAGATGAGAGTGGAGGAACCTCCAACTACAGTTACCAGCCTCTCTAGCTGCCCCATGCAGGCTGCTCTGGAAGTGCATCTCACTCTCTGTCTCTCTCTACCTGTTTCCCTCCTTTCTGCAGACTGTCTGGTTGTTTGGTCACAGAGGAAGGCTGTTCTTCTCTGGCTTCAGCTCTGAGGTCAAACCCCTCCCACCTGAAAGAACTGGACCTGACGTACAACCACCCAGGAGAGTCAGGAGTGAAACTCCTCTCTTCTAGACTGGAGGATCCCCACTGCAGACTGGACACTCTCAGGTATGGAACGTTAGTGTGTACATGCGTATGTGGGTTTGTTTGTGTGTGCTTACGTGTGTGTGTGTGTGTGTGCGTGGGTATGTGTTTCTGTGTTGGTGTCTGTGTGTGTTTATGAAAGAGTGAGAATGAGAAAATACTGAAAACTGAGTCTTCCATTCCTGAGTAGTGCCGTTCCCATATCATACTGTGGTGGCTGGTGAGTTCACTCTCCATCATTCTCCTGTAGGAACTGCTGAGTTTTAGATGACATGCTACATTTCCTCAGCCTCCTCAGGAAGTACAGATGCTGATCTGTCAGGAGTTTATAAACTCTGTTCCATTTTTTGAAGTTAGTTGTAATTCATTTATGAACCACAGGGTGTCAGTAGCAGCGAGTCGGTTCATGTGTGTAGCGATCGTAGAGTGAGAGAATACAACTCCAAGAGTTCTAGTTATTGTAGTTATTATAGTTATTGTAGTTATTATAGTTATTGTAGTTATTATAGCCGTGCTAATGCAGTTGTCTGCATACATCTCATACCTATTGAAAACATTGTGGTTGTGTGTAGTTTATTGTATTGTTATTTGTAAACACAGATCATTATTTGATGGATAATGTTATTCTCTGTGAAGTTTGCTGCATTGTGTTTTGTGTATATCGGTACTTGTTGTGGCTGGCTTGTTGTTGATTTGTCTTTCATGTGATTCAGTTTCACGTTTCCTCCTGTTGTCAATAAAACTGTGAACAAGAGCTGAACATTTTCAGAGTTCTGATGTCAGGAGAGTGTTTACCTGCAGGTCATGCTGTGTATCGTACATAAACAGAGGACACAGCGGATACTGTTGGGATTTCTTTATGATGTGGTGTTTGTTGTAGGTCCAGGTGAGGTCCTCACTGATGTGGTGTATGTGTTGTAGGTCCAGGTGAGGTCCTCACTGATGTGGTGTATGTGTTGTGGGTCCAGGTGAGGTCTTCACTGATGTGGTGTGTGTTGTAGGTCCAGGTGAGGTCCTCACTGCTGTGGGCTGTGTTGTAGGACCAGGTGAGGTCCTCACTGATGTGGTGTGTGTTGTAGGTCCAGGTGAGGTCCTCACTGATGTGGTGTGTGTTGTAGGTCCATGTGATGTCCTCACTGATGTGGGGTGTGTGTTGTAGGTCCAGGTGAGGTCCTCACTGATGTGGTGTGTTGTAGGTCCAGGTGAGGTCCTCACTGGTGTGGGGTGTGTTGTAGGACCAGGTGAGGCCCTCACTGATGTGGTGTGTGTTGTAGGTCCAGGTGAGGTCCTCACTGATGTGGGGTGTGTCGTAGGTCCAGGTGAGGTCCTCACTGATGCGTTGTGTGCGTTGTAGGTCCAGGTGAGGTCCTCACTGATGTGGTGTATGTGTTGTGGCTCCAGGTGAGGTCTTCACTGATGTGGTGTGTGTTGTAGGTCCAGGTGAGGTCCTCACTGGTGTGGGCTGTGTTGTAGGACCAGGTGAGGTCCTGACTGATGTGGTGTGTGTTGTAGGTCCAGGTGAGGTCCTCACTGATGTGGTGTGTGTTGTAGGTCCATGTGATGTCCTCACTGATGTGGGGTGTGTGTTGTAGGTCCAGGTGAGGTCCTCACTGATGTGGTGTGTTGTAGGTCCAGGTGAGGTCCTCACTGGTGTGGGGTGTGTTGTAGGTCCAGGTGAGGTCCTCACTGATGGGGTGTGTGTGTTGTAGGTCCAGGTGAGGTCCTCACTGATGTGGGGTGTGTCGTAGGTCCAGATGAGGTCCTCACTGATGCGTTGTGTGTGTTGTAGGTCCAGATGAGGTCCTCACTGATGGGGTGTGTGTGTTGTAGGTCCAGGTGAGGTCCTCACTGATGTGGGGTGTGTCGTAGGTCCAGGTGAGGTCCTCACTGATGCGGTGTGTGTGTTGTAGGTCCAGGTGAGGTCCTCACTGATGTGGGGTGTGTCGTAGGTCCAGGTGAGGTCCTCACTGATGCGGTGTGTGTGTTGTAGGTCCAGGTGAGGTCCTCACTGATGTGGGGTGTGTCGTAGGTCCAGGTGAGGTCCTCACTGATGTGGGGTGTGTGTTGTAGGTCCAGCTCAGGTCCTCACTGATGTGGGGTGTGTGTTGTAGGTCCAGCTCTGGTCCTCACTGATGTGGGGTGTGTTGTAGGTCCAGGTGAGGTCTTCACTGATGTGGGGTGTGTTGTAGGTCCAGCTGAGGTCCTCACTGATGTGGGGTGTGTTGTAGGTCCAGGTGAGGTCCTCACTGATGTGAACTCCAGGAAGGTGAAGGAGTTCACCTCCATCTCTCCTGTCTGTAGTGGTGTGTGCTGTTGCTTCTCCTTCCTCCTTGGGTCAACAATCATCTTCTTGGTCTTGTCTGCATTCAGGGAGAGATTGTTGTCATGACACCATGTCACCATGTCTGTCACCTCCCTCCTGTATGCTGTCTCATCCAGTGATCAGTCAAACCAGTTTGATGATGCTGGTGTTATACTGGGCGGCCACGCAGTCCTGGGGGGTCCCAGTGTTCTCAGTCCTTGTGCTGGATGTACATTGCCAGTTCTGACTGACTGATTCTGTCTGTTAGAAAGTTCAGCCCCCATTTACAGAAGGAGGGTGTGAGTCCAGTGGTGAGTGTTTCAGTCAGTTTGGTTGGGGTGACTGTGTTGACTGCTGAGCTGTAATCAGTGAACAGCACTGGAACATAACTGTCCATGTCCTCCAGATGTGTGAGAGACGTGTGGATGTCAGTGCTGACAGTGTCCTCAGTGCACTGGTTCTGGTGGGCTGTAAATTGGTGGGGTCCTCTGGACAACAACGGACATTATAGTAGTAAGAATAGAGACAATTAGGAGCAGAATAAGTAGTGAGATGGAGAAAAATAAATAAAGAAATATGGAACAATAAGCAATTAATGTCTAGTGTGGTTTTCTAGAAGTCTTAGTCTGGTCCCGACGGTGTGCACATGACCGAAACTCTTCCTGTATGAGATCATCCATGAAGGGCAGCGGGGAAGTAGCTGTGTGGGGTGGAGGTGTGGGGGGCTACAACAGGGGGCATCATGGGGTGGTGGGAGGAGCCATGGCAGCTGAGACAGTAATGTCATGACATCAGGGGTAGGTGAACCTCAGCAGACAGAGAGACTAGATTATTAGACATGTCCAGGTAGAGGGTGTGTAAATTAGGAAACTATGATGTGCAAAGATGGACTTTGGCAGATGTAGCTGTGGCAGCACAGCTAAAAGGAACCACAGGCATGATCAACACTCCGCCGCTCTCAGTCAACAAACTAGAGAGACAAAAGAGAGGTGAAGTGACAACATCATCACATCCCAGTTTACCAGAACTCTCAATGCCCAGAACGATGTGTGTGTCTGAAATGGAGAGAGAGAGCGAGAACTATTATCTTTGTGTTTGTGTGAGAGAGAGACAGAACTATTATCTGTGTGTGTGAGAGAGAGGAAGAGAGAGAGAGAGCGAGACAGAATTATTATCTGTGTGTGAGACAGAGAGAGAGACAGAACTATTATCTGTCTGTATGAGACAGAACTTTTCTGTGTGTGAGACAGAGAGAGAGAGAGAGAGACAGAACTATTATCTGAGAGAAAGAGAGAGAGACAGAACTATTACCTGTGTGTGAGAGAGAGAGACAGAACTATTACCTGTGTGTGTGAGAGAGAGAGAGACAGAACTATTACCTGTGTGTGTAAGAGAGAGAGAGACAGACAGATCTATTATCTGTGTGAGACAGAGAGAGAGAGAAATAATAACTGTGTGTGAGAGAGAGACAGAAATATTATCTGTGTGTGAGAGAGAGAGAGAGAAACAGAACTGTTATCTGTGAGAGAGAGAGAGAGAGAGTGAGCGACAGAACTATTATCTGTGTGTGAGACAGAGAGAGAGAGAGACAGAACTATTATCTGTGTGTGAGAGAGAGAGAGAGAGAGAGAACTATTATCTGTGTGTGGAACAGAGAGAGAGAGAGAGAGACAGAACGATTACCTGTGTGTGTGAGAGAGAGAAAGAGATGGACAGAACTATTATCTGTGTGAGACAGAGAAAGAGAGAGAGAACTAATAACTGTGTGTGTGAGAGAGAGAGAGAGAGAGAGACAGAACTATTATCAGAGAGAAAGAGAGAGACAGAACTATTACCTGTGTGTGTAAGAGAGAGAGAGACAGACAGATCTATTATCTGTGTGAGACAGAGAGAGAGAGAAATAATAACTGTGTGAGAGAGAGACAGAAATATTATCTGTGTGTGAGAGAGAGAGAGAGAAACAGAACTGTTATCTGTGAGAGAGAGAGAGAGAGAGTGAGCGACAGAACTATTATATGTGTGTGAGACAGAGAGAGAGAGACAGAACTATTATCTGTGTGTGAGAAAGAGAGAGAGAGAGAGAGAGAGACAGAACTATTATCTGTGTGAGACAGAGAAAGAGAGAGAGAGAACTAATAACTGTGTGTGAGAGAGAGAGAGAGAGAGACAGAAATATTATCTGTGTGTGTAAGAGAAAGAGAGAGAACTATTATCTGTGTGTGAGAGAGAGAGACAGAAATATTATCTTTGTGTGTGTGTGTGAGAGAGAGAGACAGAACTATTTTGTGTGTGTGTGAGAGAGAGAGAACTATTATCTTTGTGTGAGAGAGAGAAATAGAGAGAGAGACAGAACTATTATCTGTGTGTGAGCGAGAGAAACAGAACTATTATCTGTGTGTGAGACAGAGAGAGAGACAGAACTATTATCTGTGTGAGAGAGAGACACAGATCTATTATCTGTGTGAGACAGAGAGAGAGAGAGAAATAATAACTGTGAGAGAGAGAGACACAGAAATATTATCTGTGAGAGAGAGAGACAGAGAAACAGAACTGTTATCTGTGTGTGAGAAAGAGAGAGAGAGAGAGAGAGAGAGAACTAATAACTGTGAGAGAGAGAGAGAGAGAGCGACAGAACTATTATCTGTGTGTGAGAAAGAGAGAGAGACAGAACTATTATCTGTGTGAGACAGAGAGAGAGAGAAACAACTGTTATCTGTGAGAGAGAGAGAGAGAGAGAGAGACAGGACTATTATCTGTGTGAGAGAGAGAGAAATAATAACTGTGTGTGTGAGAGAGAGAGAGAGAGAGAGAGACAGAACTATTATCTGTGTGAGAGAGACAGAACTATTATCTGTGTGAGAGAGACAGAACTATTATCTGTGTGTGAGAGAGAGAGAACTATTATCTGTGTGTGAGAGAGAGAAACAACTATTATCTGTGTGAGAGAGACGGAGAGAGAGAGAGAGAGAGAGAGACAGACAGAACTATTATCTGTGTGTGAGGGAGAGAGAGAGAGAGAGAGACATAACTATTATCTGTGTGTGAAACAGTAAGAGAGAGAGAGAGAGAAAGAGAGAGAGAGAGACAGAACTATTATCTGTGTGTGAGAGAGAGAGAGAGAGAGAGAGAGACAGAACTATTATCTGTGTGTGAGAGAGAGAGAGAGACAGAAAGAACTATTATCTGTGTGTGTGTGTGTGAGAGAGAGAGAACTATTATCTTTGTGTGAGAGAGAGAAATAGAGAGAGAGACAGAACTATTATCTGTGTGTGAGAGAGAGAGAGAGAAACAGAACTATTATCTTTGTGAGAGAGAGACAGAACTATTATCTGTGTGTGTGTGTGAGAGAGAGAGAGACAGGACTATTATCTGTGTGAGAGAGAAATAATAACTGTGTGTGAGAGAGAGAGAGAGAGAGAGATAACTATTATCTGTGTGTGTGTGAGAGAGAGACAACTATTATCTGTGTGAGAGAGACGGAGAGAGAGAGAGAGAGAGAGAACTATTATCTGTGTGTGTGTGTGTGTGTGTGTGAGAGAGAGAGAACTATTATCTTTGTGTGAGAGAGAGAAATAGAGAGAGAGACAGAACTATTATCTGTGTGTGAGAGAGAAACAGAACTATTATCTTTGTGAGAGAGAGACAGAACTATTATCTGTGTGTGTGTGTGAGAGAGAGAGAGACAGGACTATTATCTGTGTGAGAGAGAAATAATAACTGTGTGTGAGAGAGAGAGAGAGAGAGAGAGAGAGAGAGATAACTTATCTGTGTGTGTGTGAGAGAGAGACAACTATTATCTGTGTGAGAGAGACGGAGAGAGAGAGAGAGACAGACAGAACTATTGTCTGTGTGTGAGAGAGAGAGACAGAACTATTGTCTGTGTGTGAGAGAGAGAGACAGAACTATTATCTG
>NC_137497.1:10373720-10671220 GCF_041902795.1 Electrophorus electricus
CTCGCTCACACACTCTCACACACACACACACACTCTCTCTCTCACACCCCTCTCTCTCTCACACACAAATACCACAAAATACACCTGTATCTTTCTCTTACACACATACACACACACCTCTATCTCACACACTCTTGCACACACTACACTTCTTTCTCACACATACATGCTACACATCTTTCTCTGTCTCTTACACACACTACACCTGTCTGTCATACACACACACGAACACACACCTCTCACACACACACACACACACACACACACACACACACACACACACACACAGTACATCTCTGTGACACACACACACTACAAGTCTCTTACACAAACGTATGCATGCACACACACACACACACAAAACACCTCTCTCTCTCTCTCTCTCTCTCTCTCTCTCTCTCTCTCTCTCTCTCACACACACACAAAATACACCTGTATCTTTCTCTCATACACATACACACACACCTCTCTCACACATACATGCTACACATCTGTCATTCACTCTATACCTCTCACTCTCTCTCACACACACACACACAATAAATGATGCTCAAATAAAAGACTGAGCTGCAGTTGATTTCTGTACATGTGACATAAATACTGTTCTACAAGTTACACATGCTGTAGAATCATAACCATACTGTGTTAAACTCTGTACAAATCTACACATTAAAGGTGGAAATCTTTGGAAACTGAAAGGTTTTTCATTCTGTTTTCTGGGTGTTGGAGTGATATAGATACAGATGTTGTACACAGTATGAGTGAAATGTATTATAGAAATGTATTGTAAGTATTTGAGATGAAATATTATTCTTATAATATGTTACTAGAGTTTAAGTATAATGTTTATCTAGCCAGAAAAGTCTGTATATTTGATTGAAGAAGGTAAAACAAAAGTAGATTAAGAGAAAAATAACTTACCTGTGATTATTTTTGTGGAGAGACTTCCATTGTTGTTTTGGAGGGAAAAGAAACCGTAGTGTGTTAAAGGGGACTTTTATGGAGAATATGCCTGCCCAAAGACAGGAAGTGACATCACCTCATTTGCTGTTTTTCCATATTTCAGTTTTTAAGGGAAAATTCAAGAGTGATGTTTTGAAGTTGATTCATATTGGAGAATTTATGATTGCTGGATTTTTATTCTTGTAAAAGCTAAACTTTCCTTTTTTGAACATTTTTGTATGTTTTTGATGGGATGTGGTTTTTCTTTTGCACTGGAGCACTGGGAGCCAATAAAAACCTTTTCTTTTGTATCCACTTGGAGTGCTTAATGTTACCGCCAGATATTACTGCATTACAGTAGTCCAATCTTGATGTAATAAATGCATGGACCATCTTTTCTGCATCATGTGAGGAGAGTGTTTTGATTTAAATTGTGAATGTGCTCATTATACCAAGGTACTAATTTTTGTCTCTAATGATTGTATTCTTAAGTGGAGCAACATCATTAAAGGTGCACAGGAACACCACAAACAAAGCACACGGCAGAGCTGGGCTCAGAAAATAACAGCAAACCCAATCAGAATTACAAAACAACATCACTTATTGGGAAACTCAATCAAAATGTTATCTGGCCCTAAATCAAAAGTACAGTGTGGCAGATTACCTAAGAACACTGTCTGATCCAAAATAGAGATCCACCCTGACCAAGTACAGACTCAGTGACCACCGCCTGGCCATAGAGACCAGCAGACATAAACAGTGCTGTTTACCTGAAGAGCAGAGACTGTGTCAGCAGTGCCAGGACTATAAGACCCAGACAAAGCTGCACTTTCTGAATGAATGTACAACATTTAGACAGATTAGAACTAAATTCTTTAAAAAAAAATAGCCACATATTCCCTGAGTTTAAAAACCTCCCTGATGAGGAGAAGCTGCCGTATGTTGTTGGTGAACATAAAGAGTTCAGCACACTGGCAGCGTTGTACGTTCACTCCTGCCACAGTCTGAGGGACAGTGAGTGACCGAGTCAGATACCAGAGACACAGAGACATTATTATTATTATTATTGATATTATTATTATTATTATTATTATTATTGGTTTATTATTACTATTATTATTGGTATTGGTATTATTATTATTATTATTGGTATTATTGTTATTATTATTATTATTGGTATTATTATTGGCATTGGTATTATTATTGGTATTATTATTGGTATTATTATTATTATTATTGGTATTATTATTGGTATTGGTATTGGGTGTGTTGTAGTTCTATTATTATTGTTGTTGTTACTAATATTGTAAGCGGTTATAATATTATTGTTGTCATCTGTTGTTAGTGTTAATGTCTTTATCAAAGCTTTGGCACGAGAGAGGGAGATGCACACTGGGACCCAGACTCCTGATGGAGGGAGAGAGAGAGAGAGAGAGAGAGAGAGAGAGAGAGAGAGAGAGAGAGGGGGGGGGGGCCACACGGGGACCCAGACTCCTGATGGAGAGAGAGAGAGAGAGAGAGAGAGAGATGGAAGGAGGGCCACACTGTGACAGACTCTGAATGGAGGGAGAGAGTCTCCACTTCTACATCTGGAGTCCTGGTCCCCCCCCTCTCTCTCCCTACATCTGTAGTCCCGTACGGCCCTCCCTCTCGTTTCTCTCTCTCTCTCTCTCTCTCTCTCTCTCTCTCTCTCTCTCTCTCTCTCTCTCTCTCTCCATCCATCTGGACTTTGAGTCCCCAAGCGGCTAACCCTCTTTCTCCTTCTCCCTCCATTTCTCTCTCTCTCTCTCTCTTTCCATCTGGAGTCTAGGTCGCCTCTCTCTCTCTCTCTCTCTCTCTCCAGCCTCTTCTTCTACCTGAGGAGAACCATCTAAGTAAATATTTTCCATCTCTTGGTATGATCTATAGTCACTGGTATACAGCCTAGTTTAGAACTGTGCTGCTCTTCTACGAATCTCCACAGGATCTGAGAGTACAGTACCAGACTTCAAGGCATGTATCCATCTGCTCTGACCATGTTTATGCTCTAAACCAAAGAAAAATTTGGACAGAGAGTACATCTGTGTCACGTTCTGAAAAGGAGAACACACCAGAGCCCCCTGTGCCTTTACCCCAAGCAGGTTGGCTAGTTTTTGTTTTGTTTTTTTTACTTTAAGAGCCTCAATATGCTCCACTACAAATTGTGGAACCCAGCTGTTGGGAAGGGGCAGAGCCACGCCCCCAGACATGACACAGCCACGCCCCCAGACATGGTGCTGTTGTGACTAAGGAAGGCTTTACCTTCTCACTCTCTCAGCCTGTCTGCTTCATTCTGTCTATCACTATGAGTTTCTTGAGCAAAATCTACATCATTTCCTTTAAATTTGATTAATTGAAAAAAATGTGTTCTTTTATTCACATCCCTGGACCCATTAAGTGTTGCCACACCACACACACTCATTTTGAAAATGAACATTAAATCTAAACAAAAAAGTGACACAAAAATTAAGCAATCTTCTTACCTTCATCGTTAAGTTGCAGGTTTAGATCAGTAAAACCTTCCTCCTATAAATTGCTTCTCAAACACTGAAAAGACTGTATAAATCCTGCCAGATCTGGAAAGTCCTCTTCCACCTGAACCCCTTTTGCATGTTTTGTATTTTCCAAGAATGTTCTGATCATTTTCAAAGTACCCATTTCTTGAGGTCCACAGGGCTGTTAATACAAGGAAACGTTTCTTTCCTGATATCATTCTGACACACAGGTAAACAGGAATGGAAAAGACCTCCTGCAGCTCTGTCAAAATCTGGGTCTGTACATTGTCAACAGTAGGTTATGAGGAGACTCTTTGGGGAGATCCACCTTTTGCTCACCTCTTGGCAATACAGTGGATTACATGATAACAGTACATTCTCTCTCAGTACATTCATTGTAAAGCTACTAACCCCTCTGTCTGATCACAGCCAAATCACTGTGTTCATTAATAGGACAGAGACTAACAGTGCTGCATCCACACTGACCAGTAAGCTGTTTAATACCAGGAGACGATACAGATGGGCCCAAAACAGCACAGAGGAGTTTCAGAAACCAATCAACTCTCAAGAAATTCAAACACTTTTACACACATTTCTTGAACACTCTTAATAAATCTAAATAAGAAGAATTGGCTTTTCAAAACACATATTGGATAACACATGTTAAATCACTTTACAATCAATTACTCAAAAATACAAGACCTGAACAAAAGCATATAACTGAAAAATTTAATATATTAGAACGACCAATAAAAGATTTCTATTCTTAAAACCAAAAAAAAGAAAGTGTGTCTGATGGCATTTGAAATGAAATGATTAAACACACAAGTAAAAAATTCCTGAAAAAGACCAAAACCATCATTTTCCAAAAAGAGCCAGATCTCAGGCAAACACACGACACAAGTTTCACATTATGGACACAAACACTTGAAACCTGTACAAATTATAATTACTCAGGATTAAAGATTAGTTCAATGGGAAACTTCAATCCAACAGCCAGTCAACTGAAAGAGAAAGCAAGCAGGGCATTCTATGCAATCAAACGTCAAATTCACATGCAAATACCAATTCAAATTTGGCTCAAAATGTTCCAGTCTATCATACAACCAATTCTGCTGTATGGTTGTGATGTGTGAGGGCCACTTATAATGGAACAAACACACAGCTGGTTCCCTCACACAGCAGGTCCCCTCACACAGCTGGTCCCCTCACACAGCAGGTCCCCTCACACAGCTGGTCCTGACACTGAGTTCATTAACAGACACTAACACTGTAACACACAAGGAACAGTCTGAAATACAATCAATCAGACCAAACCAAATGATAACACTACAAAAGCTAAACTACATTACCCGTTGGAACACACAAACACAAGCTCAAAGCAAAATGCACTGTTATCTGACCCTAAAATGTCAGTACACTGTAGCAGACTACCTGTACAAAGTGAGTGACATTAAACAGAGAAACACGCTGACAAAGTACAGACTCAGGGAACACAGCCTGCCCATCCAGACCAGCCAATATAAGTCATGCAGTCTGCAGAAGAGCAGAGACTCTGTCAGCAGTGTAAAAATGACACTGTAGAGACAGAGCTGCACTTCCTCACTGAATGTGAAACATTCAGTCAAACACAACAAATTTACTTCACAAAATTTGAGATGACCGACCCCAACTCTAAGTATCTATTGAACACGGACAAATTGTCCATCCTATTGGGCGAAAAGAAAGCAGCGCTTTAACTGGACAATATACAGCTCCAGAAAAAAATAAGAGACCACTCCAATTGTTTCTTAAATCAGCATCTCCACATGTACAGCAGCCCTTCCATTCAAGTGTTTGTTGAAATCCTTCACAGACACACCTCATTCTACTTAATGAGATGCTGAATAGGTGATCAACTTAATTACAGCTATAATAGTGTACATGCCAGCAGTGTTGAATCGCACAACGATGTCAGAATCTGGCACAATTTAACTGTGGAACTAGGTGGAGAGAATCTGACTAGCAGTACATTGGTAAGGTTTGATGCATATCCCAAGATAAGTCATCAAGCCTTGAATAAAGATATAGGGTAAGAGAGCAAAATTATGTAATTCTTCAAAGATGAATACTAAACGTACAATTCTGGCAAACCATGTCAATTACAATCCATTATACTGGTGTGTTTATTTGCTTCACTGGAAGACAACGAGTGACTTGTGTTTGGAACATAGTCTTCCTTCCCAAAGTTATACTGACTTCTTATACTGACATTTTTTAAACATGTACAGACAGTTTTATTCCCTGGAAAGTAACATATAAACACACAGACAGACACACACACAAACACACATATATCAGATATTTTGTCAACTTTCAAATATAAAAGGCACAGCACTATTTTCAAATATAACAGTGTACTGTTTTTATTTTAGTTCTGCACAAAGAGCATACAGCATGTATGTGTATATACGTGTACACGTGTGTGTTCAACTGTGTTATACACAATGCTGCAGTGGCCTGCTCTGCTTCAGCTTGCTCTTTACTGTGCTACACTTGACAGAGAGCTTTTCATGCTGCCTCTTGAGAATGTCTATTTGGCTCTGCAGGTCCTCGCATGCATCCTTCACCTTCTCAAAATCCTGGAGCAGCTTCTTGTTTCTCAGCAGGCTGCAGCGCTGGAACAGGCGCAGATTGTCTGCACGCAGCTTGTCTTTAGTTATCATTACCCCTGCCAGAGCTTTCCGCTTGTTGCCGATCATTGCCTTTATCTTGGCCAGATTGGCTAGTTTGGCCTGGATCTCCAGCTCCACAAAGTTGATCGTTTCTTTGAGATGTGACTGGAACTGAGAGTGGAGTTACACAATACTGAGATTATTTTCTATGCCTTTAAGACTCTACTGTACAATACATCTTCCCCTCCTACTCCGTGGCAATAAATTTACTGCATTTTCAGTTTTAAATGGGGGCTCAAAATTTCCAAGTTTTGTGGTGAGATTTATGGGATGGGTCTTGTTATGCTTTCAAGTCTACTTGACAGTTCCATGGCTATCTAAAAAATCAACAGAAGTTGCACCCACATTAGTCTTAATCTACTGAGTTTAATAGGACGTCATACCTCTCTAGTGCTGGTAATTCCTTTCTTTATTCGAATAACCTCCTCTTCATACTCCAAGATCATAGTCTTATAATTCTCATTTTCAAATTTCAGTTTTTCAGCCTTTGTCCTCTCCTCCAGTTCTCCAATAGCTTCTTCCCGGCTTTGTACCCTCATCTGCAGCGCAAGGTTCCGTATTTTTGCAGCAGTGAGCTTATTCTCCGTCTTCTGCTCAGCTGCAAGGAGCCGTTTCACCTCAACAAGAGCTGCCCGCTTCCCCAGCCGCCGGGCGAGAGCCGCAACGACTACTTCTTGCATCATCATGATGAAGGCTTGATATTCACAGTCCCACTGCTTCTTCTTCTCCTGGCACCGGGGCCGGAGTTCTTCAACATGCTGCTGGTAGAGCTGTGATTTGCACTGCCACTGCAACTTTAGGTCCTCTAGAATTTTTAGCTGGTCCTGGTAGCCATGGCGACTCCGCCTTGTACACACAGGCATTGGCACGTTTTCCCTTTCCAACCAGTCAGCTATTATCATCTGCTGCTCGCTCTTCAACTGGCAGAGTTCATCCCTTTCTGACAGGAGGCTCTGCAGAAGCACTTGGTGTTCCTTATACTCAGCTTCAAGATTATATCTCTCCATCTCCAGCTGCTCTTTGGAAGCTTCAATGTCAAGACATCCATCCAGACCAGTCTTCTGCAGCTGCTCATATGAACCTAAATTTACGGGGCAGAGTTATACTAAAGAATCATCCAGTACTATTAATTAACAGATGGCAACAGCTAATTTTGCCATCTTGAAATTGAGCTATGTTCAGATGAGAAGGCTCAGTTTAAAAATATATTACGACTCTTCATATGAAACCATGTGTTAAAAACCAACAGGAATTAATTGCCATGTAATTTTCTCTAGAATGTATAGACTTTATAGTTCTTTACCTTTTTTTTCTCTGAAATGGTAGTGGATGGCTACCATTGATTGGAGGTAGAACAAGTGGAGCAAAATGTGTGCTGTCTCTAGTTTCTGGACTGTGCACACCCACATCAAGAGCCTAAACAAAGTATACAAGGTATTTTTCACACAAGAATTTACATACTGACACACAAGCACACATAACCATACACAACCTTCCATCATAGCCAAACAACCTTTTATTAAAATGTTCTAAAAATGTATTTCTATTTGTTTCATTCTAGAGGCACCAGTACAAACATTTTTAAGGTATACCATACAATTTAAAGATTCAAAATCACATGCTCCTTCATTTCAGCGTTTAAATAAAATGTGTATACACGTACCTGAACGTTGTTTGCTTTCTGAGCACTGTGGTTTGGTCTTATTGGTGGCAGCTTTGTGCAGCCACCTTTCCTCTTTTCTAAATCTACTGACACCTCTCATCTTTTGATGTGAATTCTAAAGGTCAGTAAGCCTAACGACTGATTATAATTGGAGTGTGGACAAACACTAGCTAGCTACAAATCACTTACACAGTAGCGTGTGATTGTCTGCGCCAGTACCCGCTCCTATTGTGTTAACAGCTTTATGAATATTAATGAACTTTCCGCCGCTCTCTCCACCCCCGGTATGAAAGCTTCCTTCCTATTGGCTGTGCCAGTTCTCTGTATGACGCAGAGGTCTTTTGAACATTCCTAGTGGTTTTAGAAGAAACCCTCTGATACACATAGAAATAGAAATAGAAACAGAATTTACTGCTGTGTATACACTATATTCTAAATACCTACTGCTGTGCAGAGTGTAACGGGCAGTAATTTGTCTGCTGTCCCTTTCAGTTGTGTTTTACGGAAAATGCATGTGCATGAATGCCACACAGGAGAAGACTTTTTTTTGTACTGTACATGACGGACCTTACTGGACCCAGTGATTCTTTTGTCCTTAATTTCATTTCTCTGTTAATGTGTTTATGAGCTTTGGACGTTTCTACATTTCATGTATGCACTGTCAACAGGATTCCAAGAGCAAGCCTCTGTCACGTAATGAATAAACCGGCAAGATTATTGCATAACTGAGTTGAGTCTGACTCGCGTCTCCTCCACGTGCTTCACAGGCTTCTCTCTACCAGTGCCAAAGCTCTTTGCTAATCTGGGTTGGAGCATAATTTAAATAGGACTAACTCCAAGCGTTACAAGAGGCACCTTGTGGTTGCATAGTTAGAGTCCATGGTCCATTCTGCCGCCATCCACATTTCTACACATTTTCTAGCCCTTTATCAGTGGTTTGCTTCTGACCAAACGACTGCAGTTGCCAAGATATTTTGGGTGGCTGACCACTCTGCAGTGACAGTGACATGCAGGAAAACTCCAGCCACCCTGCTGGGCACGACACACTTGCAACACTCACTATCTCAGTGCCTCCACTGTGCCGATGCTTTGAAAGTATATGTTCCATGCTAATAACCCTGAAAAATGTACAACTTATTTAATTAGTCTACTATTGCATATTGAAGATTACACAGTGCATGGGTATGCTCAAATGAAATGTGGCCAGAGTTCCTCAGTGTATTTTTGATTTATGAAGATTCATGAAGAGTAACATTGACATCTCAGGAAATGTTTGAGATATCATGCTTGTCCCTGGTCTAATTCTCTCACAAGCAAATATATTAATAAAGCAGAACTAAAGCAAAGGCAGAATTTTTGGAACTGTTACTGAAAGACAACAGAGTAGCATAGAAGGATAGAAGAAGAACATCACAGAAAAAATAATGCACATATCACTAGCCTAAGACCCTTTAAACACAAGAAATGCTGAGAGCTAAAACTAATATTTCCATATTTTGTTCATTTATTGCCTCATCGAGAAACAGTCCAAGACATACATTATCCTACAACACCATGCATTATTCTCCATGACAATGGATTTTCAGACACATGGCCATATTAACAAGGCAAAATGATGGCCAAACAGGACTAAAACAACAGCAAATTATGAATATTGTTCAGCTTGCGCATATGGGACTATAAAATGATTCTGGCACTAGGCATTTGTTTATGACTCAGAGGCTTCTGATTTGTTTAAATAATCAGCAGATTTTTGTGTCACATGACACTTGATGAAATACAAAGTCATTGCTTCAATTATGCATTTACACACCAGTAAAAATGATTATATATATATATATATATATATGAGAGAGAGAGAGAGAGAGAGAGAGAGAGAGAGAGAGAGAGAGAGAGAGAGAACACTGCAAAGGTGAAAGAAGACCTCCACTTTTATTCAGTACAAGAACGTTTTTGTTTTTTTGTATTTTGTAAAATCCATTTTATTAAACTTAGTGGTGGACATCTCAGCATTCACAACTCCTCATAAATACTAAACGTTAAAGTACTTCATGTTTGTCATTGTTAAAGTATTTCCACACTTTTTGCCTCTACAGTTGAATGTCATGCTATTTAAAAAACAAAATAAACATTAGAAGATAGTTCTTCTTGAACGTACTGAGTAGAGCTCAAGTCAGCAATCACCAACATTATTTCGTGTAACGTTGCTGCTGGCCCGAGTGCCGCAGGGCGCGGGGCAGGACGCACAGACTCCCTTGTGTTTGTGAAACATTTATTAACATTAAACACGGACAACACAAGTGCCACTCACATACAAATATAGCAGTGAACAGTATTAAACATTTAACATAATACGAAAACGGTGTCACATCCATAACTCGGATTAACGACAGGAGACATTAGATTTTGCGCGGGACTGGTAGGACATACTGCAGTGGGGAGCCAAAGGCACTTTTATCCAAGCAGAAACGGTCTTTGCTATGATTGAACCGTACACAACACACAAACAGCGGCACAAACGTAAGTACACAACGTGGCAATCTGCAGAATTCTAGCTGTTAGCTGGTTAGCTCTTTGTAAAATTTGAAAGTAGTTGTAACTGGATATTTGAACATTTTTAGGGAGGTTTTTCAAAGGCTTGAACGAGCTGTGTGTAGGTTATGTTAGCGATACAGCAATGCTAGCGGGCTAAACCATCTGGCTAACCTTAGCTAACCTAGTTAATCTAGCTAACCCTAGCTAACCTAGCTAGCTAGTTGGGATAACACTTTTGTTAAATGACTGCCTAATCCAGTGGTCACCAACCTTTTCATCGATAAACATAATATCATATTCTGAATTATGAGCAAATTAGACATGTGAGATCGACTTGATAGATAGACTGGTTGGCGACCAGCGAGCTAAACCATCGATAAGGGTGCTGTAGCTAGCTAACATTATTTCTTCCATCAGTGCAGCTTGATTTTCATTACGGTTCTTTGTAAAATTGCTAAACCTTTATTTACTAGTTAGGTGTCCAAGTTCAACACACGCAAAGGCTGGGACACTTCTAAGAATGTGGAAGAGCGCAGGGAGCAGGTCAGCAGCTTCTTTTAGAAGGAACTCCTTTAGAATTGATTTATCCTGACTACAAAAACAACTGCTCCCCATGTCTGTGTAATTTCAGTCTAGTTGGTTGGGTTTATTATTTAGCCAAGAGTGAAATAATAATGAAATTTACAGTATACTTTTACATCACCATATTGTTTTTTATAAACAGTGAACACTATACATGCAAATACAAGAAGTATTCAGATTTCTTTTCAGCGGGAGTTTATAGTGCTTAGTGCTATGTTTATTTATGAGGGATATGGGGACCCTAGCTGGGATTTTCAATATATGAAGAATTCTTGGCAGACCTGGAATAAGGCCAAGCCGGTGTGGGACAAGGCACATGGTGTAAAACTCAATAAGACTCCTGGGACTGAAATAGCTGTTTTTGCTGCCACACAGCTGAAAGGATCTCCTCCTCCACTTGTGAAGCATGCACTGATAAGACAGGCTACTGCTCAGGCAGATGTTTCTGTTTCGAAGGCCACACACACATCTGAGCTGAAGCAGGAAGTTGAGAGGGGGACTTCTGGAGGAGGAGTGGACGACAAGCCACACCCGCCCTCTCTACTAACCTCGCCTCTCTACGGCAGGTTGAGACTTCGGAGCATGGCTCCAGCCACCCTGTGAATATTTCTGCTCTATTCATGATGCTGGGTGAGAAACTGTGTAGAGTTATGCCTCCTAACATGACTGATATTAAAAATAGGCGGCTATCACATTTTTGTAGATGGCCCATGTTTTAAACCGTCTGACTCTGAATTTCCCTGTGGTTATTCTGTCTGCTCTCTGCCTAACCTCATTTGGGAGGCTTACTCTCTCCCTTATAGGTCTGCTCAAGCAGTTGAGCTGATGGCGTTTACCAGGGTCTGCCATCTACTCCGGGATCAGGTTGTCACCATCTACACTGATTCCCATTATGCGTTTGGGGTTGCTCATAACTTTGTTAAGATTTGGCACTCCAGGGGGTTCCGCACCTCGGACGGCAAGACCATTTCTAATCCAGGACTAGTGTCTGCACCTTTGTCTGCATGTACACTACCAGCTCAGCTAGCTATCGTTAAAGGTCAAGGGTCATGACTCAACCTTTGAGTCTGACACGGCCACTGGCAATGCCTTAGCAGACGAGACCGCACGTTGGTCAGCTGTTAATGCTCCCTCATGCCCGTACACTATATCCTCGATGTGTGAAGCTATCACCATTTTTTCTCATTGCTTTGTGCTGAATAATATCAATGTGCGTTTCTTACAAACTCAGGGTACACAACAGGACTGCTCTCACTGAGTTGATTAGGGCTGTAGTCCTGATTAAAATGGTCTAATCCGTGACCTGGAGGGGCATGTCACCGTTCCTAAATCTATTTTTGCCATTTCTTGTGCATCATTTTCATGGGATTTCACATCGCACAAAGGGGGTGATGGCTAACATTCAAAAACAGTTTTGTATACATATAACTGTAAAACTCCTCCTAGATTGCTGTTTAACTTGTGCCAGAAGCAACCAAGGTAAAACACAAGCCAAATATGATACTTTACTGGCTCCTGAATATCCCTTTCAGTCAGTTGGAAGTACTTGCTAGTGATTGTAGACAGGTTTTCCAAGGGGACTGATGTGTTTCCTTGTTCTAAGGAAGACGCCCGCACTGTGGTTAAAATCCTAGCCAAGGAGATAATATTGAGGTATGGTGTGCTTTGGGTAATACATTCAGATCAGGGACCATGTTTCATTTCTAAGGTAACTCAGAAACTATGCACCTACCTAACTATTGACTGGAAGTTTCACATCTCATGATGGAAACAGGAAAGAAGTAGATAGATCTACTGCCAGCAGTGTTGTGTGAGATCAGAATGACACCCAATGCCGCCACCAAATTTTCTCCATTTGAGGTCATTTTTGATAGACTCCGTCTCTGCTTATCAGCCATAATGTAACTGCTTGACCGAGGGCTCCTCACCCGAGGTCATCCGCTCCCTCTTCTTGCATATTTTACCCCTCCCTTTCTCTTTCGCTCTCCCTATCTCTCTCTACACACGCAAGCAGCTCATGGCTGGGTCATGCTGACTGCATCTAATCTTTACTAACCTGCTTCTTTCCTGTCTACGTAGACCCTTAGAACATTCCTCATTTTTCCCCGTCATCCTGTAGATTTAGATAGTAGATATAGGACACATATATACTCTGTGCTTTCCTCAATAAAGTGGAACTCTTTTGATTCACTTCATCCTAATCCAGATTACAGAATAATCCACACAGTCATAGCCATTTCACCTATTGATATCCAAAGAGCAGAAGTTAGAATTCAACACGCCTTTCATCCCACTGGAACTTATGCTAACTGCATTTAGATTTAAAAAATTGACCAAAATGATTCCTCTTTCATTAAAATAGTCACATCCGTGTTCAGGGAATTCTTGCATCCCTACGGGACTCCCTGGAAGTTCAGGAAACGCGTGTAAGAGCCCTGCTGTTCACACTGCCTTGTGCAACCCTAGTCATATATTTCTATCAACAAAAATACAAAACAAAACTCCCCAAAACTGCAAACCATCCTAAAACAATAAAACTGTTCTAGGTAGAGTTGCAATTTAGCGATTCAAGATCGATCAGTTTCACTCCTTGGTTCTGTGTTTTTTTGCACCTATAAGGCTTGTCTTGTACATATGTTTGTTGGTGGAGTTTTGTGTTTACATTGCTTGTTTTACACTTGTTTATATGTATTTTTCTGTCATTTAGGCATCTGATAAAGTGAAAAAAATGAATCTACAAAACCAGACTGAGTCGATCTACTAATAGGTGGTAGCGTTGTAACACTGACAGTGATAGAAAAGAGAATTTTTTTAAAACCAGAATGTATTTTTCACGTTACATTCCATATTACATAAAAAATAAATTTACTTCAGATCTCAAGGCAGAGCTGTCTACTGTATGGCAAATAGTGAATTGTTAATACAGAGATTTAATTAAGTATTGAACTCAGATCATTCATATTGGCTGAATGAACCTTTCACTTTTTTGTCATGTCTAGCTGCCTAACTATCACGTGTGTGTGTGTGTGTGTGTGTGTGTGTGTGTGTGTGTGTTTACAACGGTCTTCCAGGTGCTGATGAAACGCATCAAAGACATGGGCAAGTACAGATCTGTTACCATGTTAATCATTGATGAGGAAGAGGAAGGGATCGAGGCAGTGAGTGCTGTGCTGCGATTGGATCTTTGTACTGAAACCAAACCGCATGGATTGTGATTCGCTCATGATAAAAATTTAGATTATTCTAGAGTTCTAGCCAGAATACGTGTTTGGCTGTTGTTAGTACACAGTGTTTATTCTTTAAGCAGGGTATTTGGAGTTACCTGAGTTAGCTGAGGATGTGCGTTATACTCTGCACAGATCACTGGCCTGCTTCCACACACCGGAGTGAGGTGTGAAGGGCTTGGTAATTACCTGATGAGTTTAGGAAGGTGTGTTGGCCTAGATGAAGTACAGTCATATGCAGACCAGGGGTCCTGTGGGCTGGACCTGGAACCTGCTGGTGTGGCTTCGCCTGGGGTGCCCTTGCCTGGTGTAAGCAGTTGCATAGTTCCACATGTCCTTCAGATGTAGTGGGATTGCCTCCCTGTTGTGATGTGACCAGTTGTCTGATGTGATACACTTGTGATTGCTTTGAAATACCTGAAAGATTCAAATTCATACATATCAACATTATAATGAATATTGTAGTAATTGATTTGATTCCTTTTTTTTCTAAAAGGGAATATTTAAAACAATAAGTGATGTGAACGTTGTAATTGGCTGCTTCTTCCAGAGGGAGGTGGCAGACTGTTATACTCAGAATGCAAAAGTAATTGAGAAACAACTAGAGAGGAAAGAAATGAGTAAGAAAAGACTGCAGGAACTGGTGAGACCCCACACACATACACACACAAAAGAAAAGAGCTGGTGAGAACACACACTTTCTGACAGTCATGCTCACAAAGATAACCAAATAAATATACCCACCGTCTCCCTCACACGGTGGAACACACCTGACTATCAGGCGAGGGTAAAAGCTCTCGTGTAGAACTGAGGGGAAAATTTGTCTGATTAGGTGAACAGCACAGGCTGTGTGTTCCACATGAGACTGCGTTCACACGGCATGTTCAGTGTGTTATATATAATGAAAAACACCTTTGTGGTGTGTTAAATATAATGAAGTGTGTAGATATTCAATGCGTGTTGGTGTGGCACAGTGTGTGTTTTAATGTGTACATGTTCTGTGTGTGTGTGTGTGTGTGTGTGTGTGTGTGTGTGTGTAACTGCTTTGCTCTTTTTCTTTTTTTCAGCCTGAACTAGAAGCTAAGAAGGCAAAGATGAAGGGAACCCTTATTGATAACCAGTTCAAATAGTGCGTGTGTGTGTGTGTCTGTGTCCTGGTCACGTTGGGCCAGCTGTGTTCTGATGAGACACATGATCAGAAACAGAAATGACAAATTAGTAATATGTGTAAATATCCGCCCCCTTAACCGCGATGCGTCAGAGGTGAGAACCGCGTTTTACTGCAGCACATTTGATGTTTGTCCTAAATGTGCAGCCTGTGTTTTTGTGTGTGATAACATGAGAGAGGAGGAATTTTTCTAAGACAGCTGGAATTTTTGTACATGTTGTGGTTTGTTTTTTTTTGTTGTTTTTTTTTTACATTTATTTTTCCTTTTAATAAAGTTTTACAGAGACTACTCTACCTCCTGATGGCTGACATCATGATGTTTTACTTACCTGTCCATCTACTGGTCTGCTCTTAATACCATAGAAACATTGTTGCTGAGCATGTCACTGGTTCAGACCCCAGACTGGGCGGAGCTGCTGGTGAGGATGATGGGAGATTATGGGATTTCACATCCCCAGTGCCAGAGTCCTGGCCGAGAAACGAGGAGCTTCTGGAAGGTTCCGCCATCAGTATCTTGGCCCCATTAATCTGGAACCCTGGGAATCCCACCTGCTAGTCAGGCATAATCAGAGGGGAATTATATTCAAAGTGGAAAAAAATAGCCATTGTTCTGGTTTTAGTTGTTTATGAATATTTCAGGATTATTCGGTTATTAGATTAAGCAAATATTATAGTCATAATAAGGGAATATTATTATTATATTGAATTATTACATCAGAAATCCCTGTGCTTTGACCTCCCTGATCTTCAGTGGGAATAACAATCTTTACATTACCAACAGGACCACACTCGATAAAACCAAGGCTCTGATGATTGTGTGTGCGCGCGTGCACATGCACTGCCAGTATTGTATAGCATAGTAAGTCCACTCAAACACTGCATGAGGCATTTATGAGGTCAGTAAATGTGTTTATTATTCAAAACAGTGAGTTTTACTATATTTTGATTGTCTTAATACTGAAGTATATAGTTAAAACTAATGGAAATACAAAACAGCAGATTATAATAAATAATCACCTTTTACTGGAGCAAAAGTCATACATAGTGTCAATACCGGAGGCTAAAAGGCAACAAACAGCTCAGCTAACGATAACCACATGTTTGAGCTAATGTTAGCTAGCTAGTTAGCTAGCTAGCTAATATTAGATATGAAATGCCTAAACCCTACCGTTAGTTAACAAGCTAGCTAGCATTAGCATAGTGAACTAAATACCCAAACTGACGTCCTCTGTGGTTGCTGCTAAACACAAAGTCTGGGAATTGTTTTTCTCCTACCACTGATAGCTAGCTAGGCAGGACAGTTAGCTCATTCAAATAAAGGCTACTCGGCTCTGGACCTCGATATTCTCTCCGTGGTTACGACAACGGCTACACTTTCCCCAAAACCGACGGCGCACAATTTCAATCATTTCTAATCTCCCGGTTTCATGAGGATGGAAGGGAAAACTTATCCGATATTCTGCCATGATGCGATCAAAGTGTTATAACAGAAAACTGCGCTGTGCACTAAAATATATATACTCGCTATGTGGCGTCATAATAGACTTGGTTGCCCCAACAGCAGCCATTATGAAGTAGGCAGCAGGGAGTGCTGTGAAACTGTATTAATATTCATAAAACGGCCAATCATGATATTAACACATTATTCACAATAATTAACAAGACAGAAGGAACATTCTTGATTAATGTCGTCTTGAAAGCCTTGTACAGACTATGTCATATGGTTAAAAAGCTATAATAACAAACCAGACTGCGGTACATGTCAGATATAATAACAATAATTTAAACAGGAGTACATAAAATTCTTAAGAAGTAATATGGGCTAACCCATATAATTAGTATCATAATGGGTAATGTTTGTCCATGACACATGAATTGGAATAATACCATTAATTGATAATAAATTACTTCTAATTAATTATTGACAGAAAAGTAATCCACATAGCTGTTCTATAGCTGAGCTTATATTCAGTTATTCAGCTTATATGGTCAGTTCTCATTTGGTTGCCATCATTGCATTTCTAGTCCAATCTCATTTCTTCTCTGTGTTTGGTTACTCTTGCTGCATGTTGCTTTCCTTGTTTAGTTCTGTATCTTAGTGCTCAATATTGTTTGTCTTTATGCTCACCGTTATGTTTTATTATTGTTGCTCTGTTAGTCTTTCTCTAATTTTTTATTCCCTCGTTGCCTATTTCTCGCCATCACCCTGTTATCATCTTATTTTTCTGTTAGTCTGTTTGTTCTTCATTCTATTCTTTATTGTTAGTCTGTGTTGATTATTATTAAATGTATTATTTGTTTATTCTAGTCAATCAGTTTGGTTTGTTATGGCGTCGTCACTTCGCACGTGTGTATGCTCTCCACCCCCCTCCCGCGTTACACCTTGATGACTCGCCGAAAAAGCCCATTCACAGGAGACATGTTCATCGACCTCTTCAACAGATTCCCTGTGAGAGAAAACACACACACCACTTTCACAAACAGCCTCACATACAAAGGGGTACCACACACAGACATATAAATTCAGCACATACTCAAAACATGCAAAAACACACATTTGTTCATATTTGGTACCTACAGAATTGAATCTATTCTGGTCTTATTGTTGAGTTACTGTAATATAATAACATTCATGTTCTCCACCTGCATCTGCTGGTGATGGCGCTTTTAGAATAATGTTACACAAGAGGGTTAATGCTCTACATAACAGTAGTGTAGTGGGTTAGCCACCTTAGCCAGTGCTGAACAGTGTTGTTGAAATGTGAGTTCTCACTAATGCCTTTATACTAATGAATATGTGGTTTATGCAGTAAATAAGTTAATTGGTGAAAAAAGTACTAATCCCTTTCCCTTTTGATTTCATTGCGTGGGACAGCTAGTCTATTTAATGTTTTCAGGGGAGAGTTTTACTAAAGCTTGGAGTGTGAGGGAAAACGAGATAATAATTAGATAGTACGCCTAATCACTAGTGGACTATAGTAGAAACACATTATCCTGAGTACACAGGAGAACCTAGCCTTCATAATCATTATAAATAGTTGTGCAGAGGAAAACGAACTCACCTTACCTACAAGGCAGTAGTTAAGAGGTAGGGGGCTCTACAAGAAGAAAATCTGACATTCTTCCATTAGTGCTTATAAATGGAATGTAATACATTTTCAGTGCAAAAATATACCTGCCTGTAAATATTTTACAAAACCTCTCTAGCTTTGTCTGATCATAATTAAAATATACTGTATTTAGAAACAAAGGTAAGACAACAGTGGTAAAACATTCAGTGATTGGAAGTTTATCATAATGAATTGCTGGCTGGTCACATTACCCAAAAAGTTGGGTGTTTTGTTTTTTAAATAAACACCCTGCTGTGACACAGCTCACAGGTGATGGTACTAATCCTCCCCAGAAAGCAAGACTTAGAGAATGTGTGTGTCCAAGTTGAAACCTAAGAGATGATTGCCCCTTTTCTAAATGTATTTCTACTCCATAAAAAAATATTTTGTTTTACACAGACCAAGGTGTCATGTTCCCTTCAATAGTTGTTACAAGGCACTTTTGATCATTTTAAGAAATGTTGATATGGAAATATCTAAATACTGTTTGCATTAGTGATAAAAGTGGGATTGATTATTTTATCACCCAAACAGTGTGTGTGTGTGTTTGTAAAAGCTGATATCTATCCGTAAAGCATCCTTGAGTCTGAGAAATATATATAAATGTATATATTATTATGTAACTAATAAGAAGAAGAGGAAGAAGGAGGAGGAGGAGGAGGAGGAAGAGTCTACTCTGATGTGCAGGATCCCCTCCACTAGAACTTCATGTAGGAGATGTTCTATTGTACAATGTACAATCAGTGTAGATGGACCACACACAGGTGATGTATTTTCTGTTTATTAAGTTACTTAAAACAATAAGAACGGTTCATATTACTGGTCAGTAAATGCGTTTATTATTCAAAACAGTGAGTTTCACTATATTTTCATTGTCTTAATACTGAAGTATATAGTTCAAACTAATGAAAACAAAACAGCAGATTATAATAAATACTCACTTTTTACTGGAGCCAAAGTCATGTCGGTGTCTGTGTTCTTTCCTAAAACGACAGCAGACTTATAAGCAACCAAAAATCACACAGATAGAAACATAAAGAAAATAAAATCTTGCTATTTGATTTACACATGAGGTTACCTGAGAGTATCCTGAACATGACTGTGCTCAGGCAGGTTAAAGTCTTACCTTCTACGGTGACCCTAAAGGTGAATACAATCTCCTTATTCCTGATGTCCCATATGATGTAAACGCCACTGTCAGACTCTTTCAGCTGCAGACTGGAACTGAATGACACTCTCTGTTCATACTCAGAGACACACTGACCTGACTGCGTTTGGACTGGGGTCACTAGTCCTGTTAATAAACATCTCAACTGGCACTGAGATGGGAACAACCAGGATAAGAGATTCTCCAGGATTAAGCTGCCTGGAAACCTCAGGAGCAGCAAGGACACACACACACAGATAACCACCACATGGACTTACCTTGTTTTTTATTCTCCATTTGCAAATAATTAGTAAGGAAAATAAAGGAGGACACTTACCCTCTATCCATAGACACACAGCACAGATCCCTACACCATCAGCATATAATTTAACATAATTTTTCCATCAATGACTGATCAGGTGAAATAAGTCAGCATGAAAATAACAAAACGCCCAGGTCTGACTGGCAAGTCTGTGTTAACACTAGCTAGTTAGCAAACACTACCTAGCTAGCAAAGTATTGACCAGAACATTTCCTGCTTGTATATTAATCCAACGAGTCAGGTTTTTCTAAATTTGTTTTTAAAGATTTGCTTCGCTTGGTATGTAGTGTATCTCAAGGAAATCAAAGCAATTTTGTTCATTTGTACTGGAATAAAAACCCTTTTATGCTGAACGACGTTAACTCGCTGTTAATGGAACTGTACTGTTAGCAGATAGCTAAGTTACACAGCATTAAATAGTAAATCTACTAGTATTTGTGGCCTTCACAAATACTTGATGAAGTTGTCGATGCCTTGTCTGTCATCTTTGGACTGAAGAATCTACATGTCATCAGCAGACAGCTTTATAAATCACAGAGACAACACATTACTGTGGTGACCCGCTTCAGGTAAGCGGTGTAACGGAATTAAACGTGAATGACAGACGGAGAAGTTCGCACGGTATACACACACGACTGCAGCCCTGAGAAGCGGGAGCTTTGGAGACTATATTTTCATTCATCTTAGGGCCAAGTCACTTTATTCCATTTTTTAAGTAAGTGAGAAGTCAACAAATTTACAACTGGACTCCCCCCAAATTAATATACAGTACTCGATGTCAGTGGGTGAATACAATACACAGCGCCTCCATTTTGGAGGTAACTCAAACTCCTTTTACAAGTATCCCAGTAGTGCACCGTGATGATAAAGACTTAATATTCATACATGCACCGTACACGTCGCTATATATGTCTGAGAACAGAGTTCAAAGTAAGCTAAATATCAAGCATAGTTTCAAATAAAACGATAAAGGATTCTGGTACTTAATTTTCAAATGACGGTTAGAAATTCCAGATACCACACAATATAAGCATATATAAACCTGACATATGATAGATAATTTACACAGTAGCAGTTTCTACTTGAAACGTGTTACAAAGGGACCCTGTTGTTCTTCATTCGCCGCTATTCCGATATGCCTCTGCCTATAATTCCTGGTATTTGCACTGACTGGGTCTATGAAAGCAGGGAGCAGGCGTATGTGTCTGTCAAGGCTGTTGTGCGTTTGGAAGCGGTCTCAATGTCCAGTCTCTGCTCATCCCAGGAACTGCTACCATTACCAGCACATCAAAAATCCTTCCACTGTCTACATGTTGTAAACACCTTAAAGAGAATTTACATACTGAAACTTGTTCTATGAAATTTACGTGTTTATGGTGCCTTATTCTCTCTCTACATGTGTCTATATATCCTGTCAGATAGTGAGTGAAGTGACTGGTCTACATTTTACATCAGTACATCTTTATTTATTTCCACATTTTTTAAACATGGAACTAATTCTTCATAAAGGAGAGCATAAACACATCATCACTTGTGAAGTGTTTACTTTTTATTTTTTTAAACATGGAGCTTATCCTCTGTGAGAAAGAGCTCTGACACATCTTCTCCAGAGAGTTCGGCTTCTGGTGTAGATCTAAAACAAGGAGAAAGAAATACCATCAGAAACAAAATGGTGTTTAACATTCGCACTTTCTAAAAAGCAAACTGTTTTTCTCTGCTTCTGAAGAGCTACTTTTATGCACACCAGAACTCAAAGCTTGGTCTTCTTCCTCCATGGACTGTCATGCTACTAAATTCATTAAGAACATAAATATATAAAATAGACCACTACTTTACCTTCCTGACAGTTCTTGAGATCCTCCCCATTAGGTGATGTATCCAGTGTGTCTGCCTGGTCTTAGCTTCAGCCACACCAGATACAGTGGTCCTTACTGTTGTTGGCTTTGCAGATCCGGGGCCGTCTATGGAGGGACAGTAGAGGAACTGGGCCAGATCTTTCCTCTGAATAACCTTAACAAATGATAAAGCTCCTCCAAGCACCAGACCACCACTGATGAATGCTTGGTTCACATTCACATTTTTCCTGGCCTTAATTCTTCTGAGGAGCTCATCATACACAGCTTCAATGACTGAACTGTGGAACTTCTCAGGGAGGTCCATCCTATCCTCCACATGCACTCCAGTTGCACTGAACAAAAGTCCATGCACACATTCAGCTGCAGAGGTAAAATGGCCACTCCATGGTTCTGTCACCTGTGACCCAGCAATACCTGTACAGAATTCCTTTTGTACCTTCAGGAAAACTGTACGAAGACAGTGGCGTACTGCACAAAGTGAGACAGTAGGAACCCCAAAGTGTGTTGTGCTCGTTTGGGGTTCTGAGCCATATGAGGTTCTTTCATTGGTGGAAGCCGTTGATAATTTTACCTCGATCTTCTGTAACTCAGCATTACAAACACCAGTGTAAACAGAATAGTTCCAAGTCAAAAAAGCCGAAAAATCGAACGCCGTAAATCGGCGGGGCTACATAGTGAAAATACACAGTGTCAATACCGGAGGCTAAAAGGCAACAAACATAGCTCAGCTAACGATAACCACATGTTTGGGCTAATGTTAGCTAGCTAGTTAGCTAGCTAGCTAATATTAGATATGAAATGCCTAAACCCTACCGTTAGTTAACAAGCTAGCTAGCATTAGCATAGTGAACTAAATACCCAAACTGACGACCTCTGTGGTTGCTGCTAAACACAAAGCCCGGGAATTGTTTTCCCCTAGCACTGATAGCTAGCGAGACAGGACAGTTAGCTCATTCAAATAAAGGCTACTCAGCTCTGGACCTCGATATTCTCTCCGTAGTTACGACAACGGCTACGCCTTCCCCAAAACCGACGGCGCACAATTTCAATCATTTCTAATCTCCCGGTTTCATGAGGATGGTAGGGAAAACTTACCCGATATTCTGCCATGACGCGATCAAAGTCGTTATAACAGAAAACTGCCCTGTGCACTAAAATATATATACTCGCCATGTGGCGTCATAATAGACTTGGTTACCCCAACAACAGCCATTATGAAGTAGGCAGCAGGGAGTGCTGTGAAACTGTATTAATATTCATAAAACCGCCAATCATGATATTAACACATTATTCACAATAATTAACAAGACAGAAGGAACATTCTTGATTAATGTCGTCTTGAAAGCCTTGTACAGACTATGTCATATGGTTAAAAAGCTATAATAACAAACCAGACTGCGGTACATGTCAGATATAATAACAATAATTTAAACAGGAGTACATAAAATTCTTAAGAAGTAATATGGGCTAACCCATATAATTAGTATCATAATGGGTAATGTTTGTCCATGAGACATGAATTGGAATAATACCATTAATTGATAATAAATTACTTCTAATTAATTATTGACAGAAAAGTAATCCACATAGCTGTTCTATAGCTGATCTTATATTCTGGTCAGTTCTCATTTGGTTGCCATCATTGCATTTCTAGTCCAATCTCATTTGTTCTCTGTGTTTGGTTACTCTTGCTGCATGTTGCTTTCCTTGTTTAGTTCTGTATCTTCGTGCTCAATATTGTTTGTTTTTATGCTCACCGTTATGTTTTATTATTGTTGTTCTGTTAGTCTTTCTCTAATGTTTTATTCCCTCGTTGCCTATTTCTCGCCATCACCCTGTTATCATCTTATTTTTCTGTTAGTCTGTTTGTTCTTCATTCTATTCTTTATTGTTAGTCTGTGTTGATTATTATTAAATGTATTATTTGTTTATTCTAGTCAATCAGTTTGGTTTGTTATGGCGTCGTCACTTCGCACGTGTGTATGCTCTCCACCCCCTCCCGCGTTACACCTTGATGACTCGCCGAAAAAGCCCCCTCACAGGAGACATGTTCATCGACCTCTTCAACAGATTCCCTGTGAGAGAAAACACACACACCACTTTCACAAACAGCCTCACATACAAAGGGGTACCACACACAGACATATAAATTCAGCACATACTCAAAACATGCAAAAACACACATTTGTTCATATTTGGTACCTACAGAATTGAATCTATTCTGGTCTTATTGTTGAGTTACTGTAATATAATAACATTCATGTTCTCCACCTGCATGTGCTGGTGATGGCGCTTTTAGAATAATGTTACACAACAGGGTTAATGCTCTACATAACAGTAGTGTAGTGGGTTAGCCACCTTAGCCAGTGCTGAACAGTGCTGTTGAAATGTGAGTTCTCACTAATGCCTTTATACTAAAGAATATGTGTGGTTTATGCAGTAAAAAGGTTCATTGGTGAAAAAAGTACTAATCCCTTTCCCTTTTGATTTCATTGCGTGGGGCAGCTAGTCTATTTAATGTTTTCAGGGGAGAGTTTTACTAAAGCTTGGAGTGTGAGGGAAAACGAGAAAATAATTAGATAGTACGCCTAATCACTAGTGGACTATAGTAGAAACACATTATCCTGAGTACACAGGAGAACCTAGCCTTCATAATCATTATAAATAGTTGTGCAGATGAAAACGAACTCACCTTACCTACAAGGCAGTAGTTAAGAGGTAGGGGGCTCTACAAGAAGAAAATCTGACATTCTTCCATCAGTGCTTATAAATGGAATGTAATACATTTTCAGTGCAAAAATACACCTGCCTGTAAATATTTTACAAAACCTCTCTAGCTTTGTCTGATCATAATTAAAATATACTGTATTTGGAAACAAAGGTAAGACAACAGTGGTAAAACATTCAGTGATTGGAAGTTTATCATAATGAATTGCTGGCTGGTCACATTACCCAAAAAGTTGGGTGTTTTGTTTTTTAAATAAACATCCTGCTGTGACACAGCTCACAGGTGATGGTACTAATCCTCCCCAGAAAGCAAGACTTAGAGAATGTATGTGTCCAAGTTGAAACCTAAGAGATGATTGCCCCTTTTCTATATTTATTTCTACTCCATAAAAAAAAAATCTGTTTTACACAGACCAAGGTGTCATGTTCCCTTCAATAGTTGTTACAAAGGCACTTTTGATCATTTTAAGAAAGAAATGTTGATATGGAAATATGTAAATACTGTTTGCATTAGTGATAAAAGTGGGATTGATTATTTTATCACCTAATCAGTGTGTGTGTGTGTTTGTAAAAGCTGATATCTATCCATAAAGCATCCTTGAGTCTGAGAAATATATATAAATGTATATATTATTATGTAACTAATAAGAAGAAGAGGAAGAGGGAGGAGGAGGAGGAGGAGGAAGAGTCTACTCTGATGTGCAGGATCCCCTCCAGTAGAACTTCATGTAGGAGACGTTCTACTGTACAATGTACAATTAGTGTAGATGGACCACACACAGGTGATGTATTTTCTGTTTATTAAGTTACTTAAAACAATAGGAACGGTTCATATTACTGGTCAGTAAATGCATTTATTATTCAAAACAGTGAGTTTCACTATATTTTGATTGTCTTAATACTGAAGTATACAGTTCAAACTAATGAAAATACAAAACAGCAGATTATAATAAATACTCACCTTTTACTGGAGCCAAAGTCATGTCGGTGTCTGTGTTCTTTCCTAAAACGACAGCAGACTTATAAGCAACCAAAAATCATACAGATAGAAACATAAAGAAAATAAAATCTTGCTATTTGATTTACACATGAGGTTACCTGAGAGTATCCTGAACATGACTGTGCTCAGGCAGGTTAAAGTCTTACCTTCTACGGTGACCCTAAAGGTGAATACAATCTCCTTATTCCTGATGTCCCATATGATGTAAACGCCACTGTCAGACTCTTTCAGCTGCAGACTGGAACTGAATGACAATTTCTGTTCATACTCAGAGACACACTGACCTGACTGCGTTTGGACTGATCATGTCTGTTATTAAGCGCAGTGAGTAAACATCCACAGTGTTGGCCAGAAAAGGTCAGTGCACATTTAGATTTAAAAATGTACACCCAGGGGCCTGTTTCAGAAAGTGGGTTTAGTGAAAACTGTGAAAATCACACAGAATATGGAGCAGTCCCCATTTATTGGATGTAAAAGTAAAAGATGTCAAAAACAGATGTCTGTCTTAGAACAGCAATGTTAATCACCTCAAAAATGATGGACGTGCTAATAGCAGTTTTCCTGCATGCACTGCCTTTAGCAGAATGCGTGCCAACAGTTTGGAGTTACTCATCCATGCAGTCTGTACTTCACATGTGGACTTGCTATCCAAATGCATCATTTTTTTCTTTCTTTTTTCCATTTTCATTCGATAAAGCTGTGATTGCATATGAGGTAATGTAAGCCAACAAAATTAGTCATTTCCAGCACAACCTTGGCCGATGGAATGTTTGCTGAGCGAATATCTGACAACAGTTAACCAGGCTTGAATATCTTTACAGTTAACTAGGTCTTCCTTGCACTTGGTCAGCTTCTCTAACTGCACAGTATTGGCTTTCAAAGTGTTCTTCCAGTATATCATATAACAAATTGCACATTAATGTTTATTTTGTGTGTGGTTCCTTCTTCAGTGTCCAGGCTTTCCTGTTTTAAGAAGTTTGCTTATTTCAGCAACATCGTTAAGGTTTTACACACTGGAACATTTTTACAGCATATTTTTATTCATATACAGTATAAGTAACATCTATTTAACTCATATGTGCACCAACTACACCCCCCACCACCACCAACACCACCACTGTTAGAAAAAAAAGAAAAACCTGCACTTCCTCTTACCCTTCTCTCTCTCTAGCATGCCCTGCTTACTGGACAAATGGGTCTTTCTAGTAAAATTGATCAGTCAGGGACAGGTGTCCCAACCGCAGCTTCAGTTTGAGCAGTAGCTCAGTGTTTACTGCTGGTTCACGGACGCGATAACATAAATATGCGCCACAACCTGGACTCCCACAGAGCCACATTCAATAACACGGACAGACACATGTGTGCACACTCACTGAGTCAAAACGCACTTTCACCTTTGGCCTGAAGATGAATCCCTGCGGTCAAGAACAAAATCTAAAACTCAAACAAAACGCTATGACTAACAATGATGGCATAATTTCATTTTAATAGCAAAATACTATTATTGTATAAATGGATAAATGTTGCAATTTTCTATCTACGGATGAGCGACAGGTAAAATGACATCTGTGAGATTAATTTCAAATGAACTTAAGTTAACCTAAGGTAATGGAGTACTTAATAAAAATCTTTGCCATCTAAGATTGCTGAAAGTGCAAAGAATAGTCTCTTCCACATAGCTCTAACTGGTGTTTCTGATCTTTCTTCCGAGTCGGGTAGGCCAACAACAGGCTGTGTAAACATTGTTTTTTTCTTTTGTTTTGTTTATAATTCCACTCATAATGTTACATCCTATTTTAACAGAAATTATTCAAGAGAAATAAAACCTAGTATATTTCATTTATTCAATTCTTGTATGCACTCTCAAAGGTTCTAAAGTTGCCTGAGATACCGAGTTTTTGTGTAACTGATCATTATTACGTAGTAAACTAAGTCACGCAACTATATGATATGTGCTAAGCATTTAAACCAAAACACTAAACAATCTTCATTCTTGTCGGTGGCTTTATCGATAACAAACCAAGCTGAAAGCTACAGTGAAAGGTACGTGCACTAAAAAATACTGCACTAAATGTGTTCAGATTGTATACATTTTAAATCCTTCATCACAAATATTTAATCCAATACATGTTGACGTGTAATTTGGCTGCCACCGATACCGAATGTTCTATAAAGTAAACAGTCGTAATGCAGTTACTTTGAAATTCAAAATATTCCTGCCCCTACAAGAAAGAAAAATGAGTTTAGATTCTGTAAACCTTTGCATGTGCAGTTCCTTTATACTCCACCGTTAGGGAGCGAGCATTATTAGATTAAGCGCGTTAATGTCGTGCCAGTCTGATCATTTAGAAACAACCAAATGCGACGCAAAAGGAGGAGTTTTTGGCAACTGTCAAACCCCATCCTGGACAGCTATCGCCCTTTCATCTGCCTCTGCACGCACATTACTTTTGTTCAAAGGCTGCGTCTTTTAATTAATCTATTTCGCTGTGCAAAATAAGTCGGTTAGATAATTATTTGTTGTTGATGCGGAGAAGCTTTGGAACAATGCTGTGCTGCTATCTGCACTTTGTTAGCTAGCTAGCTATAGCGGGCGGTAGATTCACCGTTATTTGTTATTATTATTTATTGTCACTTTGTTAGCTAGCTAGCTATAGCGGGCGGTAGATTCACCGTTATTTGTTATTATTATTTATTGTCACTTTGTTAGCTAGCTAGCTATAGCGGGCGGTAGATTCACCGTTATTTGTTATTATTATTTATTGTCACTTTGTTAGCTAGCTAGCTATAGCGGGCGGTAGATTCACCGTTATTTGTTATTATTATTTATTGTCACTTTGTTAGCTAGCTAGCTATAGCGGGCGGTAGATTCTCTGTTATTTGTTATTATTATTTATTGTCACTTTGTTAGCTAGCTAGCTATAGCGGGCGGTAGATTCTCTGTTATTTGTTATTATTATTTATTGTCACTTTGTTAGCTAGCTAGCTATAGCGGGCGGTAGATTCTCTGTTATTTGTTATCATTATTTATTTTTATTTTGTTAGCTAGATAGCGATAGCAGGTGGTAGATTCTCTATTATTTGTTATTATTATTTATTGTAATTGTGTTAGCTAGTTGGCTATAGTGGACGGTAGATTCTCTATTATTTGACTGAATGCCTTCCTGTGAAGCCAAAATTGAATGACGTGAGTAGCAAACTAAGTGCAAGTAAAGCTTTCATCTACCCCCAGAACTGCCCCCACCAGCACCCGCTCCTCCCCTTCACCACAAGCACTACCACCTCCCACCCTCCACCACCATTAGCCACTCCCCCATCACTACCACCCGCTACCGCAACACTTCAGAGATGGCACTACTGTTTAGTTCTGGATTAGGCCAGGACTAGATTCTTATCTAGGAAAACCACGCTTATTCAGCCTGCAGAGAAGCCATTCATGAATCGCAGCGAAGGACTGTAGAAAGAGTCCGACTCTCATGCTATTTAAATAAAATTGAATTATTTAGTAAGTACATTTTAGTGTATGTCCTATTCATTAATGTAACATTCAGAGGGAACTTCATGCCTATATTCCTGGAAAGCCTATATGAATAAATGAAAACATTAGATCCTTTTAACTGACTGATTGATTAACTGATTAATTAATTGTCTCTTCTTGCAGAGATGTCAAGGCGCAGTGCACGTTTACTAACAAGTGGGTACTACCCCCACGATGATGGCGCAGGAACCTGTTCTAATGGATCTACTCGACCCATCTCTTACAAAGAGACCCCCTTCAGGTGTGTGTGCATACACGTGTGTATGTGTGTGTGTGTGTGTGTGTGTGTGTGTGTGTGTGTGTGTGTGTGTGTGTAGGAGTGCACGTGTATTTGGTGTACATCAGCCTCTTTCTCACCCTCCCTAATTCTCTGCCTCTGCCTATTCCTCTTTCTCTGTTTCTGTCTCTGTTTCTCTGCAGGGTCTTTAAGAGGAAGGCAGGCAACCGCAGGCTGGTCAAGTCCTCCCACACCTCAAGCCATGATGGCAGCCTCAGCCAATCACATGGCCCATACACCAGTGAGCTCATCACGGAGGCCGAATTTACAGGTCAGTGCTGATGTCATATTCAACTGTTTATAACCAGTTTATGAGAAGCTATAATCAGTGTTTCTTCTTACACACACACACACACACACACACACACACACACACACACACACACACACACACACATTCATGGAAGTCTGTATGTATTATAGCCATGTATATACTAAATTAGTATTACTGTAATAAACTTTTTAAACAGATTGTCAATACATCAATTAATTTACTTAATACTCACCATATACCTAATACTCATCATATACCTCTTGTGCACCAGATACTTAAATTCCATCTCCAACTCCCCTAGTCAGATTGAATTTGCTTCATTGTACTTCATTGAACTGTTACTAAAGCAGCGTTAAAGCGGCACTAACGCTATTCTAAAGCTATTTTAAAACTATACTATAGTTATACTAAAACAATGCTAAAGCAGTAGTAAATTAGTATTGCAGTAGCATCAGCTTGCCCCATGTTTTCATGAAACGTTTACCTTCTGCTGTATTTTGTGGTTATTGTGGAAAAAGCATCATTATCACTTGTTTTAATGATGTATTGTTTGTTTGTTTAGCTCGTGCCTTTGTATTGCTGTACTGGTGGCTGGGAACAGCATGGCACAGGCTGACCTCTGAAATCTCGCCGCTTAATGTTTTTCTGTTCAGCAGGTAAGTTTGTGTGTGCATGTGAATGTGTATATGTGTGTACACGAGTGTGTATGTGCATGTTTGTGTTTGTATAGACAACTCTGTACTCTGCATTGCTATGTTCTCTCTCTGTCTCTCCACAGACACACTGCAGGTGTGAGGAAGGCTATCCTCCTCTTCCTCTTCCTCCTCTTGCTGCTTTTTGGTGAGTCTGCATTTCTGAGTCACTACATTTCAAATCATCTCATGTCCGAGCTCTTGTGTGGTGAAAAAAATTTACATGCAGCACACAAAAAGCACAAAAACAGAAACACACATGTACCGATGCAGTGTAAGCTGACAGGTGTGCCGGAACAGTTAGTAAACGACGGCAGGTGTATTCATAACAGATGATTTGATGACTACAGTGTTAGTGACGTGTGTAGCTGACAGGGGCTTTAGTGACAGGTGTGTTATTTTTTACAGGAGCATGGTACTGGTACCCTTTTGTCGGTACTCAAATGTTAGACACTGAAGAAAAGACCACAGTTGATCCCACGCAGCTCAACACACCTGTACAAGCCCCTCTGGATGTGAGTACTCTCATTGGTTGAAGAGTCACTGGAGGACTGACACCACACACGTTTATTGGATGCCTCCTATGTCCTAGAACAAATACTGTTTTATACTACTCACAGGTAATAAATCCACTATTTCAACATTCTTCTCTCTCTTGCTTTCTCTCTCTCTCTCTCTCTCTCTGGTGCTGCCTGCAGAATCATGTGCTCAGTGTGAAGTTGTCAGCTATCAGGGACGAGATGATGAAGTGGTCTGAGGACAGAGCGAGAAACATGGAGGCCATGCTGGTGAGAAAAAGAGAGAGAGACAGAGAGAGAGAGAGAGGAAAAGAGTGAGAGAAAGAATATGAGAGTCAGAGAGGGAGAGAGTCATAATAATTCAGTGGAGCACAAAGGATTATTTTTCAAATGAATGGTGTGGACTGTCAGGTGCACAATATAATAAAATCACTCTACAGTATCATCCAGCAGAATACAGAATACAAAACAAATGAGTAAAGCAAGATATCCTGAAATAAAAAATAATGTATCACTTAGATGACAATACCAGCCAGAGAATTACTTTAGTACTTGTAAATTACTGTAATGAATTGGCACTTGAACTAAAAATGTAAAAAAATGCAAATAAGGGTGTGACAGCACCAATATCAGATATAATTCTCTGAAATGACTGTGTGTGTATTTGTGTTTTTGTGTGTGCAGACACTTCAAGGAAATATGCAGGCACTGCGAGTTAAAGTGAAGAAGTAAGAGGGCCTTTTCTCTTCCTTTATCTCAGCTCACTCATTAAACCACTTATTGCGCGAATGTTTAGGACTTTTTGCATTTTGTCCCCCCAGTATCAACTCTCAGCACCAGCGTCAGATTTTCCATCTGAGATCCAGCCTCCAGGCAGCTTTGGAACAGCTTAAGGCATCATCTCCTCCCCACCTTGTCACAGAGCCAGCAAACGTCTACTCAGGAAAATCCTCATCAGAGGATGGCGACTACCCACAGAGCACACAGTCCAGTGAGTGTGTGTGTGTGTGTGTGTGTGTGTGTGTGTGTGTGAGAGAGAGAGAGAGAGAGAGAGAGAGAGAGAGAGAGAGAGAGAGAGAGAGAGAGAGAGAGACAGACACAGTTAGACAGAGAATCTAACTTCTCTCAGGTTCTGTTCAGGCTTCAGCTGAGGCAGAGTTTGGGTTCTGAAAAGCGCTCACTCCTCACCATATTAAACAGACCTTATCATCATCATTATCACCTGTTTGAATGATGTATTGTTTGTTTGTTTGTTTAGCTCGTGCCTTTGCAGTGCTCTACTTGTTGATGGGAACAGCATGGTACAGTCTGACCTCTGGAATCTCTCTGCTTGATGTTTTTCTGTTCAGCAGGTACATTTGTGTGTGGACATGCGTGTGTGTGCATGTGAACGTGTATATGTGCGTGTCTGTACGTGAGTGTATATGAGCATGTTTGTGTATGCAACTCTGCACTCTGCATAGCCATGTTCTCTCTCTGTCTCTCCACAGACGCAGTGCAGGTGTGAGGAAGGCTCTCCTTCTCCTCCTTTTCCTCCTCTTGCTGGGTTTTAGTGAGTCTGCATTCTTGAGTCACTACATCTCAAATCATCTCATGTCCGAGCTCCCGTGTAGAGAAAGAAATTTGCACTCAACACACAAAAGACACAATGACAGAAACGCACATGTACTGATGCAGTGTAAGCTGACAGGTCTGCTGGTAGCAGTTAGGAAATGACAGCAGGTGTACTGGTAACAGATTTTTTGATGACTGGCATGTTAGTGACGTGTGTAACTGACAGGGGCTTTAGTGACAGGTGTGTTATTTTTTACAGGAGCATGGGACTGGTATCTCTTACTCACTGCACAACTGTTGCACACTGATTGATCCCACGCACCTTCACACATCTGTCTGAGCCCCTCTGGATGTGAGTACTCTCACTGGCTGAAGAGTCACTGCAGGATCGAAACCACACACGTTTATTGGATGCCTCCTATGTCCTAGAACACATACTGATAATAAACCTACTGTTTCAAAATTCTTCTCTCTCTCTCTCTCTCTCTCTCTCTCTCTCTCTCTCTCTCTCTCTCTCTCTCTCTCTCTCCAGCCTGAGGTCTACCCTGTTAACTGCCGGGCGGTCCGTGGTTCCCAAAGTTTCCTGGTTATCGCTCTGTCCTACCCTGTCCAGATTACCCACGTTACCTTGGAACACATCCCTCATAACGTGTCACCAACTGGACACATAAACAGCACTCCAAAGGACTTCACCGTTCATGTGAGTCATAAAAACACACACATACCCACACACACACACACAACACCAATGTTGCCTGAGGCTGCTGTAATGATTTTGTTATGCATGTGCATCTAATTTTATGCATTATGCTGTGTGGGTTTTTAAAATAGTGTATTTTAACCAATGTTAAATACATGTAGCCATTGAAAGCACAATAATAGTTTTAATTAATAGTTTTAATTAATAATGTCATCTCGTGATAGAGCTGCTCCTGTTTAAGGGGTTCCAAGGTGTAATGTGTTCACATTCTTATACACTCCTGCACTTCCCTTGGACTGACACATGAAAACGAGGAAGGAAAACCTCTTGGAACATTTACTTATGACCAAGACGGAGAACCCATCCAGATCTACCAACTTCCTGTAAGAAAGTTGTACAGTCACTCACCAAAACACAGAAAGATGGAAATATTTACACATCACTTTTTATTCCAATAATGTTAGCACTGTTGTAATGCTAGTAGTGTTAATATTATTAATAATGTATTATTGGTGTTAGTGTATTTAATGTATTTATATATACTTTACATATTCACACACACACACACACACGACTATAAGTAATATCTGCTGTACATATAACTGAGTAGGTATGTGTGCAGTATTTGTATAAGTACAATACTTATGTGTTTTATATTATGCTGTAAAATATGGATATTTTGATGATAAAATATTGACAAAGCATTTACTGCTGCTCTTTCTGTCCTCCAGAAAATATGTAAAGAACAATGCATTACAGTGTGTGTTTGTGTGCAAGCACATGTGTGTGTGCGTGTGTGTGTTTGGACAAGGATTGTCTTTGGTGTGCATATGTGTGTTTGTGAAGGGATTATGTGTGATGTATTATAGTGTGTAGTCCATGTTATAATGTTATATAATATTGTAGTATGTAGTGATATATTAGAATACGATGTGTTGTTTGCAGGAGTCTCCCAGTGAGGTGTACTGCCTGGTGGAACTACCGGTCCACAGTAACTGGGGTCACCCAGAGTACACCTGTCTCTATCGCTTCTGGGTCCACGGCCTACCTTGCATCATCTGACAGGCAGAACACAGAACAAGAGAATGAATAAATAAATTAATAAATAAGCCCCCTTTTATTGGTTTTACCATCACATGACAAGTTCAGGTCATGACTGGGGGTCACTCTTTTGTACTCAAGTTGATAACATTCATTGACACAATGGCCCTTTAAAACATCTACAGTAATACATCCCCCCTCTAGTGGACAAATTAATGTACCACATCCCAAATGCATGTCAAAAGACCAAGTTCATCCTTGTTTCACTAATCTTAGGCCAGTTTTGCTGTTGCTCCACTTAAGAATAAAATAATTATGGACAAAAATTTGTACAACACTCAAAAAATAGAACATAAATGGTGCCACACTAAGCTTGTAGTCTTCCAGCTTGCATGGAAGGAGAGCCTTCTCAAGTACAGAAAAGCACTTATGAACACTCCAACAGCTTATCTCTCGACCCTAATAGAAAATAACCAAAATATTCCTATATTTCTTTTTAGTACAATTGCACATCTACTTAGAAATAAAAGTCACACCAATACTCAGATTACAACATCACAGAGTAGTAATGAGTTCATGAATGTCTTTAAGGAGAAAAGTAAGCACATTAGAGATAACATTAATAGTATTAAGTTGACATCGAGCAGCTACTTAGAGATCAGAACAACCAAGCCAAAACGACTCTAGAATTCTTTACACCGATCCAAGACCCAGAACCTACATCTCTGATCTCGTGCTCAAAATCCTCCACTTACTTACTAGAGTCACTGCCCTCACACTTCCTTAAGGAAATCCTGCCTGAAGTAACTGAACCTTTACTAAATTTAATAAACTCCTCCTTGAACATTGGCTATGTTCCTAAATCATTCAAATTATCAGTAGTTAGACCACTTATCAAAAGAATGTGAGCTGTCAAACTAATGGCCAATCTTAAACCTTTCATTTATTTCCAAGATCCTAGAAAAAACTGTAGCTCAGCAGCTAAGGTCATATCTGAATCTGAATCAGATAAATTAAGCCTTTCGGTCAGAGTTTAGGCCTAATCATAGTACAGAGACAGCACTAATTAAAGTAATTAATAACCTGTTGTTGGCTTCTGACCAGGGTTATGTCTCTTTGCTTATATTATTTGACACTAGATCACATCGTTTTACTACATAGACTCAAAAATGTTGTTGGGATTAGGGGAATAGCCCTTTCCTTATTTAAATATTATCTAGCCAGTCGCTACCATTTTGTTAACATAAATGGAGACTTCTCAGCATATAACAATGTTAGTTATGGTTTCCCACAATGATGTAGAACCTTTGTTTTTTTCTTTATATATGCTACCTCTTGGTGACATTATACGTAAACACTGTTCTAGTTTTCACTGCTGCGCAGATGATACTCAGCTATATGTCTCAGCCAAACCACAGGACCTATTTCATCTTAGCATTACTGACATATGCATAAAAGATATCAGACGCTGAATGTTGAGGTACTTTCTCTTACTTTATCCTGACAAAACAGAGGTGCATTTATTAGGCCCAGAGACAGCTAGGTCCTTGCTCTCTAATTACTCAGTGAACCTCAATGATCTCCCAATCACATCTTCTCTGTTAAAGATCTTAAAGTTATTATGGATCCCAGTCTCTCTTTCGAAGCTCATGTAAATAATATTTCTAGGACCGCCTTTCTCCACCTCAGGAACATGTCAAAGATTAGGAACATGCTCTCCTCACATGATGCACAAAACTAGTCCATGCATGTACCACTTCCGAATTGGACTACTGTAATGGTTTACTATCTGGCTGTACCATTAAGTGCCTAAACAAGCTTCAGCTAGTTCAAAATCCAGCAGCCAGAGTTCTTATTAGAACTAGAAAATTTGATCACATCACTCCTATCTTAGCTACTTTAAATTGGCTCCCAATAAAATTTCATGTTGATTATAAAATACTTCTAATGAACTACAAAGCAATAAATGGTTATGCCACACAGTACCTAGAGAACTCCTAGTGCATTACGATCCACCACATCTGCTTAGATCAAAAGGTGCAGGCTCTTTACTAATACCAAGAATAAGAAAATCTACCACAGGCGGCAGAGCCTTTTCCAATAAAGCTCCCACACTTGAAAAACCCTTCTGTAAAGTTTCAAGACTCAGTCAGGCATTTTATTAACTACTTCCCATCTTAGGTAATGGTGTAGATCTGGTGGTCCATAGGCACTGAGAGGGCAAATATACTTACAAATTATTTAATATTTCTGTTTTATTTATGTGTTTAGCCTAGATAAGGAGAATGCTGTATGGTTTAATTTCAGAGAATGTGTATTAATATACATTTAGTGGGATATCAATTGATAAACTTCAAATAATATCAAAATGATCACTATTATTAATATGCACTTTTTGTACTATGTAAAATCTTTTTTATGTATGTGTTATTTGCATTAAGAGAATGTTGCATAGAATAATACAAGTTTATAGAGGTATAATTTAATGTTTATTTGAAAAGTATTTAAAGATTTAATATATTTTCTAACTTTCCCCAGTGAGATCACCATGAGGGGGGCTGGAAGTACAAAGAAGAATGTTTTCCCTGATGTGAAGAACATCCCAGCTCCACCCAACAGACCTACGGAGGCAATGGCAAACCCGAATATTCTCCTTTTCGTTTTATTGACTCACAGAGGGGAGAAAGCAGCCACCATTTCCCAGAAATTTTCCCCCAGAGGAAGGAATATAAACCAGAAGTCTCTCAAAACCTGAGAAAGTCTGGCACGGGCACAAGATTAGCGGCACTGCCGAAAGCCACCGATGGAAAAAATGGTGAAAAGTCAACAGGCAGACTCCTTGATGAAGGTCAGTGATGCAGCCAGGCTCAATTCCCTTCTCTGGTTGTAGAGCCAGACACCAAGAGTGGTGGTGTGAGTATGAAGGCTGATCACACTCCACCAGCTCTATCCATCTCAGGGCTACCCACCCTCCACCCAAAGCTGCCTGCTTTCAAACAAAAAAGCCCCAAGCCTGGTGTGACCCTGCATGTCCCCCACAAACATGTCAGGGAAGTCCCAGGAAAGGTGCAGGACAAGGACAGTGAGGTGAACTCCACATTTTACACCAGGCCAGAAGTGGGTGAGGTCCTCTACCAGAACCTGGAGAGCCTAACGTCAGACCGCCAACATGACTCCAAGGTCGACGTTTCCCGGCACCAGCAAGACCTGAGCTGCCACAATCTGCTGCTCATCAGGAGGGCAACCTTACATAAGGTAGAGAGCAGAGCTGCGTGCCCAGCTCCGCCTGTCCCCTCCCTGGTGCTGCAGTGCAACCGTGTGCCCCAGGTGTGCAAGACTGAGGAAAAAACAAAGAGTCAGGACAAGTGCCAGGCTGGCCAGGCTGCCTCTAATCCCCCTGGAGCCAAAGACACATCTGTTGTGAAGGTTTATTTCTCTCTGTTGTTAACAGGGAGAAGGAACTGTGGGCTTGACCAGGTGGGACAACAGACAGGTGAGCATAGGATCAATGGGTTAAAAAAATGACTTCTTTTGACATTTACTTCACCCTAGAATACTAGAGTATTGAGTTAATTGAGTTATTTGGTTCTGTGTATCATATAGCATTTCATCAGATAAACTAGAAAATGTATTAAACGATGGCACCTCTAAGGATATTAGAGAATAGAGTCTGTAGTGAAAATTGCAGCAAGATAAACAAGAACGTACGAAAGAGATTACATATAAAACTCCTAAATTAACCTTAGATTTCATAAGTAGGGAAAAAAACAGTCAGTCAGTCATTTTAGGCAATAGTCCTGTTCAGATTTGTTTTATTTGTCTTGTATCTCAGCTCCTGCACCTGTGCATGTGAAATAAACCAGGGTCAGTGCCTTGCATCCTCTGGAAGCAACAGAAACCTTCAGTGCGATGGTTGCACACTTGATCTCCAAAGCTGATTTTAAAGACTGCATAGACCTACAGATCGTTATGTAAATGACCACAATACAATAAGAAAATAAGCAAGTAATAGATAACTGTCTCTAAGCCCCATTATCCACATTAGTACTTTAATACTGATTTCAGAACAAACAAACAAATAAATAAATAAATGAATAAATAGTACAGTAGAAATTGCCCGATCTTGCAGTTGTGAAAGTCAAAGGCTGTCACTCTTTGGTGGTAGTGGAACTGATTTGGCATTATGGGAAAATTCATAGATACGTTCTCTGTATGAGTAAGCATTTAAACCCCATTAAAAGTAGGACTTCAATATAAATATATTTTTAAAAACTGCCACAGCAGAGTTTTTTCAAATTTGATCTGATAGCCAAGTGCCACCACTCAGTTTTTTTGAGTGTGATTTTTCAGCACTGGAGATCTCCTTGGCCTGCATATGTGCAATATTGCACTAGTGGTAAGTCCTGTTTTAGCTGGCAGTCAAGCTGTATGATAAACCTGAGAAACACTATATAGGAATATCATTTTGAGCAGTGCTTATTAAGCTACTTTAATATATTATTAATAGTGTTGATGCTGAGGTTTTCTGTTTCACAAAGAGGGTTTGGCTGACTGGGCTCACTGCACAACACCGGGTATTTGCTATTTATTTGATGGGCTATTTATTTTTATCTGATGGATGAGCAGCCAAGACAAAATGATGCTGTACCTGTAACCCTTAATCAAAACCTGCACAAAGGAAAATGTTTTTAAGATCCAGATTTAAATAATCGCGCATAATATGGAGCAGTCGCCATTTATAGGATGTAAAAGTAAAAGATGTCAAAAACAGATGTCTGTCTTAGAAAAGCACTGGTAATCACCTCAAAAACGATGGACGTGCTAATAGCAGTTTTCCTGCACGCACTGCCTTTAGCAGAATGCATGCCAGCAGTTTAAACTTACTCATCCATGCAGTCTGTACTTCACATGTGGACTTGCTATCCAAATGCATCATTTTTTCTTTCTTTTTCAATTTTCATTTGATAAAGCTGTGATTGCATATGAGGTCATGTAAACCTAAATGTTTGTAATTTGCAGGACAACCTTGGCCAATGGAATGTTTGCTGTCTAACACTGAAGCTTGAATATATGACAACAATTTACCAGGCTTGAATATCTCTACAGTTAACCGGACATTGAGAGCGCTTCCAAACGCAGACGGCCTTGACAGACACACATGCCTGCTCCCTGCTTTCATAGACCCAGTCAGTGCAAACACAAGGAAATAAAGGCATAGGCATATCGGAATAGCAGCAAATTAATAAGAACAACAGGTGTCTTTGTAACACATTTCAAGTAGAAACTAGTACTATGTAAATTATCATATGTCAGGTTTGTGTTGGTCAAGAGCATGTGCCATAATCGGTTTGTCCGTCTGCTTATGCTGTGGTATCTAGAATGTCTCACAGTCATTAGAAAAAGTGCCAGAATCCTTTATCGTTTTATTTGAACGTATGTGATCTGAAATAAATCATCTAATTGTAGGTATTTAGCTCGAAACTAGAGTTGTATTATATAGAATGTCATTAGGTTGAATGGGAATGTAAAATAGTAGCTAGTGGGACCTCTGTGTTCCGTCCCACTCAATGAAGCACACCAGGTTGTGGATAAAAGGGGTTTCCTTTTATTTTCCACACTATAACAAGTTCAGCAACCACATTTAATTTCACTGAGGGCTCAGCTAGCAAGCCCACAGGAGGTATGTCTTGCTCTGCCATGCACCTCCCAGTAAATGTTACAACTTCTTTCATAATAACAATATAATAAAATATATAAATTAAAGGAAGCTGTTGTCATATAGTGTAGTCATTTGATTATAAATAATAATCTCATAATAATCTTATCTGCATATTCTTATACATTTACAGAGTAACATTCACTCATATACTCAAATTCCATATCATACATAGAAAACGTCCATCTCATCCATTGTAGTTTTTTTTCCTGATCAATAATAGAAAAAAAAAAAAAAATGAACAGCACCCAGCGATGAAGCTCAATTATTTCAAGCTAACTATAAAACAGCTTAAGTCAGCATTTGCTTGCAGCTAGAACACAAAATGTTCAGATTAATGCATCTGAGTTAAAAATTAAACACAATGAAATCAAATTAAATTGACTCACCTGCAACAAGCTCAGCAATCACATTTAATTTTACTGAGTGGTCAGCTAGCCGGCCTATACAAAACAGGCTATTGTTAGAAATTCTGCACATATAATTCACTTAGCTTCACATCTCACACTGCTTATAATTATAAGATAACGTATCCACATTTGTAATAATGTGATGAAATCTGCCAACAATAGTGAGACTGAGCATATTAAATAATAAGACAAACTTATCACTTAGTCCACATATTTCTAAATGAGAAGAAAAGTTCTTACAAACAATATAAAGCACACAATTATATATGGGAAAACAGTTACATTTGTCATTAAGAGAAGCACTACTTTATAGATAGAAAGCATTACGTATTACACAAACGTCATAACTGTCCTAATATTAATAGTTCAACAGTCTTCCTCTGTCTATTATGCACACTGTAAACATGTTAAATATCTGCCTTGCTGTTACAATGAAATGACTTCCGGCACCCTGAAAATTGTTTTACACACACGCAGCTGTAACGAGGTGGCCTGAGTACCGAGGGCAGGGAGCAGGATGCACAGACTCAATCGACATGGACGAACATTTATTACATACAACATAACGGCACTCACATATAACATGAACATGAATACGTTTAACAATAACGAGACTAATCTTGACATCCACAGGCTACACCAACAATGATCAACAATACTGTACGCACTAACAAGGGTTTAAATACACAAACAAGATGAGGTACAGGTGTGTGCAGGCATGGCCATAAACATATACTCCCAAGTCACGTGGCAGGCCAAACCGTGTGACTCGCAGGAGGCAAACGTTCTGTGACAGCAGCCACACTCATACACACACAAGCATAGTGCAACTCTGTGTTTACGCATCAATGATTGAATGTGCAAGTGCATGTATATGCAAGTTTAAATTATTATGCACAAATGTAAATAGTAGGCTATTTATGTGAAAATGTTTCATATGTATGTGCAAGTACAGTTTCCCTGATTTCTCTTTAAACGGGCCCTCATAGTTCAGCAGTAATGAGGCTAGTTAGATTTTGCTCAGAATTAAGTACACTTTGGAATGTTATATGTATCACAGTCTCCGGTGGTGAGCCATACATGGTTAATCAATCCAGGTTGAGGAATCTGTTAGAGTCGCTGCATTAATGACATATCTGTTTGCATTGTCAGTTGTTGCTATGGCAGCAATTAAATTAGGAAATTCAAAGAAAAACAACTCATCTCCACTCTTGGAACTTTAGAACCCCCTCTGTCCCGTGTCATAATGTCACACATGAGTGGAATCCCATGAACACCTTTACAGATCAGTCTGTGGAAAGACACTGAAGAGGACAGATCGAACAATGAGGCGTTTCTGGAGCTGGTGTGCTGGAGGTATCGAGAATGAATATATTGATACAAAGGAGGTGGAATCCAGGAGAGACTTAATAAAGAAAAGCAAAATAGGAAAGCAGAAGTGGAATCTAAAAAAACTGAAGATAGAGTGGAAAAAACGTCCTACAGTTGGTATGGATATTTGATTATTTTTTCTGCTTTTTGGCCTTGCCTTTCTAAAAGGATTAATTTAAATCTCATGTATAAAAAAACAGTAAACTAAATAATCTTTACAATAAGGGACAAAAACTGACTTATTGAAAATGCTTTTATCCTTTGATCAGCAGTGACTAAAACTCTCATTTAAAATATGCAACACCACTTGAAGTATTAGTGCATTATTAGTCTATTACAAGGTTTTAGGCTCTTGTCAGGCTGTATGTAGTACATACAATATGTGTTCTATATATATCCAGAAGTAATGATACTTGCTCCGGCAGATTTGAAGATGGCCCATGAACGAACTGAAAGGACTGTGGCAGCATGTCTAAGTGAAGTGACTGATGGATATGACTTGTACAGATCAGCCAGGACCAAGCAGAGGCACTCTGTGGCACCTGCTTCACCAGCCCTGAAAAGGGTCAACAAAGACACCAAACCAGGTGTGGATACAAAGCAGTCAGTCATCTTCCCTCTAGGGCCAAGAGAACATGAGTGGCTTGTGAAGTGTGCTGCAGGACAGCAGGATCAAATCTGCCAGCTTCTGCTCCAGGACATCAAGCTGGCAGAGAAGAGAAACTTCATTTCTGGCTTCACAGTACTTCACTGGGCTGCTAAACAAGGAAACAGTGAAATAGTGCGCAAGATCCTTCTTCTTTCACAGCAAGGTGGGCCAGGGGTTGACGTTAACATCAAGAGCTACGACGGCTACACCCCACTACACATGGCTGCTATTCACAGCCACGAATCAGTCCTGAGTGTTCTGGTGCGTGATTATGGTGCCAACTGCAACATACGTGACAACAGTGGCAAAAAGCCCTATCAGTACTTACACAAGGCCGCCTCACCCAAGGTGAGAGAGATGCTTGGCGACCCTCACGCTGCGGATTACAAGCCCCCAGGCTATGAGCAGCACTTTTCAGATCCGCCCAAAGGGCTCAGCACTTGGAGTAAACTATTTCAGTCCAAGCACAGAAAAATACTTAGATGCGGATCAAGATTCCACTCAGCCTTGAAGCAGCTTCACCAGCCTTGACCAAGATGTGGACAGGATAGACTACATTAATTTCCCGAATGTTTCCCTACAATGAACTTCCCAAATTAAATAGCATATCCTCAAATAAACATTTTCTCTAACTTGTCTTTCACTCCTGATTTCTGTGATCAAAACCTTAAGCTTTGAAATAAATCATTTGCACATAGATGTTTGAAATATTGCATAGTCATATCTGCCTTGAACCATTGTCTGTTTTCCTTGAATATTCTCTAATGTTTTGTCTTTGAGTAATGAAATGTTTTTGAGGTCTTTCATCAGCTGTGTAAGCAAAGTGCTTCTGAGTTAGTAGTAGGAGAAGCCAGTTTATATATGAAAAATTAGTAGTGTGCTTTATATTGTTTGTAAGAACTCTTTCTTTGTATTTATAAATGTGTAGACTAAGTGCTCAGGTGAAATTAGTATGACAAAAATGTTCCAACCTATTATGGCTTAAAAGACAATTATCACCTATCCCCAAATATCAGTATTTAACTTTGCTCTTGTGTTCCAGTTGTTTTGTTTCCCTCTTTCTGTTCTTTTAATGTACTATACTGAATTAATTTATGTTTTGTAAGGTAACTCGAGGTAAATGCCTGACACAATCAAAGCCTAAGACTGAGACAAAGAAGCTATAAATTTGCATGAACACATCTGTTGAGCCTTTCCTGCTTATTCCACCCCTGAGATCAGTAGTTAAAAACTGATTTCAGCAGAGTCATTTCAAACAGAAGTAACTACAAGTCTAGAACCCCTCACGAGAAGAATATTGTACTTAGAATAACATCTTATTTTATATGTTTGTCAGATACCCAGTTTGTTAGTCTGTCTAAACTTGATTCATTTGCTCGTCACTATTCAGTCAACTTAAGGTCATCTTCTTTTGGCATTGGTAGAATTTAGATTAGTGCTGTTTGGCCGACAGTAATCACCTGATTTGGTTTTCCAACAAACTGGTATGTATGGCAGGAATGGCAGTATCCAACATCACTCCTAATCGATGGCCAAAAGAAATGTTGTAGAATGTGGTGAGTGTTTTTTTTTATGTGCGCTTAATTGAAAACGTGGCAAAAGAAGAGCCTTTCTAAAGAATATACATAAAGCCCAAGAGAGAAAAAAAAATTATTTACATCAAAGTTGGAGGTGGATTCACGCTCCACACCCACTACGGTTGCCAGGAAGACCCATCGCGCTGTAAATACATAAAGCACATTCATCAAAATGACAACACTTGTGATACATTTCACAAACGTGCCGCAAATACACAAAGCAAATTCATCAAAATGACAACACAACCCAGTGCAAATTCAGGAAAACTTACGCAACTTCAGAAGTGCTGCAAATCCAGTCACAACACAATGGAAGTTTGCCACAACAACAGAATGGCTGTTTGCAGAGGACACGGGGAGGAGATGGACTTCTGAGATCAGCGCCAAGTCTTTTGGAAGTGAAAAGTAAGTTTTTCGGTTACCATGGTTTTATTATGATATACGTGATACAGAATGAAAGACCGACCTATTCGTGCATATTTATTTATGCTAGGCTGTAGGCAGCCTTAAAAATGATGATTAAAATCCAAAATACCTACAATTAGATTGTTATTTATTTCAAATCACATTTTGTATGCATGTAGCTATAAACATCACACTTCAGATAAGATAAGAACAAGATAGTTGACCAGCATGAGCAATAACCACACTGGTCAACCAGTATAATCAGATTTGACCAGTATGACCAGTATGATTCATGAAGGTTCAACACCTTTAACATTATTTGAATCTTTTGTTACAGGCATTGTCAATTGTTTACTTACTTCAGATCATTTGAAATTAAATGTATAGATTTTTTGTCTAATGATCATTCTTAAATTGGAAAAAACTGACAATGTTTAATGACCCGTTATGTCATGGGACTGATTGCTGAGTGACTTTAAATGAACTGCAGTGAACTGAAAATGAAATGAAATGCATATTTACCATATATTAGTACTAAAAAGATGTTTCCAAAACATCATATAGTCTAGAGAGCATGTATCTGACCACAATGGTCAAGCCTTTAATGGTAGCCCATGGACTAATGGGAGTGATGTATAGCTCCATTATTTTGTTCCTCTAATTAGTAAAAATATATCTTCATATATTTTTGCTGTTCATGTGCAAGTGCAGTAGATCAAATCCTGCTTGTGCAAGAGAAACATGGTGAGGTCCAAATGCACCAGCTAACTGACAAATTTATTATATGGAGGTTTGTTATTTTGTAGAGGTCCATTTAGTTTAAAGTATATTGATTGAAAAAAAAAAGTTTAATCTTTGGTGGCTATAACTTTCACCTGGTGCTGAATTTCACTCTTTGGACATTTATTCGTCCGGGTTGAAAGACTTATTTTTTTCTTTGTGTTTTTCCCTTTATCTCAACACAGATTTATATAGACATGTTTTACACTGTCGTGATCCTATACTTTAATGGCAATGCATTTTATACTTTAGCTAATTCTGTACAATGAAATTTAGGAGTATAGGTCTTACTTTGAGGACACTAGGCTAATTTGAAATTTGTCTGTATGTCATTTTCAGTAGGAATAACCTGCTTCTCAGGGAACATCAGCAGAGATGAGATGGCCAGTAGCAGAGGGGAGATTGATGAGACCTTCCCAGCACTACCTTGGGAGGGACCAGAGAGATCAGGCAAGAAAAAAAAAAAGATTATTTGGTCCAAAACAAACCATTCACCAACATGTTTACTGTTGCAGGTTTTTAATGAAAAAATATCAGATCAGTATTGATATTGGTTGACATTAAAACACAGGATGTTGACATTGGATTGGTACAGAAAAACTGGTATCATGCCATCGCTATCATTTACAGCTGTGTGATAACAGGCTGAAATCGTGAAGAGCTGATAATGTCCTCGGGCATCAGATTCAATGATGATGACACCTACTATTACAACGTCCTTCTAATGACCTACAAAGCACAACGGTCTTGCTCTACAGTACCTTAGCAAATTCATGAGAACAGGAGAGAATATACAGCAGTGCCATGAGTTCTATATGGCATCAAGTAAAATTGACTTTTTTGGGTATTAAAAGCAAAAAACAAAAAACAAACTCCATTCCTGATGCTACTCCATTATGTATGTATGTGTGTGTGTGTGTGTGTGTGTGTGTGTGTGTGTGCGGGTGCGCGTGCGTGTGCGCGTTTGTGCGTGTTTGTGTATAATACAACATTTAAGCTACCTTGGTCTTTCCTTGTGTTTCCCTTCCTTCTACTTTCACTTCTGTTTGCTGGTTTTCTCATCACTCTTTTACAGCTTTGTTGCCTAGCCAAAGCTGTTATAGTGGTCTGATGAGCTAAGTCACAATTATAGACAAACACAGTCTAACAATAATTAAAAACACACAAATTCACAGTTGTACTCATCATGTCTGTTAGTAAGCATATTGAGTAAACATCCACATTGTTGGCCAAAAAAGGTCAGTGAACACTTAGAACACTTAAAAATGTACAACCAGGGGCCTGTATCAGAAAGCAGGTTTAGTGAAAACTCAGTTAGTTGGCTTAGAGTTGAAACAAACTTGAGATTTTCTGTTTCACAAAGAGGGTTTGGCTGACTGGGCTCACTGCACAACACCGGGTATTTGCTATTTATTTGATGGGCTATTCATTTTTATCTGATGGATGAGCAGCCAAGACAAAATGATGCTGTACCTGTAATCCTTAATCAAAACCTGCACAAAGGAAAATGTTTTTAAGATCCAGATTTAAATAATTGCACATAATATGGAGCGGTCACCATTTATAGGATTTAAAAGTAAAAGATGTCCAAAACAGATGTCTATCTTAGAAAAGCAATGTTAATCACCTCAAAAACGATGGACGTGCTAATAGCAGTTTTCCTGCACGCACTGCCTTTAGCAAAATGCATGCCAGCAGTTTGGACTTACTCATCCATGCAGTCTGTACTTCACATGTGGACCTGCTATCCAAATGCATCATTTTTTCTTTCTTTTTCAATTTTCATTTGATAAAGCTGTGATTGCATATGAGGTCATTTAAAACTAAACGTTTGTAATTTGCAGGACAACCTCGGCCAATGGAATGTTTGCTGTCTAACACTGAAGCTTGAATATCTGACAACAGTTTACCAGGCTTGAATATCTCTACAGTTAACCGGACATTGAGAGTGCGTCCAAACGCACATGGCCTTGACAGACACACATGCCTGCTCCCTGCTTTCATAGACCCAGTCAGTGCAAACACAAGGAAATAAAGGTAGAGGCATATCGGAATAGCAGCAAATGAATAAGAACAACAGGTGTCTTTGTAACACATTTCAAGTAGAAACTAGTACTATGTAAATTATCATGTCAGGTTTGTGTTGGTCAAGAGCATGTGCCATAATCGGTTTGTCCGTCTGCTTATGCTGTGGTATCTAGAATGTCTCACAGTCATTAGAAAAATAAGTACCAGAATCCTTTATTGTTTTATTTGAAAGTATGTGATCTGAAATAAATCATCTAATTGTAGGTATTTAGCTCGAAACTAGAGTTGTATTATATAGAATGTCATTAGGTTGAATGGGAATGTAAAATAGTAGCTAGTGGGACCTCTGTGTTCCGTCCCACTCAATGATGTACACCAGGTTGTGAATAAAAGGGGTTTCCTTTTATTTTCCACACTATAACAAGTTCAGCAACCACATTTAATTTCACTGAGGGGTCAGCTAGCAAGCCCACAGGAGGTATGTCTCGCTCTGCCATGCACCTCCCAGTAAATGTTACAACTTCTTCCATAATAACAATATAATAAAATATATAAATTAAAGGAAGCTGTTGTCATATAGTGTAGTCGTTTGAGTATAAATAATGATCTCATAATAATCTTATCTACATATTCTTATACATTTACAGAGTAACATTCACTCATATACTCAAATTTCATATCATACATAGAAAACGTCCATCTCATCCATTGTAGTTTTTTTTCCTGATCAATAATACAAAAAAAAATTAAAAAATGAACAGCACCCAGCGATGAACCTCAATTATTTCAAGCTAACTATAAAACAGCTTAAGTCAGCATTTGCTTGCAGGTAGAACACAAAATATTCAGATTAATGCATCTGAGTTAAAAATTAAACACAATGAAATCAAATTAAATTGACTCACCTACAACAAGCTCAGCAATCACATTTAATTTTACTAAGTGGTCAGCTAGCCAGCCTATACAAAACAGGGTATTGTTAGAAATTCTGCACATGTAATTCACTTAGCTTCACATCTCACACTGCTTATAATGATAAGATAACGTATCCACATTCGTAATAATGTGATGAAATCTGCCAACAATAGTGAGACTGAGCATATTAAATAATAAGACAAACTGATCACTTAGTCCACATATTTCTAAATGAGAAGAAAAGTTCTTACAAACAATATAAAGCACACAATTATATATGGGAAAACAGTTACATTTGTCATTAAGAGAAGCACTACTTTATAGATAGAAAGCATTACGTATTACACAAACGTCATAACTGTCCTAATATTAATAGTTCAACAGTCTTCCTCTGTCTATTATGCACACTGTAAACATGTTAAATATCTGCCTTGCTGTTACAATGAAATGACTTCCGGCACCCTGAAAATTGTTTTACACACACGCAGCTGTAACGAGGTGGCCTGAGTACCGAGGGCAGGGAGCAGGATGCACAGACTCAATCGACATGGACGAACATTTATTACATACAACATAACGGCACTCACATATAACATGAACATGAATACGTTTAACAATAACGAGACTAATCTTGACATCCACAGGCTACACCAACAATGATCAACAATACTGTACGCACTAACAAGGGTTTAAATACACAAACAAGATGAGGTACAGGTGTGTGCAGGCATGGCCATAAACATATACTCCCAAGTCACGTGGCAGGCCAAACCGTGTGACTCGCAGGAGGCAAACGTTCTGTGACAGCAGCCACACTCATACACACACAAGCATAGTGCAACTCTGTGTTTACGCATCAATGATTGAATGTGCAAGTGCATGTATATGCAAGTTTAAATTATTATGCACAAATGTAAATAGTAGGCTATTTATGTGAAAATGTTTCATATGTATGTGCAAGTACAGTTTCCCTGATTTCTCTTTAAACGGGCCCTCATAGTTCAGCAGTAATGAGGCTAGTTAGATTTTGCTCAGAATTAAGTACACTTTGGAATGTTATATGTATCACAGTCTCCGGTGGTGAGCCATACATGGTTAATCAATCCAGGTTGAGGAATCTGTTAGAGTCGCTGCATTAATGACATATCTGTTTGCATTGTCAGTTGTTGCTATGGCAGCAATTAAATTAGGAAATTCAAAGAAAAACAACTCATCTCCACTCTTGGAACTTTAGAACCCCCTCTGTCCCGTGTCATAATGTCACACATGAGTGGAATCCCATGAACACCTTTACAGATCAGTCTGTGGAAAGACACTGAAGAGGACAGATCGAACAATGAGGCGTTTCTGGAGCTGGTGTGCTGGAGGTATCGAGAATGAATATATTGATACAAAGGAGGTGGAATCCAGGAGAGACTTAATAAAGAAAAGCAAAAGAGGAAAGCAGAAGTGGAATCTAAAAAAATTGAAGATAGAGTGGAAAAAACGTCCTACAGTTGGTATGGATATTTGATTATTTTTTCTGCTTTTTGGCCTTGCCTTTCTAAAAGGATTAATTTAAATCTCATGTATAAAAAAACAGTAAACTAAATAATCTTTACAATAAGGGACAAAAACTGACTTATTGAAAATGCTTTTATCCTTTGATCAGCAGTGACTAAAACTCTCATTTAAAATATGCAACACCACTTGAAGTATTAGTGCATTATTAGTCTATTACAAGGTTTTAGGCTCTTGTCAGGCTGTATGTAGTACATACAATATGTGTTCTATATATATCCAGAAGTAATGATACTTGCTCCGGCAGATTTGAAGATGGCCCATGAACGAACTGAAAGGACTGTGGCAGCATGTCTAAGTGAAGTGACTGATGGATATGACTTGTACAGATCAGCCAGGACCAAGCAGAGGCACTCTGTGGCACCTGCTTCACCAGCCCTGAAAAAGGTCAACAAAGACACCAAACCAGGTGTGGATACAAAGCAGTCAGTCATCTTCCCTCTAGGGCCAAGAGAACATGAGTGGCTTGTGAAGTGTGCTGCAGGACAGCAGGATCAAATCTGCCAGCTTCTGCTCCAGGACATCAAGCTGGCAGAGAAGAGAAACTTCATTTCTGGCTTCACAGTACTTCACTGGGCTGCTAAACAAGGAAACAGTGAAATAGTGCGCAAGATCCTTCTTCTTTCACAGCAAGGTGGGCCGGGGGTTGACGTTAACATCAAGAGCTACGACGGCTACACCCCACTACACATGGCTGCTATTCACAGCCACGAATCAGTCCTGAGTGTTCTGGTGCGTGATTATGGTGCCAACTGCAACATACGTGACAACAGTGGCAAAAAGCCCTATCAGTACTTACACAAGGACGCCTCACCCAAGGTGAGAGAGATGCTTGGCGACCCTCACGCTGCGGATTACAAGCCCCCAGGCTATGAGCAGCACTTTTCAGATCCGCCCAAAGGGCTCAGCACTTGGAGTAAACTATTTCAGTCCAAGCACAGAAAAATACTTAGATGCGGATCAAGATTCCACTCAGCCTTGAAGCAGCTTCACCAGCCTTGACCAAGATGTGGACAGGATAGACTACATTAATTTCCCGAATGTTTCCCTACAATGAACTTCCCAAATTAAATAGCATATCCTCAAATAAACATTTTCTCTAACTTGTCTTTCACTCCTGATTTCTGTGATCAAAACCTTAAGCTTTGAAATAAATCATTTGCACATAGATGTTTGAAATATTGCATAGTCATATCTGCCTTGAACCATTGTCTGTTTTCCTTGAATATTCTCTAATGTTTTGTCTTTGAGTAATGAAATGTTTTTGAGGTCTTTCATCAGCTGTGTAAGCAAAGTGCTTCTGAGTTAGTAGTAGGAGAAGCCAGTTTATATATGAAAAATTAGTAGTGTGCTTTATATTGTTTGTAAGAACTCTTTCTTTGTATTTATAAATGTGTAGACTAAGTGCTCAGGTGAAATTAGTATGACAAAAATGTTCCAACCTATTATGGCTTAAAAGACAATTATCACCTATCCCCAAATATCAGTATTTAACTTTGCTCTTGTGTTCCAGTTCTTTTGTTTCCCTCTTTCTGTTCTTTTAATGTACTATACTGAATTAATTTATGTTTTGTAAGGTAACTCGAGGTAAATGCCTGACACAATCAAAGCCTAAGACTGAGACAAAGAAGCTATAAATTTGCATGAACACATCTGTTGAGCCTTTCCTGCTTATTCCACCCCTGAGATCAGTAGTTAAAAACTGATTTCAGCAGAGTCATTTCAAACAGAAGTAACTACAAGTCTAGAACCCCTCACGAGAAGAATATTGTACTTAGAATAACATCTTATTTTATATGTTTGTCAGATACCCAGTTTGTTAGTCTGTCTAAACTTGATTCATTTGCTCGTCACTATTCAGTCAACTTAAGGTCATCTTCTTTTGGCATTGGTAGAATTTAGATTAGTGCTGTTTGGCCGACAGTAATCACCTGATTTGGTTTTCCAACAAACTGGTATGTATGGCAGGAATGGCAGTATCCAACATCACTCCTAATCGATGGCCAAAAGAAATGTTGTAGAATGTGGTGAGTGTTTTTTTTATGTGCGCTTAATTGAAAACGTGGCAAAAGAAGAGCCTTTCTAAAGAATATACATAAAGCCCAAGAGAGAAAAAAAAATTATTTACATCAAAGTTGGAGGTGGATTCACACTCCACACCCACTACGGTTGCCAGGAAGACCCATCGCGCTGTAAATGCATAAAGCACATTCATCAAAATGACAACACTTGTGATACATTTCACAAACGTGCCGCAAATACACAAAGCAAATTCATCAAAATGACAACACAACCCAGTGCAAATTCAGGAAAACTTACGCAACTTCAGAAGTGCTGCAAATCCAGTCACAACACAATGGAAGTTTGCCACAACAACAGAATGGCTGTTTGCAGAGGACACGGGGAGGAGATGGACTTCTGAGATCAGCGCCAAGTCTTTTGGAAGTGAAAAGTAAGTTTTTCGGTTACCATGGTTTTATTATGATATACGTGATACAGAATGAAAGACCGACCTATTCGTGCATATTTATTTATGCTAGGCTGTAGGCAGCCTTAAAAATGATGATTAAAATCCAAAATACCTACAATTAGATTGTTATTTATTTCAAATCACATTTTGTATGCATGTAGCTATAAATATCACACTTCAGATAAGATAAGAACAAGATAGTTGACCAGCATGAGCAATAACCACACTGGTCAACCAGTATAATCAGATTTGACCAGTATGACCAGTATGATTCATGAAGGTTCAACACCTTTAACATTATTTGAATCTTTTGTTACAGGCATTGTCAATTGTTTACTTACTTCAGATCATTTGAAATTAAATGTATAGATTTTTTGTCTAATGATCATTCTTAAATTGGAAAAAACTGACAATGTTTAATGACCCGTTATGTCATGGGACTGATTGCTGAGTGACTTTAAATGAACTGCAGTGAACTGAAAATGAAATGAAATGCATATTTACCATATATTAGTACTAAAAAGATGTTTCCAAAACATCATATAGTCTAGAGAGCATGTATCTGACCACAATGGTCAAGCCTTTAATGGTAGCCCATGGACTAATGGGAGTGATGTATAGCTCCATTATTTTGTTCCTCTAATTAGTAAAAATATATCTTCATATATTTTTGCTGTTCATGTGCAAGTGCAGTAGATCAAATCCTGCTTGTGCAAGAGAAACATGGTGAGGTCCAAATGCACCAGCTAACTGACAAATTTATTATATGGAGGTTTGTTATTTTGTAGAGGTCCATTTAGTTTAAAGTATATTGATTGAAAAAAAAAAGTTTAATCTTTGGTGGCTATAACTTTCACCTGGTGCTGAATTTCACTCTTTGGACATTTATTCGTCTGGTTTGAAAGACTTATTTTTTTCTTTGTGTTTTTCCCTTTATCTCAACACAGATTTATATAGACATGTTTTACACTGTCGTGATCCTATACTTTAATGGCAATGCATTTTATACTTTAGCTAATTCTGTACAATGAAATTTAGGAGTATAGGTCTTACTTTGAGGACACTAGGCTAATTTGAAATTTGTCTGTATGTCATTTTCAGTAGGAATAACCTGCTTCTCAGGGAACATCAGCAGAGATGAGATGGCCAGTAGCAGAGGGGAGATTGATGAGACCTTCCCAGCACTACCTTGGGAGGGACCAGAGAGATCAGGCAAGAAAAAAAAAAAGATTATTTGGTCCAAAACAAACCATTCACCAACATGTTTACTGTTGCAGGTTTTTAATGAAAAAATATCAGATCAGTATTGATATTGGTTGACATTAAAACACAGGATGTTGACATTGGATTGGTACAGAAAAACTGGTATCATGCCATCGCTATCATTTACAGCTGTGTGATAACAGGCTGAAATCGTGAAGAGCTGATAATGTCCTCGGGCATCAGATTCAATGATGATGACACCTACTATTACAACGTCCTTCTAATGACCTACAAAGCACAACGGTCTTGCTCTACAGTACCTTAGCAAATTCATGAGAACAGGAGAGAATATACAGCAGTGCCATGAGTTCTATATGGCATCAAGTAAAATTGACTTTTTTGGGTATTAAAAGCAAAAAACAAAAAACAAACTCCATTCCTGATGCTACTCCATTATGTATGTATGTGTGTGTGTGTGTGTGTGTGTGTGTGTGCGGGTGCGCGTGCGTGTGTGCGTTTGTGCGTGTTTGTGTATAATACAACATTTAAGCTACCTTGGTCTTTCCTTGTGTTTCCCTTCCTTCTACTTTCACTTCTGTTTGCTGGTTTTCTCATCACTCTTTTACAGCTTTGTTGCCTAGCCAAAGCTGTTATAGTGGTCTGATGAGCTAAGTCACAATTATAGACAAACACAGTCTAACAATAATTAAAAACACACAAATTTGTACTCATCATGTCATCATCACAGTTGTACTCATCATGTCTGTTAGTAAGCATATTGAGTAAACATCCACATTGTTGGCCAAAAAAGGTCAGTGAACACTTAGAACACTTAAAAATGTACAACCAGGGGCCTGTATCAGAAAGCAGGTTTAGTGAAAACTCAGTTAGTTGGCTTAGAGTTGAAACAAACTTGAGATTTTCTGTTTCACAAAGAGGGTTTGGCTGACTGGGCTCACTGCACAACACCGGGTATTTGCTATTTATTTGATGGGCTATTCATTTTTATCTGATGGATGAGCAGCCAAGACAAAATGATGCTGTACCTGTAATCCTTAATCAAAACCTGCACAAAGGAAAATGTTTTTAAGATCCAGATTTAAATAATTGCACATAATATGGAGCGGTCACCATTTATAGGATTTAAAAGTAAAAGATGTCCAAAACAGATGTCTGTCTTAGAAAAGCAATGTTAATCACCTCAAAAACGATGGACGTGCTAATAGCAGTTTTCCTGCACGCACTGCCTTTAGCAAAATGCATGCCAGCAGTTTGGACTTACTCATCCATGCAGTCTGTACTTCACATGTGGACCTGCTATCCAAATGCATCATTTTTTCTTTCTTTATCAATTTTCATTTGATAAAGCTGTGATTGCATATGAGGTCATTTAAAACTAAACGTTTGTAATTTGCAGGACAACCTCGGCCAATGGAATGTTTGCTGTCTAACACTGAAGCTTGAATATCTGACAACAGTTTACCAGGCTTGAATATCTCTACAGTTAACCGGACATTGAGAGTGCTTCCAAACGCACATGGCCTTGACAGACACACATGCCTGCTCCCTGCTTTCATAGACCCAGTCAGTGCAAACACAAGGAAATAAAGGTAGAGGCATATCGGAATAGCAGCAAATGAATAAGAACAACAGGTGTCTTTGTAACACATTTCAAGTAGAAACTAGTACTATGTAAATTATCATGTCAGGTTTGTGTTGGTCAAGAGCATGTGCCATAATCGGTTTGTCCGTCTGCTTATGCTGTGGTATCTAGAATGTCTCACAGTCATTAGAAAAATAAGTACCAGAATCCTTTATTGTTTTATTTGAAAGTATGTGATCTGAAATAAATCATCTAATTGTAGGTATTTAGCTCGAAACTAGAGTTGTATTATATAGAATGTCATCAGGTTGAATGGGAATGTAAAATAGTAGCTAGTGGGACCTCTGTGTTCCGTCCCACTCAATGATGTACACCAGGTTGTGAATAAAAGGGGTTTCCTTTTATTTTCCACACTATAACAAGTTCAGCAACCACATTTAATTTCACTGAGGGGTCAGCTAGCAAGCCCACAGGAGGTATGTCTCGCTCTGCCATGCACCTCCCAGTAAATGTTACAACTTCTTCCATAATAACAATATAATAAAATATATAAATTAAAGGAAGCTGTTGTCATATAGTGTAGTCGTTTGAGTATAAATAATGATCTCATAATAATCTTATCTACATATTCTTATACATTTACAGAGTAACATTCACTCATATACTCAAATTTCATATCATACATAGAAAACGTCCATCTCATCCATTGTAGTTTTTTTTCCTGATCAATAATACAAAAAAAAATTAAAAAATGAACAGCACCCAGCGATGAACCTCAATTATTTCAAGCTAACTATAAAACAGCTTAAGTCAGCATTTGCTTGCAGGTAGAACACAAAATATTCAGATTAATGCATCTGAGTTAAAAATTAAACACAATGAAATCAAATTAAATTGACTCACCTACAACAAGCTCAGCAATCACATTTAATTTTACTAAGTGGTCAGCTAGCCAGCCTATACAAAACAGGGTATTGTTAGAAATTCTGCACATGTAATTCACTTAGCTTCACATCTCACACTGCTTATAATTATAAGATAACGTATCCACATTCGTAATAATGTGATGAAATCTGCCAACAATAGTGAGACTGAGCATATTAAATAATAAGACAAACTGATCACTTAGTCCACATATTTCTAAATGAGAAGAAAAGTTCTTACAAACAATATAAAGCACACAATTATATATGGGAAAACAGTTACATTTGTCATTAAGAGAAGCACTACTTTATAGATAGAAAGCATTACGTATTACACAAACGTCATAACTGTCCTAATATTAATAGTTCAACAGTCTTCCTCTGTCTATTATGCACACTGTAAACATGTTAAATATCTGCCTTGCTGTTACAATGAAATGACTTCCGGCACCCTGAAAATTGTTTTACACACACGCAGCTGTAACGAGGTGGCCTGAGTACCGAGGGCAGGGAGCAGGATGCACAGACTCAATCGACATGGACGAACATTTATTACATACAACATAACGGCACTCACATATAACATGAACATGAATACGTTTAACAATAACGAGACTAATCTTGACATCCACAGGCTACACCAACAATGATCAACAATACTGTACGCACTAACAAGGGTTTAAATACACAAACAAGATGAGGTACAGGTGTGTGCAGGCATGGCCATAAACATATACTCCCAAGTCACGTGGCAGGCCAAACCGTGTGACTCGCAGGAGGCAAACGTTCTGTGACAGCAGCCACACTCATACACACACAAGCATAGTGCAACTCTGTGTTTACGCATCAATGATTGAATGTGCAAGTGCATGTATATGCAAGTTTAAATTATTATGCACAAATGTAAATAGTAGGCTATTTATGTGAAAATGTTTCATATGTATGTGCAAGTACAGTTTCCCTGATTTCTCTTTAAACGGGCCCTCATAGTTCAGCAGTAATGAGGCTAGTTAGATTTTGCTCAGAATTAAGTACACTTTGGAATGTTATATGTATCACAGTCTCCGTGGTGAGCCATACATGGTTAATCAATCCAGGTTGAGGAATCTGTTAGAGTCGCTGCATTAATGACATATCTGTTTGCATTGTCAGTTGTTGCTATGGCAGCAATTAAATTAGGAAATTCAAAGAAAAACAACTCATCTCCACTCTTGGAACTTTAGAACCCCCTCTGTCCCGTGTCATAATGTCACACATGAGTGGAATCCCATGAACACCTTTACAGATCAGTCTGTGGAAAGACACTGAAGAGGACAGATCGAACAATGAGGCGTTTCTGGAGCTGGTGTGCTGGAGGTATCGAGAATGAATATATTGATACAAAGGAGGTGGAATCCAGGAGAGACTTAATAAAGAAAAGCAAAAGAGGAAAGCAGAAGTGGAATCTAAAAAAATTGAAGATAGAGTGGAAAAAACGTCCTACAGTTGGTATGGATATTTGATTATTTTTTCTGCTTTTTGGCCTTGCCTTTCTAAAAGGATTAATTTAAATCTCATGTATAAAAAAACAGTAAACTAAATAATCTTTACAATAAGGGACAAAAACTGACTTATTGAAAATGCTTTTATCCTTTGATCAGCAGTGACTAAAACTCTCATTTAAAATATGCAACACCACTTGAAGTATTAGTGCATTATTAGTCTATTACAAGGTTTTAGGCTCTTGTCAGGCTGTATGTAGTACATACAATATGTGTTCTATATATATCCAGAAGTAATGATACTTGCTCCGGCAGATTTGAAGATGGCCCATGAACGAACTGAAAGGACTGTGGCAGCATGTCTAAGTGAAGTGACTGATGGATATGACTTGTACAGATCAGCCAGGACCAAGCAGAGGCACTCTGTGGCACCTGCTTCACCAGCCCTGAAAAGGGTCAACAAAGACACCAAACCAGGTGTGGATACAAAGCAGTCAGTCATCTTCCCTCTAGGGCCAAGAGAACATGAGTGGCTTGTGAAGTGTGCTGCAGGACAGCAGGATCAAATCTGCCAGCTTCTGCTCCAGGACATCAAGCTGGCAGAGAAGAGAAACTTCATTTCTGGCTTCACAGTACTTCACTGGGCTGCTAAACAAGGAAACAGTGAAATAGTGCGCAAGATCCTTCTTCTTTCACAGCAAGGTGGGCCGGGGGTTGACGTTAACATCAAGAGCTACGACGGCTACACCCTACTACACATGGCTGCTATTCACAGCCACGAATCAGTCCTGAGTGTTCTGGTGCGTGATTATGGTGCCAACTGCAACATACGTGACAACAGTGGCAAAAAGCCCTATCAGTACTTACACAAGGACGCCTCACCCAAGGTGAGAGAGATGCTTGGCGACCCTCACGCTGCGGATTACAAGCCCCCAGGCTATGAGCAGCACTTTTCAGATCCGCCCAAAGGGCTCAGCACTTGGAGTAAACTATTTCAGTCCAAGCACAGAAAAATACTTAGATGCGGATCAAGATTCCACTCAGCCTTGAAGCAGCTTCACCAGCCTTGACCAAGATGTGGACAGGATAGACTACATTAATTTCCCGAATGTTTCCCTACAATGAACTTCCCAAATTAAATAGCATATCCTCAAATAAACATTTTCTCTAACTTGTCTTTCACTCCTGATTTCTGTGATCAAAACCTTAAGCTTTGAAATAAATCATTTGCACATAGATGTTTGAAATATTGCATAGTCATATCTGCCTTGAACCATTGTCTGTTTTCCTTGAATATTCTCTAATGTTTTGTCTTTGAGTAATGAAATGTTTTTGAGGTCTTTCATCAGCTGTGTAAGCAAAGTGCTTCTGAGTTAGTAGTAGGAGAAGCCAGTTTATATATGAAAAATTAGTAGTGTGCTTTATATTGTTTGTAAGAACTCTTTCTTTGTATTTATAAATGTGTAGACTAAGTGCTCAGGTGAAATTAGTATGACAAAAATGTTCCAACCTATTATGGTTTAAAAGACAATTATCACCTATCCCCAAATATCAGTATTTAACTTTGCTCTTGTGTTCCAGTTCTTTTGTTTCCCTCTTTCTGTTCTTTTAATGTACTATACTGAATTAATTTATGTTTTGTAAGGTAACTCGAGGTAAATGCCTGACACAATCAAAGCCTAAGACTGAGACAAAGAAGCTATAAATTTGCATGAACACATCTGTTGAGCCTTTCCTGCTTATTCCACCCCTGAGATCAGTAGTTAAAAACTGATTTCAGCAGAGTCATTTCAAACAGAAGTAACTACAAGTCTAGAACCCCTCACGAGAAGAATATTGTACTTAGAATAACATCTTATTTTATATGTTTGTCAGATACCCAGTTTGTTAGTCTGTCTAAACTTGATTCATTTGCTCGTCACTATTCAGTCAACTTAAGGTCATCTTCTTTTGGCATTGGTAGAATTTAGATTAGTGCTGTTTGGCCGACAGTAATCACCTGATTTGGTTTTCCAACAAACTGGTATGTATGGCAGGAATGGCAGTATCCAACATCACTCCTAATCGATGGCCAAAAGAAATGTTGTAGAATGTGGTGAGTGTTTTTTTTATGTGCGCTTAATTGAAAACGTGGCAAAAGAAGAGCCTTTCTAAAGAATATACATAAAGCCCAAGAGAGAAAAAAAAATTATTTACATCAAAGTTGGAGGTGGATTCACGCTCCACACCCACTACGGTTGCCAGGAAGACCCATCGCGCTGTAAATACATAAAGCACATTCATCAAAATGACAACACTTGTGATACATTTCACAAACGTGCCGCAAATACACAAAGCAAATTCATCAAAATGACAACACAACCCAGTGCAAATTCAGGAAAACTTACGCAACTTCAGAAGTGCTGCAAATCCAGTCACAACACAATGGAAGTTTGCCACAACAACAGAATGGCTGTTTGCAGAGGACACGGGGAGGAGATGGACTTCTGAGATCAGCGCCAAGTCTTTTGGAAGTGAAAAGTAAGTTTTTCGGTTACCATGGTTTTATTATGATATACGTGATACAGAATGAAAGACCGACCTATTCGTGCATATTTATTTATGCTAGGCTGTAGGCAGCCTTAAAAATGATGATTAAAATCCAAAATACCTACAATTAGATTGTTATTTATTTCAAATCACATTTTGTATGCATGTAGCTATAAACATCACACTTCAGATAAGATAAGAACAAGATAGTTGACCAGCATGAGCAATAACCACACTGGTCAACCAGTATAATCAGATTTGACCAGTATGACCAGTATGATTCATGAAGGTTCAACACCTTTAACATTATTTGAATCTTTTGTTACAGGCATTGTCAATTGTTTACTTACTTCAGATCATTTGAAATTAAATGTATAGATTTTTTGTCTAATGATCATTCTTAAATTGGAAAAAACTGACAATGTTTAATGACCCGTTATGTCATGGGACTGATTGCTGAGTGACTTTAAATGAACTGCAGTGAACTGAAAATGAAATGAAATGCATATTTACCATATATTAGTACTAAAAAGATGTTTCCAAAACATCATATAGTCTAGAGAGCATGTATCTGACCACAATGGTCAAGCCTTTAATGGTAGCCCATGGACTAATGGGAGTGATGTATAGCTCCATTATTTTGTTCCTCTAATTAGTAAAAATATATCTTCATATATTTTTGCTGTTCATGTGCAAGTGCAGTAGATCAAATCCTGCTTGTGCAAGAGAAACATGGTGAGGTCCAAATGCACCAGCTAACTGACAAATTTATTATATGGAGGTTTGTTATTTTGTAGAGGTCCATTTAGTTTAAAGTATATTGATTGAAAAAAAAAAGTTTAATCTTTGGTGGCTATAACTTTCACCTGGTGCTGAATTTCACTCTTTGGACATTTATTCGTCCGGTTTGAAAGACTTATTTTTTTCTTTGTGTTTTTCCCTTTATCTCAACACAGATTTATATAGACATGTTTTACACTGTCGTGATCCTATACTTTAATGGCAATGCATTTTATACTTTAGCTAATTCTGTACAATGAAATTTAGGAGTATAGGTCTTACTTTGAGGACACTAGGCTAATTTGAAATTTGTCTGTATGTCATTTTCAGTAGGAATAACCTGCTTCTCAGGGAACATCAGCAGAGATGAGATGGCCAGTAGCAGAGGGGAGATTGATGAGACCTTCCCAGCACTACCTTGGGAGGGACCAGAGAGATCAGGCAAGAAAAAAAAAAAGATTATTTGGTCCAAAACAAACCATTCACCAACATGTTTACTGTTGCAGGTTTTTAATGAAAAAATATCAGATCAGTATTGATATTGGTTGACATTAAAACACAGGATGTTGACATTGGATTGGTACAGAAAAACTGGTATCATGCCATCGCTATCATTTACAGCTGTGTGATAACAGGCTGAAATCGTGAAGAGCTGATAATGTCCTCGGGCATCAGATTCAATGATGATGACACCTACTATTACAACGTCCTTCTAATGACCTACAAAGCACAACGGTCTTGCTCTACAGTACCTTAGCAAATTCATGAGAACAGGAGAGAATATACAGCAGTGCCATGAGTTCTATATGGCATCAAGTAAAATTGACTTTTTTGGGTATTAAAAGCAAAAAACAAAAAACAAACTCTATTCCTGATGCTACTCCATTATGTATGTATGTGTGTGTGTGTGTGTGTGTGTGTGCGGGTGCGCGTGCGTGTGTGCGTTTGTGCGTGTTTGTGTATAATACAACATTTAAGCTACCTTGGTCTTTCCTTGTGTTTCCCTTCCTTCTACTTTCACTTCTGTTTGCTGGTTTTCTCATCACTCTTTTACAGCTTTGTTGCCTAGCCAAAGCTGTTATAGTGGTCTGATGAGCTAAGTCACAATTATAGACAAACACAGTCTAACAATAATTAAAAACACACAAATTCACAGTTGTACTCATCATGTCTGTTAGTAAGCATATTGAGTAAACATCCACATTGTTGGCCAAAAAAGGTCAGTGAACACTTAGAACACTTAAAAATGTACAACCAGGGGCCTGTATCAGAAAGCAGGTTTAGTGAAAACTCAGTTAGTTGGCTTAGAGTTGAAACAAACTTGAGATTTTCTGTTTCACAAAGAGGGTTTGGCTGACTGGGCTCACTGCACAACACCGGGTATTTGCTATTTATTTGATGGGCTATTCATTTTTATCTGATGGATGAGCAGCCAAGACAAAATGATGCTGTACCTGTAATCCTTAATCAAAACCTGCACAAAGGAAAATGTTTTTAAGATCCAGATTTAAATAATTGCACATAATATGGAGCGGTCACCATTTATAGGATTTAAAAGTAAAAGATGTCCAAAACAGATGTCTGTCTTAGAAAAGCAATGTTAATCACCTCAAAAACGATGGACGTGCTAATAGCAGTTTTCCTGCACGCACTGCCTTTAGCAAAATGCATGCCAGCAGTTTGGACTTACTCATCCATGCAGTCTGTACTTCACATGTGGACCTGCTATCCAAATGCATCATTTTTTCTTTCTTTTTCAATTTTCATTTGATAAAGCTGTGATTGCATATGAGGTCATTTAAAACTAAACGTTTGTAATTTGCAGGACAACCTCGGCCAATGGAATGTTTGCTGTCTAACACTGAAGCTTGAATATCTGACAACAGTTTACCAGGCTTGAATATCTCTACAGTTAACCGGACATTGAGAGTGCGTCCAAACGCACATGGCCTTGACAGACACACATGCCTGCTCCCTGCTTTCATAGACCCAGTCAGTGCAAACACAAGGAAATAAAGGTAGAGGCATATCGGAATAGCAGCAAATGAATAAGAACAACAGGTGTCTTTGTAACACATTTCAAGTAGAAACTAGTACTATGTAAATTATCATGTCAGGTTTGTGTTGGTCAAGAGCATGTGCCATAATCGGTTTGTCCGTCTGCTTATGCTGTGGTATCTAGAATGTCTCACAGTCATTAGAAAAATAAGTACCAGAATCCTTTATTGTTTTATTTGAAAGTATGTGATCTGAAATAAATCATCTAATTGTAGGTATTTAGCTCGAAACTAGAGTTGTATTATATAGAATGTCATTAGGTTGAATGGGAATGTAAAATAGTAGCTAGTGGGACCTCTGTGTTCCGTCCCACTCAATGATGTACACCAGGTTGTGAATAAAAGGGGTTTCCTTTTATTTTCCACACTATAACAAGTTCAGCAACCACATTTAATTTCACTGAGGGGTCAGCTAGCAAGCCCACAGGAGGTATGTCTCGCTCTGCCATGCACCTCCCAGTAAATGTTACAACTTCTTCCATAATAACAATATAATAAAATATATAAATTAAAGGAAGCTGTTGTCATATAGTGTAGTCGTTTGAGTATAAATAATGATCTCATAATAATCTTATCTACATATTCTTATACATTTACAGAGTAACATTCACTCATATACTCAAATTTCATATCATACATAGAAAACGTCCATCTCATCCATTGTAGTTTTTTTTCCTGATCAATAATACAAAAAAAAATTAAAAAATGAACAGCACCCAGCGATGAACCTCAATTATTTCAAGCTAACTATAAAACAGCTTAAGTCAGCATTTGCTTGCAGGTAGAACACAAAATATTCAGATTAATGCATCTGAGTTAAAAATTAAACACAATGAAATCAAATTAAATTGACTCACCTACAACAAGCTCAGCAATCACATTTAATTTTACTAAGTGGTCAGCTAGCCAGCCTATACAAAACAGGGTATTGTTAGAAATTCTGCACATGTAATTCACTTAGCTTCACATCTCACACTGCTTATAATGATAAGATAACGTATCCACATTCGTAATAATGTGATGAAATCTGCCAACAATAGTGAGACTGAGCATATTAAATAATAAGACAAACTGATCACTTAGTCCACATATTTCTAAATGAGAAGAAAAGTTCTTACAAACAATATAAAGCACACAATTATATATGGGAAAACAGTTACATTTGTCATTAAGAGAAGCACTACTTTATAGATAGAAAGCATTACGTATTACACAAACGTCATAACTGTCCTAATATTAATAGTTCAACAGTCTTCCTCTGTCTATTATGCACACTGTAAACATGTTAAATATCTGCCTTGCTGTTACAATGAAATGACTTCCGGCACCCTGAAAATTGTTTTACACACACGCAGCTGTAACGAGGTGGCCTGAGTACCGAGGGCAGGGAGCAGGATGCACAGACTCAATCGACATGGACGAACATTTATTACATACAACATAACGGCACTCACATATAACATGAACATGAATACGTTTAACAATAACGAGACTAATCTTGACATCCACAGGCTACACCAACAATGATCAACAATACTGTACGCACTAACAAGGGTTTAAATACACAAACAAGATGAGGTACAGGTGTGTGCAGGCATGGCCATAAACATATACTCCCAAGTCACGTGGCAGGCCAAACCGTGTGACTCGCAGGAGGCAAACGTTCTGTGACAGCAGCCACACTCATACACACACAAGCATAGTGCAACTCTGTGTTTACGCATCAATGATTGAATGTGCAAGTGCATGTATATGCAAGTTTAAATTATTATGCACAAATGTAAATAGTAGGCTATTTATGTGAAAATGTTTCATATGTATGTGCAAGTACAGTTTCCCTGATTTCTCTTTAAACGGGCCCTCATAGTTCAGCAGTAATGAGGCTAGTTAGATTTTGCTCAGAATTAAGTACACTTTGGAATGTTATATGTATCACAGTCTCCGGTGGTGAGCCATACATGGTTAATCAATCCAGGTTGAGGAATCTGTTAGAGTCGCTGCATTAATGACATATCTGTTTGCATTGTCAGTTGTTGCTATGGCAGCAATTAAATTAGGAAATTCAAAGAAAAACAACTCATCTCCACTCTTGGAACTTTAGAACCCCCTCTGTCCCGTGTCATAATGTCACACATGAGTGGAATCCCATGAACACCTTTACAGATCAGTCTGTGGAAAGACACTGAAGAGGACAGATCGAACAATGAGGCGTTTCTGGAGCTGGTGTGCTGGAGGTATCGAGAATGAATATATTGATACAAAGGAGGTGGAATCCAGGAGAGACTTAATAAAGAAAAGCAAAAGAGGAAAGCAGAAGTGGAATCTAAAAAAATTGAAGATAGAGTGGAAAAAACGTCCTACAGTTGGTATGGATATTTGATTATTTTTTTCTGCTTTTTGGCCTTGCCTTTCTAAAAGGATTAATTTAAATCTCATGTATAAAAAAACAGTAAACTAAATAATCTTTACAATAAGGGACAAAAACTGACTTATTGAAAATGCTTTTATCCTTTGATCAGCAGTGACTAAAACTCTCATTTAAAATATGCAACACCACTTGAAGTATTAGTGCATTATTAGTCTATTACAAGGTTTTAGGCTCTTGTCAGGCTGTATGTAGTACATACAATATGTGTTCTATATATATCCAGAAGTAATGATACTTGCTCCGGCAGATTTGAAGATGGCCCATGAACGAACTGAAAGGACTGTGGCAGCATGTCTAAGTGAAGTGACTGATGGATATGACTTGTACAGATCAGCCAGGACCAAGCAGAGGCACTCTGTGGCACCTGCTTCACCAGCCCTGAAAAGGGTCAACAAAGACACCAAACCAGGTGTGGATACAAAGCAGTCAGTCATCTTCCCTCTAGGGCCAAGAGAACATGAGTGGCTTGTGAAGTGTGCTGCAGGACAGCAGGATCAAATCTGCCAGCTTCTGCTCCAGGACATCAAGCTGGCAGAGAAGAGAAACTTCATTTCTGGCTTCACAGTACTTCACTGGGCTGCTAAACAAGGAAACAGTGAAATAGTGCGCAAGATCCTTCTTCTTTCACAGCAAGGTGGGCCGGGGGTTGACGTTAACATCAAGAGCTACGACGGCTACACCCCACTACACATGGCTGCTATTCACAGCCACGAATCAGTCCTGAGTGTTCTGGTGCGTGATTATGGTGCCAACTGCAACATACGTGACAACAGTGGCAAAAAGCCCTATCAGTACTTACACAAGGACGCCTCACCCAAGGTGAGAGAGATGCTTGGCGACCCTCACGCTGCGGATTACAAGCCCCCAGGCTATGAGCAGCACTTTTCAGATCCGCCCAAAGGGCTCAGCACTTGGAGTAAACTATTTCAGTCCAAGCACAGAAAAATACTTAGATGCGGATCAAGATTCCACTCAGCCTTGAAGCAGCTTCACCAGCCTTGACCAAGATGTGGACAGGATAGACTACATTAATTTCCCGAATGTTTCCCTACAATGAACTTCCCAAATTAAATAGCATATCCTCAAATAAACATTTTCTCTAACTTGTCTTTCACTCCTGATTTCTGTGATCAAAACCTTAAGCTTTGAAATAAATCATTTGCACATAGATGTTTGAAATATTGCATAGTCATATCTGCCTTGAACCATTGTCTGTTTTCCTTGAATATTCTCTAATGTTTTGTCTTTGAGTAATGAAATGTTTTTGAGGTCTTTCATCAGCTGTGTAAGCAAAGTGCTTCTGAGTTAGTAGTAGGAGAAGCCAGTTTATATATGAAAAATTAGTAGTGTGCTTTATATTGTTTGTAAGAACTCTTTCTTTGTATTTATAAATGTGTAGACTAAGTGCTCAGGTGAAATTAGTATGACAAAAATGTTCCAACCTATTATGGCTTAAAAGACAATTATCACCTATCCCCAAATATCAGTATTTAACTTTGCTCTTGTGTTCCAGTTCTTTTGTTTCCCTCTTTCTGTTCTTTTAATGTACTATACTGAATTAATTTATGTTTTGTAAGGTAACTCGAGGTAAATGCCTGACACAATCAAAGCCTAAGACTGAGACAAAGAAGCTATAAATTTGCATGAACACATCTGTTGAGCCTTTCCTGCTTATTCCACCCCTGAGATCAGTAGTTAAAAACTGATTTCAGCAGAGTCATTTCAAACAGAAGTAACTACAAGTCTAGAACCCCTCACGAGAAGAATATTGTACTTAGAATAACATCTTATTTTATATGTTTGTCAGATACCCAGTTTGTTAGTCTGTCTAAACTTGATTCATTTGCTCGTCACTATTCAGTCAACTTAAGGTCATCTTCTTTTGGCATTGGTAGAATTTAGATTAGTGCTGTTTGGCCGACAGTAATCACCTGATTTGGTTTTCCAACAAACTGGTATGTATGGCAGGAATGGCAGTATCCAACATCACTCCTAATCGATGGCCAAAAGAAATGTTGTAGAATGTGGTGAGTGTTTTTTTTATGTGCGCTTAATTGAAAACGTGGCAAAAGAAGAGCCTTTCTAAAGAATATACATAAAGCCCAAGAGAGAAAAAAAAATTATTTACATCAAAGTTGGAGGTGGATTCACGCTCCACACCCACTACGGTTGCCAGGAAGACCCATCGCGCTGTAAATGCATAAAGCACATTCATCAAAATGACAACACTTGTGATACATTTCACAAACGTGCCGCAAATACACAAAGCAAATTCATCAAAATGACAACACAACCCAGTGCAAATTCAGGAAAACTTACGCAACTTCAGAAGTGCTGCAAATCCAGTCACAACACAATGGAAGTTTGCCACAACAACAGAATGGCTGTTTGCAGAGGACACGGGGAGGAGATGGACTTCTGAGATCAGCGCCAAGTCTTTTGGAAGTGAAAAGTAAGTTTTTCGGTTACCATGGTTTTATTATGATATACGTGATACAGAATGAAAGACCGACCTATTCGTGCATATTTATTTATGCTAGGCTGTAGGCAGCCTTAAAAATGATGATTAAAATCCAAAATACCTACAATTAGATTGTTATTTATTTCAAATCACATTTTGTATGCATGTAGCTATAAACATCACACTTCAGATAAGATAAGAACAAGATAGTTGACCAGCATGAGCAATAACCACACTGGTCAACCAGTATAATCAGATTTGACCAGTATGACCAGTATGATTCATGAAGGTTCAACACCTTTAACATTATTTGAATCTTTTGTTACAGGCATTGTCAATTGTTTACTTACTTCAGATCATTTGAAATTAAATGTATAGATTTTTTGTCTAATGATCATTCTTAAATTGGAAAAAACTGACAATGTTTAATGACCCGTTATGTCATGGGACTGATTGCTGAGTGACTTTAAATGAACTGCAGTGAACTGAAAATGAAATGAAATGCATATTTACCATATATTAGTACTAAAAAGATGTTTCCAAAACATCATATAGTCTAGAGAGCATGTATCTGACCACAATGGTCAAGCCTTTAATGGTAGCCCATGGACTAATGGGAGTGATGTATAGCTCCATTATTTTGTTCCTCTAATTAGTAAAAATATATCTTCATATATTTTTGCTGTTCATGTGCAAGTGCAGTAGATCAAATCCTGCTTGTGCAAGAGAAACATGGTGAGGTCCAAATGCACCAGCTAACTGACAAATTTATTATATGGAGGTTTGTTATTTTGTAGAGGTCCATTTAGTTTAAAGTATATTGATTGAAAAAAAAAAGTTTAATCTTTGGTGGCTATAACTTTCACCTGGTGCTGAATTTCACTCTTTGGACATTTATTCGTCCGGGTTGAAAGACTTATTTTTTTCTTTGTGTTTTTCCCTTTATCTCAACACAGATTTATATAGACATGTTTTACACTGTCGTGATCCTATACTTTAATGGCAATGCATTTTATACTTTAGCTAATTCTGTACAATGAAATTTAGGAGTATAGGTCTTACTTTGAGGACACTAGGCTAATTTGAAATTTGTCTGTATGTCATTTTCAGTAGGAATAACCTGCTTCTCAGGGAACATCAGCAGAGATGAGATGGCCAGTAGCAGAGGGGAGATTGATGAGACCTTCCCAGCACTACCTTGGGAGGGACCAGAGAGATCAGGCAAGAAAAAAAAAAAGATTATTTGGTCCAAAACAAACCATTCACCAACATGTTTACTGTTGCAGGTTTTTAATGAAAAAATATCAGATCAGTATTGATATTGGTTGACATTAAAACACAGGATGTTGACATTGGATTGGTACAGAAAAACTGGTATCATGCCATCGCTATCATTTACAGCTGTGTGATAACAGGCTGAAATCGTGAAGAGCTGATAATGTCCTCGGGCATCAGATTCAATGATGATGACACCTACTATTACAACGTCCTTCTAATGACCTACAAAGCACAACGGTCTTGCTCTACAGTACCTTAGCAAATTCATGAGAACAGGAGAGAATATACAGCAGTGCCATGAGTTCTATATGGCATCAAGTAAAATTGACTTTTTTGGGTATTAAAAGCAAAAAACAAAAAACAAACTCTATTCCTGATGCTACTCCATTATGTATGTATGTGTGTGTGTGTGTGTGTGTGTGTGTGTGTGTGCGGGTGCGCGTGCGTGTGTGCGTTTGTGCGTGTTTGTGTATAATACAACATTTAAGCTACCTTGGTCTTTCCTTGTGTTTCCCTTCCTTCTACTTTCACTTCTGTTTGCTGGTTTTCTCATCACTCTTTTACAGCTTTGTTGCCTAGCCAAAGCTGTTATAGTGGTCTGATGAGCTAAGTCACAATTATAGACAAACACAGTCTAACAATAATTAAAAACACACAAATTCACAGTTGTACTCATCATGTCTGTTAGTAAGCATATTGAGTAAACATCCACATTGTTGGCCAAAAAAGGTCAGTGAACACTTAGAACACTTAAAAATGTACAACCAGGGGCCTGTATCAGAAAGCAGGTTTAGTGAAAACTCAGTTAGTTGGCTTAGAGTTGAAACAAACTTGAGATTTTCTGTTTCACAAAGAGGGTTTGGCTGACTGGGCTCACTGCACAACACCGGGTATTTGCTATTTATTTGATGGGCTATTCATTTTTATCTGATGGATGAGCAGCCAAGACAAAATGATGCTGTACCTGTAATCCTTAATCAAAACCTGCACAAAGGAAAATGTTTTTAAGATCCAGATTTAAATAATTGCACATAATATGGAGCGGTCACCATTTATAGGATTTAAAAGTAAAAGATGTCCAAAACAGATGTCTGTCTTAGAAAAGCAATGTTAATCACCTCAAAAACGATGGACGTGCTAATAGCAGTTTTCCTGCACGCACTGCCTTTAGCAAAATGCATGCCAGCAGTTTGGACTTACTCATCCATGCAGTCTGTACTTCACATGTGGACCTGCTATCCAAATGCATCATTTTTTCTTTCTTTTTCAATTTTCATTTGATAAAGCTGTGATTGCATATGAGGTCATTTAAAACTAAACGTTTGTAATTTGCAGGACAACCTCGGCCAATGGAATGTTTGCTGTCTAACACTGAAGCTTGAATATCTGACAACAGTTTACCAGGCTTGAATATCTCTACAGTTAACCGGACATTGAGAGTGCGTCCAAACGCACATGGCCTTGACAGACACACATGCCTGCTCCCTGCTTTCATAGACCCAGTCAGTGCAAACACAAGGAAATAAAGGTAGAGGCATATCGGAATAGCAGCAAATGAATAAGAACAACAGGTGTCTTTGTAACACATTTCAAGTAGAAACTAGTACTATGTAAATTATCATGTCAGGTTTGTGTTGGTCAAGAGCATGTGCCATAATCGGTTTGTCCGTCTGCTTATGCTGTGGTATCTAGAATGTCTCACAGTCATTAGAAAAATAAGTACCAGAATCCTTTATTGTTTTATTTGAAAGTATGTGATCTGAAATAAATCATCTAATTGTAGGTATTTAGCTCGAAACTAGAGTTGTATTATATAGAATGTCATTAGGTTGAATGGGAATGTAAAATAGTAGCTAGTGGGACCTCTGTGTTCCGTCCCACTCAATGATGTACACCAGGTTGTGAATAAAAGGGGTTTCCTTTTATTTTCCACACTATAACAAGTTCAGCAACCACATTTAATTTCACTGAGGGGTCAGCTAGCAAGCCCACAGGAGGTATGTCTCGCTCTGCCATGCACCTCCCAGTAAATGTTACAACTTCTTCCATAATAACAATATAATAAAATATATAAATTAAAGGAAGCTGTTGTCATATAGTGTAGTCGTTTGAGTATAAATAATGATCTCATAATAATCTTATCTACATATTCTTATACATTTACAGAGTAACATTCACTCATATACTCAAATTTCATATCATACATAGAAAACGTCCATCTCATCCATTGTAGTTTTTTTTCCTGATCAATAATACAAAAAAAAATTAAAAAATGAACAGCACCCAGCGATGAACCTCAATTATTTCAAGCTAACTATAAAACAGCTTAAGTCAGCATTTGCTTGCAGGTAGAACACAAAATATTCAGATTAATGCATCTGAGTTAAAAATTAAACACAATGAAATCAAATTAAATTGACTCACCTACAACAAGCTCAGCAATCACATTTAATTTTACTAAGTGGTCAGCTAGCCAGCCTATACAAAACAGGGTATTGTTAGAAATTCTGCACATGTAATTCACTTAGCTTCACATCTCACACTGCTTATAATGATAAGATAACGTATCCACATTCGTAATAATGTGATGAAATCTGCCAACAATAGTGAGACTGAGCATATTAAATAATAAGACAAACTGATCACTTAGTCCACATATTTCTAAATGAGAAGAAAAGTTCTTACAAACAATATAAAGCACACAATTATATATGGGAAAACAGTTACATTTGTCATTAAGAGAAGCACTACTTTATAGATAGAAAGCATTACGTATTACACAAACGTCATAACTGTCCTAATATTAATAGTTCAACAGTCTTCCTCTGTCTATTATGCACACTGTAAACATGTTAAATATCTGCCTTGCTGTTACAATGAAATGACTTCCGGCACCCTGAAAATTGTTTTACACACACGCAGCTGTAACGAGGTGGCCTGAGTACCGAGGGCAGGGAGCAGGATGCACAGACTCAATCGACATGGACGAACATTTATTACATACAACATAACGGCACTCACATATAACATGAACATGAATACGTTTAACAATAACGAGACTAATCTTGACATCCACAGGCTACACCAACAATGATCAACAATACTGTACGCACTAACAAGGGTTTAAATACACAAACAAGATGAGGTACAGGTGTGTGCAGGCATGGCCATAAACATATACTCCCAAGTCACGTGGCAGGCCAAACCGTGTGACTCGCAGGAGGCAAACGTTCTGTGACAGCAGCCACACTCATACACACACAAGCATAGTGCAACTCTGTGTTTACGCATCAATGATTGAATGTGCAAGTGCATGTATATGCAAGTTTAAATTATTATGCACAAATGTAAATAGTAGGCTATTTATGTGAAAATGTTTCATATGTATGTGCAAGTACAGTTTCCCTGATTTCTCTTTAAACGGGCCCTCATAGTTCAGCAGTAATGAGGCTAGTTAGATTTTGCTCAGAATTAAGTACACTTTGGAATGTTATATGTATCACAGTCTCCGGTGGTGAGCCATACATGGTTAATCAATCCAGGTTGAGGAATCTGTTAGAGTCGCTGCATTAATGACATATCTGTTTGCATTGTCAGTTGTTGCTATGGCAGCAAATAAATTAGGAAATTCAAAGAAAAACAACTCATCTCCACTCTTGGAACTTTAGAACCCCCTCTGTCCCGTGTCATAATGTCACACATGAGTGGAATCCCATGAACACCTTTACAGATCAGTCTGTGGAAAGACACTGAAGAGGACAGATCGAACAATGAGGCGTTTCTGGAGCTGGTGTGCTGGAGGTATCGAGAATGAATATATTGATACAAAGGAGGTGGAATCCAGGAGAGACTTAATAAAGAAAAGCAAAAGAGGAAAGCAGAAGTGGAATCTAAAAAAATTGAAGATAGAGTGGAAAAAACGTCCTACAGTTGGTATGGATATTTGATTATTTTTTTCTGCTTTTTGGCCTTGCCTTTCTAAAAGGATTAATTTAAATCTCATGTATAAAAAAACAGTAAACTAAATAATCTTTACAATAAGGGACAAAAACTGACTTATTGAAAATGCTTTTATCCTTTGATCAGCAGTGACTAAAACTCTCATTTAAAATATGCAACACCACTTGAAGTATTAGTGCATTATTAGTCTATTACAAGGTTTTAGGCTCTTGTCAGGCTGTATGTAGTACATACAATATGTGTTCTATATATATCCAGAAGTAATGATACTTGCTCCGGCAGATTTGAAGATGGCCCATGAACGAACTGAAAGGACTGTGGCAGCATGTCTAAGTGAAGTGACTGATGGATATGACTTGTACAGATCAGCCAGGACCAAGCAGAGGCACTCTGTGGCACCTGCTTCACCAGCCCTGAAAAGGGTCAACAAAGACACCAAACCAGGTGTGGATACAAAGCAGTCAGTCATCTTCCCTCTAGGGCCAAGAGAACATGAGTGGCTTGTGAAGTGTGCTGCAGGACAGCAGGATCAAATCTGCCAGCTTCTGCTCCAGGACATCAAGCTGGCAGAGAAGAGAAACTTCATTTCTGGCTTCACAGTACTTCACTGGGCTGCTAAACAAGGAAACAGTGAAATAGTGCGCAAGATCCTTCTTCTTTCACAGCAAGGTGGGCCGGGGGTTGACGTTAACATCAAGAGCTACGACGGCTACACCCCACTACACATGGCTGCTATTCACAGCCACGAATCAGTCCTGAGTGTTCTGGTGCGTGATTATGGTGCCAACTGCAACATACGTGACAACAGTGGCAAAAAGCCCTATCAGTACTTACACAAGGACGCCTCACCCAAGGTGAGAGAGATGCTTGGCGACCCTCACGCTGCGGATTACAAGCCCCCAGGCTATGAGCAGCACTTTTCAGATCCGCCCAAAGGGCTCAGCACTTGGAGTAAACTATTTCAGTCCAAGCACAGAAAAATACTTAGATGCGGATCAAGATTCCACTCAGCCTTGAAGCAGCTTCACCAGCCTTGACCAAGATGTGGACAGGATAGACTACATTAATTTCCCGAATGTTTCCCTACAATGAACTTCCCAAATTAAATAGCATATCCTCAAATAAACATTTTCTCTAACTTGTCTTTCACTCCTGATTTCTGTGATCAAAACCTTAAGCTTTGAAATAAATCATTTGCACATAGATGTTTGAAATATTGCATAGTCATATCTGCCTTGAACCATTGTCTGTTTTCCTTGAATATTCTCTAATGTTTTGTCTTTGAGTAATGAAATGTTTTTGAGGTCTTTCATCAGCTGTGTAAGCAAAGTGCTTCTGAGTTAGTAGTAGGAGAAGCCAGTTTATATATGAAAAATTAGTAGTGTGCTTTATATTGTTTGTAAGAACTCTTTCTTTGTATTTATAAATGTGTAGACTAAGTGCTCAGGTGAAATTAGTATGACAAAAATGTTCCAACCTATTATGGCTTAAAAGACAATTATCACCTATCCCCAAATATCAGTATTTAACTTTGCTCTTGTGTTCCAGTTCTTTTGTTTCCCTCTTTCTGTTCTTTTAATGTACTATACTGAATTAATTTATGTTTTGTAAGGTAACTCGAGGTAAATGCCTGACACAATCAAAGCCTAAGACTGAGACAAAGAAGCTATAAATTTGCATGAACACATCTGTTGAGCCTTTCCTGCTTATTCCACCCCTGAGATCAGTAGTTAAAAACTGATTTCAGCAGAGTCATTTCAAACAGAAGTAACTACAAGTCTAGAACCCCTCACGAGAAGAATATTGTACTTAGAATAACATCTTATTTTATATGTTTGTCAGATACCCAGTTTGTTAGTCTGTCTAAACTTGATTCATTTGCTCGTCACTATTCAGTCAACTTAAGGTCATCTTCTTTTGGCATTGGTAGAATTTAGATTAGTGCTGTTTGGCCGACAGTAATCACCTGATTTGGTTTTCCAACAAACTGGTATGTATGGCAGGAATGGCAGTATCCAACATCACTCCTAATCGATGGCCAAAAGAAATGTTGTAGAATGTGGTGAGTGTTTTTTTTATGTGCGCTTAATTGAAAACGTGGCAAAAGAAGAGCCTTTCTAAAGAATATACATAAAGCCCAAGAGAGAAAAAAAAATTATTTACATCAAAGTTGGAGGTGGATTCACGCTCCACACCCACTACGGTTGCCAGGAAGACCCATCGCGCTGTAAATGCATAAAGCACATTCATCAAAATGACAACACTTGTGATACATTTCACAAACGTGCCGCAAATACACAAAGCAAATTCATCAAAATGACAACACAACCCAGTGCAAATTCAGGAAAACTTACGCAACTTCAGAAGTGCTGCAAATCCAGTCACAACACAATGGAAGTTTGCCACAACAACAGAATGGCTGTTTGCAGAGGACACGGGGAGGAGATGGACTTCTGAGATCAGCGCCAAGTCTTTTGGAAGTGAAAAGTAAGTTTTTCGGTTACCATGGTTTTATTATGATATACGTGATACAGAATGAAAGACCGACCTATTCGTGCATATTTATTTATGCTAGGCTGTAGGCAGCCTTAAAAATGATGATTAAAATCCAAAATACCTACAATTAGATTGTTATTTATTTCAAATCACATTTTGTATGCATGTAGCTATAAACATCACACTTCAGATAAGATAAGAACAAGATAGTTGACCAGCATGAGCAATAACCACACTGGTCAACCAGTATAATCAGATTTGACCAGTATGACCAGTATGATTCATGAAGGTTCAACACCTTTAACATTATTTGAATCTTTTGTTACAGGCATTGTCAATTGTTTACTTACTTCAGATCATTTGAAATTAAATGTATAGATTTTTTGTCTAATGATCATTCTTAAATTGGAAAAAACTGACAATGTTTAATGACCCGTTATGTCATGGGACTGATTGCTGAGTGACTTTAAATGAACTGCAGTGAACTGAAAATGAAATGAAATGCATATTTACCATATATTAGTACTAAAAAGATGTTTCCAAAACATCATATAGTCTAGAGAGCATGTATCTGACCACAATGGTCAAGCCTTTAATGGTAGCCCATGGACTAATGGGAGTGATGTATAGCTCCATTATTTTGTTCCTCTAATTAGTAAAAATATATCTTCATATATTTTTGCTGTTCATGTGCAAGTGCAGTAGATCAAATCCTGCTTGTGCAAGAGAAACATGGTGAGGTCCAAATGCACCAGCTAACTGACAAATTTATTATATGGAGGTTTGTTATTTTGTAGAGGTCCATTTAGTTTAAAGTATATTGATTGAAAAAAAAAAGTTTAATCTTTGGTGGCTATAACTTTCACCTGGTGCTGAATTTCACTCTTTGGACATTTATTCGTCCGGTTTGAAAGACTTATTTTTTTCTTTGTGTTTTTCCCTTTATCTCAACACAGATTTATATAGACATGTTTTACACTGTCGTGATCCTATACTTTAATGGCAATGCATTTTATACTTTAGCTAATTCTGTACAATGAAATTTAGGAGTATAGGTCTTACTTTGAGGACACTAGGCTAATTTGAAATTTGTCTGTATGTCATTTTCAGTAGGAATAACCTGCTTCTCAGGGAACATCAGCAGAGATGAGATGGCCAGTAGCAGAGGGGAGATTGATGAGACCTTCCCAGCACTACCTTGGGAGGGACCAGAGAGATCAGGCAAGAAAAAAAAAAAGATTATTTGGTCCAAAACAAACCATTCACCAACATGTTTACTGTTGCAGGTTTTTAATGAAAAAATATCAGATCAGTATTGATATTGGTTGACATTAAAACACAGGATGTTGACATTGGATTGGTACAGAAAAACTGGTATCATGCCATCGCTATCATTTACAGCTGTGTGATAACAGGCTGAAATCGTGAAGAGCTGATAATGTCCTCGGGCATCAGATTCAATGATGATGACACCTACTATTACAACGTCCTTCTAATGACCTACAAAGCACAACGGTCTTGCTCTACAGTACCTTAGCAAATTCATGAGAACAGGAGAGAATATACAGCAGTGCCATGAGTTCTATATGGCATCAAGTAAAATTGACTTTTTTGGGTATTAAAAGCAAAAAACAAAAAACAAACTCTATTCCTGATGCTACTCCATTATGTATGTATGTGTGTGTGTGTGTGTGTGTGTGTGTGTGCGGGTGCGCGTGCGTGTGTGCGTTTGTGCGTGTTTGTGTATAATACAACATTTAAGCTACCTTGGTCTTTCCTTGTGTTTCCCTTCCTTCTACTTTCACTTCTGTTTGCTGGTTTTCTCATCACTCTTTTACAGCTTTGTTGCCTAGCCAAAGCTGTTATAGTGGTCTGATGAGCTAAGTCACAATTATAGACAAACACAGTCTAACAATAATTAAAAACACACAAATTCACAGTTGTACTCATCATGTCTGTTAGTAAGCATATTGAGTAAACATCCACATTGTTGGCCAAAAAAGGTCAGTGAACACTTAGAACACTTAAAAATGTACAACCAGGGGCCTGTATCAGAAAGCAGGTTTAGTGAAAACTCAGTTAGTTGGCTTAGAGTTGAAACAAACTTGAGATTTTCTGTTTCACAAAGAGGGTTTGGCTGACTGGGCTCACTGCACAACACCGGGTATTTGCTATTTATTTGATGGGCTATTCATTTTTATCTGATGGATGAGCAGCCAAGACAAAATGATGCTGTACCTGTAATCCTTAATCAAAACCTGCACAAAGGAAAATGTTTTTAAGATCCAGATTTAAATAATTGCACATAATATGGAGCGGTCACCATTTATAGGATTTAAAAGTAAAAGATGTCCAAAACAGATGTCTGTCTTAGAAAAGCAATGTTAATCACCTCAAAAACGATGGACGTGCTAATAGCAGTTTTCCTGCACGCACTGCCTTTAGCAAAATGCATGCCAGCAGTTTGGACTTACTCATCCATGCAGTCTGTACTTCACATGTGGACCTGCTATCCAAATGCATCATTTTTTCTTTCTTTTTCAATTTTCATTTGATAAAGCTGTGATTGCATATGAGGTCATTTAAAACTAAACGTTTGTAATTTGCAGGACAACCTCGGCCAATGGAATGTTTGCTGTCTAACACTGAAGCTTGAATATCTGACAACAGTTTACCAGGCTTGAATATCTCTACAGTTAACCGGACATTGAGAGTGCGTCCAAACGCACATGGCCTTGACAGACACACATGCCTGCTCCCTGCTTTCATAGACCCAGTCAGTGCAAACACAAGGAAATAAAGGTAGAGGCATATCGGAATAGCAGCAAATGAATAAGAACAACAGGTGTCTTTGTAACACATTTCAAGTAGAAACTAGTACTATGTAAATTATCATGTCAGGTTTGTGTTGGTCAAGAGCATGTGCCATAATCGGTTTGTCCATCTGCTTATGCTGTGGTATCTAGAATGTCTCACAGTCATTAGAAAAATAAGTACCAGAATCCTTTATTGTTTTATTTGAAAGTATGTGATCTGAAATAAATCATCTAATTGTAGGTATTTAGCTCGAAACTAGAGTTGTATTATATAGAATGTCATTAGGTTGAATGGGAATGTAAAATAGTAGCTAGTGGGACCTCTGTGTTCCGTCCCACTCAATGATGTACACCAGGTTGTGAATAAAAGGGGTTTCCTTTTATTTTCCACACTATAACAAGTTCAGCAACCACATTTAATTTCACTGAGGGGTCAGCTAGCAAGCCCGCAGGAGGTATGTCTCGCTCTGCCATGCACCTCCCAGTAAATGTTACAACTTCTTCCATAATAACAATATAATAAAATATATAAATTAAAGGAAGCTGTTGTCATATAGTGTAGTCGTTTGAGTATAAATAATGATCTCATAATAATCTTATCTACATATTCTTATACATTTACAGAGTAACATTCACTCATATACTCAAATTTCATATCATACATAGAAAACGTCCATCTCATCCATTGTAGTTTTTTTTCCTGATCAATAATACAAAAAAAAATTAAAAAATGAACAGCACCCAGCGATGAACCTCAATTATTTCAAGCTAACTATAAAACAGCTTAAGTCAGCATTTGCTTGCAGGTAGAACACAAAATATTCAGATTAATGCATCTGAGATAAAAATTAAACACAATGAAATCAAATTAAATTGACTCACCTACAACAAGCTCAGCAATCACATTTAATTTTACTAAGTGGTCAGCTAGCCAGCCTATACAAAACAGGGTATTGTTAGAAATTCTGCACATGTAATTCACTTAGCTTCACATCTCACACTGCTTATAATTATAAGATAACGTATCCACATTCGTAATAATGTGATGAAATCTGCCAACAATAGTGAGACTGAGCATATTAAATAATAAGACAAACTGATCACTTAGTCCACATATTTCTAAATGAGAAGAAAAGTTCTTACAAACAATATAAAGCACACAATTATATATGGGAAAACAGTTACATTTGTCATTAAGAGAAGCACTACTTTATAGATAGAAAGCATTACGTATTACACAAACGTCATAACTGTCCTAATATTAATAGTTCAACAGTCTTCCTCTGTCTATTATGCACACTGTAAACATGTTAAATATCTGCCTTGCTGTTACAATGAAATGACTTCCGGCACCCTGAAAATTGTTTTACACACACGCAGCTGTAACGAGGTGGCCTGAGTACCGAGGGCAGGGAGCAGGATGCACAGACTCAATCGACATGGACGAACATTTATTACATACAACATAACGGCACTCACATATAACATGAACATGAATACGTTTAACAATAACGAGACTAATCTTGACATCCACAGGCTACACCAACAATGATCAACAATACTGTACGCACTAACAAGGGTTTAAATACACAAACAAGATGAGGTACAGGTGTGTGCAGGCATGGCCATAAACATATACTCCCAAGTCACGTGGCAGGCCAAACCGTGTGACTCGCAGGAGGCAAAAGTTCTGTGACAGCAGCCACACTCATACACACACAAGCATAGTGCAACTCTGTGTTTACGCATCAATGATTGAATGTGCAAGTGCATGTATATGCAAGTTTAAATTATTATGCACAAATGTAAATAGTAGGCTATTTATGTGAAAATGTTTCATATGTATGTGCAAGTACAGTTTCCCTGATTTCTCTTTAAACGGGCCCTCATAGTTCAGCAGTAATGAGGCTAGTTAGATTTTGCTCAGAATTAAGTACACTTTGGAATGTTATATGTATCACAGTCTCCGGTGGTGAGCCATACATGGTTAATCAATCCAGGTTGAGGAATCTGTTAGAGTCGCTGCATTAATGACATATCTGTTTGCATTGTCAGTTGTTGCTATGGCAGCAATTAAATTAGGAAATTCAAAGAAAAACAACTCATCTCCACTCTTGGAACTTTAGAACCCCCTCTGTCCCGTGTCATAATGTCACACATGAGTGGAATCCCATGAACACCTTTACAGATCAGTCTGTGGAAAGACACTGAAGAGGACAGATCGAACAATGAGGCGTTTCTGGAGCTGGTGTGCTGGAGGTATCGAGAATGAATATATTGATACAAAGGAGGTGGAATCCAGGAGAGACTTAATAAAGAAAAGCAAAAGAGGAAAGCAGAAGTGGAATCTAAAAAAATTGAAGATAGAGTGGAAAAAACGTCCTACAGTTGGTATGGATATTTGATTATTTTTTCTGCTTTTTGGCCTTGCCTTTCTAAAAGGATTAATTTAAATCTCATGTATAAAAAAACAGTAAACTAAATAATCTTTACAATAAGGGACAAAAACTGACTTATTGAAAATGCTTTTATCCTTTGATCAGCAGTGACTAAAACTCTCATTTAAAATATGCAACACCACTTGAAGTATTAGTGCATTATTAGTCTATTACAAGGTTTTAGGCTCTTGTCAGGCTGTATGTAGTACATACAATATGTGTTCTATATATATCCAGAAGTAATGATACTTGCTCCGGCAGATTTGAAGATGGCCCATGAACGAACTGAAAGGACTGTGGCAGCATGTCTAAGTGAAGTGACTGATGGATATGACTTGTACAGATCAGCCAGGACCAAGCAGAGGCACTCTGTGGCACCTGCTTCACCAGCCCTGAAAAGGGTCAACAAAGACACCAAACCAGGTGTGGATACAAAGCAGTCAGTCATCTTCCCTCTAGGGCCAAGAGAACATGAGTGGCTTGTGAAGTGTGCTGCAGGACAGCAGGATCAAATCTGCCAGCTTCTGCTCCAGGACATCAAGCTGGCAGAGAAGAGAAACTTCATTTCTGGCTTCACAGTACTTCACTGGGCTGCTAAACAAGGAAACAGTGAAATAGTGCGCAAGATCCTTCTTCTTTCACAGCAAGGTGGGCCAGGGGTTGACGTTAACATCAAGAGCTACGACGGCTACACCCCACTACACATGGCTGCTATTCACAGCCACGAATCAGTCCTGAGTGTTCTGGTGCGTGATTATGGTGCCAACTGCAACATACGTGACAACAGTGGCAAAAAGCCCTATCAGTACTTACACAAGGACGCCTCACCCAAGGTGAGAGAGATGCTTGGCGACCCTCACGCTGCGGATTACAAGCCCCCAGGCTATGAGCAGCACTTTTCAGATCCGCCCAAAGGGCTCAGCACTTGGAGTAAACTATTTCAGTCCAAGCACAGAAAAATACTTAGATGCGGATCAAGATTCCACTCAGCCTTGAAGCAGCTTCACCAGCCTTGACCAAGATGTGGACAGGATAGACTACATTAATTTCCCGAATGTTTCCCTACAATGAACTTCCCAAATTAAATAGCATATCCTCAAATAAACATTTTCTCTAACTTGTCTTTCACTCCTGATTTCTGTGATCAAAACCTTAAGCTTTGAAATAAATCATTTGCACATAGATGTTTGAAATATTGCATAGTCATATCTGCCTTGAACCATTGTCTGTTTTCCTTGAATATTCTCTAATGTTTTGTCTTTGAGTAATGAAATGTTTTTGAGGTCTTTCATCAGCTGTGTAAGCAAAGTGCTTCTGAGTTAGTAGTAGGAGAAGCCAGTTTATATATGAAAAATTAGTAGTGTGCTTTATATTGTTTGTAAGAACTCTTTCTTTGTATTTATAAATGTGTAGACTAAGTGCTCAGGTGAAATTAGTATGACAAAAATGTTCCAACCTATTATGGCTTAAAAGACAATTATCACCTATCCCCAAATATCAGTATTTAACTTTGCTCTTGTGTTCCAGTTGTTTTGTTTCCCTCTTTCTGTTCTTTTAATGTACTATACTGAATTAATTTATGTTTTGTAAGGTAACTCGAGGTAAATGCCTGACACAATCAAAGCCTAAGACTGAGACAAAGAAGCTATAAATTTGCATGAACACATCTGTTGAGCCTTTCCTGCTTATTCCACCCCTGAGATCAGTAGTTAAAAACTGATTTCAGCAGAGTCATTTCAAACAGAAGTAATTACAAGTCTAGAACCCCTCACGAGAAGAATATTGTACTTAGAATAACATCTTATTTTATATGTTTGTCAGATACCCAGTTTGTTAGTCTGTCTAAACTTGATTCATTTGCTCGTCACTATTCAGTCAACTTAAGGTCATCTTCTTTTGGCAATGGTAGAATTTAGATTAGTGCTGTTTGGCCGACAGTAATCACCTGATTTGGTTTTCCAACAAACTGGTATGTATGGCAGGAATGGCAGTATCCAACATCACTCCTAATCGATGGCCAAAAGAAATGTTGTAGAATGTGGTGAGTGTTTTTTTTATGTGCGCTTAATTGAAAACGTGGCAAAAGAAGAGCCTTTCTAAAGAATATACATAAAGCCCAAGAGAGAAAAAAAAATTATTTACATCAAAGTTGGAGGTGGATTCACGCTCCACACCCACTACGGTTGCCAGGAAGACCCATCGCGCTGTAAATACATAAAGCACATTCATCAAAATGACAACACTTGTGATACATTTCACAAACGTGCCGCAAATACACAAAGCAAATTCATCAAAATGACAACACAACCCAGTGCAAATTCAGGAAAACTTACGCAACTTCAGAAGTGCTGCAAATCCAGTCACAACACAATGGAAGTTTGCCACAACAACAGAATGGCTGTTTGCAGAGGACACGGGGAGGAGATGGACTTCTGAGATCAGCGCCAAGTCTTTTGGAAGTGAAAAGTAAGTTTTTCGGTTACCATGGTTTTATTATGATATACGTGATACAGAATGAAAGACCGACCTATTCGTGCATATTTATTTATGTTAGGCTGTAGGCAGCCTTAAAAATGATGATTAAAATCCAAAATACCTACAATTAGATTGTTATTTATTTCAAATCACATTTTGTATGCATGTAGCTATAAACATCACACTTCAGATAAGATAAGAACAAGATAGTTGACCAGCATGAGCAATAACCAAACTGGTCAACCAGTATAATCAGATTTGACCAGTATGACCCTGCTGATTATACTGGTTGAATAGCTTGGTCAATTTGCTTATACTGCTGGACCCACTGTCCAGTTGGAAATTGTAGCTAAACCATCAAACTTGAACCAAAACATAGCCTTTGCTGGTCTACCAGATGGTTAATCAGATGGTTTAACTGCATAAGGTACATCTATTGCCTGGATGTCCAGCTTTTCAACTATCTTGACCATCATTGACCAGATTAGTTCATCTGACAGCAGCAAATTAGCTGGATTTTTGTAGCTAGGGCTGTAGCATGCCTGTTACTGAGGTCCAGTTTACCATAGAGATATAGAGATCTATTTTAACAGTGCAAACATATATAATAGGAAAGTAATAACATAATTTCGGTATTTAAAGAAAACATTAGAATTCATGAAAGAGAATGTCCCCGCACAGACTTCCTCGACATGGACGAACATTTATTCCCACAACATAAAGGACAAATGTGGCACTCACGTGAAAACAAACAATGAACATGAGCACACTAAACGCTAATGACTTTTAACATTTAACACGATAATTAAACAAACAGTCAAGACTCGATACATAGTTACAAACACGCTACACTAACAATGACCAACACACTGCACACCTTGACATGATTTTAAATACACAGACAAGACGAGGTACAGGTGTGTGCAGGCGTGGCCACAAACATCCTCCCAAGTCACGTGGCGGGCCAAACCCCATGACTCGCAGGAGGCAAGCGTTCCGTGACACCTCAAAATAGTTTTATTGACTTTTAAAAACAAATTATTTAATTGAGAAATAATCAAGTGATTAAAGTAAATAAAAGTTATGAGTCTTAAATGAATACGTCCCTGTCTTTAATGTCTGCTCTGCTCCGCTGCCGGTCATGTACTGATACTCAAGCACACGTATGGGTCTCGGTTGTGTGTGTGTGTGTGTCTCTCTCTCTCTCTCTCTCTCTCTCTCTCTCTCTCTCTCTCTCTCTCTCTCTCTCTCTCACACACACACTCACACACACACACACTCACACACACACCTCTCCTCGACACCTCTTCACATCTTATCTGCCATATGTATTCAAACAGGGGAATAAGCAAACTTTTCAGAAAACATCACAAAGTTTCCATTTATTTATTTATTTTTTCTCTGATCTCTAACCAATGTGGTTACTCTATAAGTTTTATCACACAAGGTTTTTGTCCGTTATCACACTCCTTTAGGTCACAGCCGTAATTGTAAGCGATACATCTGAAAGCTTTGCCAAGTAGTTCGAACGAACATGTCCATGGATCAACCATTATCCTTTTTTTATCAGCAGGTAAGCAATTCAGTAATGCCTAACTAATTCATGCTAAACCTTATATTAGTATAAGTTACTAAAAAGGCTGATGTGTATTTAGCTACTTATTTAGCTAATGGTTGAAATACTTTATTGTGCGTTGTATGATTTAACTCAGTGGATCTTAGCGTTGTAATTAATTTCAGGTCTAGATAAAACAGACATTTTAACAAACAATCAATACGCATTATCTAAAAGCTATCATAACTATTCTTCTGCGAGCTATCTAGGAAAGGATATTGTCAATGTCTTTATTCTAATGATTATTGGTCAATATGTAATATGACCATTGTGCTATAGAGTACATGAAACATTTTGATCGACGGCTATTCTTATTCTCAGGGGTAGCTAAATAGAAAAACTTTAACTTCGAAGTCGGTTAATCTATTTACTTAAATTAACCAATACATGTATTTTCATAGCTCCACTTCAATACATTTGACCTCTCCTCCACATACAAACACACAAACACACACAATTCAGCACAACAACCATGGCACAAAAGTAACCACTAGTATCCCTTCCAACTGTTATTGGTAATATACATTCATAGAAACAGTCCTCAGTGTTGATCTGTCTGCAAAGTTAATGTTGTCTTTCAACTCGAGTTTAAATGACCGTGATAGTTATAGGGAAAATGTATGAATTAATATGTTGTATAAGACAAACTCTGAAATAAACTACTATATTGAATAAAATATATATTAAAATAATAATATAATATTATTATTATTATTAATAATAATAATAATAATCTCTATTATTAATAATATCAATTATTAAGAATACTATTAAGAATAATATCTTATTATTATATTATCAGTGGTATTATTATTAATAAGAATTATATATATATATATATATCTATCTATATATATATATATATATATATATATATATATATATATATATATATATATCTGTTGTGTGAATATTTGGTCTGATTATCTGATTATGTATCATTCCACAAAATATCGCTACCCATGAATTCATCATCATTATCTTATAGACTCTAAGTTTTTATTTGTGATAATCACATCTTTTAGCGCATGCACATGGAAAATATGTACAAATCAAATTGCAAATTAAGACATTTCCCAGCTTTAGCTTATTATTTCCCTTATGTATATTTTCACTATGAATTCACCATAATATTCATCCTTATTATTCATTATTAAATTTCTTTAATTTCAAATTTATACTGCATTCCAGTCTTCTATGACTGGATGATTCTTTTCTTGAAGGGCAACAATGATGGCTCATGAGGCATTTCAGGATCTATGGGAGCTTGTAGAGAATTAGCAAATATTTTAGATCCAATTATCCAAAAGGGATCTGTCATATCGCCTGATTCCTCATCTCACTACAACACCCAGCAGGCAGTTCGTCACCCAACCCAGCACTCCACCAATCCTGAACTTCACATCAGATCATCATCACCTGAATATTGACTTCACCTGTGTACTTGGTTATTTAAGCCTGTCTCTCACATTTGGATTTTGTGAAGTATTGCCACTAGTTCTGACTGTGCATACCGAGTGTTATTTCCTTGATTGCTTTCCCGTGTTTTTGCTCTCCGGACTACTGATTTTTGCCTACCCATTTTGTATTGTTTGCCTGATTAGTTTTTTGCTCGCTGGTTATTAGACTGATTACCTACATGATTTGGATTACCCCTATATTGGCTTTCCTGGTTTCGACCCTGGCTTGTTCACCCATTACAAAGTTGGAACATCATAAATCTATCTATCTACATCCGTGAGCATCTGGCCTTCTTTGTCACGTTACAAGGTCTGACAAATCCCATTCTGGTCTGGGATGTGCAGTTGTTTTCCAATTTTTCTCATTCAAATTTTACTTTTTCAAAACATCTTCCAGTCTTTACATTTTTTTTTAAATTTTCCAATTTTTAATTTTTTAATTTTCAGCTGGGAAAGTGGGTAATAAAGGTTGACACCTTTGGTGTCAGGTTGGTGCAGTTTCTCAGCTGAATTTGGAGCACAATAGTGGTACCAGGAGTAGTATATTACAACTTAGTCAGACTTGTTCCACAAAACCAGCTATCTGAGGGATGTTTTATGTGGGGCTGGATGGTATGGGAATCTGATATATTTATTATTTAGTTGGATTATGGCTGCTAACCAAGCCTGTAAAATATTGGCTGTCCCATCAACTAGTGGTTGGAGCCTTTTGCAGAAAACTGAGAAAAAATACAGAATGTCACAGAAATAGAAATTTTATTAAAATGCTGGAAGCACAGGCAAAAACCTTTATTTTTAGAAACTGCAGGATCTACCAGAACTAACTACATCATATGTAAAACAGCTAACTCAACATCCTGCAAAACAACTTTCCTTCAAACTTGAGTAGTGTGCAGTATATGTCTGTGCACATTCTAGAGTATCTTTCTCTGGAACAGTTGGCAGTGGCACTGAGTTGGACATAAATATCAATTCAGCCTTTATTTTTAATGGAAACTTCTCGCAGACCTTACTCATGTGGGTTAGATATTTTTGTTTCAGTGCACAGTAACAACAACAGTAACAACAACCTAACACTTTACTCTGTAACAATGAAATCATAATTATGCAAATATATGCATAAAATGATTGAGTATATGTGTATAGTAGAGAGTGTGTATGCTGTATATGTATATGAGCTTTGCTCATCAAAGCTGGGAAATGCCTTATGTATAGAGCTTGGTTCAAAATTCGTCACCATTGTCCTGAGTATTACAAACACAGACTTGAATAATATTTAAACCCTACAAATCCTTCTGTGGCCTGCTTCATGTTTTATCAAGTAAAAGGATTCAATTTTATTTCATTGCAACCAGAAAAATATACAAATGTAAATATTATTCAAGGTAATAATTTAAACACAAAGCTCTTGTGGGCTGTTTTTGCATTTTCACCTTTCAGAATTTACCTGACACTTTTATCCAAAGTGACTTACAACTATGACCGCATACAGCTTGAGCAACTGAGGCTCAGGGACCTAACAGTAGCAACTTAGCAGTGGTGGAGCTTGAACCAGCAATCTTCCAATTACAAAGCAAGTACCTTAACCAGTGAGACACCACTGCCCACATGATTTACTGATATTCTATGCTAGTATTATGAGGGATGGACCTTTGAGAGTACCTGGAAGTAGGGTACATGAGCACTGTACCAGTATGTGAAGGAGTGCAGGGCTGGTGAGGGGTGTTACAGTATGACACATTAGAAGACAACACTGCACTAGTATGACATAGTAGTAGACAGCACTGCTCTAATATGACACAGAAAACAACACTGCACTAGTATTACTAGAAGTCAGCACTGCACTAGTATGATTAGAAGTCAGGACTGCACTAGTATGACACAATAGAAGACTTCCAGTGCTCACTTTCAGCAGCAACCACTGCCTGCAAGATGTCAGGGCTTTTTATTAGTGTTTCCAAACCTGCCTCCTGTAGCTTGTATTCTTTTCAAACAATGATAGGATGCTGCTTACTGGAGTTTACTTTAGATGTTACAGTGACAATAATGGTGATATAGATTAAACATTGACTACAGCAAGAATCAGCTGCCTTAGGATCTCTCAAGACAAAGGTTCCTTTACACTCCACATCAAGCAGCTATGTAACTAACTGAGAGTGATTCAAGAATTATTTGCAATACCAACCTTATGAAGCAATGCTAAACATTACATTCACATACAGATTACATTTATGTTTGGCAGACACTCTTAGCCAGAGTTGCATACATATATTACTTAAATAAGATAAAATAAGATGCAAATAAATACATAAATGAAAAAATACACAACACCAAGTCTCTCCAGTTCATTTATCCCCTGACAAAACGTCACATGTACCCATAATAATTTACATGACCATCAGTTCCTCACTGCACATCAACATCAGTGTGCACAGCCAAAAACCTTTATTTTTAGAAACATTTTAAAGTGGGCATGTAAGATGGACTATTTTGAAGTTAATTAGTATAATCCATTTGACATCCAGGAGAGAAAGTCTTCTCAGTACTACTCTCAGTGCTCTCATACAACCAGTAAAGCACCGTGATTGTTCCTGCACTGCACTGCATCAGACTATGTAGTTCATAACTGACCCTTCATTTTGTCACTTCAATTAAATGATCAGATATATTAGTCATCTTATATCTAACACGCTCATCCTGAATAATTATATCTGTAATGTATTAGGACTAATAAATAAGAGAGTACATTGCATGACTGGACGGCAGGACAGCAGTTTTTCACCTGCACCAAACCGTAATAAACCATATATTTGCTGTGACCCAAACTAGATGATTCACTAAACTTGTCTGGGCATCATGAGTTATTTAACAATGGCAGAAGCCATTGGAATATTACTTTAGAATCAAGTATAGTCTACAAGATGAATGACATGGGAAAACTTTAAAGTTGCCAGGGTTAAACCAAAGTATCTACTCACTGCATTTGTGTACGCCATATGTAGTAGTGTCTGATCCTGGAACGACGTCACTGCTAACTAAACACATTTGATAACAGCTTTAGGAACGAAGTGGAAAAAATATGGATTATTTTCAGTAATTAGTTACAATTCTTTATCAGACCACTCACATGATGGGGGAGGCGCGCTTAAATCAGAATCCCAGTCGAACAGACTAAAGTCCTGATCCCCGTCGTCCGAGTCATCTTAGAAAAAAATCAACATATTTGATTCACTTATTCTAGTATAAATGTGATTAATAAACATGCTTTTAAAAATACTTTTACGTGGAGAAGGTGGCCTACAGGTTAGTGTGGTTGAACAGTGTGAATAGACCTGGAGTTATTTAGACGTATGTTATAAGCCACAGTGACCTCTGTATACGTTTCTATAGATGTCGCTGGTTGTATGCGGTCCCCTGAAAAACTTGTGAGCTCTGCCTGAGGGCTCGATGAATAGTGGATGACGGTAGAGGGATTCACCCCTTCTGTCTCTGTGTGACAAATTAACGCACTGCATAAACTTTTAGACATAAAGTGGACTTTTAACATATGGTAGATGCACTCTAGAAATGATTACCTTGTAACAAATCATTCAGTATCTGAACTGTTTTATCAGCTTGTGTCCTTATATCTGCAAACAAAAAGTAACAAAAAATTTAAATGATAAATAAAATATATAAAATTAAAAGTTTGTATAAAAGTTCACAAATAAGAAATTACCTTGGTCGGCAATTCTCTCCACAGATTCAAGGAACTCATGAATGTCGGAAACTACGGAAATACATAAAACAGAATTATAGACCATGAGCAGAAAAGATCACCATGATGGTATTATTTTATACAAAAACTGCATTGATGTTACATCATGTATGGGTTAATTTAAGTAAATAGATTCACCTACTTCGAAGTTACAAGTTTTTCTATTTAGCTACCCCTGAGAATAAGAATAGCCGTCGATCAAGAGTTTTAGTCAAGCAAAATGTTTCACGTACTTTATGGCACAGCAGTCATATTGCATATTGACCAATAATCACAGAATAAAGAGACTGACAATACCCTTTCCCAGCTAGCTCGCAAAAGAATAGTTATGATAGCTTGTACATAATACGTATTGATTGTTTGCTAAAATACATTTAAGTTATGCAACCGGTAGAGATATCCTATCGGCTAATTCATAAAATACTTTCGTGAAAGAACGTTACGCCACCCATCCCGACCGCCCATCCTGAGCCTGTTCCTGGCCTAGTGGTGGCCTCCTGGCCTGTCCCCACCACCCAAGAGGTCTCTCAATCCCTGTGGGTACACCCCTGGATCTCCCTGCAGCGCCACTGACTGCCGTAGCCTCGACTCCAGACCCAGCAGCGCCGCTGAGCAGTGCAACCCCATCTTTGGGCCTCGTGGACCCGCCGCTGACCAGTGCAGCCGTGCTTCTGGACCCGCTGACCCCCACAGCCGCGCCTCCTGGACCCGCTGCCACTGACTGCCACAGTTGCGCCTCCAGGCCCTGCAGCACCGCTGAGCAGCACAGCCTCGTCTTCGGGCCTCCCGGACCCGTCGCTGACCAGTACAACCACACCTCCAGACCCGCCACACCTCCAGAACGCCTTAGCTGTGCCTCTGGACCTCCCGGACTTGCCGCTGAACACCACAGCTGTGCTTCTGGACCTCCTGTACTCGCCACTGAACACCGCAGCCGCACCTCTGGACCTCCGGGACTCGCCGCTGAACGTCGCGTCACTGGGCCTGGCTGTTCCTAGAGTGGAGGAGGCCACTCCACTAGTTCCAGCACCATGTGCCAGGCCTGTCCCAGCATCACGTGCCAGACTTGTCCCAGCGCCACGTGCCAGGGCTGTCCCCGTGGTCGCTCCTTGAGATGTGGCCCCTGTGGCTGCTACAGGTGTGCATCCGATGACATTTGGGACTCCCTCAGTCACGCCTTGTGGTGAGCCGGTGACCCTTGAGGCCCCTCCGTCAACCTCCCGGACCCATACGAAATCTTTGGTTATGCCGGGAGTCACTTTTGAAACTCTGCTCCCTGAGGCTGCTGCGCCAGCCCCCGTTACAGCTCCAATGTCTGCTTCAGTGTCCCCAGTTCCTGTGTTGCCTGCTCCTGTTCCCAGTTTCATCTTTCTTCCTGTCTGTACATCCATGTCTGTTTATGTCAACCTGGTGAGACCTGTTACCCTGCCATGTGGCATTTCCTTGCCTGTCCCAGTGCCTGTATCCGTGCCAATTGTGTACTTTGTTCCTGTGCCAGTCATCCTAGATATACTAGTCTTTGCTTATGTCCCTATTTCCACATCTGTGCCTGCTACCAGCATGTCCCCTCTTCTCTCCTCTCCTGACTCTACACCCTCCTCCTGTTCCAGCTGCGTTACTAGTCCGCCTGCTTTCCCCTTCCTTCTTCTGTCCCTTGAGCTACCTGGACTCCTGTACCCATCCGGGGCTTAGCATTGGATCCTGTGTATGCCCTTAGTCCCGCCACTAAGCCTGTCTGTAGTCCTGCCCCTGGACCCTTCTCTTCTTTGTTCACTCCAGGTGTTTTCCCATCTGCTTCCTGTTCTGTCTGTTCTGCCGGTTCTGCTCCTTAGTTTTGTTTTTGCTGCCCCTAGTCTGTTCTTTCATTCCAGTCTGTGTTTTGGTTCTCCCTGTTCCAATGTTCACCTAAGTTTGTTTAGTGCATGATTGTTTTGGTTATTCATACCCTGTGTTTGCTCTTCTACTTTGTCAGTTATTTTGCTAAGTCATGTTCCCTCTGTCATGTCTATGTTACGCTTCCTGTACTGTCGTCACCATTGCTTAGTTTGTGTATTATTTTGTCTCAGTGTTTTCTCCTCACCTTTGATTTGTTCTAACCTCAGTGTTTGTATTTCCCGTGTTTATAAACTGCCCCCTACACATGCATTCGGCCTCGCGCTTGTTCCGATAGGAATCGTTACAATTACTATTTTCCTCCTAGTTTAGCTAATATGTGGCGGTGAAAAAAAAGACGACTGAACAACGTGCTCATTTTCTAATACGATTAATAATTTTCAGATCCTGACAGCGCAGACCTTGTAGGTTTTATCTAGACCTGAAATTAATTACGATGCTAAGCCCCACCGAGCTAAATCATACAACGCACGATAAAGTATTTCAACCACTAGCTAAATAAATAGCTAAATATACATCAACCTTTTTAGTAACTTATACTAATAAAAGGTATAGTATGAAATACTTGAGCATTACTGAATTGCTGATAAAAAAAATTGGATAATGGTTGATCCATGGCCATGTTCGTTCGGAGGTCTTGGCAAAGTTTTCAGACGTATCGCTTACAATTATGGCTGTGAACTAAAGGAGTGAAGTACTGAATATATGGCTTTAAGAAAAAGTTGGTGGGGAAAGAGATGGTTTTTGGATAAAAGTTGTAAATTACGTCCCTCCCCCCAACACCTCTTTCAGTTGTGGAATGCACTGAAAGTGGTAAGAGCACAACGTGTGATAACGGACAAAAACCTTGTGTGATAAAACTTATAGAGTAACCACATTGGTTAGAGATCAGAGAAAAAATAAATAAATGGAAACTTTGTGATGTTTTCTGAAAAGTTTGCTTATTGCCCTGTTTGAGTACATATGGCAGATAAGATGAGAGAGAGACTATAGTCTGCTATAGTCGGCTAAACATTTCTGATAGACTGAGAATAAATCACACAAATTGACAATCATCGGCCCATGTGTTGCGTTCTCTGTTATATCTGTGCGTGAATGTGTGATTCTATGCATGCATCTCAGTTCAGTTCAAAGTTTGTCACGTACATAGTCACACATGGTATAACTCGCAGTGAAATGCTTTTGTAACTGTTCTGAGACACAGAGAACTACAGGGAAATGGATGAAATGGAAAATGGACATGGTTTGATAGTCTCTGCATGAGACTTTATTGTCTGTGTGTGTGTGTGTGTGTGTGTGTGTGTGTGTGTGTGTGTGAGTGTGTGTGTGTGCGCGTGCACAAATTTAAGAGGCCAATTATTTGCACTTTTTGAACAAAAGGATAAAAATACACCTCCCCCTTCTCTTTACTGCTCTCACTTAATTTAACACAGTAAATCTGTTGATCTCGGACTTAATTTAAGATGGTACATCAGGGGAACAATGCAGTAGACCTTTACACACTCACACCATAACCTGGATCATAAATAACAACTGGAGAAAAGTGATGACAACACAGCAGGTGTTAATACACAATGATGGTCTGATCAAGCAGGTATTAATAGAGGTTTGTCCAAAGCTCTCTAAAAGAGAAAGTGAGATTAATAACAGAAGGCAAAATGGAGGACTGTGATTGGAGGAATGACACTTCACTAAGAGATATGAAAATAAGAGAGGACTGTGATTGGAGGAATGACACTTCACTAAGAGATACGAAAATAAGAGAGAGGACCGTGATTGGAGGAATGACACTCACCAAGAGGAAGAAGGATAAAAGACCTCAGACTTAAGGTTTCAGGTGTTCTCGAGGAACTACTTTGTAGTAAACCCTGCTTGTGTCAGTTGTACAGAAGTTCATCTGATTTTCTGGACCATCCTGAATGCTGACTCTCATTGCTGTTGAGTGCTTTGATTTTTTGCACATATCAAATAAAGGCATAGTGGTGCAATGTATATGTGTGTGAGAGAGACAGAGAGAGAGAGAGAGAGTGTGAGGTGTAGTGTGTGTGTGTGTGTGTGTGTGTGTGTGTGTGTGTGTGTGTGTGTGTGTGTGTGTGTGTGTGTGTGTGTGTGTGTGTGTGTAATAGGATAGTGGGGTGAAATCAAACAGAGCGCGATTCCGGTAGTAATTAAGCCAATAAGGGAGACTTATTTTCCTCAAAGAGGCTAGTGACAGGGGCATGATGCCATAAGCAGACAAAAAAAATGTATTCCAAAAAAAAACAACAAAAAAAGCAATCCAGTAATCCACGCCAACACAGATTAACCCAAAATAAGACAATTTAACATGCTCCCAATTATGGCATTCAATCAACACATCTTTCTTGCATTCCAATGCAACTCTTTAAATTTAATTTTCGCCCCTTAGACTGAACCATTCTAGATACCTAATTTATTAAATTCATAATATTTCTCCCCTATGGTTCAACACAAAGGCTATCATTTAAAACATTTTCCCATTATCCAAAAATTATTAAAATAATAAGAGGGGTGCGGTCATGTGCTTCCTTCAGGCTTTTTTCATGGTAAAAGCTTTCTGCTCTTTCTCTGCCACTTCTTTTCTCAGAGAACTTTCAGAGCTGCATATTTGTTTCCTTTGGTGCCATTATCCCTCAAACCTAAATACCCCCAACAGCCAAATAGCCCACCATCAGCCTCACAACAGCTACACCATCAGCCAAATTGCCCTCAACCACTTCTCACGCAGATTAATACCCCTAAACAACAATCACCCCTTTAGACTAACAGCCCTCAACCACAACTAACAAAACAGCTAAATACCCCCTCAAACTTCTCCAACTACCCCACAGCTGTAGCAACACTCTAGCACCCACCTAGCAAGACGATAACAACCATATGGGACCCCAAAAGCAACCACTTGGTAATTCCCTAGCAACCACTTGGGACCCCTTAGCAACCACTTGGTAACATCCTGGCATGCACATAACAACTACGTGGGAATGGCTTAACAGCTCAGCAGTATTTCAGGATTCCATTTTACATGCAAACTGCATTTAACATCATTTCATAGTATTTATGGTGTTAACATTAAACAACCCCTCATCCTCATCTACCCCACAGCCAAAGAACCCTCAACCAAAATTACCCCCACAGCAAAATCTCTCAACATTTACCCTAGCAGCCACATTTATTATACTAATAATCCATCATTTGTCATATAAAAAATAATAAACTGATTTTAAAATCTACTCTACATCACACAATGTCAATGATTAAATGTTAAATGTAATCCTGCAATAATGCTGAAATCCTTAAATACTGTTAAATGCTATTTAAACATGAAATGTAATTTGCTGTGGAGTAGTTGAGGATGGGAGGATTTTAGCTGTAACCCAAGTCCAAACGTCACAGTAGATTAGCATCTTGTTGCTTTTAGGGGACGCTGCCCTGTCAAGCTGTATATGCCAAGCAAGCCATTTAAATATGGCATAAAGATATGGGCAATGTGTGATGCCAGGACAAGTTATGCCTGGAAAATGCAGGTCTATATTAGGAAACCTGCAGATGGTGTTCCTGAAAAGAACCAAGAGAAGCATGTGGTTCTGGAGATGACTGCAGGTCTCAAGAGACACAGCATAACATGATAATTTCTTCACCTCCTACACTCTTGGTGAGGAGCTGCTCCAAAAAAAATCACCATAGTGGGGACGATCAGAAGAAACAAGCCAGAGCTGCCGCCTGCCTTACTTGTTACACAGGACAGAGATTATTTTTCCTTCAGATCTGCCTTCACCAATACTCACACCCTTGTGTCCTACTGTTCAAAGAAAAGGAAAAATGTACTCCTGATGACAACTCTGTACAGGGATGCAGCTGTGCGCACCAGGGAGGACAAGAAACCCAATACCATCCTGGATTACAACAGGAACAAAGGCAGAGTCGACAACCTTGATAAGGTGTGTTGATTTTGATTTTCATGTACTTCTCTATCATCGTTTTTTTTGAACTGCACTATAAAAGTAAGACTTATTTTTATGGAGAACAAAATTTACGAACAGCACAGAGTCAGTTGTATCCATTTGAATATGCAAACATGTTTTAGATTGGATCGTTAGATGTGATGCCTTGATGCATCATGCAAAACATGAGATATTAGTTGTATGTACTCATGATTTTATCCACTTTTTGCACCTTTGGAAGTTACTGGCACATACTCTTTTCAGAGGAAGACAGCACATTGGCCGATGATGTTATTTTTCAACATATTAGATGTGTCATCTTACAATGCATTTGTGGTGTGGATGGAGGTGAATCCAGGATGGAAGCAGAGGAAATTTTTCAAGAGGAGGCTATTTCTGGAGGAGTTGGGGAAAACCATGCGGGCATCTCACATTCAACAAGGCCAGCACCTTCCCCGAATGCCAGCCTCAGCCGCATTGGTAACATAGATCCAGGAGCAAGAAACGAGATCACTTGCTACAAGAAAAAGGTGATAAGAGGAAGAGGTGCAGTCTGTGTGCACCAAGAGATGTCAAAACAAGCATAACATGCCATAAATGCAATGCATATCTTTGCAAGAGACATGCAACAACCTGCGCATATTGTCCAACATGTGCATGAGCAAAAAAACACCACTGAAGTTTGAGTCAACACAATCCACCACATTTAGAAGCCTGATTTTGTTATCGGTTGACAGTTTTTTTCTGTTATCAGGCAGAAACACAGCTGATAGACTGGTTAACGTTATTGTTCTTGTTAGTTATTCGTTAATGTATGAAGACATTGATCTTGGAATATTGTGAAATTATCAAGTGCAGTTTTGGGATAATTTCCTTTGTACACAATTGAAATATTCATGGTCCCTTTTGACCAGGAACACAACACGTGTTAAAAGATAAACAAAGATAAACAACAAGTTACAACGTTTATCTTTGTGTTGAGCTTTCTCACACTTTATTCATTAAATGTAATGAAATTTCATTTCATTTCAAAAAGTGTTTAACATAATTAAACATGATTTAATTTTCACTTAACCAGCACAGACCCTCTCCCTCACTCCCTCAGCCAGTACTATAGGGACAGCTAATCAACTCCTCAACCTCAGTTACCACACAGCCAGTCACAACCCCTCACCCTCAACTACCACACAACCCTGATTATTTTCACAGCTAAACAGCCCTCGAGCACAACTACCCCTCGGCTAAATAACCCCTCAACATGAACTATGCCACAGGCAATTACCTCTCAAAAATAACTAACCCAGTAGCTAAATAACCCCTTATACTCAGCTACCCCATAGCCAATTACCCCAACCCAAACTACCACCACCTCCATATAATCCTCAAGCACAACTGCCTCCACACCTAAATAAACCATAAAAACAACTACCCAACAGCTAAATAACTCCTCAGCCTCAGCTACCCCACAGCCAATTAGCCTTCACCACAAATTACCCCCACAGTCCCTTAACAATTACCCCCATCAGCCAAATTGCTCTCAACAACTTCCCCCACAGCTTAATAACCCCTCAACAGCAATTACACCATTAGACTAATGGACATTACCCCAACAGCCAAATTCCCCCTCATGCTAAACTACTCCACAGCCATAGCAACACTCTAGCAACCACCTGACACTAGAAACTGCCTAGCAAGACAATAACAACCACTTGGTAAAACCCTAGCAACCACTTGGTAACACCCCAGCAACTTCTTGGTAATTCCATATCAACTACTTGAGACTTCATAGCAACCACCTAGAAAGACCATGGCTACCACTTAGTAACAGTTAAGCTACCACTTGGGATCCCATAGCAATAATTTTGAACTCCATAGCAACCACATAGCAACACCATAGCAGCCACTTGGTAACACTCTAGCAAACACTTGACACTCTATAGCTACAACATAGTAAGACCATAGCAACTATTTGGTAACACCCTAGCAAATATTTGGAATTCCATAGAAGCCAAATAAAATGCCATAACAACCACTTGGTAACCCCCTAGCAACCAACTAGCAATGCCATAACAACCACTTGGTAACACCCTAGCAACCATGTTGGACTCCATAGCAACTACCTATCAAGACTGTAAAAACCACTTGGTAACAACCTAGCAACCACTTGGGACCTCATAGTCTGTGTGTAATGATGAGGAGATACAGGATAAGGTCTGTCCTACATATGTAATGATGAGATGATGTTTGCACAGCATCCATTTTCATTTAGTCAAAGAAATAACTTGATAAGCCTGCCTGCATGGCATTAATGTTACTCTAATGCAGCATATTTACCTGGGGAACAGGACATCCTGCGTGACTGAGCTCAGCGATGGCAGGCTTGGGAGGTCCGCATGCAGGCAGGCAAGGAGGGAGAGAGGCTGGGGAGGCAGGTAGGGAGAGATGGAGTGGGGCTGGGGAGGCAGACAGACAGGAGGCAGGGAAAGAGGGAGGGAGGTAGGAATGGAGGGAGGAAGGCTGCAGAGGCAGGCAGGCATGCAAGCAGGCAGGTAGGCAGGAACTGAGGGAGGCCGAGGAGGCAGAGAGGGAGGCTAAAGATGGATAGAGGCAAGCAAGCAGGGGAGGAGTGAGGGAGGCAGGGGAGGAAGGGAGGTCATCAGGGAGAGAGGGAGGGAGGCTGGGGAGGCAAGCAGGTAGGGAGGGAGTGAGAGAGGCTGGGGTGGGAGTGCGGCAGGCAGGGAGGCCAGCAGGGAGAGAGGGAGGGAGGCTGAGGAGGGAGGGAGGGAGGCTGGGAAGCTGACAGGGAGAGAGGGAGGAAGGCTGGGGAGTCAGGAACTGAGGGAGGCTGGAGAGGCATACAGGCAAGTAAGCAGGGAGGAGTGAGGGAGGCTGGAGAGGAAGGGAGGCCATCAGGGAGAGAGGGAGGGAGGCTGAGGGGGGAGGGAGAGAGGCTGGGAAGCTGACAGGGAGAGAGGGAGGAAGGCTGGGGAGTCAGGAACTGAGGGAGGCTGGAGAGGCATACAGGCAAGCAAGCAGGGAGGAGTGAGGGAGGCTGGAGAGGAAGGGAGGCCATCAGGCAGGCAAGAAGGCAAGCAGGTAGGGAGGGAGTGAGAGAGGCTGGGGTGGGAGTGCAGCAGGCAGGCAGACAGGGTGGGAGGGAAGGCTGGGGTGGTAGGAAGAGAAGGATGCTGGGGATACATGCAGCCAGACAAGCAACATGTGACCCGTACTCCAGGGGAAGGCTGGGAGTACATGCGGCTGGACAATTAGAATGGAGACCCAGACTTTGGGGAGAGACTGGGGATACATGCAGCTGGACAAGCAGCATGGAGACCCACACCCCGTTGGAGGCTGGGGATACATACAGCCAGAGTAATTGAATAGAGACCCAGACTCCAGGGAGACAGTGTCAATACATGCGGCTGGACGAGCAGCATGGAGACCCAGACTCCGCGCGGAGATTCATGATACATGCTGATCATTTGGCCACATCTAACCCCAGTCTACCTCCCTTCCTCTTTCCCCACCCTCCCTCCCTCACTGCCTGCCTGCCTTTCTCCTTCACTCCCCAGCTCCCCTCCCTCCTTGCCTATCTGTCTGCATGCCTGCCTCCCCATCCTTCCTCCCTCCCTCCCTCCCTTCCTCCCTGCCTGCCTGACACAGTGAAGCATTCACCCTTGCCACGCTCACTCTCCATCGTTGTGCAGAAAACATGAGACGGAGCTTTCAGCTGGGGGCTGACGATGAGTCTTGAAGCTGGCTGGAGCAATAGTCTGTCCATCCTTGTCTAATATGGATGAAAGTAGAGGATGTTTGCACAGTGTTCATTTTCATTTAATCAGAGAAGTAACTTGATAAGCCTGCCTACATTGTGTTAATGTTACTCTAATGCAGCATATTTACCTGGGGAACGGGACGTCCTGCGTGACTGAGCTCAGCGATGGCAGGGTTTGGAGGTCCGTAGCCAGGCAGGCAAGGAGGAAGAGAGGCTGGGGAGACAGGCAGGCAGGGAAGGAGGAAGGCGGGTGAGGCAGGCAGGCATGCATGCATGCAGGGAGGGAGGGAGGGAGGCTGGGGAGGCAAGCAGGCAGGCAGGCAGTAAGTAAGGGAGGCTGAGGAGGCAGGGCAAGAGGGAAGGACGCAAGCAAGCACCACCACCACCACCATTTAGCTGACGCTTTTATCCAGAGTGACTTGGAATCGTGACTGAGTACAACTTTGAGTAATTGAGAGTTTTGCTCAGGGGCCTAACAGTGGCAGCTTGAACTGGTAACCTTCTGATTACAAGTGAAATACCTTAACCACTGAGCTTCCACAGCACTACCACTACCCACAGTGCCCCAACAACACCAACAACATGCTACCAAAACAGTATAAAGAAAATTTCAAAAGTTACCATAGTAACCACTTCAGTAACCACCACCATTCACAACTGCAGCAACACTCTGATGCTCCTTAATAACAAAATCCACCAAATAATAAAACATCATGACACAATAGTTACAGATGACACAACCTACGGAAACAACACTAAACACACACCTTTCGCCTTTTAACTGTGTATGTATGAATGACCTTTGTATTACTGGTGTCCCAGATCATGTAAATCCCACTGTCAGGTGGTGCTGTTCCTCTCGGCTCAACAACAGAGATGAGCGGCACTCTCTGAGTGTATTCAGGTTCACACAAAAAAACCTTTTCAAAATGTTTATGAAAATATAGGCTTTCATGACTCTTTAACGACAAAGACATTGAATTTGAAATTTTTGCAGTACTATGCAGTAGGCAATATAAAAAATGGACTCGGGTAAGTTACATACATTTTAATTTCAAACAAATGAATAAATAAATGAACAAATATACTAGGAAATCACATTCTGAGAAATCTAGCTAAGGGTTTAAAAAACTGTTTCTGTTTTCACACAATTGTTGAGGCCTACTGAGTGCACTGTAAAGATTTGGGAATGTAGCAAATGGCAAATCACATTTACAGATGACACATTTATCCAAAGTGAGTTACAATTATGACTGAATACAATCTGAGCAAGTGAGGGTCAAGGGCCTTACACAGGGGCCCAACAGTGGCAAAAAGCAAGACTTAGAGAATGTGTATATACAACCGAGTGTGTGTTTGTGTGTGTGTGTGTGTGTGTGTGTGTGTGTGTGTGTCCAAGTTGAAACTTGAGAGATGATACTCCAAACCCCTAAGCACAATGATGTGATCCCCTAATACAGAATTCTCTTCTCCTCCTCGTGTTAAGACAACCACAGGCACATGGAGATTGACACACCTGCCAAACCCCTTATAATGGAGGAGAACAATAAAAGGCCCATAAAGGGCAGAGCACATCCCTGAGTTCATCACACACTGCAGCCCAAGCCTGATCCCAGTGATGGTCTTATTCAGGAAGACCTGAACAACAGTACTGAATGGAAACAATAGCAGTGCTGAACAAGCCCCGTCCAGTGCCTTACCCTTGGCTTCTTACTTCTTACAACTCCCCTCCGTGTCCTCTGCAAACAGCAATTCTGATGTGTTGTGGCACGTTTCCATTGTGTTGTGACTGGATTTGCAGGGTTTTTGACGTTGCATGCATTTTCTGAATTTGCACCGCGTTGTTATTTTGATAAATGTGCTTTGTATATTTGCAGCGCAGCATTTGTGAAATGTATCGCATTTGATGTCATTTTGATGAATATGCTTTGTGTATTTGCAGCTCGACGTCTCTCCCCAGCAACCGTAGTGGGTGTGGAGTGTGAATCACTCCTCCAACTCCACTAAAATTACAATGTAAATAAAAATGTGTCTCTCTTGGGCTTTATGTAGTATTCCTTAGAAAGGCTCTTCTTTTGCCACTTTGACTTCTTGGAAATGTAATTGAAGTCAAATGAAAAAGCATGCTTTATCCTATTTTATATAAAGAAGTATTGATTTGCGGATCGATGCCTACAGTGTCAGCTCATGTTCTCCAGTGGTCAATGCAGGAACATGGTTGAATATTTTCATGAATGGTTTGCATATACGTGAATGCTTGATTTATGTCTGCCATAAGCAACATGACACAATTTTAAAGCTACATTTATAAAAGTCTGTACTGTTTTCCCCAACTAATGCGTATATGCCGTTCTATCTAACAAGTATTTCATAGATATAAAGAATAACAGCAAAACATAGTGGAACCTACACCTAGGAGATTGGTAGAAGAGAAGTGAAAGACCTCACATTATTCTTAAGTCTTATTCTTTCTGTATTTACAGAGGAGTCACAGGTGAACAGCGTCCAACAGAAAACAAGACACCCATCCTGCTGGAAAGAACAAACACAAAGGTGCTTGACATGAGAAGAAGTGATTTGAAATTCTCACAAACTGCTTTTAAACATGTTATATGTGCATCATGTTCAGATGGTAACACTACAAGTTTTCTGTATATGACCTTTTCCTTTTTTTTTTCTTTTCTTTTATTCTCTTCCCTTAGATGTAGAGTTTTGCTGATGCTACATTACGGGCTGATTAAGGAGGTGTTGTCCTTCACAGTCAAACATTTCCTCATACTAAGCTTGGGTGCTCTGTATGCTTTGTGTTGATCAAAACTTAGCTGGCCACTGGAGGTGTGTACAGGGCAGGAGAGTGAGCTGAGTTTGATCACTGTCGGGCCTGCGGGGCTGCCTGTAACCCTGGCCCTCATCTATCACATTGCATGCTGCAGTCATTTATTACAGAGTGAAATGTGAACTAAGGTCGACAATGGCACTTACACAAAATTGCTGCATCGAATAAACTTTAGACTGTATGTGTGTGTATGTGTGTATGACTTTGTGCATGGCACCTACTCCCCGGGATGGGTTTCATGTGGGCCGGTGCAGCACCTAATGATGGCAGATGTGCAATGAAAGTGAAAGTTTGGATTGATGTGACCGGTCGGAGAGAGTCAGTCAGCCAACCTCACACTCCAACGTGATATGAGAAACAGGAGGCCAAATTAACCCACTAGGCTTAGTGCACCTAATGGTACTGTTCACTTATGCATACTGTCAATGCCACAATACAGAGCATGGTAAACCTAGACTTCAGGTGACACTGTTTGGATGTTGTGCTTACTAATCTTAGCTGCAACAGTTATTTAGGTCATTATATCAGGTGATATAATCAGGTGATTACTGTCGGCCAAACAGAACTAATCCAAATTCTACCAATGCCAAAAGAAGATGACCTTAAGTTGACTGAGTAGTGAAGAGCAAATGAATCGAGTTTAGACAGACTAACAAACTGGGTATCTGACAAACATATAAAATAAGATGTTATTCTAAGTACAATATTCTTCTCATGAGAGGTTCTAGACTTGTAGTTACTTCTGTTTAAAATGACTCTCTGCTGAAATCAGTTTTTAACTACTGATCTCAGGGGTGGCATAAGAAGGAAAGGCTCAACAGATGTGTTCATGCAAATTTATAGCTTCTTTGTCTCAGTCTTAGGCTTTGATTGTGTCAGGCATTTACCTCAAGTTACCTTACAAAACATAAATTAATTCGATATAGTATTAAAAGAACAGAAAGAGGGAAACAAAACAACTGGAACACAAGAGCAAATTTTTATCACACTAATTTCACCTGAGCACTTAGTCTGCACATTTATAAATACAAAGGAGTATAAATACAAAGGAGTTCTTACAAACAATATAAAGCACACTACTAATTTTTCATATATTATCTGGCTTCTCCTACTACTAATTCAGAAGCACTTTGCTTGCACAGCTGATGAAGGACCTCAAAAACATTTCATTACTCAAAGACAAAACATTAGAGAATATTCAAAGAAAACAGATAATGGTTCAAGGCAGATATGACTATGCAATATTTCAAACATGTATGTGTAAATGATTTATTTCAAAGCTTAAGGTTTTGATCACAGATTCAAAATCAGGAGTGAAAGACAAATTACAGAAAATGTTTATTTGAGGATATGCTATTTAGTTTGGGAAGTTCATTGTATGGAAACATTCTGGAAATTAATGTATAGTCTATCCTGTCCTCATCTTGGTCAAGGCTGGTCAAGCTGCTTCAAGGCTGAGTGGAATCTTGATCCGCATCTGAGTATTTTTCTGTGCTTGGACTGAAATAGTTTACTCAAAGTGCTGAGCCCTTTGGATGGATTGGAAAAGTGCTGCTCATGGCCTGAGGGCTTGTAATCCGCAGCGTGAGGGTCTCCGAGCATCTCTCTCACCTTGGGTGAGGCGTCCTTGTTTAAGTAGTGATAGGGCTTTTTGCCACTGTTGTCACGTATGTTGCAGTTGGCACCATAATCACGCACCAGAACACTCAGGACTGATTCGTGGCTGTGAATAGCAGCCATGTGTAGTGGGGTGTAGCCGTCGTAGCCCTTGATGTTAACGTCAACCCCTGGCCCACCTTGCTGTGAAAGAAGAAGGATCTTGCGCACCATTTCACTGTTTCCTTGTTTAGCAGCCCAGTGAAGTACTGTGAAGCCAGAAATGAAGTTTCTCTTCTCTGCCAGCTTGATGTCCTGGAGCAGAAGCTGGCAGATTTGATCCTGCTGTCCTGCAGCACACTTCACAAGCCACTCATGTTCTCTTGGCCCTAGAGGGAAGATGGCTGACTGCTTTGTATCCACACCTGGTTTGGTGTCTTTGTTGACCCTTTTCAGGGCTGGTGAAGCAGGTGTCACAGAGTGCCTCTGCTTGGTCCTGGCTGATCTGTACAAGTCATATCCATCAGTCACTTCACTCAGACATGCTGCCACAGTCCTTTCAGTTCGTTCATGGGCCATCTTCAAATCTGCCGGAGCAAGTATCATTACTTCTGGATATATATAGAACACATATTGTATGTACTACATAGCCTAGGACCTTGTAATAGATTAATAATGCACTAATACTGCACTAAGTGGTATTGCATATTTTAAATGAGAGTTTTAGTCACTGCTGATCAGAGGATAAAAGCATTTTCAATAAGTCAGTTTTTGTCCCTTATTGTAAAGATTATTTAGTTTACTGTGTTTTTTTATACATGAGATTTAGATTAATCCTTTTAGAAAGGCAAGGCCAAAAAGCAGAAAAAATAATCAAATATCCATACCAACTGTAGGACGTTTTTTCCACTCTATCTTCAATTTTTTCAGATTCCACTTCTGCTTTCCTCTTTTGGTTTTCTTTATTAGGTCTCTCCTGGATTCCACCTCCTTTGTATCAATATATTCATTATCGATACCTCCAGCACACCAGCTCCAGAAACGCCTCATTGTTCGATCTGTCCTCTTCAGTGTCTTTCCACAGACTGATCTGTAAAGGTGTTCATGGGATTCCGCTCATGTGTGACATTATGACACGGGACATATGGGGTTCTAAAGTTCCAAGGGTGGAGATGAGTTGTTTTTCTTTGAATTTCCTAATTTAATTGCTGCCATAGCAACAACTGACAATGCAAACAGATATGTCATTAATGCAGCAACTCTAACAGGTTCCGCAACCTGGATTGATTAACCATGTATGGCTCACCACCGGAGACTGTGATACATATAACATTCCAAAGTGTACTTAATTCTGAGCAAAATCTAACTAGCCTCATTACTGCTGAACTATGAGGGCCTGTTTAAAGAGAAATCAGGGAAACTGTACTTTTACGTACATATGAAACATTTCCACATAAATAGCCTACTACTTACATTTGTGCATAATCATTTAAACTTGCATATACATGCACTTGCACATTCAATCATTGATGCGTAAACACAGAGTTGCACTATGCTTGTGTGTGTATGAGTGTGGCTGCTGTCACAGAACGTTCGCCTCCCGCGAGTCACAGGGTTTGGCCCGCCACGTGACTTGGGAGTATATGTTTATGGCCATGCCTGCACACACCTGTAGCTCATCTTGTTTGTGTATTTAAACCCTTGTTAGTGTGTACAGTATTGTTGATCATTGTTGGTGTAGCCTGTGGATGTCAAGATTAGTCTCGTTATTGTTAAACGTATTCATGTTCATGTTATATGTGAGTGCTGTTATGTTGTATGTAATAAATGTTCGTCCATGTCGATTGAGTCTGTGCATCCTGCTCCCTGCCCTTGGTACTCAGGCCACCTTGTTACAGCTGCGTGTGTGTAAAACAATTTTCAGGGTGCCGGAAGTCATTTCATTGTAACAGCAAGGCAGATATTTAACATGTGTACAGTGTGCATAATAGACAGAGGAAGACTGTTGAACTATTAATATTAGTTATGACAGTTATGACATTTGTGTAATACGTAGTGCTTTCTATCTATAAAGTAGTGCTTCTCTTAATGACAAATGTAACTGTTTTCCCATATATAATTGTGTGCTTTATATTGTTTGTAAAAACTTTTCTTCTCATTTAGAAATATGTGGACTAAGTGATCAGTTTGTCTTATTATTTAATATGCTCAGTCTCACTATTGTTGGCAGATTTCATCACATTATTACGAAGGTGGATACGTTATCTTATAATTATAAGCAGTGTGAGATGTGAAGCTAAGTGAATTACATGTGCAGAGTTTCTTTCTAACAATAGCCTGTTTTGTATAGGCCGGCTAGCTGACCACTTAGTAAAATTAAATGTGATTGCTGAGCTTGTTGCAGGTGAGTCATTTTAATTTGATTTCATTGTGTTTAATTTTTAACTCAGATGCATTCATCTGTACATTTTGTGTTCTAGCTGCAAGCTAACACTGACTTAAGCTGTTTTATAGTTAGCTTGAAATAACTGAGGTTCATCGCTGGGTGCTGTTCTTTTTTTTTTTTTTGTATTATTGATCAGGAAAAAAAAACTACAATGGATGAGATGGACGTTTTCTATGTATGATATGAAATTTGAGTATATCAGTGAATGTTACTCTGTAAATGTATAAGAATATGTAGATAAGATTATTATGAGATCATTATTTATAATCAAATGACTACACTATATGACAACAGCTTCTTTTAATTTATATATTTTATTATATTGTTATTATGTAAGAAGTTGTAACATTTACTGGGAGGTGCATGGCAGAGCGAGACATACCTCCTTTGGGCTTGCTAGCTGACCCCTCAGTGAAATTAAATGTGGTTGCTGAACTTGTTATAGTGTGGAAAATAAAAGGAAACCCCTTTTATCCACAACCTGGTGTGCATCATTGAGTGGGACGGAACACAGAGGTCCCACTAGCTACTATTTTACATCCCCATTCAACCTAATGACATTCTATATAATATAACTTTTGTTTCGAGCTAAATACCTACAATTAGATTATTTATTTCAGATCATATACTTTCAAATAAAACAATAAAGGATTCTGGTACTTATTTTTATAATGACTGTGAGACATTCTAGATACCACAGCATAAGCAGACGGACAAACCGATTATGGCACATGCTCTTGACCAACACAAACCTGACATATGATAATTTACATAGTGCTAGTTTCTACTTGAAATGTGTTACAAAGACACCTGTTGTTCTTATTCATTTGCTGCTATTCCGATATGCCTCTACCTTTATTTCCTTGTGTTTGTACTGACTGGGTCTATGAAAGCAGGGAGCAGGCGTGTGTGTCTGTCAAGGCCGTGTGCGTTTGGAAGCGCTCTCAATGTCCGGTTAACTGTAGAGATATTCAAGCCTGGTAAACTGTTGTCAGATATTCAAGCTTCAGTGTTAGACAGCAAACATTCCATTGGCCGAGGTTGTCCTGCAAATTACAAACGTTTAGTTTTAATTGACCTCATATGCAATCACAGCTTTATCAAATGAAAATTGAAAAAGAAAGAAAAAATGATGCATTTGGATAGCAGGTCCACATGTGAAGTACAGACTGCATGGATGAGTAAGTCCAAACTGCTGGCATGCATTTTGCTAAAGGCAGTGCGTGCAGGAAAACTGCTATTAGCACGTCCATCGTTTTTGAGGTGATTAACATTGCTTTTCTAAGACAGACATCTGTTTTGGACATCTTTTACTTTTAAATCCTATAAATGGTGACCGCTCCATATTATGTGCAATTATTTAAATCTGGATCTTAAAAACATTTTCCTTTGTGCAGGTTTTGATTAAGGATTACAGGTACAGCATCATTTTGTCTTGGCTGCTCATCCATCAGATAAAAATGAATAGCCCATCAAATAAATAGCAAATACCCGGTGTTGTGCAGTGAGCCCAGTCAGCCAAACCCTCTTTGTGAAACAGAAAATCTCAAGTTTGTTTCAACTCTAAGCCAACTAACTGAGTTTTCACTAAACCTGCTTTCTGATACAGGCCCCTGGTTGTACATTTTTAAGTGTTCTAAGTGTTCACTGACCTTTTTTGGCCAACAATGTGGATGTTTACTCAATATGCTTACTAACAGACATGATGAGTACAACTGTGAATTTGTGTGTTTTTAATTATTGTTAGACTGTGTTTGTCTATAATTGTGACTTAGCTCATCAGACCACTATAACAGCTTTGGCTAGGCAACAAAGCTGTAAAAGAGTGATGAGAAAACCAGCAAACAGAAGTGAAAGTAGAAGGAAGGGAAACACAAGGAAAGACCAAGGTAGCTTAAATGTTGTATTATACACAAACACGCACAAACGCACACACGCACGCGCACCCGCACACACACACACACACACACACACACACATACATACATAATGGAGTAGCATCAGGAATAGAGTTTGTTTTTTGTTTTTTGCTTTTAATACCCAAAAAAGTCAATTTTACTTGATGCCATATAGAACTCATGGCACTGCTGTATATTCTCTCCTGTTCTCATGAATTTGCTAAGGTACTGTAGAGCAAGACCGTTGTGCTTTGTAGGTCATTAGAAGGACGTTGTAATAGTAGGTGTCATCATCATTGAATCTGATGCCCGAGGACATTATCAGCTCTTCACGATTTCAGCCTGTTATCACACAGCTGTAAATGATAGCGATGGCATGATACCAGTTTTTCTGTACCAATCCAATGTCAACATCCTGTGTTTTAATGTCAACCAATATCAATACTGATCTGATATTTTTTCATTAAAAACCTGCAACAGTAAACATGTTGGTGAATGGTTTGTTTTGGACCAAATAATCTTTTTTTTTTTCTTGCCTGATCTCTCTGGTCCCTCCCAAGGTAGTGCTGGGAAGGTCTCATCAATCTCCCCTCTGCTACTGGCCATCTCATCTCTGCTGATGTTCCCTGAGAAGCAGGTTATTCCTACTGAAAATGACATACAGACAAATTTCAAATTAGCCTAGTGTCCTCAAAGTAAGACCTATACTCCTAAATTTCATTGTACAGAATTAGCTAAAGTATAAAATGCATTGCCATTAAAGTATAGGATCACGACAGTGTAAAACATGTCTATATAAATCTGTGTTGAGATAAAGGGAAAAACACAAAGAAAAAAATAAGTCTTTCAAACCGGACGAATAAATGTCCAAAGAGTGAAATTCAGCACCAGGTGAAAGTTATAGCCACCAAAGATTAAACTTTTTTTTTTCAATCAATATACTTTAAACTAAATGGACCTCTACAAAATAACAAACCTCCATATAATAAATTTGTCAGTTAGCTGGTGCATTTGGACCTCACCATGTTTCTCTTGCACAAGCAGGATTTGATCTACTGCACTTGCACATGAACAGCAAAAATATATGAAGATATATTTTTACTAATTAGAGGAACAAAATAATGGAGCTATACATCACTCCCATTAGTCCATGGGCTACCATTAAAGGCTTGACCATTGTGGTCAGATACATGCTCTCTAGACTATATGATGTTTTGGAAACATCTTTTTAGTACTAATATATGGTAAATATGCATTTCATTTCATTTTCAGTTCACTGCAGTTCATTTAAAGTCACTCAGCAATCAGTCCCATGACATAACGGGTCATTAAACATTGTCAGTTTTTTCCAATTTAAGAATGATCATTAGACAAAAAATCTATACATTTAATTTCAAATGATCTGAAGTAAGTAAACAATTGACAATGCCTGTAACAAAAGATTCAAATAATGTTAAAGGTGTTGAACCTTCATGAATCATACTGGTCATACTGGTCAAATCTGATTATACTGGTTGACCAGTGTGGTTATTGCTCATGCTGGTCAACTATCTTGTTCTTATCTTATCTGAAGTGTGATGTTTATAGCTACATGCATACAAAATGTGATTTGAAATAAATAACAATCTAATTGTAGGTATTTTGGATTTTAATCATCATTTTTAAGGCTGCCTACAGCCTAGCATAAATAAATATGCACGAATAGGTCGGTCTTTCATTCTGTATCACGTATATCATAATAAAACCATGGTAACCGAAAAACTTACTTTTCACTTCCAAAAGACTTGGCGCTGATCTCAGAAGTCCATCTCCTCCCCGTGTCCTCTGCAAACAGCCATTCTGTTGTTGTGGCAAACTTCCATTGTGTTGTGACTGGATTTGCAGCACTTCTGAAGTTGCGTAAGTTTTCCTGAATTTGCACTGGGTTGTGTTGTCATTTTGATGAATTTGCTTTGTGTATTTGCGGCACGTTTGTGAAATGTATCACAAGTGTTGTCATTTTGATGAATGTGCTTTATGTATTTACAGCGCGATGGGTCTTCCTGGCAACCGTAGTGGGTGTGGAGCGTGAATCCACCTCCAACTTTGATGTAAATAATTTTTTTTTCTCTCTTGGGCTTTATGTATATTCTTTAGAAAGGCTCTTCTTTTGCCACGTTTTCAATTAAGCGCACATAAAAAAAACACTCACCACATTCTACAACATTTCTTTTGGCCATCGATTAGGAGTGATGTTGGATACTGCCATTCCTGCCATACATACCAGTTTGTTGGAAAACCAAATCAGGTGATTACTGTCGGCCAAACAGCACTAATCTAAATTCTACCAATGCCAAAAGAAGATGACCTTAAGTTGACTGAATAGTGACGAGCAAATGAATCAAGTTTAGACAGACTAACAAACTGGGTATCTGACAAACATATAAAATAAGATGTTATTCTAAGTACAATATTCTTCTCGTGAGGGGTTCTAGACTTGTAGTTACTTCTGTTTGAAATGACTCTGCTGAAATCAGTTTTTAACTACTGATCTCAGGGGTGGAATAAGCAGGAAAGGCTCAACAGATGTGTTCATGCAAATTTATAGCTTCTTTGTCTCAGTCTTAGGCTTTGATTGTGTCAGGCATTTACCTCGAGTTACCTTACAAAACATAAATTAATTCAGTATAGTACATTAAAAGAACAGAAAGAGGGAAACAAAACAACTGGAACACAAGAGCAAAGTTAAATACTGATATTTGGGGATAGGTGATAATTGTCTTTTAAGCCATAATAGGTTGGAACATTTTTGTCATACTAATTTCACCTGAGCACTTAGTCTACACATTTATAAATACAAAGAAAGAGTTCTTACAAACAATATAAAGCACACTACTAATTTTTCATATATAAACTGGCTTCTCCTACTACTAACTCAGAAGCACTTTGCTTACACAGCTGATGAAAGACCTCAAAAACATTTCATTACTCAAAGACAAAACATTAGAGAATATTCAAGGAAAACAGACAATGGTTCAAGGCAGATATGACTATGCAATATTTCAAACATCTATGTGCAAATGATTTATTTCAAAGCTTAAGGTTTTGATCACAGAAATCAGGAGTGAAAGACAAGTTAGAGAAAATGTTTATTTGAGGATATGCTATTTAATTTGGGAAGTTCATTGTAGGGAAACATTCGGGAAATTAATGTAGTCTATCCTGTCCACATCTTGGTCAAGGCTGGTGAAGCTGCTTCAAGGCTGAGTGGAATCTTGATCCGCATCTAAGTATTTTTCTGTGCTTGGACTGAAATAGTTTACTCCAAGTGCTGAGCCCTTTGGGCGGATCTGAAAAGTGCTGCTCATAGCCTGGGGGCTTGTAATCCGCAGCGTGAGGGTCGCCAAGCATCTCTCTCACCTTGGGTGAGGCGTCCTTGTGTAAGTACTGATAGGGCTTTTTGCCACTGTTGTCACGTATGTTGCAGTTGGCACCATAATCACGCACCAGAACACTCAGGACTGATTCGTGGCTGTGAATAGCAGCCATGTGTAGTGGGGTGTAGCCGTCGTAGCTCTTGATGTTAACGTCAACCCCCGGCCCACCTTGCTGTGAAAGAAGAAGGATCTTGCGCACTATTTCACTGTTTCCTTGTTTAGCAGCCCAGTGAAGTACTGTGAAGCCAGAAATGAAGTTTCTCTTCTCTGCCAGCTTGATGTCCTGGAGCAGAAGCTGGCAGATTTGATCCTGCTGTCCTGCAGCACACTTCACAAGCCACTCATGTTCTCTTGGCCCTAGAGGGAAGATGACTGACTGCTTTGTATCCACACCTGGTTTGGTGTCTTTGTTGACCCTTTTCAGGGCTGGTGAAGCAGGTGCCACAGAGTGCCTCTGCTTGGTCCTGGCTGATCTGTACAAGTCATATCCATCAGTCACTTCACTTAGACATGCTGCCACAGTCCTTTCAGTTCGTTCATGGGCCATCTTCAAATCTGCCGGAGCAAGTATCATTACTTCTGGATATATATAGAACACATATTGTATGTACTACATACAGCCTGACAAGAGCCTAAAACCTTGTAATAGACTAATAATGCACTAATACTTCAAGTGGTGTTGCATATTTTAAATGAGAGTTTTAGTCACTGCTGATCAAAGGATAAAAGCATTTTCAATAAGTCAGTTTTTGTCCCTTATTGTAAAGATTATTTAGTTTACTGTTTTTTTATACATGAGATTTAAATTAATCCTTTTAGAAAGGCAAGGCCAAAAAGCAGAAAAAATAATCAAATATCCATACCAACTGTAGGACGTTTTTTCCACTCTATCTTCAATTTTTTTAGATTCCACTTCTGCTTTCCTCTTTTGCTTTTCTTTATTAAGTCTCTCCTGGATTCCACCTCCTTTGTATCAATATATTCATTCTCGATACCTCCAGCACACCAGCTCCAGAAACGCCTCATTGTTCGATCTGTCCTCTTCAGTGTCTTTCCACAGACTGATCTGTAAAGGTGTTCATGGGATTCCACTCATGTGTGACATTATGACACGGGACAGAGGGGGTTCTAAAGTTCCAAGAGTGGAGATGAGTTGTTTTTCTTTGAATTTCCTAATTTAATTGCTGCCATAGCAACAACTGACAATGCAAACAGATATGTCATTAATGCAGCGACTCTAACAGATTCCTCAACCTGGATTGATTAACCATGTATGGCTCACCACCGGAGACTGTGATACATATAACATTCCAAAGTGTACTTAATTCTGAGCAAAATCTAACTAGCCTCATTACTGCTGAACTATGAGGGCCCGTTTAAAGAGAAATCAGGGAAACTGTACTTGCACATACATATGAAACATTTTCACATAAATAGCCTACTATTTACATTTGTGCATAATAATTTAAACTTGCATATACATGCACTTGCACATTCAATCATTGATGCGTAAACACAGAGTTGCACTATGCTTGTGTGTGTATGAGTGTGGCTGCTGTCACAGAACGTTTGCCTCCTGCGAGTCACACGGTTTGGCCTGCCACGTGACTTGGGAGTATATGTTTATGGCCATGCCTGCACACACCTGTACCTCATCTTGTTTGTGTATTTAAACCCTTGTTAGTGCGTACAGTATTGTTGATCATTGTTGGTGTAGCCTGTGGATGTCAAGATTAGTCTCGTTATTGTTAAACGTATTCATGTTCATGTTATATGTGAGTGCCGTTATGTTGTATGTAATAAATGTTCGTCCATGTCGATTGAGTCTGTGCATCCTGCTCCCTGCCCTCGGTACTCAGGCCACCTCGTTACAGCTGCGTGTGTGTAAAACAATTTTCAGGGTGCCGGAAGTCATTTCATTGTAACAGCAAGGCAGATATTTAACATGTTTACAGTGTGCATAATAGACAGAGGAAGACTGTTGAACTATTAATATTAGGACAGTTATGACGTTTGTGTAATACGTAATGCTTTCTATCTATAAAGTAGTGCTTCTCTTAATGACAAATGTAACTGTTTTCCCATATATAATTGTGTGCTTTATATTGTTTGTAAGAACTTTTCTTCTCATTTAGAAATATGTGGACTAAGTGATCAGTTTGTCTTATTATTTAATATGCTCAGTCTCACTATTGTTGGCAGATTTCATCACATTATTACGAATGTGGATACGTTATCTTATAATTATAAGCAGTGTGAGATGTGAAGCTAAGTGAATTACATGTGCAGAATTTCTAACAATACCCTGTTTTGTATAGGCTGGCTAGCTGACCACTTAGTAAAATTAAATGTGATTGCTGAGCTTGTTGTAGGTGAGTCAATTTAATTTGATTTCATTGTGTTTAATTTTTAACTCAGATGCATTGATCTGAATATTTTGTGTTCTACCTGCAAGCAAATGCTGACTTAAGCTGTTTTATAGTTAGCTTGAAATAATTGAGGTTCATCGCTGGGTGCTGTTCATTTTTTAATTTTTTTTTGTATTATTGATCAGGAAAAAAAACTACAATGGATGAGATGGACGTTTTCTATGTATGATATGAAATTTGAGTATATGAGTGAATGTTACTCTGTAAATGTATAAGAATATGTAGATAAGATTATTATGAGATCATTATTTATACTCAAACGACTACACTATATGACAACAGCTTCCTTTAATTTATATATTTTATTATATTGTTATTATGGAAGAAGTTGTAACATTTACTGGGAGGTGCATGGCAGAGCGAGACATACCTCCTGTGGGCTTGCTAGCTGACCCCTCAGTGAAATTAAATGTGGTTGCTGAACTTGTTATAGTGTGGAAAATAAAAGGAAACCCCTTTTATTCACAACCTGGTGTACATCATTGAGTGGGACGGAACACAGAGGTCCCACTAGCTACTATTTTACATTCCCATTCAACCTGATGACATTCTATATAATACAACTCTAGTTTCGAGCTAAATACCTACAATTAGATGATTTATTTCAGATCACATACTTTCAAATAAAACAATAAAGGATTCTGGTACTTATTTTTCTAATGACTGTGAGACATTCTAGATACCACAGCATAAGCAGACGGACAAACCGATTATGGCACATGCTCTTGACCAACACAAACCTGACATGATAATTTACATAGTACTAGTTTCTACTTGAAATGTGTTACAAAGACACCTGTTGTTCTTATTCATTTGCTGCTATTCCGATATGCCTCTACCTTTATTTCCTTGTGTTTGCACTGACTGGGTCTATGAAAACAGGGAGCAGGCATGTGTGTCTGTCAAGGCCATGTGCGTTTGGAAGCACTCTCAATGTCCGGTTAACTGTAGAGATATTCAAGCCTGGTAAACTGTTGTCAGATATTCAAGCTTCAGTGTTAGACAGCAAACATTCCATTGGCCGAGGTTGTCCTGCAAATTACAAACGTTTAGTTTTAAATGACCTCATATGCAATCACAGCTTTATCAAATGAAAATTGAAAAAGAAAGAAAAAATGATGCATTTGGATAGCAGGTCCACATGTGAAGTACAGACTGCATGGATGAGTAAGTCCAAACTGCTGGCATGCATTTTGCTAAAGGCAGTGCGTGCAGGAAAACTGCTATTAGCACGTCCATCGTTTTTGAGGTGATTAACATTGCTTTTCTAAGACAGACATCTGTTTTGGACATCTTTTACTTTTAAATCCTATAAATGGTGACCGCTCCATATTATGTGCAATTATTTAAATCTGGATCTTAAAAACATTTTCCTTTGTGCAGGTTTTGATTAAGGATTACAGGTACAGCATCATTTTGTCTTGGCTGCTCATCCATCAGATAAAAATGAATAGCCCATCAAATAAATAGCAAATACCCGGTGTTGTGCAGTGAGCCCAGTCAGCCAAACCCTCTTTGTGAAACAGAAAATCTCAAGTTTGTTTCAACTCTAAGCCAACTAACTGAGTTTTCACTAAACCTGCTTTCTGATACAGGCCCCTGGTTGTACATTTTTAAGTGTTCTAAGTGTTCACTGACCTTTTTTGGCCAACAATGTGGATGTTTACTCAATATGCTTACTAACAGACATGATGAGTACAACTGTGAATTTGTGTGTTTTTAATTATTGTTAGACTGTGTTTGTCTATAATTGTGACTTAGCTCATCAGACCACTATAACAGCTTTGGCTAGGCAACAAAGCTGTAAAAGAGTGATAAAAAACCAGCAAACAGAAGTGAAAGTAGAAGGAAGCGAAACACAAGGAAAGACCAAGGTAGCTTAAATGTTGTATTATACACAAACACGCACAAACGCGCACACGCACGCGCACCCGCACACACACACACACACACACACACACACACACATACATACATAATGGAGTAGCATCAGGAATAGAGTTTGTTTTTTGTTTTTTGCTTTTAATACCCAAAAAAGTCAATTTTACTTGATGCCATATAGAACTCATGGCACTGCTGTATATTCTCTCCTGTTCTCATGAATTTGCTAAGGTACTGTAGAGCAAGACCGTTGTGCTTTGTAGGTCATTAGAAGGACGTTGTAATAGTAGGTGTCATCATCATTGAATCTGATGCCCGAGGACATTATCAGCTCTTCACGATTTCAGCCTGTTATCACACAGCTGTAAATGATAGCGATGGCATGATACCAGTTTTTCTGTACCAATCCAATGTCAACATCCTGTGTTTTAATGTCAACCAATATCAATACTGATCTGATATTTTTTCATTAAAAACCTGCAACAGTAAACATGTTGGTGAATGGTTTGTTTTGGACCAAATAATCTTTTTTTTTTTCTTGCCTGATCTCTCTGGTCCCTCCCAAGGTAGTGCTGGGAAGGTCTCATCAATCTCCCCTCTGCTACTGGCCATCTCATCTCTGCTGATGTTCCCTGAGAAGCAGGTTATTCCTACTGAAAATGACATACAGACAAATTTCAAATTAGCCTAGTGTCCTCAAAGTAAGACCTATACTCCTAAATTTCATTGTACAGAATTAGCTAAAGTATAAAATGCATTGCCATTAAAGTATAGGATCACGACAGTGTAAAACATGTCTATATAAATCTGTGTTGAGATAAAGGGAAAAACACAAAGAAAAAAATAAGTCTTTCAAACCGGACGAATAAATGTCCAAAGAGTGAAATTCAGCACCAGGTGAAAGTTATAGCCACCAAAGATTAAACTTTTTTTTTTCAATCAATATACTTTAAACTAAATGGACCTCTACAAAATAACAAACCTCCATATAATAAATTTGTCAGTTAGCTGGTGCATTTGGACCTCACCATGTTTCTCTTGCACAAGCAGGATTTGATCTACTGCACTTGCACATGAACAGCAAAAATATATGAAGATATATTTTTACTAATTAGAGGAACAAAATAATGGAGCTATACATCACTCCCATTAGTCCATGGGCTACCATTAAAGGCTTGACCATTGTGGTCAGATACATGCTCTCTAGACTATATGATGTTTTGGAAACATCTTTTTAGTACTAATATATGGTAAATATGCATTTCATTTCATTTTCAGTTCACTGCAGTTCATTTAAAGTCACTCAGCAATCAGTCCCATGACATAACGGGTCATTAAACATTGTCAGTTTTTTCCAATTTAAGAATGATCATTAGACAAAAAATCTATACATTTAATTTCAAATGATCTGAAGTAAGTAAACAATTGACAATGCCTGTAACAAAAGATTCAAATAATGTTAAAGGTGTTGAACCTTCATGAATCATACTGGTCATACTGGTCAAATCTGATTATACTGGTTGACCAGTGTGGTTATTGCTCATGCTGGTCAACTATCTTGTTCTTATCTTATCTGAAGTGTGATGTTTATAGCTACATGCATACAAAATGTGATTTGAAATAAATAACAATCTAATTGTAGGTATTTTGGATTTTAATCATCATTTTTAAGGCTGCCTACAGCCTAGCATAAATAAATATGCACGAATAGGTCGGTCTTTCATTCTGTATCACGTATATCATAATAAAACCATGGTAACCGAAAAACTTACTTTTCACTTCCAAAAGACTTGGCGCTGATCTCAGAAGTCCATCTCCTCCCCGTGTCCTCTGCAAACAGCCATTCTGTTGTTGTGGCAAACTTCCATTGTGTTGTGACTGGATTTGCAGCACTTCTGAAGTTGCGTAAGTTTTCCTGAATTTGCACTGGGTTGTGTTGTCATTTTGATGAATTTGCTTTGTGTATTTGCGGCACGTTTGTGAAATGTATCACAAGTGTTGTCATTTTGATGAATGTGCTTTATGTATTTACAGCGCGATGGGTCTTCCTGGCAACCGTAGTGGGTGTGGAGCGTGAATCCACCTCCAACTTTGATGTAAATAATTTTTTTTTCTCTCTTGGGCTTTATGTATATTCTTTAGAAAGGCTCTTCTTTTGCCACGTTTTCAATTAAGCGCACATAAAAAAAACACTCACCACATTCTACAACATTTCTTTTGGCCATCGATTAGGAGTGATGTTGGATACTGCCATTCCTGCCATACATACCAGTTTGTTGGAAAACCAAATCAGGTGATTACTGTCGGCCAAACAGCACTAATCTAAATTCTACCAATGCCAAAAGAAGATGACCTTAAGTTGACTGAATAGTGACGAGCAAATGAATCAAGTTTAGACAGACTAACAAACTGGGTATCTGACAAACATATAAAATAAGATGTTATTCTAAGTACAATATTCTTCTCGTGAGGGGTTCTAGACTTGTAGTTACTTCTGTTTGAAATGACTCTGCTGAAATCAGTTTTTAACTACTGATCTCAGGGGTGGAATAAGCAGGAAAGGCTCAACAGATGTGTTCATGCAAATTTATAGCTTCTTTGTCTCAGTCTTAGGCTTTGATTGTGTCAGGCATTTACCTCGAGTTACCTTACAAAACATAAATTAATTCAGTATAGTACATTAAAAGAACAGAAAGAGGGAAACAAAAGAACTGGAACACAAGAGCAAAGTTAAATACTGATATTTGGGGATAGGTGATAATTGTCTTTTAAGCCATAATAGGTTGGAACATTTTTGTCATACTAATTTCACCTGAGCACTTAGTCTACACATTTATAAATACAAAGAAAGAGTTCTTACAAACAATATAAAGCACACTACTAATTTTTCATATATAAACTGGCTTCTCCTACTACTAACTCAGAAGCACTTTGCTTACACAGCTGATGAAAGACCTCAAAAACATTTCATTACTCAAAGACAAAACATTAGAGAATATTCAAGGAAAACAGACAATGGTTCAAGGCAGATATGACTATGCAATATTTCAAACATCTATGTGCAAATGATTTATTTCAAAGCTTAAGGTTTTGATCACAGAAATCAGGAGTGAAAGACAAGTTAGAGAAAATGTTTATTTGAGGATATGCTATTTAATTTGGGAAGTTCATTGTAGGGAAACATTCGGGAAATTAATGTAGTCTATCCTGTCCACATCTTGGTCAAGGCTGGTGAAGCTGCTTCAAGGCTGAGTGGAATCTTGATCCGCATCTAAGTATTTTTCTGTGCTTGGACTGAAATAGTTTACTCCAAGTGCTGAGCCCTTTGGGCGGATCTGAAAAGTGCTGCTCATAGCCTGGGGGCTTGTAATCCGCAGCGTGAGGGTCGCCAAGCATCTCTCTCACCTTGGGTGAGGCGTCCTTGTGTAAGTACTGATAGGGCTTTTTGCCACTGTTGTCACGTATGTTGCAGTTGGCACCATAATCACGCACCAGAACACTCAGGACTGATTCGTGGCTGTGAATAGCAGCCATGTGTAGTGGGGTGTAGCCGTCGTAGCTCTTGATGTTAACGTCAACCCCCGGCCCACCTTGCTGTGAAAGAAGAAGGATCTTGCGCACTATTTCACTGTTTCCTTGTTTAGCAGCCCAGTGAAGTACTGTGAAGCCAGAAATGAAGTTTCTCTTCTCTGCCAGCTTGATGTCCTGGAGCAGAAGCTGGCAGATTTGATCCTGCTGTCCTGCAGCACACTTCACAAGCCACTCATGTTCTCTTGGCCCTAGAGGGAAGATGACTGACTGCTTTGTATCCACACCTGGTTTGGTGTCTTTGTTGACCCTTTTCAGGGCTGGTGAAGCAGGTGCCACAGAGTGCCTCTGCTTGGTCCTGGCTGATCTGTACAAGTCATATCCATCAGTCACTTCACTTAGACATGCTGCCACAGTCCTTTCAGTTCGTTCATGGGCCATCTTCAAATCTGCCGGAGCAAGTATCATTACTTCTGGATATATATAGAACACATATTGTATGTACTACATACAGCCTGACAAGAGCCTAAAACCTTGTAATAGACTAATAATGCACTAATACTTCAAGTGGTGTTGCATATTTTAAATGAGAGTTTTAGTCACTGCTGATCAAAGGATAAAAGCATTTTCAATAAGTCAGTTTTTGTCCCTTATTGTAAAGATTATTTAGTTTACTGTTTTTTTATACATGAGATTTAAATTAATCCTTTTAGAAAGGCAAGGCCAAAAAGCAGAAAAAAATAATCAAATATCCATACCAACTGTAGGACGTTTTTTCCACTCTATCTTCAATTTTTTTAGATTCCACTTCTGCTTTCCTCTTTTGCTTTTCTTTATTAAGTCTCTCCTGGATTCCACCTCCTTTGTATCAATATATTCATTCTCGATACCTCCAGCACACCAGCTCCAGAAACGCCTCATTGTTCGATCTGTCCTCTTCAGTGTCTTTCCACAGACTGATCTGTAAAGGTGTTCATGGGATTCCACTCATGTGTGACATTATGACACGGGACAGAGGGGGTTCTAAAGTTCCAAGAGTGGAGATGAGTTGTTTTTCTTTGAATTTCCTAATTTAATTGCTGCCATAGCAACAACTGACAATGCAAACAGATATGTCATTAATGCAGCGACTCTAACAGATTCCTCAACCTGGATTGATTAACCATGTATGGCTCACCACCGGAGACTGTGATACATATAACATTCCAAAGTGTACTTAATTCTGAGCAAAATCTAACTAGCCTCATTACTGCTGAACTATGAGGGCCCGTTTAAAGAGAAATCAGGGAAACTGTACTTGCACATACATATGAAACATTTTCACATAAATAGCCTACTATTTACATTTGTGCATAATAATTTAAACTTGCATATACATGCACTTGCACATTCAATCATTGATGCGTAAACACAGAGTTGCACTATGCTTGTGTGTGTATGAGTGTGGCTGCTGTCACAGAACGTTTGCCTCCTGCGAGTCACACGGTTTGGCCTGCCACGTGACTTGGGAGTATATGTTTATGGCCATGCCTGCACACACCTGTACCTCATCTTGTTTGTGTATTTAAACCCTTGTTAGTGCGTACAGTATTGTTGATCATTGTTGGTGTAGCCTGTGGATGTCAAGATTAGTCTCGTTATTGTTAAACGTATTCATGTTCATGTTATATGTGAGTGCCGTTATGTTGTATGTAATAAATGTTCGTCCATGTCGATTGAGTCTGTGCATCCTGCTCCCTGCCCTCGGTACTCAGGCCACCTCGTTACAGCTGCGTGTGTGTAAAACAATTTTCAGGGTGCCGGAAGTCATTTCATTGTAACAGCAAGGCAGATATTTAACATGTTTACAGTGTGCATAATAGACAGAGGAAGACTGTTGAACTATTAATATTAGGACAGTTATGACGTTTGTGTAATACGTAATGCTTTCTATCTATAAAGTAGTGCTTCTCTTAATGACAAATGTAACTGTTTTCCCATATATAATTGTGTGCTTTATATTGTTTGTAAGAACTTTTCTTCTCATTTAGAAATATGTGGACTAAGTGATCAGTTTGTCTTATTATTTAATATGCTCAGTCTCACTATTGTTGGCAGATTTCATCACATTATTACGAATGTGGATACGTTATCTTATAATTATAAGCAGTGTGAGATGTGAAGCTAAGTGAATTACATGTGCAGAATTTCTAACAATACCCTGTTTTGTATAGGCTGGCTAGCTGACCACTTAGTAAAATTAAATGTGATTGCTGAGCTTGTTGTAGGTGAGTCAATTTAATTTGATTTCATTGTGTTTAATTTTTAACTCAGATGCATTGATCTGAATATTTTGTGTTCTACCTGCAAGCAAATGCTGACTTAAGCTGTTTTATAGTTAGCTTGAAATAATTGAGGTTCATCGCTGGGTGCTGTTCATTTTTTAATTTTTTTTTGTATTATTGATCAGGAAAAAAAACTACAATGGATGAGATGGACGTTTTCTATGTATGATATGAAATTTGAGTATATGAGTGAATGTTACTCTGTAAATGTATAAGAATATGTAGATAAGATTATTATGAGATCATTATTTATACTCAAACGACTACACTATATGACAACAGCTTCCTTTAATTTATATATTTTATTATATTGTTATTATGGAAGAAGTTGTAACATTTACTGGGAGGTGCATGGCAGAGCGAGACATACCTCCTGTGGGCTTGCTAGCTGACCCCTCAGTGAAATTAAATGTGGTTGCTGAACTTGTTATAGTGTGGAAAATAAAAGGAAACCCCTTTTATTCACAACCTGGTGTACATCATTGAGTGGGACGGAACACAGAGGTCCCACTAGCTACTATTTTACATTCCCATTCAACCTGATGACATTCTATATAATACAACTCTAGTTTCGAGCTAAATACCTACAATTAGATGATTTATTTCAGATCACATACTTTCAAATAAAACAATAAAGGATTCTGGTACTTATTTTTCTAATGACTGTGAGACATTCTAGATACCACAGCATAAGCAGACGGACAAACCGATTATGGCACATGCTCTTGACCAACACAAACCTGACATGATAATTTACATAGTACTAGTTTCTACTTGAAATGTGTTACAAAGACACCTGTTGTTCTTATTCATTTGCTGCTATTCCGATATGCCTCTACCTTTATTTCCTTGTGTTTGCACTGACTGGGTCTATGAAAACAGGGAGCAGGCATGTGTGTCTGTCAAGGCCATGTGCGTTTGGAAGCACTCTCAATGTCCGGTTAACTGTAGAGATATTCAAGCCTGGTAAACTGTTGTCAGATATTCAAGCTTCAGTGTTAGACAGCAAACATTCCATTGGCCGAGGTTGTCCTGCAAATTACAAACGTTTAGTTTTAAATGACCTCATATGCAATCACAGCTTTATCAAATGAAAATTGAAAAAGAAAGAAAAAATGATGCATTTGGATAGCAGGTCCACATGTGAAGTACAGACTGCATGGATGAGTAAGTCCAAACTGCTGGCATGCATTTTGCTAAAGGCAGTGCGTGCAGGAAAACTGCTATTAGCACGTCCATCGTTTTTGAGGTGATTAACATTGCTTTTCTAAGACAGACATCTGTTTTGGACATCTTTTACTTTTAAATCCTATAAATGGTGACCGCTCCATATTATGTGCAATTATTTAAATCTGGATCTTAAAAACATTTTCCTTTGTGCAGGTTTTGATTAAGGATTACAGGTACAGCATCATTTTGTCTTGGCTGCTCATCCATCAGATAAAAATGAATAGCCCATCAAATAAATAGCAAATACCCGGTGTTGTGCAGTGAGCCCAGTCAGCCAAACCCTCTTTGTGAAACAGAAAATCTCAAGTTTGTTTCAACTCTAAGCCAACTAACTGAGTTTTCACTAAACCTGCTTTCTGATACAGGCCCCTGGTTGTACATTTTTAAGTGTTCTAAGTGTTCACTGACCTTTTTTGGCCAACAATGTGGATGTTTACTCAATATGCTTACTAACAGACATGATGAGTACAACTGTGAATTTGTGTGTTTTTAATTATTGTTAGACTGTGTTTGTCTATAATTGTGACTTAGCTCATCAGACCACTATAACAGCTTTGGCTAGGCAACAAAGCTGTAAAAGAGTGATAAAAAACCAGCAAACAGAAGTGAAAGTAGAAGGAAGCGAAACACAAGGAAAGACCAAGGTAGCTTAAATGTTGTATTATACACAAACACGCACAAACGCGCACACGCACGCGCACCCGCACACACACACACACACACACACACACACACACATACATACATAATGGAGTAGCATCAGGAATAGAGTTTGTTTTTTGTTTTTTGCTTTTAATACCCAAAAAAGTCAATTTTACTTGATGCCATATAGAACTCATGGCACTGCTGTATATTCTCTCCTGTTCTCATGAATTTGCTAAGGTACTGTAGAGCAAGACCGTTGTGCTTTGTAGGTCATTAGAAGGACGTTGTAATAGTAGGTGTCATCATCATTGAATCTGATGCCCGAGGACATTATCAGCTCTTCACGATTTCAGCCTGTTATCACACAGCTGTAAATGATAGCGATGGCATGATACCAGTTTTTCTGTACCAATCCAATGTCAACATCCTGTGTTTTAATGTCAACCAATATCAATACTGATCTGATATTTTTTCATTAAAAACCTGCAACAGTAAACATGTTGGTGAATGGTTTGTTTTGGACCAAATAATCTTTTTTTTTTTCTTGCCTGATCTCTCTGGTCCCTCCCAAGGTAGTGCTGGGAAGGTCTCATCAATCTCCCCTCTGCTACTGGCCATCTCATCTCTGCTGATGTTCCCTGAGAAGCAGGTTATTCCTACTGAAAATGACATACAGACAAATTTCAAATTAGCCTAGTGTCCTCAAAGTAAGACCTATACTCCTAAATTTCATTGTACAGAATTAGCTAAAGTATAAAATGCATTGCCATTAAAGTATAGGATCACGACAGTGTAAAACATGTCTATATAAATCTGTGTTGAGATAAAGGGAAAAACACAAAGAAAAAAATAAGTCTTTCAAACCGGACGAATAAATGTCCAAAGAGTGAAATTCAGCACCAGGTGAAAGTTATAGCCACCAAAGATTAAACTTTTTTTTTTCAATCAATATACTTTAAACTAAATGGACCTCTACAAAATAACAAACCTCCATATAATAAATTTGTCAGTTAGCTGGTGCATTTGGACCTCACCATGTTTCTCTTGCACAAGCAGGATTTGATCTACTGCACTTGCACATGAACAGCAAAAATATATGAAGATATATTTTTACTAATTAGAGGAACAAAATAATGGAGCTATACATCACTCCCATTAGTCCATGGGCTACCATTAAAGGCTTGACCATTGTGGTCAGATACATGCTCTCTAGACTATATGATGTTTTGGAAACATCTTTTTAGTACTAATATATGGTAAATATGCATTTCATTTCATTTTCAGTTCACTGCAGTTCATTTAAAGTCACTCAGCAATCAGTCCCATGACATAACGGGTCATTAAACATTGTCAGTTTTTTCCAATTTAAGAATGATCATTAGACAAAAAATCTATACATTTAATTTCAAATGATCTGAAGTAAGTAAACAATTGACAATGCCTGTAACAAAAGATTCAAATAATGTTAAAGGTGTTGAACCTTCATGAATCATACTGGTCATACTGGTCAAATCTGATTATACTGGTTGACCAGTGTGGTTATTGCTCATGCTGGTCAACTATCTTGTTCTTATCTTATCTGAAGTGTGATGTTTATAGCTACATGCATACAAAATGTGATTTGAAATAAATAACAATCTAATTGTAGGTATTTTGGATTTTAATCATCATTTTTAAGGCTGCCTACAGCCTAGCATAAATAAATATGCACGAATAGGTCGGTCTTTCATTCTGTATCACGTATATCATAATAAAACCATGGTAACCGAAAAACTTACTTTTCACTTCCAAAAGACTTGGCGCTGATCTCAGAAGTCCATCTCCTCCCCGTGTCCTCTGCAAACAGCCATTCTGTTGTTGTGGCAAACTTCCATTGTGTTGTGACTGGATTTGCAGCACTTCTGAAGTTGCGTAAGTTTTCCTGAATTTGCACTGGGTTGTGTTGTCATTTTGATGAATTTGCTTTGTGTATTTGCGGCACGTTTGTGAAATGTATCACAAGTGTTGTCATTTTGATGAATGTGCTTTATGTATTTACAGCGCGATGGGTCTTCCTGGCAACCGTAGTGGGTGTGGAGCGTGAATCCACCTCCAACTTTGATGTAAATAATTTTTTTTTCTCTCTTGGGCTTTATGTATATTCTTTAGAAAGGCTCTTCTTTTGCCACGTTTTCAATTAAGCGCACATAAAAAAAACACTCACCACATTCTACAACATTTCTTTTGGCCATCGATTAGGAGTGATGTTGGATACTGCCATTCCTGCCATACATACCAGTTTGTTGGAAAACCAAATCAGGTGATTACTGTCGGCCAAACAGCACTAATCTAAATTCTACCAATGCCAAAAGAAGATGACCTTAAGTTGACTGAATAGTGACGAGCAAATGAATCAAGTTTAGACAGACTAACAAACTGGGTATCTGACAAACATATAAAATAAGATGTTATTCTAAGTACAATATTCTTCTCGTGAGGGGTTCTAGACTTGTAATTACTTCTGTTTGAAATGACTCTGCTGAAATCAGTTTTTAACTACTGATCTCAGGGGTGGAATAAGCAGGAAAGGCTCAACAGATGTGTTCATGCAAATTTATAGCTTCTTTGTCTCAGTCTTAGGCTTTGATTGTGTCAGGCATTTACCTCGAGTTACCTTACAAAACATAAATTAATTCAGTATAGTACATTAAAAGAACAGAAAGAGGGAAACAAAACAACTGAAACACAAGAGCAAAGTTAAATACTGATATTTGGGGATAGGTGATAATTGTCTTTTAAGCCATAATAGGTTGGAACATTTTTGTCATACTAATTTCACCTGAGCACTTAGTCTACACATTTATAAATACAAAGAAAGAGTTCTTACAAACAATATAAAGCACACTACTAATTTTTCATATATAAACTGGCTTCTCCTACTACTAACTCAGAAGCACTTTGCTTACACAGCTGATGAAAGACCTCAAAAACATTTCATTACTCAAAGACAAAACATTAGAGAATATTCAAGGAAAACAGACAATGGTTCAAGGCAGATATGACTATGCAATATTTCAAACATCTATGTGCAAATGATTTATTTCAAAGCTTAAGGTTTTGATCACAGAAATCAGGAGTGAAAGACAAGTTAGAGAAAATGTTTATTTGAGGATATGCTATTTAATTTGGGAAGTTCATTGTAGGGAAACATTCGGGAAATTAATGTAGTCTATCCTGTCCACATCTTGGTCAAGGCTGGTGAAGCTGCTTCAAGGCTGAGTGGAATCTTGATCCGCATCTAAGTATTTTTCTGTGCTTGGACTGAAATAGTTTACTCCAAGTGCTGAGCCCTTTGGGCGGATCTGAAAAGTGCTGCTCATAGCCTGGGGGCTTGTAATCCGCAGCGTGAGGGTCGCCAAGCATCTCTCTCACCTTGGGTGAGGCGTCCTTGTGTAAGTACTGATAGGGCTTTTTGCCACTGTTGTCACGTATGTTGCAGTTGGCACCATAATCACGCACCAGAACACTCAGGACTGATTCGTGGCTGTGAATAGCAGCCATGTGTAGTGGGGTGTAGCCGTCGTAGCTCTTGATGTTAACGTCAACCCCCGGCCCACCTTGCTGTGAAAGAAGAAGGATCTTGCGCACTATTTCACTGTTTCCTTGTTTAGCAGCCCAGTGAAGTACTGTGAAGCCAGAAATGAAGTTTCTCTTCTCTGCCAGCTTGATGTCCTGGAGCAGAAGCTGGCAGATTTGATCCTGCTGTCCTGCAGCACACTTCACAAGCCACTCATGTTCTCTTGGCCCTAGAGGGAAGATGACTGACTGCTTTGTATCCACACCTGGTTTGGTGTCTTTGTTGACCCTTTTCAGGGCTGGTGAAGCAGGTGCCACAGAGTGCCTCTGCTTGGTCCTGGCTGATCTGTACAAGTCATATCCATCAGTCACTTCACTTAGACATGCTGCCACAGTCCTTTCAGTTCGTTCATGGGCCATCTTCAAATCTGCCGGAGCAAGTATCATTACTTCTGGATATATATAGAACACATATTGTATGTACTACATACAGCCTGACAAGAGCCTAAAACCTTGTAATAGACTAATAATGCACTAATACTTCAAGTGGTGTTGCATATTTTAAATGAGAGTTTTAGTCACTGCTGATCAAAGGATAAAAGCATTTTCAATAAGTCAGTTTTTGTCCCTTATTGTAAAGATTATTTAGTTTACTGTTTTTTTATACATGAGATTTAAATTAATCCTTTTAGAAAGGCAAGGCCAAAAAGCAGAAAAAATAATCAAATATCCATACCAACTGTAGGACGTTTTTTCCACTCTATCTTCAATTTTTTTAGATTCCACTTCTGCTTTCCTCTTTTGCTTTTCTTTATTAAGTCTCTCCTGGATTCCACCTCCTTTGTATCAATATATTCATTCTCGATACCTCCAGCACACCAGCTCCAGAAACGCCTCATTGTTCGATCTGTCCTCTTCAGTGTCTTTCCACAGACTGATCTGTAAAGGTGTTCATGGGATTCCACTCATGTGTGACATTATGACACGGGACAGAGGGGGTTCTAAAGTTCCAAGAGTGGAGATGAGTTGTTTTTCTTTGAATTTCCTAATTTAATTGCTGCCATAGCAACAACTGACAATGCAAACAGATATGTCATTAATGCAGCGACTCTAACAGATTCCTCAACCTGGATTGATTAACCATGTATGGCTCACCACCGGAGACTGTGATACATATAACATTCCAAAGTGTACTTAATTCTGAGCAAAATCTAACTAGCCTCATTACTGCTGAACTATGAGGGCCCGTTTAAAGAGAAATCAGGGAAACTGTACTTGCACATACATATGAAACATTTTCACATAAATAGCCTACTATTTACATTTGTGCATAATCATTTAAACTTGCATATACATGCACTTGCACATTCAATCATTGATGCGTAAACACAGAGTTGCACTATGCTTGTGTGTGTATGAGTGTGGCTGCTGTCACAGAACGTTTGCCTCCTGCGAGTCACACGGTTTGGCCTGCCACGTGACTTGGGAGTATATGTTTATGGCCATGCCTGCACACACCTGTACCTCATCTTGTTTGTGTATTTAAACCCTTGTTAGTGCGTACAGTATTGTTGATCATTGTTGGTGTAGCCTGTGGATGTCAAGATTAGTCTCGTTATTGTTAAACGTATTCATGTTCATGTTATATGTGAGTGCCGTTATGTTGTATGTAATAAATGTTCGTCCATGTCGATTGAGTCTGTGCATCCTGCTCCCTGCCCTCGGTACTCAGGCCACCTCGTTACAGCTGCGTGTGTGTAAAACAATTTTCAGGGTGCCGGAAGTCATTTCATTGTAACAGCAAGGCAGATATTTAACATGTTTACAGTGTGCATAATAGACAGAGGAAGACTGTTGAACTATTAATATTAGGACAGTTATGACGTTTGTGTAATACGTAATGCTTTCTATCTATAAAGTAGTGCTTCTCTTAATGACAAATGTAACTGTTTTCCCATATATAATTGTGTGCTTTATATTGTTTGTAAGAACTTTTCTTCTCATTTAGAAATATGTGGACTAAGTGATCAGTTTGTCTTATTATTTAATATGCTCAGTCTCACTATTGTTGGCAGATTTCATCACATTATTACGAATGTGGATACGTTATCTTATAATTATAAGCAGTGTGAGATGTGAAGCTAAGTGAATTACATGTGCAGAATTTCTAACAATACCCTGTTTTGTATAGGCTGGCTAGCTGACCACTTAGTAAAATTAAATGTGATTGCTGAGCTTGTTGTAGGTGAGTCAATTTAATTTGATTTCATTGTGTTTAATTTTTAACTCAGATGCATTAATCTGAATATTTTGTGTTCTACCTGCAAGCAAATGCTGACTTAAGCTGTTTTATAGTTAGCTTGAAATAATTGAGGTTCATCGCTGGGTGCTGTTCATTTTTTAATTTTTTTTTGTATTATTGATCAGGAAAAAAAACTACAATGGATGAGATGGACGTTTTCTATGTATGATATGAAATTTGAGTATATGAGTGAATGTTACTCTGTAAATGTATAAGAATATGTAGATAAGATTATTATGAGATCATTATTTATACTCAAACGACTACACTATATGACAACAGCTTCCTTTAATTTATATATTTTATTATATTGTTATTATGGAAGAAGTTGTAACATTTACTGGGAGGTGCATGGCAGAGCGAGACATACCTCCTGTGGGCTTGCTAGCTGACCCCTCAGTGAAATTAAATGTGGTTGCTGAACTTGTTATAGTGTGGAAAATAAAAGGAAACCCCTTTTATTCACAACCTGGTGTACATCATTGAGTGGGACGGAACACAGAGGTACCACTAGCTACTATTTTACATTCCCATTCAACCTAATGACATTCTATATAATACAACTCTAGTTTCGAGCTAAATACCTACAATTAGATGATTTATTTCAGATCACATACTTTCAAATAAAACAATAAAGGATTCTGGTACTTATTTTTCTAATGACTGTGAGACATTCTAGATACCACAGCATAAGCAGACGGACAAACCGATTATGGCACATGCTCTTGACCAACACAAACCTGACATGATAATTTACATAGTACTAGTTTCTACTTGAAATGTGTTACAAAGACACCTGTTGTTCTTATTCATTTGCTGCTATTCCGATATGCCTCTACCTTTATTTCCTTGTGTTTGCACTGACTGGGTCTATGAAAGCAGGGAGCAGGCATGTGTGTCTGTCAAGGCCATGTGCGTTTGGACGCACTCTCAATGTCCGGTTAACTGTAGAGATATTCAAGCCTGGTAAACTGTTGTCAGATATTCAAGCTTCAGTGTTAGACAGCAAACATTCCATTGGCCGAGGTTGTCCTGCAAATTACAAACGTTTAGTTTTAAATGACCTCATATGCAATCACAGCTTTATCAAATGAAAATTGAAAAAGAAAGAAAAAATGATGCATTTGGATAGCAGGTCCACATGTGAAGTACAGACTGCATGGATGAGTAAGTCCAAACTGCTGGCATGCATTTTGCTAAAGGCAGTGCGTGCAGGAAAACTGCTATTAGCACGTCCATCGTTTTTGAGGTGATTAACATTGCTTTTCTAAGACAGACATCTGTTTTGGACATCTTTTACTTTTAAATCCTATAAATGGTGACCGCTCCATATTATGTGCAATTATTTAAATCTGGATCTTAAAAACATTTTCCTTTGTGCAGGTTTTGATTAAGGATTACAGGTACAGCATCATTTTGTCTTGGCTGCTCATCCATCAGATAAAAATGAATAGCCCATCAAATAAATAGCAAATACCCGGTGTTGTGCAGTGAGCCCAGTCAGCCAAACCCTCTTTGTGAAACAGAAAATCTCAAGTTTGTTTCAACTCTAAGCCAACTAACTGAGTTTTCACTAAACCTGCTTTCTGATACAGGCCCCTGGTTGTACATTTTTAAGTGTTCTAAGTGTTCACTGACCTTTTTTGGCCAACAATGTGGATGTTTACTCAATATGCTTACTAACAGACATGATGAGTACAACTGTGAATTTGTGTGTTTTTAATTATTGTTAGACTGTGTTTGTCTATAATTGTGACTTAGCTCATCAGAGCACTATAACAGCTTTGGCTAGGCAACAAAGCTGTAAAAGAGTGATGAGAAAACCAGCAAACAGAAGTGAAAGTAGAAGGAAGGGAAACACAAGGAAAGACCAAGGTAGCTTAAATGTTGTATTATACACAAACACGCACGAACGCACACACGCACGCGCACCCGCACACACACACACACACACACACACACACACACACACACACACACACACACATACATACATAATGGAGTAGCATCAGGAATAGAGTTTGTTTTTTGTTTTTTGCTTTTAATACCCAAAAAAGTCAATTTTACTTGATGCCATATAGAACTCATGGCACTGCTGTATATTCTCTCCTGTTCTCATGAATTTGCTAAGGTACTGTAGAGCAAGACCGTTGTGCTTTGTAGGTCATTAGAAGGACGTTGTAATAGTAGGTGTCATCATCATTGAATCTGATGCCCGAGGACATTATCAGCTCTTCACGATTTCAGCCTGTTATCACACAGCTGTAAATGATAGCGATGGCATGATACCAGTTTTTCTGTACCAATCCAATGTCAACATCCTGTGTTTTAATGTCAACCAATATCAATACTGATCTGATGTTTTTTCATTAAAAACCTGCAACAGTAAACATGTTGGTGAATGGTTTGTTTTGGACCAAATAATCTTTTTTTTTTTCTTGCCTGATCTCTCTGGTCCCTCCCAAGGTAGTGCTGGGAAGGTCTCATCAATCTCCCCTCTGCTACTGGCCATCTCATCTCTGCTGATGTTCCCTGAGAAGCAGGTTATTCCTACTGAAAATGACATACAGACAAATTTCAAATTAGCCTAGTGTCCTCAAAGTAAGACCTATACTCCTAAATTTCATTGTACAGAATTAGCTAAAGTATAAAATGCATTGCCATTAAAGTATAGGATCACGACAGTGTAAAACATGTCTATATAAATCTGTGTTGAGATAAAGGGAAAAACACAAAGAAAAAAATAAGTCTTTCAAACCGGACGAATAAATGTCCAAAGAGTGAAATTCAGCACCAGGTGAAAGTTATAGCCACCAAAGATTAAACTTTTTTTTTTCAATCAATATACTTTAAACTAAATGGACCTCTACAAAATAACAAACCTCCATATAATAAATTTGTCAGTTAGCTGGTGCATTTGGACCTCACCATGTTTCTCTTGCACAAGCAGGATTTGATCTACTGCACTTGCACATGAACAGCAAAAATATATGAAGATATATTTTTACTAATTAGAGGAACAAAATAATGGAGCTATACATCACTCCCATTAGTCCATGGGCTACCATTAAAGGCTTGACCATTGTGGTCAGATACATGCTCTCTAGACTATATGATGTTTTGGAAACATCTTTTTAGTACTAATATATGGTAAATATGCATTTCATTTCATTTTCAGTTCACTGCAGTTCATTTAAAGTCACTCAGCAATCAGTCCCATGACATAACGGGTCATTAAACATTGTCAGTTTTTTCCAATTTAAGAAGTCATATCTGGGCTTTATGTATATTCTTTAGAAAGGCTCTTCTTTTGCCACGTTTTCAATTAAGCGCACATAAAAAAAACACTCACCACATTCTACAACATTTCTTTTGGCCATCGATTAGGAGTGATGTTGGATACTGCCATTCCTGCCATACATACCAGTTTGTTGGAAAACCAAATCAGGTGATTACTGTCGGCCAAACAGCACTAATCTAAATTCTACCAATGCCAAAAGAAGATGACCTTAAGTTGACTGAATAGTGACGAGCAAATGAATCAAGTTTAGACAGACTAACAAACTGGGTATCTGACAAACATATAAAATAAGATGTTATTCTAAGTACAATATTCTTCTCGTGAGGGGTTCTAGACTTGTAGTTACTTCTGTTTGAAATGACTCTGCTGAAATCAGTTTTTAACTACTGATCTCAGGGGTGGAATAAGCAGGAAAGGCTCAACAGATGTGTTCATGCAAATTTATAGCTTCTTTGTCTCAGTCTTAGGCTTTGATTGTGTCAGGCATTTACCTCGAGTTACCTTACAAAACATAAATTAATTCAGTATAGTACATTAAAAGAACAGAAAGAGGGAAACAAAACAACTGGAACACAAGAGCAAAGTTAAATACTGATATTTGGGGATAGGTGATAATTGTCTTTTAAGCCATAATAGGTTGGAACATTTTTGTCATACTAATTTCACCTGAGCACTTAGTCTACACATTTATAAATACAAAGAAAGAGTTCTTACAAACAATATAAAGCACACTACTAATTTTTCATATATAAACTGGCTTCTCCTACTACTAACTCAGAAGCACTTTGCTTACACAGCTGATGAAAGACCTCAAAAACATTTCATTACTCAAAGACAAAACATTAGAGAATATTCAAGGAAAACAGACAATGGTTCAAGGCAGATATGACTATGCAATATTTCAAACATCTATGTGCAAATGATTTATTTCAAAGCTTAAGGTTTTGATCACAGAAATCAGGAGTGAAAGACAAGTTAGAGAAAATGTTTATTTGAGGATATGCTATTTAATTTGGGAAGTTCATTGTAGGGAAACATTCGGGAAATTAATGTAGTCTATCCTGTCCACATCTTGGTCAAGGCTGGTGAAGCTGCTTCAAGGCTGAGTGGAATCTTGATCCGCATCTAAGTATTTTTCTGTGCTTGGACTGAAATAGTTTACTCCAAGTGCTGAGCCCTTTGGGCGGATCTGAAAAGTGCTGCTCATAGCCTGGGGGCTTGTAATCCGCAGCGTGAGGGTCGCCAAGCATCTCTCTCACCTTGGGTGAGGCGTCCTTGTGTAAGTACTGATAGGGCTTTTTGCCACTGTTGTCACGTATGTTGCAGTTGGCACCATAATCACGCACCAGAACACTCAGGACTGATTCGTGGCTGTGAATAGCAGCCATGTGTAGTGGGGTGTAGCCGTCGTAGCTCTTGATGTTAACGTCAACCCCCGGCCCACCTTGCTGTGAAAGAAGAAGGATCTTGCGCACTATTTCACTGTTTCCTTGTTTAGCAGCCCAGTGAAGTACTGTGAAGCCAGAAATGAAGTTTCTCTTCTCTGCCAGCTTGATGTCCTGGAGCAGAAGCTGGCAGATTTGATCCTGCTGTCCTGCAGCACACTTCACAAGCCACTCATGTTCTCTTTGCCCTAGAGGGAAGATGACTGACTGCTTTGTATCCACACCTGGTTTGGTGTCTTTGTTGACCCTTTTCAGGGCTGGTGAAGCAGGTGCCACAGAGTGCCTCTGCTTGGTCGTGGCTGATCTGTACAAGTCATATCCATCAGTCACTTCACTTAGACATGCTGCCACAGTCCTTTCAGTTCGTTCATGGGCCATCTTCAAATCTGCCGGAGCAAGTATCATTACTTCTGGATATATATAGAACACATATTGTATGTACTACATACAGCCTGACAAGAGCCTAAAACCTTGTAATAGACTAATAAGCACTAATACTTCAAGTGGTGTTGCATATTTTAAATGAGAGTTTTAGTCACTGCTGATCAAAGGATAAAAGCATTTTCAATAAGTCAGTTTTTGTCCCTTATTGTAAAGATTATTTAGTTTACTGTTTTTTTATACATGAGATTTAAATTAATCCTTTTAGAAAGGCAAGGCCAAAAAGCAGAAAAAATAATCAAATATCCATACCAACTGTAGGACGTTTTTTCCACTCTATCTTCAATTTTTTTAGATTCCACTTCTGCTTTCCTCTTTTGCTTTTCTTTATTAAGTCTCTCCTGGATTCCACCTCCTTTGTATCAATATATTCATTCTCGATACCTCCAGCACACCAGCTCCAGAAACGCCTCATTGTTCGATCTGTCCTCTTCAGTGTCTTTCCACAGACTGATCTGTAAAGGTGTTCATGGGATTCCACTCATGTGTGACATTATGACACGGGACAGAGGGGGTTCTAAAGTTCCAAGAGTGGAGATGAGTTGTTTTTCTTTGAATTTCCTAATTTAATTGCTGCCATAGCAACAACTGACAATGCAAACAGATATGTCATTAATGCAGCGACTCTAACAGATTCCTCAACCTGGATTGATTAACCATGTATGGCTCACCACCGGAGACTGTGATACATATAACATTCCAAAGTGTACTTAATTCTGAGCAAAATCTAACTAGCCTCATTACTGCTGAACTATGAGGGCCCGTTTAAAGAGAAATCAGGGAAACTGTACTTGCACATACATATGAAACATTTTCACATAAATAGCCTACTATTTACATTTGTGCATAATCATTTAAACTTGCATATACATGCACTTGCACATTCAATCATTGATGCGTAAACACAGAGTTGCACTATGCTTGTGTGTGTATGAGTGTGGCTGCTGTCACAGAACGTTTGCCTCCTGCGAGTCACACGGTTTGGCCTGCCACGTGACTTGGGAGTATATGTTTATGGCCATGCCTGCACACACCTGTACCTCATCTTGTTTGTGTATTTAAACCCTTGTTAGTGCGTACAGTATTGTTGATCATTGTTGGTGTAGCCTGTGGATGTCAAGATTAGTCTCGTTATTGTTAAACGTATTCATGTTCATGTTATATGTGAGTGCCGTTATGTTGTATGTAATAAATGTTCGTCCATGTCGATTGAGTCTGTGCATCCTGCTCCCTGCCCTCGGTACTCAGGCCACCTCGTTACAGCTGCGTGTGTGTAAAACAATTTTCAGGGTGCCGGAAGTCATTTCATTGTAACAGCAAGGCAGATATTTAACATGTTTACAGTGTGCATAATAGACAGAGGAAGACTGTTGAACTATTAATATTAGGACAGTTATGACGTTTGTGTAATACGTAATGCTTTCTATCTATAAAGTAGTGCTTCTCTTAATGACAAATGTAACTGTTTTCCCATATATAATTGTGTGCTTTATATTGTTTGTAAGAACTTTTCTTCTCATTTAGAAATATGTGGACTAAGTGATCAGTTTGTCTTATTATTTAATATGCTCAGTCTCACTATTGTTGGCAGATTTCATCACATTATTACGAATGTGGATACGTTATCTTATCATTATAAGCAGTGTGAGATGTGAAGCTAAGTGAATTACATGTGCAGAATTTCTAACAATACCCTGTTTTGTATAGGCTGGCTAGCTGACCACTTAGTAAAATTAAATGTGATTGCTGAGCTTGTTGTAGGTGAGTCAATTTAATTTGATTTCATTGTGTTTAATTTTTAACTCAGATGCATTAATCTGAATATTTTGTGTTCTACCTGCAAGCAAATGCTGACTTAAGCTGTTTTATAGTTAGCTTGAAATAATTGAGGTTCATCGCTGGGTGCTGTTCATTTTTTAATTTTTTTTTTGTATTATTGATCAGGAAAAAAAACTACAATGGATGAGATGGACGTTTTCTATGTATGATATGAAATTTGAGTATATGAGTGAATGTTACTCTGTAAATGTATAAGAATATGTAGATAAGATTATTATGAGATCATTATTTATACTCAAACGACTACACTATATGACAACAGCTTCCTTTAATTTATATATTTTATTATATTGTTATTATGGAAGAAGTTGTAACATTTACTGGGAGGTGCATGGCAGAGCGAGACATACCTCCTGTGGGCTTGCTAGCTGACCCCTCAGTGAAATTAAATGTGGTTGCTGAACTTGTTATAGTGTGGAAAATAAAAGGAAACCCCTTTTATTCACAACCTGGTGTACATCATTGAGTGGGACGGAACACAGAGGTCCCACTAGCTACTATTTTACATTCCCATTCAACCTAATGACATTCTATATAATACAACTCTAGTTTCGAGCTAAATACCTACAATTAGATGATTTATTTCAGATCACATACTTTCAAATAAAACAATAAAGGATTCTGGTACTTATTTTTCTAATGACTGTGAGACATTCTAGATACCACAGCATAAGCAGACGGACAAACCGATTATGGCACATGCTCTTGACCAACACAAACCTGACATGATAATTTACATAGTACTAGTTTCTACTTGAAATGTGTTACAAAGACACCTGTTGTTCTTATTCATTTGCTGCTATTCCGATATGCCTCTACCTTTATTTCCTTGTGTTTGCACTGACTGGGTCTATGAAAGCAGGGAGCAGGCATGTGTGTCTGTCAAGGCCATGTGCGTTTGGAAGCACTCTCAATGTCCGGTTAACTGTAGAGATATTCAAGCCTGGTAAACTGTTGTCAGATATTCAAGCTTCAGTGTTAGACAGCAAACATTCCATTGGCCGAGGTTGTCCTGCAAATTACAAACGTTTAGTTTTAAATGACCTCATATGCAATCACAGCTTTATCAAATGAAAATTGAAAAAGAAAGAAAAAATGATGCATTTGGATAGCAGGTCCACATGTGAAGTACAGACTGCATGGATGAGTAAGTCCAAACTGCTGGCATGCATTTTGCTAAAGGCAGTGCGTGCAGGAAAACTGCTATTAGCACGTCCATCGTTTTTGAGGTGATTAACATTGCTTTTCTAAGACAGACATCTGTTTTGGACATCTTTTACTTTTAAATCCTATAAATGGTGACCGCTCCATATTATGTGCAATTATTTAAATCTGGATCTTAAAAACATTTTCCTTTGTGCAGGTTTTGATTAAGGATTACAGGTACAGCATCATTTTGTCTTGGCTGCTCATCCATCAGATAAAAATGAATAGCCCATCAAATAAATAGCAAATACCCGGTGTTGTGCAGTGAGCCCAGTCAGCCAAACCCTCTTTGTGAAACAGAAAATCTCAAGTTTGTTTCAACTCTAAGCCAACTGAGTTTTCACTAAACCTGCTTTCTGATACAGGCCCCTGGTTGTACATTTTTAAGTGTTCTAAGTGTTCACTGACCTTTTTTGGCCAACAATGTGGATGTTTACTCAATATGCTTACAAACAGACATGATGAGTACAACTGTGAATTTGTGTGTTTTTAATTATTGTTAGACTGTGTTTGTCTATAATTGTGACTTAGCTCATCAGACCACTATAACAGCTTTGGCTAGGCAACAAAGCTGTAAAAGAGTGATGAGAAAACCAGCAAACAGAAGTGAAAGTAGAAGGAAGGGAAACACAAGGAAAGACCAAGGTAGCTTAAATGTTGTATTATACACAAACACGCACAAACGCACACACGCACGCGCACCCGCACACACACACACACACACACACACACACACACACATACATACATAATGGAGTAGCATCAGGAATAGAGTTTGTTTTTTGTTTTTTGCTTTTAATACCCAAAAAAGTCAATTTTACTTGATGCCATATAGAACTCATGGCACTGCTGTATATTCTCTCCTGTTCTCATGAATTTGCTAAGGTACTGTAGAGCAAGACCGTTGTGCTTTGTAGGTCATTAGAAGGACGTTGTAATAGTAGGTGTCATCATCATTGAATCTGATGCCCGAGGACATTATCAGCTCTTCACGATTTCAGCCTGTTATCACACAGCTGTAAATGATAGCGATGGCATGATACCAGTTTTTCTGTACCAATCCAATGTCAACATCCTGTGTTTTAATGTCAACCAATATCAATACTGATCTGATATTTTTTCATTAAAAACCTGCAACAGTAAACATGTTGGTGAATGGTTTGTTTTGGACCAAATAATCTTTTTTTTTTTCTTGCCTGATCTCTCTGGTCCCTCCCAAGGTAGTGCTGGGAAGGTCTCATCAATCTCCCCTCTGCTACTGGCCATCTCATCTCTGCTGATGTTCCCTGAGAAGCAGGTTATTCCTACTGAAAATGACATACAGACAAATTTCAAATTAGCCTAGTGTCCTCAAAGTAAGACCTATACTCCTAAATTTCATTGTACAGAATTAGCTAAAGTATAAAATGCATTGCCATTAAAGTATAGGATCACGACAGTGTAAAACATGTCTATATAAATCTGTGTTGAGATAAAGGGAAAAACACAAAGAAAAAAATAAGTCTTTCAAACCGGACGAATAAATGTCCAAAGAGTGAAATTCAGCACCAGGTGAAAGTTATAGCCACCAAAGATTAAACTTTTTTTTTTCAATCAATATACTTTAAACTAAATGGACCTCTACAAAATAACAAACCTCCATATAATAAATTTGTCAGATAGCTGGTGCATTTAGACCTCACCATGTTTCTCTTGCACAAGCAGGATTTGATCTACTGCACTTGCACATGAACAGCAAAAATATATGAAGATATATTTTTACTAATTAGAGGAACAAAATAATGGAGCTATACATCACTCCCATTAGTCCATGGGCTACCATTAAAGGCTTGACCATTGTGGTCAGATACATGCTCTCTAGACTATATGATGTTTTGGAAACATCTTTTTAGTACTAATATATGGTAAATATGCATTTCATTTCATTTTCAGTTCACTGCAGTTCATTTAAAGTCACTCAGCAATCAGTCCCATGACATAACGGGTCATTAAACATTGTCAGTTTTTTCCAATTTAAGAATGATCATTAGACAAAAAATCTATACATTTAATTTCAAATGATCTGAAGTAAGTAAACAATTGACAATGCCTGTAACAAAAGATTCAAATAATGTTAAAGGTGTTGAACCTTCATGAATCATACTGGTCATACTGGTCAAATCTGATTATACTGGTTGACCAGTGTGGTTATTGCTCATGCTGGTCAACTATCTTGTTCTTATCTTATCTGAAGTGTGATGTTTATAGCTACATGCATACAAAATGTGATTTGAAATAAATAACAATCTAATTGTAGGTATTTTGGATTTTAATCATCATTTTTAAGGCTGCCTACAGCCTAGCATAAATAAATATGCACGAATAGGTCGGTCTTTCATTCTGTATCACGTATATCATAATAAAACCATGGTAACCGAAAAACTTACTTTTCACTTCCAAAAGACTTGGCGCTGATCTCAGAAGTCCATCTCCTCCCCGTGTCCTCTGCAAACAGCCATTCTGTTGTTGTGGCAAACTTCCATTGTGTTGTGACTGGATTTGCAGCACTTCTGAAGTTGCGTAAGTTTTCCTGAATTTGCACTGGGTTGTGTTGTCATTTTGATGAATTTGCTTTGTGTATTTGCGGCACGTTTGTGAAATGTATCACAAGTGTTGTCATTTTGATGAATGTGCTTTATGTATTTACAGCGCGATGGGTCTTCCTGGCAACCGTAGTGGGTGTGGAGCGTGAATCCACCTCCAACTTTGATGTAAATAATTTTTTTTTCTCTCTTGGGCTTTATGTATATTCTTTAGAAAGGCTCTTCTTTTGCCACGTTTTCAATTAAGCGCACATAAAAAAAACACTCACCACATTCTACAACATTTCTTTTGGCCATCGATTAGGAGTGATGTTGGATACTGCCATTCCTGCCATACATACCAGTTTGTTGGAAAACCAAATCAGGTGATTACTGTCGGCCAAACAGCACTAATCTAAATTCTACCAATGCCAAAAGAAGATGACCTTAAGTTGACTGAATAGTGACGAGCAAATGAATCAAGTTTAGACAGACTAACAAACTGGGTATCTGACAAACATATAAAATAAGATGTTATTCTAAGTACAATATTCTTCTCGTGAGGGGTTCTAGACTTGTAGTTACTTCTGTTTGAAATGACTCTGCTGAAATCAGTTTTTAACTACTGATCTCAGGGGTGGAATAAGCAGGAAAGGCTCAACAGATGTGTTCATGCAAATTTATAGCTTCTTTGTCTCAGTCTTAGGCTTTGATTGTGTCAGGCATTTACCTCGAGTTACCTTACAAAACATAAATTAATTCAGTATAGTACATTAAAAGAACAGAAAGAGGGAAACAAAACAACTGGAACACAAGAGCAAAGTTAAATACTGATATTTGGGGATAGGTGACAATTGTCTTTTAAGCCATAATAGGTTGGAACATTTTTGTCATACTAATTTCACCTGAGCACTTAGTCTACACATTTATAAATACAAAGAAAGAGTTCTTACAAACAATATAAAGCACACTACTAATTTTTCATATATAAACTGGCTTCTCCTACTACTAACTCAGAAGCACTTTGCTTACACAGCTGATGAAAGACCTCAAAAACATTTCATTACTCAAAGACAAAACATTAGAGAATATTCAAGGAAAACAGACAATGGTTCAAGGCAGATATGACTATGCAATATTTCAAACATCTATGTGCAAATGATTTATTTCAAAGCTTAAGGTTTTGATCACAGAAATCAGGAGTGAAAGACAAGTTAGAGAAAATGTTTATTTGAGGATATGCTATTTAATTTGGGAAGTTCATTGTAGGGAAACATTCAGGAAATTAATGTAGTCTATCCTGTCCACATCTTGGTCAAGGCTGGTGAAGCTGCTTCAAGGCTGAGTGGAATCTTGATCCGCATCTAAGTATTTTTCTGTGCTTGGACTGAAATAGTTTACTCCAAGTGCTGAGCCCTTTGGGCGGATCTGAAAAGTGCTGCTCATAGCCTGGGGGCTTGTAATCCGCAGCGTGAGGGTCGCCAAGCATCTCTCTCACCTTGGGTGAGGCGTCCTTGTGTAAGTACTGATAGGGCTTTTTGCCACTGTTGTCACGTATGTTGCAGTTGGCACCATAATCACGCACCAGAACACTCAGGACTGATTCGTGGCTGTGAATAGCAGCCATGTGTAGTGGGGTGTAGCCGTCGTAGCTCTTGATGTTAACGTCAACCCCTGGCCCACCTTGCTGTGAAAGAAGAAGGATCTTGCGCACTATTTCACTGTTTCCTTGTTTAGCAGCCCAGTGAAGTACTGTGAAGCCAGAAATGAAGTTTCTCTTCTCTGCCAGCTTGATGTCCTGGAGCAGAAGCTGGCAGATTTGATCCTGCTGTCCTGCAGCACACTTCACAAGCCACTCATGTTCTCTTGGCCCTAGAGGGAAGATGACTGACTGCTTTGTATCCACACCTGGTTTGGTGTCTTTGTTGACCCTTTTCAGGGCTGGTGAAGCAGGTGCCACAGAGTGCCTCTGCTTGGTCCTGGCTGATCTGTACAAGTCATATCCATCAGTCACTTCACTTAGACATGCTGCCACAGTCCTTTCAGTTCGTTCATGGGCCATCTTCAAATCTGCCGGAGCAAGTATCATTACTTCTGGATATATATAGAACACATATTGTATGTACTACATACAGCCTGACAAGAGCCTAAAACCTTGTAATAGACTAATAATGCACTAATACTTCAAGTGGTGTTGCATATTTTAAATGAGAGTTTTAGTCACTGCTGATCAAAGGATAAAAGCATTTTCAATAAGTCAGTTTTTGTCCCATATTGTAAAGATTATTTAGTTTACTGTTTTTTTATACATGAGATTTAAATTAATCCTTTTAGAAAGGCAAGGCCAAAAAGCAGAAAAAATAATCAAATATCCATACCAACTGTAGGACGTTTTTTCCACTCTATCTTCAATTTTTTTAGATTCCACTTCTGCTTTCCTCTTTTGCTTTTCTTTATTAAGTCTCTCCTGGATTCCACCTCCTTTGTATCAATATATTCATTCTCGATACCTCCAGCACACCAGCTCCAGAAACGCCTCATTGTTCGATCTGTCCTCTTCAGTGTCTTTCCACAGACTGATCTGTAAAGGTGTTCATGGGATTCCACTCATGTGTGACATTATGACACGGGACAGAGGGGGTTCTAAAGTTCCAAGAGTGGAGATGAGTTGTTTTTCTTTGAATTTCCTAATTTAATTGCTGCCATAGCAACAACTGACAATGCAAACAGATATGTCATTAATGCAGCGACTCTAACAGATTCCTCAACCTGGATTGATTAACCATGTATGGCTCACCACCGAAGACTGTGATACATATAACATTCCAAAGTGTACTTAATTCTGAGCAAAATCTAACTAGCCTCATTACTGCTGAACTATGAGGGCCCGTTTAAAGAGAAATCAGGGAAACTGTACTTGCACATACATATGAAACATTTTCACATAAATAGCCTACTATTTACATTTGTGCATAATAATTTAAACTTGCATATACATGCACTTGCACATTCAATCATTGATGCGTAAACACAGAGTTGCACTATGCTTGTGTGTGTATGAGTGTGGCTGCTGTCACAGAACGTTTGCCTCCTGCGAGTCACACGGTTTGGCCTGCCACGTGACTTGGGAGTATATGTTTATGGCCATGCCTGCACACACCTGTACCTCATCTTGTTTGTGTATTTAAACCCTTGTTAGTGCGTACAGTATTGTTGATCATTGTTGGTGTAGCCTGTGGATGTCAAGATTAGTCTCGTTATTGTTAAACGTATTCATGTTCATGTTATATGTGAGTGCCGTTATGTTGTATGTAATAAATGTTCGTCCATGTCGATTGAGTCTGTGCATCCTGCTCCCTGCCCTCGGTACTCAGGCCACCTCGTTACAGCTGCGTGTGTGTAAAACAATTTTCAGGGTGCCGGAAGTCATTTCATTGTAACAGCAAGGCAGATATTTAACATGTTTACAGTGTGCATAATAGACAGAGGAAGACTGTTGAACTATTAATATTAGGACAGTTATGACGTTTGTGTAATACGTAATGCTTTCTATCTATAAAGTAGTGCTTCTCTTAATGACAAATGTAACTGTTTTCCCATATATAATTGTGTGCTTTATATTGTTTGTAAGAACTTTTCTTCTCATTTAGAAATATGTGGACTAAGTGATCAGTTTGTCTTATTATTTAATATGCTCAGTCTCACTATTGTTGGCAGATTTCATCACATTATTACGAATGTGGATACGTTATCTTATAATTATAAGCAGTGTGAGATGTGAAGCTAAGTGAATTACATGTGCAGAATTTCTAACAATACCCTGTTTTGTATAGGCTGGCTAGCTGACCACTTAGTAAAATTAAATGTGATTGCTGAGCTTGTTGTAGGTGAGTCAATTTAATTTGATTTCATTGTGTTTAATTTTTAACTCAGATGCATTAATCTGAATATTTTGTGTTCTACCTGCAAGCAAATGCTGACTTAAGCTGTTTTATAGTTAGCTTGAAATAATTGAGGTTCATCGCTGGGTGCTGTTCATTTTTTAATTTTTTTTTGTATTATTGATCAGGAAAAAAAACTACAATGGATGAGATGGACGTTTTCTATGTATGATATGAAATTTGAGTATATGAGTGAATGTTACTCTGTAAATGTATAAGAATATGTAGATAAGATTATTATGAGATCATTATTTATACTCAAACGACTACACTATATGACAACAGCTTCCTTTAATTTATATATTTTATTATATTGTTATTATGGAAGAAGTTGTAACATTTACTGGGAGGTGCATGGCAGAGCGAGACATACCTCCTGTGGGCTTGCTAGCTGACCCCTCAGTGAAATTAAATGTGGTTGCTGAACTTGTTATAGTGTGGAAAATAAAAGGAAACCCCTTTTATTCACAACCTGGTGTACATCATTGAGTGGGACGGAACACAGAGGTCCCACTAGCTACTATTTTACATTCCCATTCAACCTAATGACATTCTATATAATACAACTCTAGTTTCGAGCTAAATACCTACAATTAGATGATTTATTTCAGATGACATACTTTCAAATAAAACAATAAAGGATTCTGGTACTTATTTTTCTAATGACTGTGAGACATTCTAGATACCACAGCATAAGCAGACGGACAAACCGATTATGGCACATGCTCTTGACCAACACAAACCTGACATGATAATTTACATAGTATTAGTTTCTACTTGAAATGTGTTACAAAGACACCTGTTGTTCTTATTCATTTGCTGCTATTCCGATATGCCTCTACCTTTATTTCCTTGTGTTTGCACTGACTGGGTCTATGAAAGCAGGGAGCAGGCATGTGTGTCTGTCAAGGCCATGTGCGTTTGGAAGCACTCTCAATGTCCGGTTAACTGTAGAGATATTCAAGCCTGGTAAACTGTTGTCAGATATTCAAGCTTCAGTGTTAGACAGCAAACATTCCATTGGCCGAGGTTGTCCTGCAAATTACAAACGTTTAGTTTTAAATGACCTCATATGCAATCACAGCTTTATCAAATGAAAATTGAAAAAGAAAGAAAAAATGATGCATTTGGATAGCAGGTCCACATGTGAAGTACAGACTGCATGGATGAGTAAGTCCAAACTGCTGGCATGCATTTTGCTAAAGGCAGTGCGTGCAGGAAAACTGCTATTAGCACGTCCATCGATTTTGAGGTGATTAACATTGCTTTTCTAAGACAGACATCTGTTTTGGACATCTTTTACTTTTAAATCCTATAAATGGTGACCGCTCCATATTATGTGCAATTATTTAAATCTGGATCTTAAAAACATTTTCCTTTGTGCAGGTTTTGATTAAGGATTACAGGTACAGCATCATTTTGTCTTGGCTGCTCATCCATCAGATAAAAATGAATAGCCCATCAAATAAATAGCAAATACCCGGTGTTGTGCAGTGAGCCCAGTCAGCCAAACCCTCTTTGTGAAACAGAAAATCTCAAGTTTGTTTCAACTCTAAGCCAACTAACTGAGTTTTCACTAAACCTGCTTTCTGATACAGGCCCCTGGTTGTACATTTTTAAGTGTTCTAAGTGTTCACTGACCTTTTTTGGCCAACAATGTGGATGTTTACTCAATATGCTTACTAACAGACATGATGAGTACAACTGTGAATTTGTGTGTTTTTAATTATTGTTAGACTGTGTTTGTCTATAATTGTGACTTAGCTCATCAGACCACTATAACAGCTTTGGCTAGGCAACAAAGCTGTAAAAGAGTGATGAGAAAACCAGCAAACAGAAGTGAAAGTAGAAGGAAGGGAAACACAAGGAAAGACCAAGGTAGCTTAAATGTTGTATTATACACAAACACGCACAAACGCACACACGCACGCGCACCCGCACACACACACACACACACACACACACACACACATACATACATAATGGAGTAGCATCAGGAATAGAGTTTGTTTTTTGTTTTTTGCTTTTAATACCCAAAAAAGTCAATTTTACTTGATGCCATATAGAACTCATGGCACTGCTGTATATTCTCTCCTGTTCTCATGAATTTGCTAAGGTACTGTAGAGCAAGACCGTTGTGCTTTGTAGGTCATTAGAAGGACGTTGTAATAGTAGGTGTCATCATCATTGAATCTGATGCCCGAGGACATTATCAGCTCTTCACGATTTCAGCCTGTTATCACACAGCTGTAAATGATAGCGATGGCATGATACCAGTTTTTCTGTACCAATCCAATGTCAACATCCTGTGTTTTAATGTCAACCAATATCAATACTGATCTGATATTTTTTCATTAAAAACCTGCAACAGTAAACATGTTGGTGAATGGTTTGTTTTGGACCAAATAATCTTTTTTTTTTTTCTTGCCTGATCTCTCTGGTCCCTCCCAAGGTAGTGCTGGGAAGGTCTCATCAATCTCCCCTCTGCTACTGGCCATCTCATCTCTGCTGATGTTCCCTGAGAAGCAGGTTATTCCTACTGAAAATGACATACAGACAAATTTCAAATTAGCCTAGTGTCCTCAAAGTAAGACCTATACTCCTAAATTTCATTGTACAGAATTAGCTAAAGTATAAAATGCATTGCCATTAAAGTATAGGATCACAACAGTGTAAAACATGTCTATATAAATCTGTGTTGAGATAAAGGGAAAAACACAAAGAAAAAAATAAGTCTTTCAAACCGGACGAATAAATGTCCAAAGAGTGAAATTCAGCACCAGGTGAAAGTTATAGCCACCAAAGATTAAACTTTTTTTTTTCAATCAATATACTTTAAACTAAATGGACCTCTACAAAATAACAAACCTCCATATAATAAATTTGTCAGTTAGCTGGTGCATTTGGACCTCACCATGTTTCTCTTGCACAAGCAGGATTTGATCTACTGCACTTGCACATGAACAGCAAAAATATATGAAGATATATTTTTACTAATTAAAGGAACAAAATAATGGAGCTATACATCACTCCCATTAGTCCATGGGCTACCATTAAAGGCTTGACCATTGTGGTCAGATACATGCTCTCTAGACTATATGATGTTTTGGAAACATCTTTTTAGTACTAATATATGGTAAATATGCATTTCATTTCATTTTCAGTTCACTGCAGTTCATTTAAAGTCACTCAGCAATCAGTCCCATGACATAACGGGTCATTAAACATTGTCAGTTTTTTCCAATTTAAGAATGATCATTAGACAAAAAATCTATACATTTAATTTCAAATGATCTGAAGTAAGTAAACAATTGACAATGCCTGTAACAAAAGATTCAAATAATGTTAAAGGTGTTGAACCTTCATGAATCATACTGGTCATACTGGTCAAATCTGATTATACTGGTTGACCAGTGTGGTTATTGCTCATGCTGGTCAACTATCTTGTTCTTATCTTATCTGAAGTGTGATGTTTATAGCTACATGCATACAAAATGTGATTTGAAATAAATAACAATCTAATTGTAGGTATTTTGGATTTTAATCATCATTTTTAAGGCTGCCTACAGCCTAGCATAAATAAATATGCACGAATAGGTCGGTCTTTCATTCTGTATCACGTATATCATAATAAAACCATGGTAACCGAAAAACTTACTTTTCACTTCCAAAAGACTTGGCGCTGATCTCAGAAGTCCATCTCCTCCCCGTGTCCTCTGCAAACAGCCATTCTGTTGTTGTGGCAAACTTCCATTGTGTTGTGACTGGATTTGCAGCACTTCTGAAGTTGCGTAAGTTTTCCTGAATTTGCACTGGGTTGTGTTGTCATTTTGATGAATTTGCTTTGTGTATTTGCGGCACGTTTGTGAAATGTATCACAAGTGTTGTCATTTTGATGAATGTGCTTTATGTATTTACAGCGCGATGGGTCTTCCTGGCAACCGTAGTGGGTGTGGAGCGTGAATCCACCTCCAACTTTGATGTAAATAATTTTTTTTTCTCTCTTGGGCTTTATGTATATTCTTTAGAAAGGCTCTTCTTTTGCCACGTTTTCAATTAAGCGCACATAAAAAAAACACTCACCACATTCTACAACATTTCTTTTGGCCATCGATTAGGAGTGATGTTGGATACTGCCATTCCTGCCATACATACCAGTTTGTTGGAAAACCAAATCAGGTGATTACTGTCGGCCAAACAGCACTAATCTAAATTCTACCAATGCCAAAAGAAGATGACCTTAAGTTGACTGAATAGTGACGAGCAAATGAATCAAGTTTAGACAGACTAACAAACTGGGTATCTGACAAACATATAAAATAAGATGTTATTCTAAGTACAATATTCTTCTCGTGAGGGGTTCTAGACTTGTAATTACTTCTGTTTGAAATGACTCTGCTGAAATCAGTTTTTAACTACTGATCTCAGGGGTGGAATAAGCAGGAAAGGCTCAACAGATGTGTTCATGCAAATTTATAGCTTCTTTGTCTCAGTCTTAGGCTTTGATTGTGTCAGGCATTTACCTCGAGTTACCTTACAAAACATAAATTAATTCAGTATAGTACATTAAAAGAACAGAAAGAGGGAAACAAAACAACTGAAACACAAGAGCAAAGTTAAATACTGATATTTGGGGATAGGTGACAATTGTCTTTTAAGCCATAATAGGTTGGAACATTTTTGTCATACTAATTTCACCTGAGCACTTAGTCTACACATTTATAAATACAAAGAAAGAGTTCTTACAAACAATATAAAGCACACTACTAATTTTTCATATATAAACTGGCTTCTCCTACTACTAACTCAGAAGCACTTTGCTTACACAGCTGATGAAAGACCTCAAAAACATTTCATTACTCAAAGACAAAACATTAGAGAATATTCAAGGAAAACAGACAATGGTTCAAGGCAGATATGACTATGCAATATTTCAAACATCTATGTGCAAATGATTTATTTCAAAGCTTAAGGTTTTGATCACAGAAATCAGGAGTGAAAGACAAGTTAGAGAAAATGTTTATTTGAGGATATGCTATTTAATTTGGGAAGTTCATTGTAGGGAAACATTCGGGAAATTAATGTAGTCTATCCTGTCCACATCTTGGTCAAGGCTGGTGAAGCTGCTTCAAGGCTGAGTGGAATCTTGATCCGCATCTAAGTATTTTTCTGTGCTTGGACTGAAATAGTTTACTCCAAGTGCTGAGCCCTTTGGGCGGATCTGAAAAGTGCTGCTCATAGCCTGGGGGCTTGTAATCCGCAGCGTGAGGGTCGCCAAGCATCTCTCTCACCTTGGGTGAGGCGTCCTTGTGTAAGTACTGATAGGGCTTTTTGCCACTGTTGTCACGTATGTTGCAGTTGGCACCATAATCACGCACCAGAACACTCAGGACTGATTCGTGGCTGTGAATAGCAGCCATGTGTAGTGGGGTGTAGCCGTCGTAGCTCTTGATGTTAACGTCAACCCCTGGCCCACCTTGCTGTGAAAGAAGAAGGATCTTGCGCACTATTTCACTGTTTCCTTGTTTAGCAGCCCAGTGAAGTACTGTGAAGCCAGAAATGAAGTTTCTCTTCTCTGCCAGCTTGATGTCCTGGAGCAGAAGCTGGCAGATTTGATCCTGCTGTCCTGCAGCACACTTCACAAGCCACTCATGTTCTCTTGGCCCTAGAGGGAAGATGACTGACTGCTTTGTATCCACACCTGGTTTGGTGTCTTTGTTGACCCTTTTCAGGGCTGGTGAAGCAGGTGCCACAGAGTGCCTCTGCTTGGTCCTGGCTGATCTGTACAAGTCATATCCATCAGTCACTTCACTTAGACATGCTGCCACAGTCCTTTCAGTTCGTTCATGGGCCATCTTCAAATCTGCCGGAGCAAGTATCATTACTTCTGGATATATATAGAACACATATTGTATGTACTACATACAGCCTGACAAGAGCCTAAAACCTTGTAATAGACTAATAATGCACTAATACTTCAAGTGGTGTTGCATATTTTAAATGAGAGTTTTAGTCACTGCTGATCAAAGGATAAAAGCATTTTCAATAAGTCAGTTTTTGTCCCTTATTGTAAAGATTATTTAGTTTACTGTTTTTTTATACATGAGATTTAAATTAATCCTTTTAGAAAGGCAAGGCCAAAAAGCAGAAAAAATAATCAAATATCCATACCAACTGTAGGACGTTTTTTCCACTCTATCTTCAATTTTTTTAGATTCCACTTCTGCTTTCCTCTTTTGCTTTTCTTTATTAAGTCTCTCCTGGATTCCACCTCCTTTGTATCAATATATTCATTCTCGATACCTCCAGCACACCAGCTCCAGAAACGCCTCATTGTTCGATCTGTCCTCTTCAGTGTCTTTCCACAGACTGATCTGTAAAGGTGTTCATGGGATTCCACTCATGTGTGACATTATGACACGGGACAGAGGGGGTTCTAAAGTTCCAAGAGTGGAGATGAGTTGTTTTTCTTTGAATTTCCTAATTTAATTGCTGCCATAGCAACAACTGACAATGCAAACAGATATGTCATTAATGCAGCGACTCTAACAGATTCCTCAACCTGGATTGATTAACCATGTATGGCTCACCACCGGAGACTGTGATACATATATATCATTCCAAAGTGTACTTAATTCTGAGCAAAATCTAACTAGCCTCATTACTGCTGAACTATGAGGGCCCGTTTAAAGAGAAATCAGGGAAACTGTACTTGCACATACATATGAAACATTTTCACATAAATAGCCTACTATTTACATTTGTGCATAATAATTTAAACTTGCATATACATGCACTTGCACATTCAATCATTGATGCGTAAACACAGAGTTGCACTATGCTTGTGTGTGTATGAGTGTGGCTGCTGTCACAGAACGTTTGCCTCCTGCGAGTCACACGGTTTGGCCTGCCACGTGACTTGGGAGTATATGTTTATGGCCATGCCTGCACACACCTGTACCTCATCTTGTTTGTGTATTTAAACCCTTGTTAGTGCGTACAGTATTGTTGATCATTGTTGGTGTAGCCTGTGGATGTCAAGATTAGTCTCGTTATTGTTAAACGTATTCATGTTCATGTTATATGTGAGTGCCGTTATGTTGTATGTAATAAATGTTCGTCCATGTCGATTGAGTCTGTGCATCCTGCTCCCTGCCCTCGGTACTCAGGCCACCTCGTTACAGCTGCGTGTGTGTAAAACAATTTTCAGGGTGCCGGAAGTCATTTCATTGTAACAGCAAGGCAGATATTTAACATGTTTACAGTGTGCATAATAGACAGAGGAAGACTGTTGAACTATTAATATTAGGACAGTTATGACGTTTGTGTAATACGTAATGCTTTCTATCTATAAAGTAGTGCTTCTCTTAATGACAAATGTAACTGTTTTCCCATATATAATTGTGTGCTTTATATTGTTTGTAAGAACTTTTCTTCTCATTTAGAAATATGTGGACTAAGTGATCAGTTTGTCTTATTATTTAATATGCTCAGTCTCACTATTGTTGGCAGATTTCATCACATTATTACGAATGTGGATACGTTATCTTATAATTATAAGCAGTGTGAGATGTGAAGCTAAGTGAATTACATGTGCAGAATTTCTAACAATACCCTGTTTTGTATAGGCTGGCTAGCTGACCACTTAGTAAAATTAAATGTGATTGCTGAGCTTGTTGTAGGTGAGTCAATTTAATTTGATTTCATTGTGTTTAATTTTTAACTCAGATGCATTAATCTGAATATTTTGTGTTCTACCTGCAAGCAAATGCTGACTTAAGCTGTTTTATAGTTAGCTTGAAATAATTGAGGTTCATCGCTGGGTGCTGTTCATTTTTTAATTTTTTTTTTGTATTATTGATCAGGAAAAAAAACTACAATGGATGAGATGGACGTTTTCTATGTATGATATGAAATTTGAGTATATGAGTGAATGTTACTCTGTAAATGTATAAGAATATGTAGATAAGATTATTATGAGATCATTATTTATACTCAAACGACTACACTATATGACAACAGCTTCCTTTAATTTATATATTTTATTATATTGTTATTATGGAAGAAGTTGTAACATTTACTGGGAGGTGCATGGCAGAGCGAGACATACCTCCTGTGGGCTTGCTAGCTGACCCCTCAGTGAAATTAAATGTGGTTGCTGAACTTGTTATAGTGTGGAAAATAAAAGGAAACCCCTTTTATTCACAACCTGGTGTACATCATTGAGTGGGACGGAACACAGAGGTCCCACTAGCTACTATTTTACATTCCCATTCAACCTAATGACATTCTATATAATACAACTCTAGTTTCGAGCTAAATACCTACAATTAGATGATTTATTTCAGATCACATACTTTCAAATAAAACAATAAAGGATTCTGGTACTTATTTTTCTAATGACTGTGAGACATTCTAGATACCACAGCATAAGCAGACGGACAAACCGATTATGGCACATGCTCTTGACCAACACAAACCTGACATGATCATTTACATAGTACTAGTTTCTACTTGAAATGTGTTACAAAGACACCTGTTGTTCTTATTCATTTGCTGCTATTCCGATATGCCTCTACCTTTATTTCCTTGTGTTTGCACTGACTGGGTCTATGAAAGCAGGGAGCAGGCATGTGTGTCTGTCAAGGCCATGTGCGTTTGGAAGCACTCTCAATGTCCGGTTAACTGTAGAGATATTCAAGCCTGGTAAACTGTTGTCAGATATTCAAGCTTCAGTGTTAGACAGCAAACATTCCATTGGCCGAGGTTGTCCTGCAAATTACAAACGTTTAGTTTTAAATGACCTCATATGCAATCACAGCTTTATCAAATGAAAATTGAAAAAGAAAGAAAAAATGATGCATTTGGATAGCAGGTCCACATGTGAAGTACAGACTGCATGGATGAGTAAGTCCAAACTGCTGGCATGCATTTTGCTAAAGGCAGTGCGTGCAGGAAAACTGCTATTAGCACGTCCATCGTTTTTGAGGTGATTAACATTGCTTTTCTAAGACAGACATCTGTTTTGGACATCTTTTACTTTTAAATCCTATAAATGGTGACCGCTCCATATTATGTGCAATTATTTAAATCTGGATCTTAAAAACATTTTCCTTTGTGCAGGTTTTGATTAAGGATTACAGGTACAGCATCATTTTGTCTTGGCTGCTCATCCATCAGATAAAAATGAATAGCCCATCAAATAAATAGCAAATACCCGGTGTTGTGCAGTGAGCCCAGTCAGCCAAACCCTCTTTGTGAAACAGAAAATCTCAAGTTTGTTTCAACTCTAAGCCAACTAACTGAGTTTTCACTAAACCTGCTTTCTGATACAGGCCCCTGGTTGTACATTTTTAAGTGTTCTAAGTGTTCACTGACCTTTTTTGGCCAACAATGTGGATGTTTACTCAATATGCTTACTAACAGACATGATGAGTACAACTGTGAATTTGTGTGTTTTTAATTATTGTTAGACTGTGTTTGTCTATAATTGTGACTTAGCTCATCAGACCACTATAACAGCTTTGGCTAGGCAACAAAGCTGTAAAAGAGTGATGAGAAAACCAGCAAACAGAAGTGAAAGTAGAAGGAAGGGAAACACAAGGAAAGACCAAGGTAGCTTAAATGTTGTATTATACACAAACACGCACAAACGCGCACACGCACGCGCACCCGCACACACACACACACACACACACACACACATACATACATAATGGAGTAGCATCAGGAATAGAGTTTGTTTTTTGTTTTTTGCTTTTAATACCCAAAAAAGTCAATTTTACTTGATGCCATATAGAACTCATGGCACTGCTGTATATTCTCTCCTGTTCTCATGAATTTGCTAAGGTACTGTAGAGCAAGACCGTTGTGCTTTGTAGGTCATTAGAAGGACGTTGTAATAGTAGGTGTCATCATCATTGAATCTGATGCCCGAGGACATTATCAGCTCTTTACGATTTCAGCCTATTATCACACAGCTGTAAATGATAGCGATGGCATGATACCAGTTTTTCTGTACCAATCCAATGTCAACATCCTGTGTTTTAATGTCAACCAATATCAATACTGATCTGATATTTTTTCATTAAAAACCTGCAACAGTAAACATGTTGGTGAATGGTTTGTTTTGGACCAAATAATCTTTTTTTTTTTCTTGCCTGATCTCTCTGGTCCCTCCCAAGGTAGTGCTGGGAAGGTCTCATCAATCTCCCCTCTGCTACTGGCCATCTCATCTCTGCTGATGTTCCCTGAGAAGCAGGTTATTCCTACTGAAAATGACATACAGACAAATTTCAAATTAGCCTAGTGTCCTCAAAGTAAGACCTATACTCCTAAATTTCATTGTACAGAATTAGCTAAAGTATAAAATGCATTGCCATTAAAGTATAGGATCACGACAGTGTAAAACATGTCTATATAAATCTGTGTTGAGATAAAGGGAAAAACACAAAGAAAAAAATAAGTCTTTCAAACTGGACGAATAAATGTCCAAAGAGTGAAATTCAGCACCAGGTGAAAGTTATAGCCACCAAAGATTAAACTTTTTTTTTTCAATCAATATACTTTAAACTAAATGGACCTCTACAAAATAACAAACCTCCATATAATAAATTTGTCAGATAGCTGGTGCATTTAGACCTCACCATGTTTCTCTTGCACAAGCAGGATTTGATCTACTGCACTTGCACATGAACAGCAAAAATATATGAAGATATATTTTTACTAATTAGAGGAACAAAATAATGGAGCTATACATCACTCCCATTAGTCCATGGGCTACCATTAAAGGCTTGACCATTGTGGTCAGATACATGCTCTCTAGACTATATGATGTTTTGGAAACATCTTTTTAGTACTAATATATGGTAAATATGCATTTCATTTCATTTTCAGTTCACTGCAGTTCATTTAAAGTCACTCAGCAATCAGTCCCATGACATAACGGGTCATTAAACATTGTCAGTTTTTTCCAATTTAAGAATGATCATTAGACAAAAAATCTATACATTTAATTTCAAATGATCTGAAGTAAGTAAACAATTGACAATGCCTGTAACAAAAGATTCAAATAATGTTAAAGGTGTTGAACCTTCATGAATCATACTGGTCATACTGGTCAAATCTGATTATACTGGTTGACCAGTGTGGTTATTGCTCATGCTGGTCAACTATCTTGTTCTTATCTTATCTGAAGTGTGATGTTTATAGCTACATGCATACAAAATGTGATTTGAAATAAATAACAATCTAATTGTAGGTATTTTGGATTTTAATCATCATTTTTAAGGCTGCCTACAGCCTAGCATAAATAAATATGCACGAATAGGTCGGTCTTTCATTCTGTATCACGTATATCATAATAAAACCATGGTAACCGAAAAACTTACTTTTCACTTCCAAAAGACTTGGCGCTGATCTCAGAAGTCCATCTCCTCCCCGTGTCCTCTGCAAACAGCCATTCTGTTGTTGTGGCAAACTTCCATTGTGTTGTGACTGGATTTGCAGCACTTCTGAAGTTGCGTAAGTTTTCCTGAATTTGCACTGGGTTGTGTTGTCATTTTGATGAATTTGCTTTGTGTATTTGCGGCACGTTTGTGAAATGTATCACAAGTGTTGTCATTTTGATGAATGTGCTTTATGTATTTACAGCGCGATGGGTCTTCCTGGCAACCGTAGTGGGTGTGGAGTGTGAATCCACCTCCAACTTTGATGTAAATAATTTTTTTTTCTCTCTTGGGCTTTATGTATATTCTTTAGAAAGGCTCTTCTTTTGCCACGTTTTCAATTAAGCGCACATAAAAAAAACACTCACCACATTCTACAACATTTCTTTTGGCCATCGATTAGGAGTGATGTTGGATACTGCCATTCCTGCCATACATACCAGTTTGTTGGAAAACCAAATCAGGTGATTACTGTCGGCCAAACAGCACTAATCTAAATTCTACCAATGCCAAAAGAAGATGACCTTAAGTTGACTGAATAGTGACGAGCAAATGAATCAAGTTTAGACAGACTAACAAACTGGGTATCTGACAAACATATAAAATAAGATGTTATTCTAAGTACAATATTCTTCTCGTGAGGGGTTCTAGACTTGTAATTACTTCTGTTTGAAATGACTCTGCTGAAATCAGTTTTTAACTACTGATCTCAGGGGTGGAATAAGCAGGAAAGGCTCAACAGATGTGTTCATGCAAATTTATAGCTTCTTTGTCTCAGTCTTAGGCTTTGATTGTGTCAGGCATTTACCTCGAGTTACCTTACAAAACATAAATTAATTCAGTATAGTACATTAAAAGAACAGAAAGAGGGAAACAAAACAACTGGAACACAAGAGCAAAGTTAAATACTGATATTTGGGGATAGGTGACAATTGTCTTTTAAGCCATAATAGGTTGGAACATTTTTGTCATACTAATTTCACCTGAGCACTTAGTCTACACATTTATAAATACAAAGAAAGAGTTCTTACAAACAATATAAAGCACACTACTAATTTTTCATATATAAACTGGCTTCTCCTACTACTAACTCAGAAGCACTTTGCTTACACAGCTGATGAAAGACCTCAAAAACATTTCATTACTCAAAGACAAAACATTAGAGAATATTCAAGGAAAACAGACAATGGTTCAAGGCAGATATGACTATGCAATATTTCAAACATCTATGTGCAAATGATTTATTTCAAAGCTTAAGGTTTTGATCACAGAAATCAGGAGTGAAAGACAAGTTAGAGAAAATGTTTATTTGAGGATATGCTATTTAATTTGGGAAGTTCATTGTAGGGAAACATTCGGGAAATTAATGTAGTCTATCCTGTCCACATCTTGGTCAAGGCTGGTGAAGCTGCTTCAAGGCTGAGTGGAATCTTGATCCGCATCTAAGTATTTTTCTGTGCTTGGACTGAAATAGTTTACTCCAAGTGCTGAGCCCTTTGGGCGGATCTGAAAAGTGCTGCTCATAGCCTGGGGGCTTGTAATCCGCAGCGTGAGGGTCGCCAAGCATCTCTCTCACCTTGGGTGAGGCGTCCTTGTGTAAGTACTGATAGGGCTTTTTGCCACTGTTGTCACGTATGTTGCAGTTGGCACCATAATCACGCACCAGAACACTCAGGACTGATTCGTGGCTGTGAATAGCAGCCATGTGTAGTGGGGTGTAGCCGTCGTAGCTCTTGATGTTAACGTCAACCCCTGGCCCACCTTGCTGTGAAAGAAGAAGGATCTTGCGCACTATTTCACTGTTTCCTTGTTTAGCAGCCCAGTGAAGTACTGTGAAGCCAGAAATGAAGTTTCTCTTCTCTGCCAGCTTGATGTCCTGGAGCAGAAGCTGGCAGATTTGATCCTGCTGTCCTGCAGCACACTTCACAAGCCACTCATGTTCTCTTGGCCCTAGAGGGAAGATGACTGACTGCTTTGTATCCACACCTGGTTTGGTGTCTTTGTTGACCCTTTTCAGGGCTGGTGAAGCAGGTGCCACAGAGTGCCTCTGCTTGGTCCTGGCTGATCTGTACAAGTCATATCCATCAGTCACTTCACTTAGACATGCTGCCACAGTCCTTTCAGTTCGTTCATGGGCCATCTTCAAATCTGCCGGAGCAAGTATCATTACTTCTGGATATATATAGAACACATATTGTATGTACTACATACAGCCTGACAAGAGCCTAAAACCTTGTAATAGACTAATAATGCACTAATACTTCAAGTGGTGTTGCATATTTTAAATGAGAGTTTTAGTCACTGCTGATCAAAGGATAAAAGCATTTTCAATAAGTCAGTTTTTGTCCCATATTGTAAAGATTATTTAGTTTACTGTTTTTTTATACATGAGATTTAAATTAATCCTTTTAGAAAGGCAAGGCCAAAAAGCAGAAAAAATAATCAAATATCCATACCAACTGTAGGACGTTTTTTCCACTCTATCTTCAATTTTTTTAGATTCCACTTCTGCTTTCCTCTTTTGCTTTTCTTTATTAAGTCTCTCCTGGATTCCACCTCCTTTGTATCAATATATTCATTCTCGATACCTCCAGCACACCAGCTCCAGAAACGCCTCATTGTTCGATCTGTCCTCTTCAGTGTCTTTCCACAGACTGATCTGTAAAGGTGTTCATGGGATTCCACTCATGTGTGACATTATGACACGGGACAGAGGGGGTTCTAAAGTTCCAAGAGTGGAGATGAGTTGTTTTTCTTTGAATTTCCTAATTTAATTGCTGCCATAGCAACAACTGACAATGCAAACAGATATGTCATTAATGCAGCGACTCTAACAGATTCCTCAACCTGGATTGATTAACCATGTATGGCTCACCACCGAAGACTGTGATACATATAACATTCCAAAGTGTACTTAATTCTGAGCAAAATCTAACTAGCCTCATTACTGCTGAACTATGAGGGCCCGTTTAAAGAGAAATCAGGGAAACTGTACTTGCACATACATATGAAACATTTTCACATAAATAGCCTACTATTTACATTTGTGCATAATAATTTAAACTTGCATATACATGCACTTGCACATTCAATCATTGATGCGTAAACACAGAGTTGCACTATGCTTGTGTGTGTATGAGTGTGGCTGCTGTCACAGAACGTTTGCCTCCTGCGAGTCACACGGTTTGGCCTGCCACGTGACTTGGGAGTATATGTTTATGGCCATGCCTGCACACACCTGTACCTCATCTTGTTTGTGTATTTAAACCCTTGTTAGTGCGTACAGTATTGTTGATCATTGTTGGTGTAGCCTGTGGATGTCAAGATTAGTCTCGTTATTGTTAAACGTATTCATGTTCATGTTATATGTGAGTGCCGTTATGTTGTATGTAATAAATGTTCGTCCATGTCGATTGAGTCTGTGCATCCTGCTCCCTGCCCTCGGTACTCAGGCCACCTCGTTACAGCTGCGTGTGTGTAAAACAATTTTCAGGGTGCCGGAAGTCATTTCATTGTAACAGCAAGGCAGATATTTAACATGTTTACAGTGTGCATAATAGACAGAGGAAGACTGTTGAACTATTAATATTAGGACAGTTATGACGTTTGTGTAATACGTAATGCTTTCTATCTATAAAGTAGTGCTTCTCTTAATGACAAATGTAACTGTTTTCCCATATATAATTGTGTGCTTTATATTGTTTGTAAGAACTTTTCTTCTCATTTAGAAATATGTGGACTAAGTGATCAGTTTGTCTTATTATTTAATATGCTCAGTCTCACTATTGTTGGCAGATTTCATCACATTATTATGAATGTGGATACGTTATCTTATAATTATAAGCAGTGTGAGATGTGAAGCTAAGTGAATTACATGTGCAGAATTTCTAACAATACCCTGTTTTGTATAGGCTGGCTAGCTGACCACTTAGTAAAATTAAATGTGATTGCTGAGCTTGTTGTAGGTGAGTCAATTTAATTTGATTTCATTGTGTTTAATTTTTAACTCAGATGCATTAATCTGAATATTTTGTGTTCTACCTGCAAGCAAATGCTGACTTAAGCTGTTTTATAGTTAGCTTGAAATAATTGAGGTTCATCGCTGGGTGCTGTTCATTTTTTAATTTTTTTTTTGTATTATTGATCAGGAAAAAAAACTACAATGGATGAGATGGACGTTTTCTATGTATGATATGAAATTTGAGTATATGAGTGAATGTTACTCTGTAAATGTATAAGAATATGTAGATAAGATTATTATGAGATCATTATTTATACTCAAACGACTACACTATATGACAACAGCTTCCTTTAATTTATATATTTTATTATATTGTTATTATGGAAGAAGTTGTAACATTTACTGGGAGGTGCATGGCAGAGCGAGACATACCTCCTGTGGGCTTGCTAGCTGACCCCTCAGTGAAATTAAATGTGGTTGCTGAACTTGTTATAGTGTGGAAAATAAAAGGAAACCCCTTTTATTCACAACCTGGTGTACATCATTGAGTGGGACGGAACACAGAGGTCCCACTAGCTACTATTTTACATTCCCATTCAACCTAATGACATTCTATATAATACAACTCTAGTTTCGAGCTAAATACCTACAATTAGATGATTTATTTCAGATCACATACTTTCAAATAAAACAATAAAGGATTCTGGTACTTATTTTTCTAATGACTGTGAGACATTCTAGATACCACAGCATAAGCAGACGGACAAACCGATTATGGCACATGCTCTTGACCAACACAAACCTGACATGATAATTTACATAGTACTAGTTTCTACTTGAAATGTGTTACAAAGACACCTGTTGTTCTTATTCATTTGCTGCTATTCCGATATGCCTCTACCTTTATTTCCTTGTGTTTGCACTGACTGGGTCTATGAAAGCAGGGAGCAGGCATGTGTGTCTGTCAAGGCCATGTGCGTTTGGACGCACTCTCAATGTCCGGTTAACTGTAGAGATATTCAAGCCTGGTAAACTGTTGTCAGATATTCAAGCTTCAGTGTTAGACAGCAAACATTCCATTGGCCGAGGTTGTCCTGCAAATTACAAACGTTTAGTTTTAAATGACCTCATATGCAATCACAGCTTTATCAAATGAAAATTGAAAAAGAAAGAAAAAATGATGCATTTGGATAGCAGGTCCACATGTGAAGTACAGACTGCATGGATGAGTAAGTCCAAACTGCTGGCATGCATTTTGCTAAAGGCAGTGCGTGCAGGAAAACTGCTATTAGCACGTCCATCGTTTTTGAGGTGATTAACATTGCTTTTCTAAGACAGACATCTGTTTTGGACATCTTTTACTTTTAAATCCTATAAATGGTGACCGCTCCATATTATGTGCAATTATTTAAATCTGGATCTTAAAAACATTTTCCTTTGTGCAGGTTTTGATTAAGGATTACAGGTACAGCATCATTTTGTCTTGGCTGCTCATCCATCAGATAAAAATGAATAGCCCATCAAATAAATAGCAAATACCCGGTGTTGTGCAGTGAGCCCAGTCAGCCAAACCCTCTTTGTGAAACAGAAAATCTCAAGTTTGTTTCAACTCTAAGCCAACTAACTGAGTTTTCACTAAACCTGCTTTCTGATACAGGCCCCTGGTTGTACATTTTTAAGTGTTCTAAGTGTTCACTGACCTTTTTTGGCCAACAATGTGGATGTTTACTCAATATGCTTACTAACAGACATGATGAGTACAACTGTGAATTTGTGTGTTTTTAATTATTGTTAGACTGTGTTTGTCTATAATTGTGACTTAGCTCATCAGAGCACTATAACAGCTTTGGCTAGGCAACAAAGCTGTAAAAGAGTGATGAGAAAACCAGCAAACAGAAGTGAAAGTAGAAGGAAGGGAAACACAAGGAAAGACCAAGGTAGCTTAAATGTTGTATTATACACAAACACGCACAAACGCACACACGCACGCGCACCCGCACACACACACACACACACACACACACACACATACATACATAATGGAGTAGCATCAGGAATAGAGTTTGTTTTTTGTTTTTTGCTTTTAATACCCAAAAAAGTCAATTTTACTTGATGCCATATAGAACTCATGGCACTGCTGTATATTCTCTCCTGTTCTCATGAATTTGCTAAGGTACTGTAGAGCAAGACCGTTGTGCTTTGTAGGTCATTAGAAGGACGTTGTAATAGTAGGTGTCATCATCATTGAATCTGATGCCCGAGGACATTATCAGCTCTTCACGATTTCAGCCTGTTATCACACAGCTGTAAATGATAGCGATGGCATGATACCAGTTTTTCTGTACCAATCCAATGTCAACATCCTGTGTTTTAATGTCAACCAATATCAATACTGATCTGATGTTTTTTCATTAAAAACCTGCAACAGTAAACATGTTGGTGAATGGTTTGTTTTGGACCAAATAATCTTTTTTTTTTTCTTGCCTGATCTCTCTGGTCCCTCCCAAGGTAGTGCTGGGAAGGTCTCATCAATCTCCCCTCTGCTACTGGCCATCTCATCTCTGCTGATGTTCCCTGAGAAGCAGGTTATTCCTACTGAAAATGACATACAGACAAATTTCAAATTAGCCTAGTGTCCTCAAAGTAAGACCTATACTCCTAAATTTCATTGTACAGAATTAGCTAAAGTATAAAATGCATTGCCATTAAAGTATAGGATCACGACAGTGTAAAACATGTCTATATAAATCTGTGTTGAGATAAAGGGAAAAACACAAAGAAAAAAATAAGTCTTTCAAACCGGACGAATAAATGTCCAAAGAGTGAAATTCAGCACCAGGTGAAAGTTATAGCCACCAAAGATTAAACTTTTTTTTTTGAATCAATATACTTTAAACTAAATGGACCTCTACAAAATAACAAACCTCCATATAATAAATTTGTCAGTTAGCTGGTGCATTTGGACCTCACCATGTTTCTCTTGCACAAGCAGGATTTGATCTACTGCACTTGCACATGAACAGCAAAAATATATGAAGATATATTTTTACTAATTAGAGGAACAAAATAATGGAGCTATACATCACTCCCATTAGTCCATGGGCTACCATTAAAGGCTTGACCATTGTGGTCAGATACATGCTCTCTAGACTATATGATGTTTTGGAAACATCTTTTTAGTACTAATATATGGTAAATATGCATTTCATTTCATTTTCAGTTCACTGCAGTTCATTTAAAGTCACTCAGCAATCAGTCCCATGACATAACGGGTCATTAAACATTGTCAGTTTTTTCCAATTTAAGAATGATCATTAGACAAAAAATCTATACATTTAATTTCAAATGATCTGAAGTAAGTAAACAATTGACAATGCCTGTAACAAAAGATTCAAATAATGTTAAAGGTGTTGAACCTTCATGAATCATACTGGTCATACTGGTCAAATCTGATTATACTGGTTGACCAGTGTGGTTATTGCTCATGCTGGTCAACTATCTTGTTCTTATCTTATCTGAAGTGTGATGTTTATAGCTACATGCATACAAAATGTGATTTGAAATAAATAACAATCTAATTGTAGGTATTTTGGATTTTAATCATCATTTTTAAGGCTGCCTACAGCCTAGCATAAATAAATATGCACGAATAGGTCGGTCTTTCATTCTGTATCACGTATATCATAATAAAACCATGGTAACCGAAAAACTTACTTTTCACTTCCAAAAGACTTGGCGCTGATCTCAGAAGTCCATCTCCTCCCCGTGTCCTCTGCAAACAGCCATTCTGTTGTTGTGGCAAACTTCCATTGTGTTGTGACTGGATTTGCAGCACTTCTGAAGTTGCGTAAGTTTTCCTGAATTTGCACTGGGTTGTGTTGTCATTTTGATGAATTTGCTTTGTGTATTTGCGGCACGTTTGTGAAATGTATCACAAGTGTTGTCATTTTGATGAATGTGCTTTATGTATTTACAGCGCGATGGGTCTTCCTGGCAACCGTAGTGGGTGTGGAGCGTGAATCCACCTCCAACTTTGATGTAAATAATTTTTTTTTCTCTCTTGGGCTTTATGTATATTCTTTAGAAAGGCTCTTCTTTTGCCACGTTTTCAATTAAGCGCACATAAAAAAAACACTCACCACATTCTACAACATTTCTTTTGGCCATCGATTAGGAGTGATGTTGGATACTGCCATTCCTGCCATACATACCAGTTTGTTGGAAAACCAAATCAGGTGATTACTGTAGGCCAAACAGCACTAATCTAAATTCTACCAATGCCAAAAGAAGATGACCTTAAGTTGACTGAATAGTGACGAGCAAATGAATCAAGTTTAGACAGACTAACAAACTGGGTATCTGACAAACATATAAAATAAGATGTTATTCTAAGTACAATATTCTTCTCGTGAGGGGTTCTAGACTTGTAGTTACTTCTGTTTGAAATGACTCTGCTGAAATCAGTTTTTAACTACTGATCTCAGGGGTGGAATAAGCAGGAAAGGCTCAACAGATGTGTTCATGCAAATTTATAGCTTCTTTGTCTCAGTCTTAGGCTTTGATTGTGTCAGGCATTTACCTCGAGTTACCTTACAAAACATAAATTAATTCAGTATAGTACATTAAAAGAACAGAAAGAGGGAAACAAAACAACTGGAACACAAGAGCAAAGTTAAATACTGATATTTGGGGATAGGTGATAATTGTCTTTTAAGCCATAATAGGTTGGAACATTTTTGTCATACTAATTTCACCTGAGCACTTAGTCTACACATTTATAAATACAAAGAAAGAGTTCTTACAAACAATATAAAGCACACTACTAATTTTTCATATATAAACTGGCTTCTCCTACTACTAACTCAGAAGCACTTTGCTTACACAGCTGATGAAAGACCTCAAAAACATTTCATTACTCAAAGACAAAACATTAGAGAATATTCAAGGAAAACAGACAATGGTTCAAGGCAGATATGACTGTGCAATATTTCAAACATCTATGTGCAAATGATTTATTTCAAAGCTTAAGGTTTTGATCACAGAAATCAGGAGTGAAAGACAAGTTAGAGAAAATGTTTATTTGAGGATATGCTATTTAATTTGGGAAGTTCATTGTAGGGAAACATTCGGGAAATTAATGTAGTCTATCCTGTCCACATCTTGGTCAAGGCTGGTGAAGCTGCTTCAAGGCTGAGTGGAATCTTGATCCGCATCTAAGTATTTTTCTGTGCTTGGACTGAAATAGTTTACTCCAAGTGCTGAGCCCTTTGGGCGGATCTGAAAAGTGCTGCTCATAGCCTGGGGGCTTGTAATCCGCAGCGTGAGGGTCGCCAAGCATCTCTCTCACCTTGGGTGAGGCGTCCTTGTGTAAGTACTGATAGGGCTTTTTGCCACTGTTGTCACGTATGTTGCAGTTGGCACCATAATCACGCACCAGAACACTCAGGACTGATTCGTGGCTGTGAATAGCAGCCATGTGTAGTGGGGTGTAGCCGTCGTAGCTCTTGATGTTAACGTCAACCCCTGGCCCACCTTGCTGTGAAAGAAGAAGGATCTTGCGCACTATTTCACTGTTTCCTTGTTTAGCAGCCCAGTGAAGTACTGTGAAGCCAGAAATGAAGTTTCTCTTCTCTGCCAGCTTGATGTCCTGGAGCAGAAGCTGGCAGATTTGATCCTGCTGTCCTGCAGCACACTTCACAAGCCACTCATGTTCTCTTGGCCCTAGAGGGAAGATGACTGACTGCTTTGTATCCACACCTGGTTTGGTGTCTTTGTTGACCCTTTTCAGGGCTGGTGAAGCAGGTGCCACAGAGTGCCTCTGCTTGGTCCTGGCTGATCTGTACAAGTCATATCCATCAGTCACTTCACTTAGACATGCTGCCACAGTCCTTTCAGTTCGTTCATGGGCCATCTTCAAATCTGCCGGAGCAAGTATCATTACTTCTGGATATATATAGAACACATATTGTATGTACTACATACAGCCTGACAAGAGCCTAAAACCTTGTAATAGACTAATAATGCACTAATACTTCAAGTGGTGTTGCATATTTTAAATGAGAGTTTTAGTCACTGCTGATCAAAGGATAAAAGCATTTTCAATAAGTCAGTTTTTGTCCCTTATTGTAAAGATTATTTAGTTTACTGTTTTTTTATACATGAGATTTAAATTAATCCTTTTAGAAAGGCAAGGCCAAAAAGCAGAAAAAATAATCAAATATCCATACCAACTGTAGGACGTTTTTTCCACTCTATCTTCAATTTTTTTAGATTCCACTTCTGCTTTCCTCTTTTGCTTTTCTTTATTAAGTCTCTCCTGGATTCCACCTCCTTTGTATCAATATATTCATTCTCGATACCTCCAGCACACCAGCTCCAGAAACGCCTCATTGTTCGATCTGTCCTCTTCAGTGTCTTTCCACAGACTGATCTGTAAAGGTGTTCATGGGATTCCACTCATGTGTGACATTATGACACGGGACAGAGGGGGTTCTAAAGTTCCAAGAGTGGAGATGAGTTGTTTTTCTTTGAATTTCCTAATTTAATTGCTGCCATAGCAACAACTGACAATGCAAACAGATATGTCATTAATGCAGCGACTCTAACAGATTCCTCAACCTGGATTGATTAACCATGTATGGCTCACCACCGGAGACTGTGATACATATAACATTCCAAAGTGTACTTAATTCTGAGCAAAATCTAACTAGCCTCATTACTGCTGAACTATGAGGGCCCGTTTAAAGAGAAATCAGGGAAACTGTACTTGCACATACATATGAAACATTTTCACATAAATAGCCTACTATTTACATTTGTGCATAATAATTTAAACTTGCATATACATGCACTTGCACATTCAATCATTGATGCGTAAACACAGAGTTGCACTATGCTTGTGTGTGTATGAGTGTGGCTGCTGTCACAGAACGTTTGCCTCCTGCGAGTCACACGGTTTGGCCTGCCACGTGACTTGGGAGTATATGTTTATGGCCATGCCTGCACACACCTGTACCTCATCTTGTTTGTGTATTTAAACCCTTGTTAGTGCGTACAGTATTGTTGATCATTGTTGGTGTAGCCTGTGGATGTCAAGATTAGTCTCGTTATTGTTAAACGTATTCATGTTCATGTTATATGTGAGTGCCGTTATGTTGTATGTAATAAATGTTCGTCCATGTCGATTGAGTCTGTGCATCCTGCTCCCTGCCCTCGGTACTCAGGCCACCTCGTTACAGCTGCGTGTGTGTAAAACAATTTTCAGGGTGCCGGAAGTCATTTCATTGTAACAGCAAGGCAGATATTTAACATGTTTACAGTGTGCATAATAGACAGAGGAAGACTGTTGAACTATTAATATTAGGACAGTTATGACGTTTGTGTAATACGTAATGCTTTCTATCTATAAAGTAGTGCTTCTCTTAATGACAAATGTAACTGTTTTCCCATATATAATTGTGTGCTTTATATTGTTTGTAAGAACTTTTCTTCTCATTTAGAAATATGTGGACTAAGTGATCAGTTTGTCTTATTATTTAATATGCTCAGTCTCACTATTGTTGGCAGATTTCATCACATTATTACGAATGTGGATACGTTATCTTATCATTATAAGCAGTGTGAGATGTGAAGCTAAGTGAATTACATGTGCAGAATTTCTAACAATACCCTGTTTTGTATAGGCTGGCTAGCTGACCACTTAGTAAAATTAAATGTGATTGCTGAGCTTGTTGTAGGTGAGTCAATTTAATTTGATTTCATTGTGTTTAATTTTTAACTCAGATGCATTAATCTGAATATTTTGTGTTCTACCTGCAAGCAAATGCTGACTTAAGCTGTTTTATAGTTAGCTTGAAATAATTGAGGTTCATCGCTGGGTGCTGTTCATTTTTTAATTTTTTTTTGTATTATTGATCAGGAAAAAAAACTACAATGGATGAGATGGACGTTTTCTATGTATGATATGAAATTTGAGTATATGAGTGAATGTTACTCTGTAAATGTATAAGAATATGTAGATAAGATTATTATGAGATCATTATTTATACTCAAACGACTACACTATATGACAAAAGCTTCCTTTAATTTATATATTTTATTATATTGTTATTATGGAAGAAGTTGTAACATTTACTGGGAGGTGCATGGCAGAGCGAGACATACCTCCTGTGGGCTTGCTAGCTGACCCCTCAGTGAAATTAAATGTGGTTGCTGAACTTGTTATAGTGTGGAAAATAAAAGGAAACCCCTTTTATTCACAACCTGGTGTACATCATTGAGTGGGACGGAACACAGAGGTCCCACTAGCTACTATTTTACATTCCCATTCAACCTAATGACATTCTATATAATACAACTCTAGTTTCGAGCTAAATACCTACAATTAGATGATTTATTTCAGATCACATATTTTCAAATAAAACAATAAAGGATTCTGGTACTTATTTTTCTAATGACTGTGAGACATTCTAGATACCACAGCATAAGCAGACGGACAAACCGATTATGGCACATGCTCTTGACCAACACAAACCTGACATGATAATTTACATAGTACTAGTTTCTACTTGAAATGTGTTACAAAGACACCTGTTGTTCTTATTCATTTGCTGCTATTCCGATATGCCTCTACCTTTATTTCCTTGTGTTTGCACTGACTGGGTCTATGAAAGCAGGGAGCAGGCATGTGTGTCTGTCAAGGCCATGTGCGTTTGGAAGCACTCTCAATGTCCGGTTAACTGTAGAGATATTCAAGCCTGGTAAACTGTTGTCAGATATTCAAGCTTCAGTGTTAGACAGCAAACATTCCATTGGCCGAGGTTGTCCTGCAAATTACAAACGTTTAGTTTTAAATGACCTCATATGCAATCACAGCTTTATCAAATGAAAATTGAAAAAGAAAGAAAAAATGATGCATTTGGATAGCAGGTCCACATGTGAAGTACAGACTGCATGGATGAGTAAGTCCAAACTGCTGGCATGCATTTTGCTAAAGGCAGTGCGTGCAGGAAAACTGCTATTAGCACGTCCATCGTTTTTGAGGTGATTAACATTGCTTTTCTAAGACAGACATCTGTTTTGGACATCTTTTACTTTTAAATCCTATAAATGGTGACCGCTCCATATTATGTGCAATTATTTAAATCTGGATCTTAAAAACATTTTCCTTTGTGCAGGTTTTGATTAAGGATTACAGGTACAGCATCATTTTGTCTTGGCTGCTCATCCATCAGATAAAAATGAATAGCCCATCAAATAAATAGCAAATACCCGGTGTTGTGCAGTGAGCCCAGTCAGCCAAACCCTCTTTGTGAAACAGAAAATCTCAAGTTTGTTTCAACTCTAAGCCAACTAACTGAGTTTTCACTAAACCTGCTTTCTGATACAGGCCCCTGGTTGTACATTTTTAAGTGTTCTAAGTGTTCACTGACCTTTTTTGGCCAACAATGTGGATGTTTACTCAATATGCTTACTAACAGACATGATGAGTACAACTGTGAATTTGTGTGTTTTTAATTATTGTTAGACTGTGTTTGTCTATAATTGTGACTTAGCTCATCAGACCACTATAACAGCTTTGGCTAGGCAACAAAGCTGTAAAAGAGTGATGAGAAAACCAGCAAACAGAAGTGAAAGTAGAAGGAAGGGAAACACAAGGAAAGACCAAGGTAGCTTAAATGTTGTATTATACACAAACACGCACAAACGCACACACGCACGCGCACCCGCACACACACACACACACACACACACACACATACATACATAATGGAGTAGCATCAGGAATAGAGTTTGTTTTTTGTTTTTTGCTTTTAATACCCAAAAAAGTCAATTTTACTTGATGCCATATAGAACTCATGGCACTGCTGTATATTCTCTCCTGTTCTCATGAATTTGCTAAGGTACTGTAGAGCAAGACCGTTGTGCTTTGTAGGTCATTAGAAGGACGTTGTAATAGTAGGTGTCATAATCACTGAATCTGATGCCCGAGGACATTATCAGCTCTTCACGATTTCAGCCTGTTATCACACAGCTGTAAATGATAGCGATGGCATGATACCAGTTTTTCTCTACCAATCCAATGTCAACATCCTGTGTTTTAATGTCAACCAATATCAATACTGATCTGATATTTTTTCATTAAAAACCTGCAACAGTAAACATGTTGGTGAATGGTTTGTTTTGGACCAAATAATCTTTTTTTTTTTCTTGCCTGATCTCTCTGGTCCCTCCCAAGGTAGTGCTGGGAAGGTCTCATCAATCTCCCCTCTGCTACTGGCCATCTCATCTCTGCTGATGTTCCCTGAGAAGCAGGTTATTCCTACTGAAAATGACATACAGACAAATTTCAAATTAGCCTAGTGTCCTCAAAGTAAGACCTATACTCCTAAATTTCATTGTACAGAATTAGCTAAAGTATAAAATGCATTGCCATTAAAGTATAGGATCACGACAGTGTAAAACATGTCTATATAAATCTGTGTTGAGATAAAGGGAAAAACACAAAGAAAAAAATAAGTCTTTCAAACCGGACGAATAAATGTCCAAAGAGTGAAATTCAGCACCAGGTGAAAGTTATAGCCACCAAAGATTAAACTTTTTTTTTTCAATCAATATACTTTAAACTAAATGGACCTCTACAAAATAACAAACCTCCATATAATAAATTTGTCAGTTAGCTGGTGCATTTGGACCTCACCATGTTTCTCTTGCACAAGCAGGATTTGATCTACTGCACTTGCACATGAACAGCAAAAATATATGAAGATATATTTTTACTAATTAGAGGAACAAAATAATGGAGCTATACATCACTCCCATTAGTCCATGGGCTACCATTAAAGGCTTGACCATTGTGGTCAGATACATGCTCTCTAGACTATATGATGTTTTGGAAACATCTTTTTAGTACTAATATATGGTAAATATGCATTTCATTTCATTTTCAGTTCACTGCAGTTCATTTAAAGTCACTCAGCAATCAGTCCCATGACATAACGGGTCATTAAACATTGTCAGTTTTTTCCAATTTAAGAATGATCATTAGACAAAAAATCTATACATTTAATTTCAAATGATCTGAAGTAAGTAAACAATTGACAATGCCTGTAACAAAAGATTCAAATAATGTTAAAGGTGTTGAACCTTCATGAATCATACTGGTCATACTGGTCAAATCTGATTATACTGGTTGACCAGTGTGGTTATTGCTCATGCTGGTCAACTATCTTGTTCTTATCTTATCTGAAGTGTGATGTTTATAGCTACATGCATACAAAATGTGATTTGAAATAAATAACAATCTAATTGTAGGTATTTTGGATTTTAATCATCATTTTTAAGGCTGCCTACAGCCTAGCATAAATAAATATGCACGAATAGGTCGGTCTTTCATTCTGTATCACGTATATCATAATAAAACCATGGTAACCGAAAAACTTACTTTTCACTTCCACAAGACTTGGCGCTGATCTCAGAAGTCCATCTCCTCCCCGTGTCCTCTGCAAACAGCCATTCTGTTGTTGTGGCAAACTTCCATTGTGTTGTGACTGGATTTGCAGCACTTCTGAAGTTGCGTAAGTTTTCCTGAATTTGCACTGGGTTGTGTTGTCATTTTGATGAATTTGCTTTGTGTATTTGCGGCACGTTTGTGAAATGTATCACAAGTGTTGTCATTTTGATGAATGTGCTTTATGTATTTACAGCGCGATGGGTCTTCCTGGCAACCGTAGTGGGTGTGGAGCGTGAATCCACCTCCAACTTTGATGTAAATAATTTTTTTTTCTCTCTTGGGCTTTATGTATATTCTTTAGAAAGGCTCTTCTTTTGCCACGTTTTCAATTAAGCGCACATAAAAAAAACACTCACCACATTCTACAACATTTCTTTTGGCCATCGATTAGGAGTGATGTTGGATACTGCCATTCCTGCCATACATACCAGTTTGTTGGAAAACCAAATCAGGTGATTACTGTCGGCCAAACAGCACTAATCTAAATTCTACCAATGCCAAAAGAAGATGACCTTAAGTTGACTGAATAGTGACGAGCAAATGAATCAAGTTTAGACAGACTAACAAACTGGGTATCTGACAAACATATAAAATAAGATGTTATTCTAAGTACAATATTCTTCTCGTGAGGGGTTCTAGACTTGTAGTTACTTCTGTTTGAAATGACTCTGCTGAAATCAGTTTTTAACTACTGATCTCAGGGGTGGAATAAGCAGGAAAGGCTCAACAGATGTGTTCATGCAAATTTATAGCTTCTTTGTCTCAGTCTTAGGCTTTGATTGTGTCAGGCATTTACCTCGAGTTACCTTACAAAACATAAATTAATTCAGTATAGTACATTAAAAGAACAGAAAGAGGGAAACAAAACAACTGGAACACAAGAGCAAAGTTAAATACTGATATTTGGGGATAGGTGACAATTGTCTTTTAAGCCATAATAGGTTGGAACATTTTTGTCATACTAATTTCACCTGAGCACTTAGTCTACACATTTATAAATACAAAGAAAGAGTTCTTACAAACAATATAAAGCACACTACTAATTTTTCATATATAAACTGGCTTCTCCTACTACTAACTCAGAAGCACTTTGCTTACACAGCTGATGAAAGACCTCAAAAACATTTCATTACTCAAAGACAAAACATTAGAGAATATTCAAGGAAAACAGACAATGGTTCAAGGCAGATATGACTATGCAATATTTCAAACATCTATGTGCAAATGATTTATTTCAAAGCTTAAGGTTTTGATCTCAGAAATCAGGAGTGAAAGACAAGTTAGAGAAAATGTTTATTTGAGGATATGCTATTTAATTTGGGAAGTTCATTGTAGGGAAACATTCAGGAAATTAATGTAGTCTATCCTGTCCACATCTTGGTCAAGGCTGGTGAAGCTGCTTCAAGGCTGAGTGGAATCTTGATCCGCATCTAAGTATTTTTCTGTGCTTGGACTGAAATAGTTTACTCCAAGTGCTGAGCCCTTTGGGCGGATCTGAAAAGTGCTGCTCATAGCCTGGGGGCTTGTAATCCGCAGCGTGAGGGTCGCCAAGCATCTCTCTCACCTTGGGTGAGGCGTCCTTGTGTAAGTACTGATAGGGCTTTTTGCCACTGTTGTCACGTATGTTGCAGTTGGCACCATAATCACGCACCAGAACACTCAGGACTGATTCGTGGCTGTGAATAGCAGCCATGTGTAGTGGGGTGTAGCCGTCGTAGCTCTTGATGTTAACGTCAACCCCTGGCCCACCTTGCTGTGAAAGAAGAAGGATCTTGCGCACTATTTCACTGTTTCCTTGTTTAGCAGCCCAGTGAAGTACTGTGAAGCCAGAAATGAAGTTTCTCTTCTCTGCCAGCTTGATGTCCTGGAGCAGAAGCTGGCAGATTTGATCCTGCTGTCCTGCAGCACACTTCACAAGCCACTCATGTTCTCTTGGCCCTAGAGGGAAGATGACTGACTGCTTTGTATCCACACCTGGTTTGGTGTCTTTGTTGACCCTTTTCAGGGCTGGTGAAGCAGGTGCCACAGAGTGCCTCTGCTTGGTCCTGGCTGATCTGTACAAGTCATATCCATCAGTCACTTCACTTAGACATGCTGCCACAGTCCTTTCAGTTCGTTCATGGGCCATCTTCAAATCTGCCAGAGCAAGTATCATTACTTCTGGATATATATAGAACACATATTGTATGTACTACATACAGCCTGACAAGAGCCTAAAACCTTGTAATAGACTAATAATGCACTAATACTTCAAGTGGTGTTGCATATTTTAAATGAGAGTTTTAGTCACTGCTGATCAAAGGATAAAAGCATTTTCAATAAGTCAGTTTTTGTCCCTTATTGTAAAGATTATTTAGTTTACTGTTTTTTTATACATGAGATTTAAATTAATCCTTTTAGAAAGGCAAGGCCAAAAAGCAGAAAAAAATAATCAAATATCCATACCAACTATAGGACGTTTTTTCCACTCTATCTTCAATTTTTTTAGATTCCACTTCTGCTTTCCTCTTTTGCTTTTCTTTATTAAGTCTCTCCTGGATTCCACCTCCTTTGTATCAATATATTCATTCTCGATACCTCCAGCACACCAGCTCCAGAAACGCCTCATTGTTCGATCTGTCCTCTTCAGTGTCTTTCCACAGACTGATCTGTAAAGGTGTTCATGGGATTCCGCTCATGTGTGACATTATGACACGGGACAGAGGGGGTTCTAAAGTTCCAAGAGTGGAGATGAGTTGTTTTTCTTTGAATTTCCTAATTTAATTGCTGCCATAGCAACAACTGACAATGCAAACAGATATGTCATTAATGCAGCGACTCTAACAGATTCCTCAACCTGGATTGATTAACCATGTATGGCTCACCACCGGAGACTGTGATACATATAACATTCCAAAGTGTACTTAATTCTGAGCAAAATCTAACTAGCCTCATTACTGCTGAACTATGAGGGCCCGTTTAAAGAGAAATCAGGGAAACTGTACTTGCACATACATATGAAACATTTTCACATAAATAGCTTACTATTTACATTTGTGCATAATAATTTAAACTTGCATATACATGCACTTGCACATTCAATCATTGATGCGTAAACACAGAGTTGCACTATGCTTGTGTGTGTATGAGCGTGGCTGCTGTCACAGAACGTTTGCCTCCTGCGAGTCACACGGTTTGGCCTGCCACGTGACTTGGGAGTATATGTTTATGGCCATGCCTGCACACACCTGTACCTCATCTTGTTTGTGTATTTAAACCCTTGTTAGTGCGTACAGTATTGTTGATCATTGTTGGTGTAGCCTGTGGATGTCAAGATTAGTCTCGTTATTGTTAAACGTATTCATGTTCATGTTATATGTGAGTGCCGTTATGTTGTATGTAATAAATGTTCGTCCATGTCGATTGAGTCTGTGCATCCTGCTCCCTGCCCTCGGTACTCAGGCCACCTCGTTACAGCTGCGTGTGTGTAAAACAATTTTCAGGGTGCCGGAAGTCATTTCATTGTAACAGCAAGGCAGATATTTAACATGTTTACAGTGTGCATAATAGACAGAGGAAGACTGTTGAACTATTAATATTAGGACAGTTATGACGTTTGTGTAATACGTAATGCTTTCTATCTATAAAGTAGTGCTTCTCTTAATGACAAATGTAACTGTTTTCCCATATATAATTGTGTGCTTTATATTGTTTGTAAGAACTTTTCTTCTCATTTAGAAATATGTGGACTAAGTGATCAGTTTGTCTTATTATTTAATATGCTCAGTCTCACTATTGTTGGCAGATTTCATCACATTATTACGAATGTGGATACGTTATCTTATAATTATAAGCAGTGTGAGATGTGAAGCTAAGTGAATTACATGTGCAGAATTTCTAACAATACCCTGTTTTGTATAGGCTGGCTAGCTGACCACTTAGTAAAATTAAATGTGATTGCTGAGCTTGTTGTAGGTGAGTCAATTTAATTTGATTTCATTGTGTTTAATTTTTAACTCAGATGCATTAATCTGAATATTTTGTGTTCTACCTGCAAGCAAATGCTGACTTAAGCTGTTTTATAGTTAGCTTGAAATAATTGAGGTTCATCGCTGGGTGCTGTTCATTTTTTAATTTTTTTTTGTATTATTGATCAGGAAAAAAAACTACAATGGATGAGATGGACGTTTTCTATGTATGATATGAAATTTGAGTATATGAGTGAATGTTACTCTGTAAATGTATAAGAATATGTAGATAAGATTATTATGAGATCATTATTTATACTCAAACGACTACACTATATGACAACAGCTTCCTTTAATTTATATATTTTATTATATTGTTATTATGGAAGAAGTTGTAACATTTACTGGGAGGTGCATGGCAGAGCGAGACATACCTCCTGTGGGCTTGCTAGCTGACCCCTCAGTGAAATTAAATGTGGTTGCTGAACTTGTTATAGTGTGGAAAATAAAAGGAAACCCCTTTTATTCACAACCTGGTGTACATCATTGAGTGGGACGGAACACAGAGGTCCCACTAGCTACTATTTTACATTCCCATTCAACCTAATGACATTCTATATAATACAACTCTAGTTTCGAGCTAAATACCTACAATTAGATGATTTATTTCAGATCACATACTTTCAAATAAAACAATAAAGGATTCTGGTACTTATTTTTCTAATGACTGTGAGACATTCTAGATACCACAGCATAAGCAGACGGACAAACCGATTATGGCACATGCTCTTGACCAACACAAACCTGACATGAAAATTTACATAGTACTAGTTTCTACTTGAAATGTGTTACAAAGACACCTGTTGTTCTTATTCATTTGCTGCTATTCCGATATGCCTCTACCTTTATTTCCTTGTGTTTGCACTGACTGGGTCTATGAAAGCAGGGAGCAGGCATGTGTGTCTGTCAAGGCCATGTGCGTTTGGACGCACTCTCAATGTCCGGTTAACTGTAGAGATATTCAAGCCTGGTAAACTGTTGTCAGATATTCAAGCTTCAGTGTTAGACAGCAAACATTCCATTGGCCGAGGTTGTCCTGCAAATTACAAACGTTTAGTTTTAATTGACCTCATATGCAATCATAGCTTTATCAAATGAAAATTGAAAAAGAAAGAAAAAATGATGCATTTGGATAGCAGGTCCACATGTGAAGTACAGACTGCATGGATGAGTAAGTCCAAACTGCTGGCATGCATTTTGCTAAAGGCAGTGCGTGCAGGAAAACTGCTATTAGCACGTCCATCGTTTTTGAGGTGATTAACATTGCTTTTCTAAGACAGACATCTGTTTTGGACATCTTTTACTTTTAAATCCTATAAATGGTGACCGCTCCATATTATGTGCAATTATTTAAATCTGGATCTTAAAAACATTTTCCTTTGTGCAGGTTTTGATTAAGGATTACAGGTACAGCATCATTTTGTCTTGGCTGCTCATCCATCAGATAAAAATGAATAGCCCATCAAATAAATAGCAAATACCCGGTGTTGTGCAGTGAGCCCAGTCAGCCAAACCCTCTTTGTGAAACAGAAAATCTCAAGTTTGTTTCAACTCTAAGCCAACTAACTGAGTTTTCACTAAACCTGCTTTCTGATACAGGCCCCTGGTTGTACATTTTTAAGTGTTCTAAGTGTTCACTGACCTTTTTTGGCCAACAATGTGGATGTTTACTCAATATGCTTACTAACAGACATGATGAGTACAACTGTGAATTTGTGTGTTTTTAATTATTGTTAGACTGTGTTTGTCTATAATTGTGACTTAGCTCATCAGACCACTATAACAGCTTTGGCTAGGCAACAAAGCTGTAAAAGAGTGATGAGAAAACCAGCAAACAGAAGTGAAAGTAGAAGGAAGGGAAACACAAGGAAAGACCAAGGTAGCTTAAATGTTGTATTATACACAAACACGCACAAACGCACACACGCACGCGCACCCGCACACACACACACACACACACACACACACATACATACATAATGGAGTAGCATCAGGAATAGAGTTTGTTTTTTGTTTTTTGCTTTTAATACCCAAAAAAGTCAATTTTACTTGATGCCATATAGAACTCATGGCACTGCTGTATATTCTCTCCTGTTCTCATGAATTTGCTAAGGTACTGTAGAGCAAGACCGTTGTGCTTTGTAGGTCATTAGAAGGACGTTGTAATAGTAGGTGTCATAATCACTGAATCTGATGCCCGAGGACATTATCAGCTCTTCACGATTTCAGCCTGTTATCACACAGCTGTAAATGATAGCGATGGCATGATACCAGTTTTTCTGTACCAATCCAATGTCAACATCCTGTGTTTTAATGTCAACCAATATCAATACTGATCTGATATTTTTTCATTAAAAACCTGCAACAGTAAACATGTTGGTGAATGGTTTGTTTTGGACCAAATAATCTTTTTTTTTTTCTTGCCTGATCTCTCTGGTCCCTCCCAAGGTAGTGCTGGGAAGGTCTCATCAATCTCCCCTCTGCTACTGGCCATCTCATCTCTGCTGATGTTCCCTGAGAAGCAGGTTATTCCTACTGAAAATGACATACAGACAAATTTCAAATTAGCCTAGTGTCCTCAAAGTAAGACCTATACTCCTAAATTTCATTGTACAGAATTAGCTAAAGTATAAAATGCATTGCCATTAAAGTATAGGATCACGACAGTGTAAAACATGTCTATATAAATCTGTGTTGAGATAAAGGGAAAAACACAAAGAAAAAAATAAGTCTTTCAAACCGGACGAATAAATGTCCAAAGAGTGAAATTCAGCACCAGGTGAAAGTTATAGCCACCAAAGATTAAACTTTTTTTTTTCAATCAATATACTTTAAACTAAATGGACCTCTACAAAATAACAAACCTCCATATAATAAATTTGTCAGTTAGCTGGTGCATTTGGACCTCACCATGTTTCTCTTGCACAAGCAGGATTTGATCTACTGCACTTGCACATGAACAGCAAAAATATATGAAGATATATTTTTACTAATTAGAGGAACAAAATAATGGAGCTATACATCACTCCCATTAGTCCATGGGCTACCATTAAAGGCTTGACCATTGTGGTCAGATACATGCTCTCTAGACTATATGATGTTTTGGAAACATCTTTTTAGTACTAATATATGGTAAATATGCATTTCATTTCATTTTCAGTTCACTGCAGTTCATTTAAAGTCACTCAGCAATCAGTCCCATGACATAACGGGTCATTAAACATTGTCAGTTTTTTCCAATTTAAGAATGATCATTAGACAAAAAATCTATACATTTAATTTCAAATGATCTGAAGTAAGTAAACAATTGACAATGCCTGTAACAAAAGATTCAAATAATGTTAAAGGTGTTGAACCTTCATGAATCATACTGGTCATACTGGTCAAATCTGATTATACTGGTTGACCAGTGTGGTTATTGCTCATGCTGGTCAACTATCTTGTTCTTATCTTATCTGAAGTGTGATGTTTATAGCTACATGCATACAAAATGTGATTTGAAATAAATAACAATCTAATTGTAGGTATTTTGGATTTTAATCATCATTTTTAAGGCTGCCTACAGCCTAGCATAAATAAATATGCACGAATAGGTCGGTCTTTCATTCTGTATCACGTATATCATAATAAAACCATGGTAACCGAAAAACTTACTTTTCACTTCCACAAGACTTGGCGCTGATCTCAGAAGTCCATCTCCTCCCCGTGTCCTCTGCAAACAGCCATTCTGTTGTTGTGGCAAACTTCCATTGTGTTGTGACTGGATTTGCAGCACTTCTGAAGTTGCGTAAGTTTTCCTGAATTTGCACTGGGTTGTGTTGTCATTTTGATGAATTTGCTTTGTGTATTTGCGGCACGTTTGTGAAATGTATCACAAGTGTTGTCATTTTGATGAATGTGCTTTATGTATTTACAGCGCGATGGGTCTTCCTGGCAACCGTAGTGGGTGTGGAGCGTGAATCCACCTCCAACTTTGATGTAAATAATTTTTTTTTCTCTCTTGGGCTTTATGTATATTCTTTAGAAAGGCTCTTCTTTTGCCACGTTTTCAATTAAGCGCACATAAAAAAAACACTCACCACATTCTACAACATTTCTTTTGGCCATCGATTAGGAGTGATGTTGGATACTGCCATTCCTGCCATACATACCAGTTTGTTGGAAAACCAAATCAGGTGATTACTGTCGGCCAAACAGCACTAATCTAAATTCTACCAATGCCAAAAGAAGATGACCTTAAGTTGACTGAATAGTGACGAGCAAATGAATCAAGTTTAGACAGACTAACAAACTGGGTATCTGACAAACATATAAAATAAGATGTTATTCTAAGTACAATATTCTTCTCGTGAGGGGTTCTAGACTTGTAGTTACTTCTGTTTGAAATGACTCTGCTGAAATCAGTTTTTAACTACTGATCTCAGGGGTGGAATAAGCAGGAAAGGCTCAACAGATGTGTTCATGCAAATTTATAGCTTCTTTGTCTCAGTCTTAGGCTTTGATTGTGTCAGGCATTTACCTCGAGTTACCTTACAAAACATAAATTAATTCAGTATAGTACATTAAAAGAACAGAAAGAGGGAAACAAAACAACTGGAACACAAGAGCAAAGTTAAATACTGATATTTGGGGATAGGTGACAATTGTCTTTTAAGCCATAATAGGTTGGAACATTTTTGTCATACTAATTTCACCTGAGCACTTAGTCTACACATTTATAAATACAAAGAAAGAGTTCTTACAAACAATATAAAGCACACTACTAATTTTTCATATATAAACTGGCTTCTCCTACTACTAACTCAGAAGCACTTTGCTTACACAGCTGATGAAAGACCTCAAAAACATTTCATTACTCAAAGACAAAACATTAGAGAATATTCAAGGAAAACAGACAATGGTTCAAGGCAGATATGACTATGCAATATTTCAAACATCTATGTGCAAATGATTTATTTCAAAGCTTAAGGTTTTGATCTCAGAAATCAGGAGTGAAAGACAAGTTAGAGAAAATGTTTATTTGAGGATATGCTATTTAATTTGGGAAGTTCATTGTAGGGAAACATTCGGGAAATTAATGTAGTCTATCCTGTCCACATCTTGGTCAAGGCTGGTGAAGCTGCTTCAAGGCTGAGTGGAATCTTGATCCGCATCTAAGTATTTTTCTGTGCTTGGACTGAAATAGTTTACTCCAAGTGCTGAGCCCTTTGGGCGGATCTGAAAAGTGCTGCTCATAGCCTGGGGGCTTGTAATCCGCAGCGTGAGGGTCGCCAAGCATCTCTCTCACCTTGGGTGAGGCGTCCTTGTGTAAGTACTGATAGGGCTTTTTGCCACTGTTGTCACGTATGTTGCAGTTGGCACCATAATCACGCACCAGAACACTCAGGACTGATTCGTGGCTGTGAATAGCAGCCATGTGTAGTGGGGTGTAGCCGTCGTAGCTCTTGATGTTAACGTCAACCCCTGGCCCACCTTGCTGTGAAAGAAGAAGGATCTTGCGCACTATTTCACTGTTTCCTTGTTTAGCAGCCCAGTGAAGTACTGTGAAGCCAGAAATGAAGTTTCTCTTCTCTGCCAGCTTGATGTCCTGGAGCAGAAGCTGGCAGATTTGATCCTGCTGTCCTGCAGCACACTTCACAAGCCACTCATGTTCTCTTGGCCCTAGAGGGAAGATGACTGACTGCTTTGTATCCACACCTGGTTTGGTGTCTTTGTTGACCCTTTTCAGGGCTGGTGAAGCAGGTGCCACAGAGTGCCTCTGCTTGGTCCTGGCTGATCTGTACAAGTCATATCCATCAGTCACTTCACTTAGACATGCTGCCACAGTCCTTTCAGTTCGTTCATGGGCCATCTTCAAATCTGCCGGAGCAAGTATCATTACTTCTGGATATATATAGAACACATATTGTATGTACTACATACAGCCTGACAAGAGCCTAAAACCTTGTAATAGACTAATAATGCACTAATACTTCAAGTGGTGTTGCATATTTTAAATGAGAGTTTTAGTCACTGCTGATCAAAGGATAAAAGCATTTTCAATAAGTCAGTTTTTGTCCCTTATTGTAAAGATTATTTAGTTTACTGTTTTTTTATACATGAGATTTAAATTAATCCTTTTAGAAAGGCAAGGCCAAAAAGCAGAAAAAAATAATCAAATATCCATACCAACTATAGGACGTTTTTTCCACTCTATCTTCAATTTTTTTAGATTCCACTTCTGCTTTCCTCTTTTGCTTTTCTTTATTAAGTCTCTCCTGGATTCCACCTCCTTTGTATCAATATATTCATTCTCGATACCTCCAGCACACCAGCTCCAGAAACGCCTCATTGTTCGATCTGTCCTCTTCAGTGTCTTTCCACAGACTGATCTGTAAAGGTGTTCATGGGATTCCGCTCATGTGTGACATTATGACACGGGACAGAGGGGGTTCTAAAGTTCCAAGAGTGGAGATGAGTTGTTTTTCTTTGAATTTCCTAATTTAATTGCTGCCATAGCAACAACTGACAATGCAAACAGATATGTCATTAATGCAGCGACTCTAACAGATTCCTCAACCTGGATTGATTAACCATGTATGGCTCACCACCGGAGACTGTGATACATATAACATTCCAAAGTGTACTTAATTCTGAGCAAAATCTAACTAGCCTCATTACTGCTGAACTATGAGGGCCCGTTTAAAGAGAAATCAGGGAAACTGTACTTGCACATACATATGAAACATTTTCACATAAATAGCTTACTATTTACATTTGTGCATAATAATTTAAACTTGCATATACATGCACTTGCACATTCAATCATTGATGCGTAAACACAGAGTTGCACTATGCTTGTGTGTGTATGAGCGTGGCTGCTGTCACAGAACGTTTGCCTCCTGCGAGTCACACGGTTTGGCCTGCCACGTGACTTGGGAGTATATGTTTATGGCCATGCCTGCACACACCTGTACCTCATCTTGTTTGTGTATTTAAACCCTTGTTAGTGCGTACAGTATTGTTGATCATTGTTGGTGTAGCCTGTGGATGTCAAGATTAGTCTCGTTATTGTTAAACGTATTCATGTTCATGTTATATGTGAGTGCCGTTATGTTGTATGTAATAAATGTTCGTCCATGTCGATTGAGTCTGTGCATCCTGCTCCCTGCCCTCGGTACTCAGGCCACCTCGTTACAGCTGCGTGTGTGTAAAACAATTTTCAGGGTGCCGGAAGTCATTTCATTGTAACAGCAAGGCAGATATTTAACATGTTTACAGTGTGCATAATAGACAGAGGAAGACTGTTGAACTATTAATATTAGGACAGTTATGACGTTTGTGTAATACGTAATGCTTTCTATCTATAAAGTAGTGCTTCTCTTAATGACAAATGTAACTGTTTTCCCATATATAATTGTGTGCTTTATATTGTTTGTAAGAACTTTTCTTCTCATTTAGAAATATGTGGACTAAGTGATCAGTTTGTCTTATTATTTAATATGCTCAGTCTCACTATTGTTGGCAGATTTCATCACATTATTACGAATGTGGATACGTTATCTTATAATTATAAGCAGTGTGAGATGTGAAGCTAAGTGAATTACATGTGCAGAATTTCTAACAATACCCTGTTTTGTATAGGCTGGCTAGCTGACCACTTAGTAAAATTAAATGTGATTGCTGAGCTTGTTGTAGGTGAGTCAATTTAATTTGATTTCATTGTGTTTAATTTTTAACTCAGATGCATTAATCTGAATATTTTGTGTTCTACCTGCAAGCAAATGCTGACTTAAGCTGTTTTATAGTTAGCTTGAAATAATTGAGGTTCATCGCTGGGTGCTGTTCATTTTTTAATTTTTTTTTGTATTATTGATCAGGAAAAAAAACTACAATGGATGAGATGGACGTTTTCTATGTATGATATGAAATTTGAGTATATGAGTGAATGTTACTCTGTAAATGTATAAGAATATGTAGATAAGATTATTATGAGATCATTATTTATACTCAAACGACTACACTATATGACAACAGCTTCCTTTAATTTATATATTTTATTATATTGTTATTATGGAAGAAGTTGTAACATTTACTGGGAGGTGCATGGCAGAGCGAGACATACCTCCTGTGGGCTTGCTAGCTGACCCCTCAGTGAAATTAAATGTGGTTGCTGAACTTGTTATAGTGTGGAAAATAAAAGGAAACCCCTTTTATTCACAACCTGGTGTACATCATTGAGTGGGACGGAACACAGAGGTCCCACTAGCTACTATTTTACATTCCCATTCAACCTAATGACATTCTATATAATACAACTCTAGTTTCGAGCTAAATACCTACAATTAGATGATTTATTTCAGATCACATACTTTCAAATAAAACAATAAAGGATTCTGGTACTTATTTTTCTAATGACTGTGAGACATTCTAGATACCACAGCATAAGCAGACGGACAAACCGATTATGGCACATGCTCTTGACCAACACAAACCTGACATGAAAATTTACATAGTACTAGTTTCTACTTGAAATGTGTTACAAAGACACCTGTTGTTCTTATTCATTTGCTGCTATTCCGATATGCCTCTACCTTTATTTCCTTGTGTTTGCACTGACTGGGTCTATGAAAGCAGGGAGCAGGCATGTGTGTCTGTCAAGGCCATGTGCGTTTGGACGCACTCTCAATGTCCGGTTAACTGTAGAGATATTCAAGCCTGGTAAACTGTTGTCAGATATTCAAGCTTCAGTGTTAGACAGCAAACATTCCATTGGCCGAGGTTGTCCTGCAAATTACAAACGTTTAGTTTTAATTGACCTCATATGCAATCATAGCTTTATCAAATGAAAATTGAAAAAGAAAGAAAAAATGATGCATTTGGATAGCAGGTCCACATGTGAAGTACAGACTGCATGGATGAGTAAGTCCAAACTGCTGGCATGCATTTTGCTAAAGGCAGTGCGTGCAGGAAAACTGCTATTAGCACGTCCATCGTTTTTGAGGTGATTAACATTGCTTTTCTAAGACAGACATCTGTTTTGGACATCTTTTACTTTTAAATCCTATAAATGGTGACCGCTCCATATTATGTGCAATTATTTAAATCTGGATCTTAAAAACATTTTCCTTTGTGCAGGTTTTGATTAAGGATTACAGGTACAGCATCATTTTGTCTTGGCTGCTCATCCATCAGATAAAAATGAATAGCCCATCAAATAAATAGCAAATACCCGGTGTTGTGCAGTGAGCCCAGTCAGCCAAACCCTCTTTGTGAAACAGAAAATCTCAAGTTTGTTTCAACTCTAAGCCAACTAACTGAGTTTTCACTAAACCTGCTTTCTGATACAGGCCCCTGGTTGTACATTTTTAAGTGTTCTAAGTGTTCACTGACCTTTTTTGGCCAACAATGTGGATGTTTACTCAATATGCTTACTAACAGACATGATGAGTACAACTGTGAATTTGTGTGTTTTTAATTATTGTTAGACTGTGTTTGTCTATAATTGTGACTTAGCTCATCAGACCACTATAACAGCTTTGGCTAGGCAACAAAGCTGTAAAAGAGTGATGAGAAAACCAGCAAACAGAAGTGAAAGTAGAAGGAAGGGAAACACAAGGAAAGACCAAGGTAGCTTAAATGTTGTATTATACACAAACACGCACAAACGCACACACGCACGCGCACCCGCACACACACACACACACACACACACACACATACATACATAATGGAGTAGCATCAGGAATAGAGTTTGTTTTTTGTTTTTTGCTTTTAATACCCAAAAAAGTCAATTTTACTTGATGCCATATAGAACTCATGGCACTGCTGTATATTCTCTCCTGTTCTCATGAATTTGCTAAGGTACTGTAGAGCAAGACCGTTGTGCTTTGTAGGTCATTAGAAGGACGTTGTAATAGTAGGTGTCATAATCACTGAATCTGATGCCCGAGGACATTATCAGCTCTTCACGATTTCAGCCTGTTATCACACAGCTGTAAATGATAGCGATGGCATGATACCAGTTTTTCTCTACCAATCCAATGTCAACATCCTGTGTTTTAATGTCAACCAATATCAATACTGATCTGATATTTTTTCATTAAAAACCTGCAACAGTAAACATGTTGGTGAATGGTTTGTTTTGGACCAAATAATCTTTTTTTTTTTCTTGCCTGATCTCTCTGGTCCCTCCCAAGGTAGTGCTGGGAAGGTCTCATCAATCTCCCCTCTGCTACTGGCCATCTCATCTCTGCTGATGTTCCCTGAGAAGCAGGTTATTCCTACTGAAAATGACATACAGACAAATTTCAAATTAGCCTAGTGTCCTCAAAGTAAGACCTATACTCCTAAATTTCATTGTACAGAATTAGCTAAAGTATAAAATGCATTGCCATTAAAGTATAGGATCACGACAGTGTAAAACATGTCTATATAAATCTGTGTTGAGATAAAGGGAAAAACACAAAGAAAAAAATAAGTCTTTCAAACCGGACGAATAAATGTCCAAAGAGTGAAATTCAGCACCAGGTGAAAGTTATAGCCACCAAAGATTAAACTTTTTTTTTTCAATCAATATACTTTAAACTAAATGGACCTCTACAAAATAACAAACCTCCATATAATAAATTTGTCAGTTAGCTGGTGCATTTGGACCTCACCATGTTTCTCTTGCACAAGCAGGATTTGATCTACTGCACTTGCACATGAACAGCAAAAATATATGAAGATATATTTTTACTAATTAGAGGAACAAAATAATGGAGCTATACATCACTCCCATTAGTCCATGGGCTACCATTAAAGGCTTGACCATTGTGGTCAGATACATGCTCTCTAGACTATATGATGTTTTGGAAACATCTTTTTAGTACTAATATATGGTAAATATGCATTTCATTTCATTTTCAGTTCACTGCAGTTCATTTAAAGTCACTCAGCAATCAGTCCCATGACATAACGGGTCATTAAACATTGTCAGTTTTTTCCAATTTAAGAATGATCATTAGACAAAAAATCTATACATTTAATTTCAAATGATCTGAAGTAAGTAAACAATTGACAATGCCTGTAACAAAAGATTCAAATAATGTTAAAGGTGTTGAACCTTCATGAATCATACTGGTCATACTGGTCAAATCTGATTATACTGGTTGACCAGTGTGGTTATTGCTCATGCTGGTCAACTATCTTGTTCTTATCTTATCTGAAGTGTGATGTTTATAGCTACATGCATACAAAATGTGATTTGAAATAAATAACAATCTAATTGTAGGTATTTTGGATTTTAATCATCATTTTTAAGGCTGCCTACAGCCTAGCATAAATAAATATGCACGAATAGGTCGGTCTTTCATTCTGTATCACGTATATCATAATAAAACCATGGTAACCGAAAAACTTACTTTTCACTTCCACAAGACTTGGCGCTGATCTCAGAAGTCCATCTCCTCCCCGTGTCCTCTGCAAACAGCCATTCTGTTGTTGTGGCAAACTTCCATTGTGTTGTGACTGGATTTGCAGCACTTCTGAAGTTGCGTAAGTTTTCCTGAATTTGCACTGGGTTGTGTTGTCATTTTGATGAATTTGCTTTGTGTATTTGCGGCACGTTTGTGAAATGTATCACAAGTGTTGTCATTTTGATGAATGTGCTTTATGTATTTACAGCGCGATGGGTCTTCCTGGCAACCGTAGTGGGTGTGGAGCGTGAATCCACCTCCAACTTTGATGTAAATAATTTTTTTTTCTCTCTTGGGCTTTATGTATATTCTTTAGAAAGGCTCTTCTTTTGCCACGTTTTCAATTAAGCGCACATAAAAAAAACACTCACCACATTCTACAACATTTCTTTTGGCCATCGATTAGGAGTGATGTTGGATACTGCCATTCCTGCCATACATACCAGTTTGTTGGAAAACCAAATCAGGTGATTACTGTCGGCCAAACAGCACTAATCTAAATTCTACCAATGCCAAAAGAAGATGACCTTAAGTTGACTGAATAGTGACGAGCAAATGAATCAAGTTTAGACAGACTAACAAACTGGGTATCTGACAAACATATAAAATAAGATGTTATTCTAAGTACAATATTCTTCTCGTGAGGGGTTCTAGACTTGTAGTTACTTCTGTTTGAAATGACTCTGCTGAAATCAGTTTTTAACTACTGATCTCAGGGGTGGAATAAGCAGGAAAGGCTCAACAGATGTGTTCATGCAAATTTATAGCTTCTTTGTCTCAGTCTTAGGCTTTGATTGTGTCAGGCATTTACCTCGAGTTACCTTACAAAACATAAATTAATTCAGTATAGTACATTAAAAGAACAGAAAGAGGGAAACAAAACAACTGGAACACAAGAGCAAAGTTAAATACTGATATTTGGGGATAGGTGACAATTGTCTTTTAAGCCATAATAGGTTGGAACATTTTTGTCATACTAATTTCACCTGAGCACTTAGTCTACACATTTATAAATACAAAGAAAGAGTTCTTACAAACAATATAAAGCACACTACTAATTTTTCATATATAAACTGGCTTCTCCTACTACTAACTCAGAAGCACTTTGCTTACACAGCTGATGAAAGACCTCAAAAACATTTCATTACTCAAAGACAAAACATTAGAGAATATTCAAGGAAAACAGACAATGGTTCAAGGCAGATATGACTATGCAATATTTCAAACATCTATGTGCAAATGATTTATTTCAAAGCTTAAGGTTTTGATCTCAGAAATCAGGAGTGAAAGACAAGTTAGAGAAAATGTTTATTTGAGGATATGCTATTTAATTTGGGAAGTTCATTGTAGGGAAACATTCAGGAAATTAATGTAGTCTATCCTGTCCACATCTTGGTCAAGGCTGGTGAAGCTGCTTCAAGGCTGAGTGGAATCTTGATCCGCATCTAAGTATTTTTCTGTGCTTGGACTGAAATAGTTTACTCCAAGTGCTGAGCCCTTTGGGCGGATCTGAAAAGTGCTGCTCATAGCCTGGGGGCTTGTAATCCGCAGCGTGAGGGTCGCCAAGCATCTCTCTCACCTTGGGTGAGGCGTCCTTGTGTAAGTACTGATAGGGCTTTTTGCCACTGTTGTCACGTATGTTGCAGTTGGCACCATAATCACGCACCAGAACACTCAGGACTGATTCGTGGCTGTGAATAGCAGCCATGTGTAGTGGGGTGTAGCCGTCGTAGCTCTTGATGTTAACGTCAACCCCTGGCCCACCTTGCTGTGAAAGAAGAAGGATCTTGCGCACTATTTCACTGTTTCCTTGTTTAGCAGCCCAGTGAAGTACTGTGAAGCCAGAAATGAAGTTTCTCTTCTCTGCCAGCTTGATGTCCTGGAGCAGAAGCTGGCAGATTTGATCCTGCTGTCCTGCAGCACACTTCACAAGCCACTCATGTTCTCTTGGCCCTAGAGGGAAGATGACTGACTGCTTTGTATCCACACCTGGTTTGGTGTCTTTGTTGACCCTTTTCAGGGCTGGTGAAGCAGGTGCCACAGAGTGCCTCTGCTTGGTCCTGGCTGATCTGTACAAGTCATATCCATCAGTCACTTCACTTAGACATGCTGCCACAGTCCTTTCAGTTCGTTCATGGGCCATCTTCAAATCTGCCAGAGCAAGTATCATTACTTCTGGATATATATAGAACACATATTGTATGTACTACATACAGCCTGACAAGAGCCTAAAACCTTGTAATAGACTAATAATGCACTAATACTTCAAGTGGTGTTGCATATTTTAAATGAGAGTTTTAGTCACTGCTGATCAAAGGATAAAAGCATTTTCAATAAGTCAGTTTTTGTCCCTTATTGTAAAGATTATTTAGTTTACTGTTTTTTTATACATGAGATTTAAATTAATCCTTTTAGAAAGGCAAGGCCAAAAAGCAGAAAAAAATAATCAAATATCCATACCAACTATAGGACGTTTTTTCCACTCTATCTTCAATTTTTTTAGATTCCACTTCTGCTTTCCTCTTTTGCTTTTCTTTATTAAGTCTCTCCTGGATTCCACCTCCTTTGTATCAATATATTCATTCTCGATACCTCCAGCACACCAGCTCCAGAAACGCCTCATTGTTCGATCTGTCCTCTTCAGTGTCTTTCCACAGACTGATCTGTAAAGGTGTTCATGGGATTCCGCTCATGTGTGACATTATGACACGGGACAGAGGGGGTTCTAAAGTTCCAAGAGTGGAGATGAGTTGTTTTTCTTTGAATTTCCTAATTTAATTGCTGCCATAGCAACAACTGACAATGCAAACAGATATGTCATTAATGCAGCGACTCTAACAGATTCCTCAACCTGGATTGATTAACCATGTATGGCTCACCACCGGAGACTGTGATACATATAACATTCCAAAGTGTACTTAATTCTGAGCAAAATCTAACTAGCCTCATTACTGCTGAACTATGAGGGCCCGTTTAAAGAGAAATCAGGGAAACTGTACTTGCACATACATATGAAACATTTTCACATAAATAGCTTACTATTTACATTTGTGCATAATAATTTAAACTTGCATATACATGCACTTGCACATTCAATCATTGATGCGTAAACACAGAGTTGCACTATGCTTGTGTGTGTATGAGTGTGGCTGCTGTCACAGAACGTTTGCCTCCTGCGAGTCACACGGTTTGGCCTGCCACGTGACTTGGGAGTATATGTTTATGGCCATGCCTGCACACACCTGTACCTCATCTTGTTTGTGTATTTAAACCCTTGTTAGTGCGTACAGTATTGTTGATCATTGTTGGTGTAGCCTGTGGATGTCAAGATTAGTCTCGTTATTGTTAAACGTATTCATGTTCATGTTATATGTGAGTGCCGTTATGTTGTATGTAATAAATGTTCGTCCATGTCGATTGAGTCTGTGCATCCTGCTCCCTGCCCTCGGTACTCAGGCCACCTCGTTACAGCTGCGTGTGTGTAAAACAATTTTCAGGGTGCCGGAAGTCATTTCATTGTAACAGCAAGGCAGATATTTAACATGTTTACAGTGTGCATAATAGACAGAGGAAGACTGTTGAACTATTAATATTAGGACAGTTATGACGTTTGTGTAATACGTAATGCTTTCTATCTATAAAGTAGTGCTTCTCTTAATGACAAATGTAACTGTTTTCCCATATATAATTGTGTGCTTTATATTGTTTGTAAGAACTTTTCTTCTCATTTAGAAATATGTGGACTAAGTGATCAGTTTGTCTTATTATTTAATATGCTCAGTCTCACTATTGTTGGCAGATTTCATCACATTATTACGAATGTGGATACCTTATCTTATAATTATAAGCAGTGTGAGATGTGAAGCTAAGTGAATTACATGTGCAGAATTTCTAACAATACCCTGTTTTGTATAGGCTGGCTAGCTGACCACTTAGTAAAATTAAATGTGATTGCTGAGCTTGTTGTAGGTGAGTCAATTTAATTTGATTTCATTGTGTTTAATTTTTAACTCAGATGCATTAATCTGAATATTTTGTGTTCTACCTGCAAGCAAATGCTGACTTAAGCTGTTTTATAGTTAGCTTGAAATAATTGAGGTTCATCGCTGGGTGCTGTTCATTTTTTAATTTTTTTTTGTATTATTGATCAGGAAAAAAAACTACAATGGATGAGATGGACGTTTTCTATGTATGATATGAAATTTGAGTATATGAGTGAATGTTACTCTGTAAATGTATAAGAATATGTAGATAAGATTATTATGAGATCATTATTTATACTCAAACGACTACACTATATGACAACAGCTTCCTTTAATTTATATATTTTATTATATTGTTATTATGGAAGAAGTTGTAACATTTACTGGGAGGTGCATGGCAGAGCGAGACATACCTCCTGTGGGCTTGCTAGCTGACCCCTCAGTGAAATTAAATGTGGTTGCTGAACTTGTTATAGTGTGGAAAATAAAAGGAAACCCCTTTTATTCACAACCTGGTGTACATCATTGAGTGGGACGGAACACAGAGGTCCCACTAGCTACTATTTTACATTCCCATTCAACCTAATGACATTCTATATAATACAACTCTAGTTTCGAGCTAAATACCTACAATTAGATGATTTATTTCAGATCACATACTTTCAAATAAAACAATAAAGGATTCTGGTACTTATTTTTCTAATGACTGTGAGACATTCTAGATACCACAGCATAAGCAGACGGACAAACCGATTATGGCACATGCTCTTGACCAACACAAACCTGACATGAAAATTTACATAGTACTAGTTTCTACTTGAAATGTGTTACAAAGACACCTGTTGTTCTTATTCATTTGCTGCTATTCCGATATGCCTCTACCTTTATTTCCTTGTGTTTGCACTGACTGGGTCTATGAAAGCAGGGAGCAGGCATGTGTGTCTGTCAAGGCCATGTGCGTTTGGACGCACTCTCAATGTCCGGTTAACTGTAGAGATATTCAAGCCTGGTAAACTGTTGTCAGATATTCAAGCTTCAGTGTTAGACAGCAAACATTCCATTGGCCGAGGTTGTCCTGCAAATTACAAACGTTTAGTTTTAATTGACCTCATATGCAATCACAGCTTTATCAAATGAAAATTGAAAAAGAAAGAAAAAATGATGCATTTGGATAGCAGGTCCACATGTGAAGTACAGACTGCATGGATGAGTAAGTCCAAACTGCTGGCATGCATTTTGCTAAAGGCAGTGCGTGCAGGAAAACTGCTATTAGCACGTCCATCGTTTTTGAGGTGATTAACATTGCTTTTCTAAGACAGACATCTGTTTTGGACATCTTTTACTTTTAAATCCTATAAATGGTGACCGCTCCATATTATGTGCAATTATTTAAATCTGGATCTTAAAAACATTTTCCTTTGTGCAGGTTTTGATTAAGGATTACAGGTACAGCATCATTTTGTCTTGGCTGCTCATCCATCAGATAAAAATGAATAGCCCATCAAATAAATAGCAAATACCCGGTGTTGTGCAGTGAGCCCAGTCAGCCAAACCCTCTTTGTGAAACAGAAAATCTCAAGTTTGTTTCAACTCTAAGCCAACTAACTGAGTTTTCACTAAACCTGCTTTCTGATACAGGCCCCTGGTTGTACATTTTTAAGTGTTCTAAGTGTTCACTGACCTTTTTTGGCCAACAATGTGGATGTTTACTCAATATGCTTACTAACAGACATGATGAGTACAACTGTGAATTTGTGTGTTTTTAATTATTGTTAGACTGTGTTTGTCTATAATTGTGACTTAGCTCATCAGACCACTATAACAGCTTTGGCTAGGCAACAAAGCTGTAAAAGAGTGATGAGAAAACCAGCAAACAGAAGTGAAAGTAGAAGGAAGGGAAACACAAGGAAAGACCAAGGTAGCTTAAATGTTGTATTATACACAAACACGCACAAACGCACACACGCACGCGCACCCGCACACACACACACACACACACACACACACACACATACATACATAATGGAGTAGCATCAGGAATAGAGTTTGTTTTTTGTTTTTTGCTTTTAATACCCAAAAAAGTCAATTTTACTTGATGCCATATAGAACTCATGGCACTGCTGTATATTCTCTCCTGTTCTCATGAATTTGCTAAGGTACTGTAGAGCAAGACCGTTGTGCTTTGTAGGTCATTAGAAGGACGTTGTAATAGTAGGTGTCATCATCACTGAATCTGATGCCCGAGGACATTATCAGCTCTTCACGATTTCAGCCTGTTATCACACAGCTGTAAATGATAGCGATGGCATGATACCAGTTTTTCTGTACCAATCCAATGTCAACATCCTGTGTTTTAATGTCAACCAATATCAATACTGATCTGATATTTTTTCATTAAAAACCTGCAACAGTAAACATGTTGGTGAATGGTTTGTTTTGGACCAAATAATCTTTTTTTTTTTCTTGCCTGATCTCTCTGGTCCCTCCCAAGGTAGTGCTGGGAAGGTCTCATCAATCTCCCCTCTGCTACTGGCCATCTCATCTCTGCTGATGTTCCCTGAGAAGCAGGTTATTCCTACTGAAAATGACATACAGACAAATTTCAAATTAGCCTAGTGTCCTCAAAGTAAGACCTATACTCCTAAATTTCATTGTACAGAATTAGCTAAAGTATAAAATGCATTGCCATTAAAGTATAGGATCACGACAGTGTAAAACATGTCTATATAAATCTGTGTTGAGATAAAGGGAAAAACACAAAGAAAAAAATAAGTCTTTCAAACCGGACGAATAAATGTCCAAAGAGTGAAATTCAGCACCAGGTGAAAGTTATAGCCACCAAAGATTAAACTTTTTTTTTTCAATCAATATACTTTAAACTAAATGGACCTCTACAAAATAACAAACCTCCATATAATAAATTTGTCAGTTAGCTGGTGCATTTGGACCTCACCATGTTTCTCTTGCACAAGCAGGATTTGATCTACTGCACTTGCACATGAACAGCAAAAATATATGAAGATATATTTTTACTAATTAGAGGAACAAAATAATGGAGCTATACATCACTCCCATTAGTCCATGGGCTACCATTAAAGGCTTGACCATTGTGGTCAGATACATGCTCTCTAGACTATATGATGTTTTGGAAACATCTTTTTAGTACTAATATATGGTAAATATGCATTTCATTTCATTTTCAGTTCACTGCAGTTCATTTAAAGTCACTCAGCAATCAGTCCCATGACATAACGGGTCATTAAACATTGTCAGTTTTTTCCAATTTAAGAATGATCATTAGACAAAAAATCTATACATTTAATTTCAAATGATCTGAAGTAAGTAAACAATTGACAATGCCTGTAACAAAAGATTCAAATAATGTTAAAGGTGTTGAACCTTCATGAATCATACTGGTCATACTGGTCAAATCTGATTATACTGGTTGACCAGTGTGGTTATTGCTCATGCTGGTCAACTATCTTGTTCTTATCTTATCTGAAGTGTGATGTTTATAGCTACATGCATACAAAATGTGATTTGAAATAAATAACAATCTAATTGTAGGTATTTTGGATTTTAATCATCATTTTTAAGGCTGCCTACAGCCTAGCATAAATAAATATGCACGAATAGGTCGGTCTTTCATTCTGTATCACGTATATCATAATAAAACCATGGTAACCGAAAAACTTACTTTTCACTTCCACAAGACTTGGCGCTGATCTCAGAAGTCCATCTCCTCCCCGTGTCCTCTGCAAACAGCCATTCTGTTGTTGTGGCAAACTTCCATTGTGTTGTGACTGGATTTGCAGCACTTCTGAAGTTGCGTAAGTTTTCCTGAATTTGCACTGGGTTGTGTTGTCATTTTGATGAATTTGCTTTGTGTATTTGCGGCACGTTTGTGAAATGTATCACAAGTGTTGTCATTTTGATGAATGTGCTTTATGTATTTACAGCGCGATGGGTCTTCCTGGCAACCGTAGTGGGTGTGGAGCGTGAATCCACCTCCAACTTTGATGTAAATAATTTTTTTTTCTCTCTTGGGCTTTATGTATATTCTTTAGAAAGGCTCTTCTTTTGCCACGTTTTCAATTAAGCGCACATAAAAAAAACACTCACCACATTCTACAACATTTCTTTTGGCCATCGATTAGGAGTGATGTTGGATACTGCCATTCCTGCCATACATACCAGTTTGTTGGAAAACCAAATCAGGTGATTACTGTCGGCCAAACAGCACTAATCTAAATTCTACCAATGCCAAAAGAAGATGACCTTAAGTTGACTGAATAGTGACGAGCAAATGAATCAAGTTTAGACAGACTAACAAACTGGGTATCTGACAAACATATAAAATAAGATGTTATTCTAAGTACAATATTCTTCTCGTGAGGGGTTCTAGACTTGTAGTTACTTCTGTTTGAAATGACTCTGCTGAAATCAGTTTTTAACTACTGATCTCAGGGGTGGAATAAGCAGGAAAGGCTCAACAGATGTGTTCATGCAAATTTATAGCTTCTTTGTCTCAGTCTTAGGCTTTGATTGTGTCAGGCATTTACCTCGAGTTACCTTACAAAACATAAATTAATTCAGTATAGTACATTAAAAGAACAGAAAGAGGGAAACAAAACAACTGGAACACAAGAGCAAAGTTAAATACTGATATTTGGGGATAGGTGACAATTGTCTTTTAAGCCATAATAGGTTGGAACATTTTTGTCATACTAATTTCACCTGAGCACTTAGTCTACACATTTATAAATACAAAGAAAGAGTTCTTACAAACAATATAAAGCACACTACTAATTTTTCATATATAAACTGGCTTCTCCTACTACTAACTCAGAAGCACTTTGCTTACACAGCTGATGAAAGACCTCAAAAACATTTCATTACTCAAAGACAAAACATTAGAGAATATTCAAGGAAAACAGACAATGGTTCAAGGCAGATATGACTATGCAATATTTCAAACATCTATGTGCAAATGATTTATTTCAAAGCTTAAGGTTTTGATCTCAGAAATCAGGAGTGAAAGACAAGTTAGAGAAAATGTTTATTTGAGGATATGCTATTTAATTTGGGAAGTTCATTGTAGGGAAACATTCAGGAAATTAATGTAGTCTATCCTGTCCACATCTTGGTCAAGGCTGGTGAAGCTGCTTCAAGGCTGAGTGGAATCTTGATCCGCATCTAAGTATTTTTCTGTGCTTGGACTGAAATAGTTTACTCCAAGTGCTGAGCCCTTTGGGCGGATCTGAAAAGTGCTGCTCATAGCCTGGGGGCTTGTAATCCGCAGCGTGAGGGTCGCCAAGCATCTCTCTCACCTTGGGTGAGGCGTCCTTGTGTAAGTACTGATAGGGCTTTTTGCCACTGTTGTCACGTATGTTGCAGTTGGCACCATAATCACGCACCAGAACACTCAGGACTGATTCGTGGCTGTGAATAGCAGCCATGTGTAGTGGGGTGTAGCCGTCGTAGCTCTTGATGTTAACGTCAACCCCTGGCCCACCTTGCTGTGAAAGAAGAAGGATCTTGCGCACTATTTCACTGTTTCCTTGTTTAGCAGCCCAGTGAAGTACTGTGAAGCCAGAAATGAAGTTTCTCTTCTCTGCCAGCTTGATGTCCTGGAGCAGAAGCTGGCAGATTTGATCCTGCTGTCCTGCAGCACACTTCACAAGCCACTCATGTTCTCTTGGCCCTAGAGGGAAGATGACTGACTGCTTTGTATCCACACCTGGTTTGGTGTCTTTGTTGACCCTTTTCAGGGCTGGTGAAGCAGGTGCCACAGAGTGCCTCTGCTTGGTCCTGGCTGATCTGTACAAGTCATATCCATCAGTCACTTCACTTAGACATGCTGCCACAGTCCTTTCAGTTCGTTCATGGGCCATCTTCAAATCTGCCAGAGCAAGTATCATTACTTCTGGATATATATAGAACACATATTGTATGTACTACATACAGCCTGACAAGAGCCTAAAACCTTGTAATAGACTAATAATGCACTAATACTTCAAGTGGTGTTGCATATTTTAAATGAGAGTTTTAGTCACTGCTGATCAAAGGATAAAAGCATTTTCAATAAGTCAGTTTTTGTCCCTTATTGTAAAGATTATTTAGTTTACTGTTTTTTTATACATGAGATTTAAATTAATCCTTTTAGAAAGGCAAGGCCAAAAAGCAGAAAAAAATAATCAAATATCCATACCAACTATAGGACGTTTTTTCCACTCTATCTTCAATTTTTTTAGATTCCACTTCTGCTTTCCTCTTTTGCTTTTCTTTATTAAGTCTCTCCTGGATTCCACCTCCTTTGTATCAATATATTCATTCTCGATACCTCCAGCACACCAGCTCCAGAAACGCCTCATTGTTCGATCTGTCCTCTTCAGTGTCTTTCCACAGACTGATCTGTAAAGGTGTTCATGGGATTCCGCTCATGTGTGACATTATGACACGGGACAGAGGGGGTTCTAAAGTTCCAAGAGTGGAGATGAGTTGTTTTTCTTTGAATTTCCTAATTTAATTGCTGCCATAGCAACAACTGACAATGCAAACAGATATGTCATTAATGCAGCGACTCTAACAGATTCCTCAACCTGGATTGATTAACCATGTATGGCTCACCACCGGAGACTGTGATACATATAACATTCCAAAGTGTACTTAATTCTGAGCAAAATCTAACTAGCCTCATTACTGCTGAACTATGAGGGCCCGTTTAAAGAGAAATCAGGGAAACTGTACTTGCACATACATATGAAACATTTTCACATAAATAGCTTACTATTTACATTTGTGCATAATAATTTAAACTTGCATATACATGCACTTGCACATTCAATCATTGATGCGTAAACACAGAGTTGCACTATGCTTGTGTGTGTATGAGTGTGGCTGCTGTCACAGAACGTTTGCCTCCTGCGAGTCACACGGTTTGGCCTGCCACGTGACTTGGGAGTATATGTTTATGGCCATGCCTGCACACACCTGTACCTCATCTTGTTTGTGTATTTAAACCCTTGTTAGTGCGTACAGTATTGTTGATCATTGTTGGTGTAGCCTGTGGATGTCAAGATTAGTCTCGTTATTGTTAAACGTATTCATGTTCATGTTATATGTGAGTGCCGTTATGTTGTATGTAATAAATGTTCGTCCATGTCGATTGAGTCTGTGCATCCTGCTCCCTGCCCTCGGTACTCAGGCCACCTCGTTACAGCTGCGTGTGTGTAAAACAATTTTCAGGGTGCCGGAAGTCATTTCATTGTAACAGCAAGGCAGATATTTAACATGTTTACAGTGTGCATAATAGACAGAGGAAGACTGTTGAACTATTAATATTAGGACAGTTATGACGTTTGTGTAATACGTAATGCTTTCTATCTATAAAGTAGTGCTTCTCTTAATGACAAATGTAACTGTTTTCCCATATATAATTGTGTGCTTTATATTGTTTGTAAGAACTTTTCTTCTCATTTAGAAATATGTGGACTAAGTGATCAGTTTGTCTTATTATTTAATATGCTCAGTCTCACTATTGTTGGCAGATTTCATCACATTATTACGAATGTGGATACGTTATCTTATAATTATAAGCAGTGTGAGATGTGAAGCTAAGTGAATTACATGTGCAGAATTTCTAACAATACCCTGTTTTGTATAGGCTGGCTAGCTGACCACTTAGTAAAATTAAATGTGATTGCTGAGCTTGTTGTAGGTGAGTCAATTTAATTTGATTTCATTGTGTTTAATTTTTAACTCAGATGCATTAATCTGAATATTTTGTGTTCTACCTGCAAGCAAATGCTGACTTAAGCTGTTTTATAGTTAGCTTGAAATAATTGAGGTTCATCGCTGGGTGCTGTTCATTTTTTAATTTTTTTTTGTATTATTGATCAGGAAAAAAAACTACAATGGATGAGATGGACGTTTTCTATGTATGATATGAAATTTGAGTATATGAGTGAATGTTACTCTGTAAATGTATAAGAATATGTAGATAAGATTATTATGAGATCATTATTTATACTCAAACGACTACACTATATGACAACAGCTTCCTTTAATTTATATATTTTATTATATTGTTATTATGGAAGAAGTTGTAACATTTACTGGGAGGTGCATGGCAGAGCGAGACATACCTCCTGTGGGCTTGCTAGCTGACCCCTCAGTGAAATTAAATGTGGTTGCTGAACTTGTTATAGTGTGGAAAATAAAAGGAAACCCCTTTTATTCACAACCTGGTGTACATCATTGAGTGGGACGGAACACAGAGGTCCCACTAGCTACTATTTTACATTCCCATTCAACCTAATGACATTCTATATAATACAACTCTAGTTTCGAGCTAAATACCTACAATTAGATGATTTATTTCAGATCACATACTTTCAAATAAAACAATAAAGGATTCTGGTACTTATTTTTCTAATGACTGTGAGACATTCTAGATACCACAGCATAAGCAGACGGACAAACCGATTATGGCACATGCTCTTGACCAACACAAACCTGACATGAAAATTTACATAGTACTAGTTTCTACTTGAAATGTGTTACAAAGACACCTGTTGTTCTTATTCATTTGCTGCTATTCCGATATGCCTCTACCTTTATTTCCTTGTGTTTGCACTGACTGGGTCTATGAAAGCAGGGAGCAGGCATGTGTGTCTGTCAAGGCCATGTGCGTTTGGACGCACTCTCAATGTCCGGTTAACTGTAGAGATATTCAAGCCTGGTAAACTGTTGTCAGATATTCAAGCTTCAGTGTTAGACAGCAAACATTCCATTGGCCGAGGTTGTCCTGCAAATTACAAACGTTTAGTTTTAATTGACCTCATATGCAATCACAGCTTTATCAAATGAAAATTGAAAAAGAAAGAAAAAATGATGCATTTGGATAGCAGGTCCACATGTGAAGTACAGACTGCATGGATGAGTAAGTCCAAACTGCTGGCATGCATTTTGCTAAAGGCAGTGCGTGCAGGAAAACTGCTATTAGCACGTCCATCGTTTTTGAGGTGATTAACATTGCTTTTCTAAGACAGACATCTGTTTTGGACATCTTTTACTTTTAAATCCTATAAATGGTGACCGCTCCATATTATGTGCAATTATTTAAATCTGGATCTTAAAAACATTTTCCTTTGTGCAGGTTTTGATTAAGGATTACAGGTACAGCATCATTTTGTCTTGGCTGCTCATCCATCAGATAAAAATGAATAGCCCATCAAATAAATAGCAAATACCCGGTGTTGTGCAGTGAGCCCAGTCAGCCAAACCCTCTTTGTGAAACAGAAAATCTCAAGTTTGTTTCAACTCTAAGCCAACTAACTGAGTTTTCACTAAACCTGCTTTCTGATACAGGCCCCTGGTTGTACATTTTTAAGTGTTCTAAGTGTTCACTGACCTTTTTTGGCCAACAATGTGGATGTTTACTCAATATGCTTACTAACAGACATGATGAGTACAACTGTGAATTTGTGTGTTTTTAATTATTGTTAGACTGTGTTTGTCTATAATTGTGACTTAGCTCATCAGACCACTATAACAGCTTTGGCTAGGCAACAAAGCTGTAAAAGAGTGATGAGAAAACCAGCAAACAGAAGTGAAAGTAGAAGGAAGGGAAACACAAGGAAAGACCAAGGTAGCTTAAATGTTGTATTATACACAAACACGCACAAACGCGCACACGCACGCGCACCCGCACACACACACACACACACACACACACACACATACATACATAATGGAGTAGCATCAGGAATAGAGTTTGTTTTTTGTTTTTTGCTTTTAATACCCAAAAAAGTCAATTTTACTTGATGCCATATAGAACTCATGGCACTGCTGTATATTCTCTCCTGTTCTCATGAATTTGCTAAGGTACTGTAGAGCAAGACCGTTGTGCTTTGTAGGTCATTAGAAGGACGTTGTAATAGTAGGTGTCATCATCATTGAATCTGATGCCCGAGGACATTATCAGCTCTTCACGATTTCAGCCTGTTATCACACAGCTGTAAATGATAGCGATGGCATGATACCAGTTTTTCTGTACCAATCCAATGTCAACATCCTGTGTTTTAATGTCAACCAATATCAATACTGATCTGATGTTTATTCATTAAAAACCTGCAACAGTAAATATGTTGGTGAATGGTTTGTTTTGGACCAAATAATCTTTTTTTTTTCTTGCCTGATCTCTCTGGTCCCTCCCAAGGTAGTGCTGGGCAGGTCTCATCAATCTCCCCTCTGCTACTGGCCATCTCATCTCTGCTGATGTTCCCTGAGAAGCAGGTTATTCCTACTGAAAATGACATACAGACAAATTTCAAATTAGCCTAGTGTCCTCAAAGTAAGACCTATACTCCTAAATTTCATTGTACAGAATTAGCTAAAGTATAAAATGCATTGCCATTAAAGTATAGGATCACGACAGTGTAAAACATGTCTATATAAATCTGTGTTGAGATAAAGGGAAAAACACAAAGAAAAAAATAAGTCTTTCAAACCGGACGAATAAATGTCCAAAGAGTGAAATTCAGCACCAGGTGAAAGTTATAGCCACCAAAGATTAAACTTTTTTTTTTTCAATCAATATACTTTAAACTAAATAGACCTCTACAAAATAACAAACCTCCATATAATAAATTTGTCAGTTAGCTGGTGCATTTGGACCTCACCATGTTTCTCTTGCACAAGCAGGATTTGATCTACTGCACTTGCACATGAACAGCAAAAATATATGAAGATATATTTTTACTAATTAGAGGAACAAAATAATGGAGCTATACATCACTCCCATTAGTCCATGGGCTACCATTAAAGGCTTGACCATTGTGGTCAGATACATGCTCTCTAGACTATATGATGTTTTGGAAACATCTTTTTAGTACTAATATATGGTAAATATGCATTTCATTTCATTTTCAGTTCACTGCAGTTCATTTAAAGTCACTCAGCAATCAGTCCCATGACATAACGGGTCATTAAACATTGTCAGTTTTTTCCAATTTAAGAATGATCATTAGACAAAAAATCTATACATTTAATTTCAAATGATCTGAAGTAAGTAAACAATTGACAATGCCTGTAACAAAAGATTCAAATAATGTTAAAGGTGTTGAACCTTCATGAATCATACTGGTCATACTGGTCAAATCTGATTATACTGGTTGACCAGTGTGGTTATTGCTCATGCTGGTCAACTATCTTGTTCTTATCTTATCTGAAGTGTGATGTTTATAGCTACATGCATACAAAATGTGATTTGAAATAAATAACAATCTAATTGTAGGTATTTTGGATTTTAATCATCATTTTTAAGGCTGCCTACAGCCTAGCATAAATAAATATGCACGAATAGGTCGGTCTTTCATTCTGTATCACGTATATCATAATAAAACCATGGTAACCGAAAAACTTACTTTTCACTTCCACAAGACTTGGCGCTGATCTCAGAAGTCCATCTCCTCCCCGTGTCCTCTGCAAACAGCCATTCTGTTGTTGTGGCAAACTTCCATTGTGTTGTGACTGGATTTGCAGCACTTCTGAAGTTGCGTAAGTTTTCCTGAATTTGCACTGGGTTGTGTTGTCATTTTGATGAATTTGCTTTGTGTATTTGCGGCACGTTTGTGAAATGTATCACAAGTGTTGTCATTTTGATGAATGTGCTTTATGTATTTACAGCGCGATGGGTCTTCCTGGCAACCGTAGTGGGTGTGGAGCGTGAATCCACCTCCAACTTTGATGTAAATAATTTTTTTTTCTCTCTTGGGCTTTATGTATATTCTTTAGAAAGGCTCTTCTTTTGCCACGTTTTCAATTAAGCGCACATAAAAAAAACACTCACCACATTCTACAACATTTCTTTTGGCCATCGATTAGGAGTGATGTTGGATACTGCCATTCCTGCCATACATACCAGTTTGTTGGAAAACCAAATCAGGTGATTACTGTCGGCCAAACAGCACTAATCTAAATTCTACCAATGCCAAAAGAAGATGACCTTAAGTTGACTGAATAGTGACGAGCAAATGAATCAAGTTTAGACAGACTAACAAACTGGGTATCTGACAAACATATAAAATAAGATGTTATTCTAAGTACAATATTCTTCTCGTGAGGGGTTCTAGACTTGTAATTACTTCTGTTTGAAATGACTCTGCTGAAATCAGTTTTTAACTACTGATCTCAGGGGTGGAATAAGCAGGAAAGGCTCAACAGATGTGTTCATGCAAATTTATAGCTTCTTTGTCTCAGTCTTAGGCTTTGATTGTGTCAGGCATTTACCTCGAGTTACCTTACAAAACATAAATTAATTCAGTATAGTACATTAAAAGAACAGAAAGAGGGAAACAAAACAACTGAAACACAAGAGCAAAGTTAAATACTGATATTTGGGGATAGGTGATAATTGTCTTTTAAGCCATAATAGGTTGGAACATTTTTGTCATACTAATTTCACCTGAGCACTTAGTCTACACATTTATAAATACAAAGAAAGAGTTCTTACAAACAATATAAAGCACACTACTAATTTTTCATATATAAACTGGCTTCTCCTACTACTAACTCAGAAGCACTTTGCTTACACAGCTGATGAAAGACCTCAAAAACATTTCATTACTCAAAGACAAAACATTAGAGAATATTCAAGGAAAACAGACAATGGTTCAAGGCAGATATGACTATGCAATATTTCAAACATCTATGTGCAAATGATTTATTTCAAAGCTTAAGGTTTTGATCACAGAAATCAGGAGTGAAAGACAAGTTAGAGAAAATGTTTATTTGAGGATATGCTATTTAATTTGGGAAGTTCATTGTAGGGAAACATTCGGGAAATTAATGTAGTCGTCCTTGTGTAAGTACTGATAGGGCTTTTTGCCACTGTTGTCACGTATGTTGCAGTTGGCACCATAATCACGCACCAGAACACTCAGGACTGATTCGTGGCTGTGAATAGCAGCCATGTGTAGTGGGGTGTAGCCGTCGTAGCTCTTGATGTTAACGTCAACCCCTGGCCCACCTTGCTGTGAAAGAAGAAGGATCTTGCGCACTATTTCACTGTTTCCTTGTTTAGCAGCCCAGTGAAGTACTGTGAAGCCAGAAATGAAGTTTCTCTTCTCTGCCAGCTTGATGTCCTGGAGCAGAAGCTGGCAGATTTGATCCTGCTGTCCTGCAGCACACTTCACAAGCCACTCATGTTCTCTTGGCCCTAGAGGGAAGATGACTGACTGCTTTGTATCCACACCTGGTTTGGTGTCTTTGTTGACCCTTTTCAGGGCTGGTGAAGCAGGTGCCACAGAGTGCCTCTGCTTGGTCCTGGCTGATCTGTACAAGTCATATCCATCAGTCACTTCACTTAGACATGCTGCCACAGTCCTTTCAGTTCGTTCATGGGCCATCTTCAAATCTGCCGGAGCAAGTATCATTACTTCTGGATATATATAGAACACATATTGTATGTACTACATACAGCCTGACAAGAGCCTAAAACCTTGTAATAGACTAATAATGCACTAATACTTCAAGTGGTGTTGCATATTTTAAATGAGAGTTTTAGTCACTGCTGATCAAAGGATAAAAGCATTTTCAATAAGTCAGTTTTTGTCCCTTATTGTAAAGATTATTTAGTTTACTGTTTTTTTATACATGAGATTTAAATTAATCCTTTTAGAAAGGCAAGGCCAAAAAGCAGAAAAAATAATCAAATATCCATACCAACTGTAGGACGTTTTTTCCACTCTATCTTCAATTTTTTTAGATTCCACTTCTGCTTTCCTCTTTTGCTTTTCTTTATTAAGTCTCTCCTGGATTCCACCTCCTTTGTATCAATATATTCATTCTCGATACCTCCAGCACACCAGCTCCAGAAACGCCTCATTGTTCGATCTGTCCTCTTCAGTGTCTTTCCACAGACTGATCTGTAAAGGTGTTCATGGGATTCCACTCATGTGTGACATTATGACACGGGACAGAGGGGGTTCTAAAGTTCCAAGAGTGGAGATGAGTTGTTTTTCTTTGAATTTCCTAATTTAATTGCTGCCATAGCAACAACTGACAATGCAAACAGATATGTCATTAATGCAGCGACTCTAACAGATTCCTCAACCTGGATTGATTAACCATGTATGGCTCACCACCGGAGACTGTGATACATATAACATTCCAAAGTGTACTTAATTCTGAGCAAAATCTAACTAGCCTCATTACTGCTGAACTATGAGGGCCCGTTTAAAGAGAAATCAGGGAAACTGTACTTGCACATACATATGAAACATTTTCACATAAATAGCCTACTATTTACATTTGTGCATAATAATTTAAACTTGCATATACATGCACTTGCACATTCAATCATTGATGCGTAAACACAGAGTTGCACTATGCTTGTGTGTGTATGAGTGTGGCTGCTGTCACAGAACGTTTGCCTCCTGCGAGTCACACGGTTTGGCCTGCCACGTGACTTGGGAGTATATGTTTATGGCCATGCCTGCACACACCTGTACCTCATCTTGTTTGTGTATTTAAACCCTTGTTAGTGCGTACAGTATTGTTGATCATTGTTGGTGTAGCCTGTGGATGTCAAGATTAGTCTCGTTATTGTTAAACGTATTCATGTTCATGTTATATGTGAGTGCCGTTATGTTGTATGTAATAAATGTTCGTCCATGTCGATTGAGTCTGTGCATCCTGCTCCCTGCCCTCGGTACTCAGGCCACCTCGTTACAGCTGCGTGTGTGTAAAACAATTTTCAGGGTGCCGGAAGTCATTTCATTGTAACAGCAAGGCAGATATTTAACATGTTTACAGTGTGCATAATAGACAGAGGAAGACTGTTGAACTATTAATATTAGGACAGTTATGACGTTTGTGTAATACGTAATGCTTTCTATCTATAAAGTAGTGCTTCTCTTAATGACAAATGTAACTGTTTTCCCATATATAATTGTGTGCTTTATATTGTTTGTAAGAACTTTTCTTCTCATTTAGAAATATGTGGACTAAGTGATCAGTTTGTCTTATTATTTAATATGCTCAGTCTCACTATTGTTGGCAGATTTCATCACATTATTACGAATGTGGATACGTTATCTTATAATTATAAGCAGTGTGAGATGTGAAGCTAAGTGAATTACATGTGCAGAATTTCTAACAATACCCTGTTTTGTATAGGCTGGCTAGCTGACCACTTAGTAAAATTAAATGTGATTGCTGAGCTTGTTGTAGGTGAGTCAATTTAATTTGATTTCATTGTGTTTAATTTTTAACTCAGATGCATTAATCTGAATATTTTGTGTTCTACCTGCAAGCAAATGCTGACTTAAGCTGTTTTATAGTTAGCTTGAAATAATTGAGGTTCATCGCTGGGTGCTGTTCATTTTTTAATTTTTTTTTGTATTATTGATCAGGAAAAAAAACTACAATGGATGAGATGGACGTTTTCTATGTATGATATGAAATTTGAGTATATGAGTGAATGTTACTCTGTAAATGTATAAGAATATGTAGATAAGATTATTATGAGATCATTATTTATACTCAAACGACTACACTATATGACAACAGCTTCCTTTAATTTATATATTTTATTATATTGTTATTATGGAAGAAGTTGTAACATTTACTGGGAGGTGCATGGCAGAGCGAGACATACCTCCTGTGGGCTTGCTAGCTGACCCCTCAGTGAAATTAAATGTGGTTGCTGAACTTGTTATAGTGTGGAAAATAAAAGGAAACCCCTTTTATTCACAACCTGGTGTACATCATTGAGTGGGACGGAACACAGAGGTCCCACTAGCTACTATTTTACATTCCCATTCAACCTAATGACATTCTATATAATACAACTCTAGTTTCGAGCTAAATACCTACAATTAGATGATTTATTTCAGATCACATACTTTCAAATAAAACAATAAAGGATTCTGGTACTTATTTTTCTAATGACTGTGAGACATTCTAGATACCACAGCATAAGCAGACGGACAAACCGATTATGGCACATGCTCTTGACCAACACAAACCTGACATGATCATTTACATAGTACTAGTTTCTACTTGAAATGTGTTACAAAGACACCTGTTGTTCTTATTCATTTGCTGCTATTCCGATATGCCTCTACCTTTATTTCCTTGTGTTTGCACTGACTGGGTCTATGAAAGCAGGGAGCAGGCATGTGTGTCTGTCAAGGCCATGTGCGTTTGGACGCACTCTCAATGTCCGGTTAACTGTAGAGATATTCAAGCCTGGTAAACTGTTGTCAGATATTCAAGCTTCAGTGTTAGACAGCAAACATTCCATTGGCCGAGGTTGTCCTGCAAATTACAAACGTTTAGTTTTAAATGACCTCATATGCAATCACAGCTTTATCAAATGAAAATTGAAAAAGAAAGAAAAAATGATGCATTTGGATAGCAGGTCCACATGTGAAGTACAGACTGCATGGATGAGTAAGTCCAAACTGCTGGCATGCATTTTGCTAAAGGCAGTGCGTGCAGGAAAACTGCTATTAGCACGTCCATCGATTTTGAGGTGATTAACATTGCTTTTCTAAGACAGACATCTGTTTTGGACATCTTTTACTTTTAAATCCTATAAATGGTGACCGCTCCATATTATGTGCAATTATTTAAATCTGGATCTTAAAAACATTTTCCTTTGTGCAGGTTTTGATTAAGGATTACAGGTACAGCATCATTTTGTCTTGGCTGCTCATCCATCAGATAAAAATGAATAGCCCATCAAATAAATAGCAAATACCCGGTGTTGTGCAGTGAGCCCAGTCAGCCAAACCCTCTTTGTGAAACAGAAAATCTCAAGTTTGTTTCAACTCTAAGCCAACTAACTGAGTTTTCACTAAACCTGCTTTCTGATACAGGCCCCTGGTTGTACATTTTTAAGTGTTCTAAGTGTTCACTGACCTTTTTTGGCCAACAATGTGGATGTTTACTCAATATGCTTACTAACAGACATGATGAGTACAACTGTGAATTTGTGTGTTTTTAATTATTGTTAGACTGTGTTTGTCTATAATTGTGACTTAGCTCATCAGACCACTATAACAGCTTTGGCTAGGCAACAAAGCTGTAAAAGAGTGATGAGAAAACCAGCAAACAGAAGTGAAAGTAGAAGGAAGGGAAACACAAGGAAAGACCAAGGTAGCTTAAATGTTGTATTATACACAAAAACACACAAACGCGCACACGCACGCGCACCCGCACACACACACACACACACACACACACATACATACATAATGGAGTAGCATCAGGAATAGAGTTTGTTTTTTGTTTTTTGCTTTTAATACCCAAAAAAGTCAATTTTACTTGATGCCATATAGAACTCATGGCACTGCTGTATATTCTCTCCTGTTCTCATGAATTTGCTAAGGTACTGTAAAGCAAGACCGTTGTGCTTTGTAGGTCATTAGAAGGACGTTGTAATAGTAGGTGTCATCATCATTGAATCTGATGCCCGAGGACATTATCAGCTCTTCACGATTTCAGCCTGTTATCACACAGCTGTAAATGATAGCGATGGCATGATACCAGTTTTTCTGTACCAATCCAATGTCAACATCCTGTGTTTTAATGTCAACCAATATCAATACTGATCTGATATTTTTTCATTAAAAACCTGCAACAGTAAACATGTTGGTGAATGGTTTGTTTTGGACCAAATAATCTTTTTTTTTTTCTTGCCTGATCTCTCTGGTCCCTCCCAAGGTAGTGCTGGGAAGGTCTCATCAATCTCCCCTCTGCTACTGGCCATCTCATCTCTGCTGATGTTCCCTGAGAAGCAGGTTATTCCTACTGAAAATGACATACAGACAAATTTCAAATTAGCCTAGTGTCCTCAAAGTAAGACCTATACTCCTAAATTTCATTGTACAGAATTAGCTAAAGTATAAAATGCATTGCCATTAAAGTATAGGATCACGACAGTGTAAAACATGTCTATATAAATCTGTGTTGAGATAAAGGGAAAAACACAAAGAAAAAAATAAGTCTTTCAAACCGGACGAATAAATGTCCAAAGAGTGAAATTCAGCACCAGGTGAAAGTTATAGCCACCAAAGATTAAACTTTTTTTTTTTCAATCAATATACTTTAAACTAAATGGACCTCTACAAAATAACAAACCTCCATATAATAAATTTGTCAGTTAGCTGGTGCATTTGGACCTCACCATGTTTCTCTTGCACAAGCAGGATTTGATCTACTGCACTTGCACATGAACAGCAAAAATATATGAAGATATATTTTTACTAATTAGAGGAACAAAATAATGGAGCTATACATCACTCCCATTAGTCCATGGGCTACCATTAAAGGCTTGACCATTGTGGTCAGATACATGCTCTCTAGACTATATGATGTTTTGGAAACATCTTTTTAGTACTAATATATGGTAAATATGCATTTCATTTCATTTTCAGTTCACTGCAGTTCATTTAAAGTCACTCAGCAATCAGTCCCATGACATAACGGGTCATTAAACATTGTCAGTTTTTTCCAATTTAAGAATGATCATTAGACAAAAAATCTATACATTTAATTTCAAATGATCTGAAGTAAGTAAACAATTGACAATGCCTGTAACAAAAGATTCAAATAATGTTAAAGGTGTTGAACCTTCATGAATCATACTGGTCATACTGGTCAAATCTGATTATACTGGTTGACCAGTGTGGTTATTGCTCATGCTGGTCAACTATCTTGTTCTTATCTTATCTGAAGTGTGATGTTTATAGCTACATGCATACAAAATGTGATTTGAAATAAATAACAATCTAATTGTAGGTATTTTGGACTTTAATCATCATTTTTAAGGCTGCCTACAGCCTAGCATAAATAAATATGCACGAATAGGTCGGTCTTTCATTCTGTATCACGTATATCATAATAAAACCATGGTAACCGAAAAACTTACTTTTCACTTCCACAAGACTTGGCGCTGATCTCAGAAGTCCATCTCCTCCCCGTGTCCTCTGCAAACAGCCATTCTGTTGTTGTGGCAAACTTCCATTGTGTTGTGACTGGATTTGCAGCACTTCTGAAGTTGCGTAAGTTTTCCTGAATTTGCACTGGGTTGTGTTGTCATTTTGATGAATTTGCTTTGTGTATTTGCGGCACGTTTGTGAAATGTATCACAAGTGTTGTCATTTTGATGAATGTGCTTTATGTATTTACAGCGCGATGGGTCTTCCTGGCAACCGTAGTGGGTGTGGAGCGTGAATCCACCTCCAACTTTGATGTAAATAATTTTTTTTTCTCTCTTGGGCTTTATGTATATTCTTTAGAAAGGCTCTTCTTTTGCCACGTTTTCAATTAAGCGCACATAAAAAAAACACTCACCACATTCTACAACATTTCTTTTGGCCATCGATTAGGAGTGATGTTGGATACTGCCATTCCTGCCATACATACCAGTTTGTTGGAAAACCAAATCAGGTGATTACTGTCGGCCAAACAGCACTAATCTAAATTCTACCAATGCCAAAAGAAGATGACCTTAAGTTGACTGAATAGTGACGAGCAAATGAATCAAGTTTAGACAGACTAACAAACTGGGTATCTGACAAACATATAAAATAAGATGTTATTCTAAGTACAATATTCTTCTCGTGAGGGGTTCTAGACTTGTAGTTACTTCTGTTTGAAATGACTCTGCTGAAATCAGTTTTTAACTACTGATCTCAGGGGTGGAATAAGCAGGAAAGGCTCAACAGATGTGTTCATGCAAATTTATAGCTTCTTTGTCTCAGTCTTAGGCTTTGATTGTGTCAGGCATTTACCTCGAGTTACCTTACAAAACATAAATTAATTCAGTATAGTACATTAAAAGAACAGAAAGAGGGAAACAAAACAACTGGAACACAAGAGCAAAGTTAAATACTGATATTTGGGGATAGGTGATAATTGTCTTTTAAGCCATAATAGGTTGGAACATTTTTGTCATACTAATTTCACCTGAGCACTTAGTCTACACATTTATAAATACAAAGAAAGAGTTCTTACAAACAATATAAAGCACACTACTAATTTTTCATATATAAACTGGCTTCTCCTACTACTAACTCAGAAGCACTTTGCTTACACAGCTGATGAAAGACCTCAAAAACATTTCATTACTCAAAGACAAAACATTAGAGAATATTCAAGGAAAACAGACAATGGTTCAAGGCAGATATGACTATGCAATATTTCAAACATCTATGTGCAAATGATTTATTTCAAAGCTTAAGGTTTTGATCACAGAAATCAGGAGTGAAAGACAAGTTAGAGAAAATGTTTATTTGAGGATATGCTATTTAATTTGGGAAGTTCATTGTAGGGAAACATTCGGGAAATTAATGTAGTCTATCCTGTCCACATCTTGGTCAAGGCTGGTGAAGCTGCTTCAAGGCTGAGTGGAATCTTGATCCGCATCTAAGTATTTTTCTGTGCTTGGACTGAAATAGTTTACTCCAAGTGCTGAGCCCTGTGTTGTGACTGGATTTGCAGCACTTCTGAAGTTGCGTAAGTTTTCCTGAATTTGCACTGGGTTGTGTTGTCATTTTGATGAATTTGCTTTGTGTATTTGCGGCACGTTTGTGAAATGTATCACAAGTGTTGTCATTTTGATGAATGTGCTTTATGTATTTACAGCGCGATGGGTCTTCCTGGCAACCGTAGTGGGTGTGGAGCGTGAATCCACCTCCAACTTTGATGTAAATAATTTTTTTTTCTCTCTTGGGCTTTATGTATATTCTTTAGAAAGGCTCTTCTTTTGCCACGTTTTCAATTAAGCGCACATAAAAAAAACACTCACCACATTCTACAACATTTCTTTTGGCCATCGATTAGGAGTGATGTTGGATACTGCCATTCCTGCCATACATACCAGTTTGTTGGAAAACCAAATCAGGTGATTACTGTCGGCCAAACAGCACTAATCTAAATTCTACCAATGCCAAAAGAAGATGACCTTAAGTTGACTGAATAGTGACGAGCAAATGAATCAAGTTTAGACAGACTAACAAACTGGGTATCTGACAAACATATAAAATAAGATGTTATTCTAAGTACAATATTCTTCTCGTGAGGGGTTCTAGACTTGTAATTACTTCTGTTTGAAATGACTCTGCTGAAATCAGTTTTTAACTACTGATCTCAGGGGTGGAATAAGCAGGAAAGGCTCAACAGATGTGTTCATGCAAATTTATAGCTTCTTTGTCTCAGTCTTAGGCTTTGATTGTGTCAGGCATTTACCTCGAGTTACCTTACAAAACATAAATTAATTCAGTATAGTACATTAAAAGAACAGAAAGAGGGAAACAAAACAACTGGAACACAAGAGCAAAGTTAAATACTGATATTTGGGGATAGGTGATAATTGTCTTTTAAGCCATAATAGGTTGGAACATTTTTGTCATACTAATTTCACCTGAGCACTTAGTCTACACATTTATAAATACAAAGAAAGAGTTCTTACAAACAATATAAAGCACACTACTAATTTTTCATATATAAACTGGCTTCTCCTACTACTAACTCAGAAGCACTTTGCTTACACAGCTGATGAAAGACCTCAAAAACATTTCATTACTCAAAGACAAAACATTAGAGAATATTCAAGGAAAACAGACAATGGTTCAAGGCAGATATGACTATGCAATATTTCAAACATCTATGTGCAAATGATTTATTTCAAAGCTTAAGGTTTTGATCACAGAAATCAGGAGTGAAAGACAAGTTAGAGAAAATGTTTATTTGAGGATATGCTATTTAATTTGGGAAGTTCATTGTAGGGAAACATTCGGGAAATTAATGTAGTCTATCCTGTCCACATCTTGGTCAAGGCTGGTGAAGCTGCTTCAAGGCTGAGTGGAATCTTGATCCGCATCTAAGTATTTTTCTGTGCTTGGACTGAAATAGTTTACTCCAAGTGCTGAGCCCTGTGTTGTGACTGGATTTGCAGCACTTCTGAAGTTGCGTAAGTTTTCCTGAATTTGCACTGGGTTGTGTTGTCATTTTGATGAATTTGCTTTGTGTATTTGCGGCACGTTTGTGAAATGTATCACAAGTGTTGTCATTTTGATGAATGTGCTTTATGTATTTACAGCGCGATGGGTCTTCCTGGCAACCGTAGTGGGTGTGGAGCGTGAATCCACCTCCAACTTTGATGTAAATAATTTTTTTTTCTCTCTTGGGCTTTATGTATATTCTTTAGAAAGGCTCTTCTTTTGCCACGTTTTCAATTAAGCGCACATAAAAAAAACACTCACCACATTCTACAACATTTCTTTTGGCCATCGATTAGGAGTGATGTTGGATACTGCCATTCCTGCCATACATACCAGTTTGTTGGAAAACCAAATCAGGTGATTACTGTCGGCCAAACAGCACTAATCTAAATTCTACCAATGCCAAAAGAAGATGACCTTAAGTTGACTGAATAGTGACGAGCAAATGAATCAAGTTTAGACAGACTAACAAACTGGGTATCTGACAAACATATAAAATAAGATGTTATTCTAAGTACAATATTCTTCTCGTGAGGGGTTCTAGACTTGTAATTACTTCTGTTTGAAATGACTCTGCTGAAATCAGTTTTTAACTACTGATCTCAGGGGTGGAATAAGCAGGAAAGGCTCAACAGATGTGTTCATGCAAATTTATAGCTTCTTTGTCTCAGTCTTAGGCTTTGATTGTGTCAGGCATTTACCTCGAGTTACCTTACAAAACATAAATTAATTCAGTATAGTACATTAAAAGAACAGAAAGAGGGAAACAAAACAACTGGAACACAAGAGCAAAGTTAAATACTGATATTTGGGGATAGGTGATAATTGTCTTTTAAGCCATAATAGGTTGGAACATTTTTGTCATACTAATTTCACCTGAGCACTTAGTCTACACATTTATAAATACAAAGAAAGAGTTCTTACAAACAATATAAAGCACACTACTAATTTTTCATATATAAACTGGCTTCTCCTACTACTAACTCAGAAGCACTTTGCTTACACAGCTGATGAAAGACCTCAAAAACATTTCATTACTCAAAGACAAAACATTAGAGAATATTCAAGGAAAACAGACAATGGTTCAAGGCAGATATGACTATGCAATATTTCAAACATCTATGTGCAAATGATTTATTTCAAAGCTTAAGGTTTTGATCACAGAAATCAGGAGTGAAAGACAAGTTAGAGAAAATGTTTATTTGAGGATATGCTATTTAATTTGGGAAGTTCATTGTAGGGAAACATTCGGGAAATTAATGTAGTCTATCCTGTCCACATCTTGGTCAAGGCTGGTGAAGCTGCTTCAAGGCTGAGTGGAATCTTGATCCGCATCTAAGTATTTTTCTGTGCTTGGACTGAAATAGTTTACTCCAAGTGCTGAGCCCTGTGTTGTGACTGGATTTGCAGCACTTCTGAAGTTGCGTAAGTTTTCCTGAATTTGCACTGGGTTGTGTTGTCATTTTGATGAATTTGCTTTGTGTATTTGCGGCACGTTTGTGAAATGTATCACAAGTGTTGTCATTTTGATGAATGTGCTTTATGTATTTACAGCGCGATGGGTCTTCCTGGCAACCGTAGTGGGTGTGGAGCGTGAATCCACCTCCAACTTTGATGTAAATAATTTTTTTTTCTCTCTTGGGCTTTATGTATATTCTTTAGAAAGGCTCTTCTTTTGCCACGTTTTCAATTAAGCGCACATAAAAAAAACACTCACCACATTCTACAACATTTCTTTTGGCCATCGATTAGGAGTGATGTTGGATACTGCCATTCCTGCCATACATACCAGTTTGTTGGAAAACCAAATCAGGTGATTACTGTCGGCCAAACAGCACTAATCTAAATTCTACCAATGCCAAAAGAAGATGACCTTAAGTTGACTGAATAGTGACGAGCAAATGAATCAAGTTTAGACAGACTAACAAACTGGGTATCTGACAAACATATAAAATAAGATGTTATTCTAAGTACAATATTCTTCTCGTGAGGGGTTCTAGACTTGTAATTACTTCTGTTTGAAATGACTCTGCTGAAATCAGTTTTTAACTACTGATCTCAGGGGTGGAATAAGCAGGAAAGGCTCAACAGATGTGTTCATGCAAATTTATAGCTTCTTTGTCTCAGTCTTAGGCTTTGATTGTGTCAGGCATTTACCTCGAGTTACCTTACAAAACATAAATTAATTCAGTATAGTACATTAAAAGAACAGAAAGAGGGAAACAAAACAACTGGAACACAAGAGCAAAGTTAAATACTGATATTTGGGGATAGGTGATAATTGTCTTTTAAGCCATAATAGGTTGGAACATTTTTGTCATACTAATTTCACCTGAGCACTTAGTCTACACATTTATAAATACAAAGAAAGAGTTCTTACAAACAATATAAAGCACACTACTAATTTTTCATATATAAACTGGCTTCTCCTACTACTAACTCAGAAGCACTTTGCTTACACAGCTGATGAAAGACCTCAAAAACATTTCATTACTCAAAGACAAAACATTAGAGAATATTCAAGGAAAACAGACAATGGTTCAAGGCAGATATGACTATGCAATATTTCAAACATCTATGTGCAAATGATTTATTTCAAAGCTTAAGGTTTTGATCACAGAAATCAGGAGTGAAAGACAAGTTAGAGAAAATGTTTATTTGAGGATATGCTATTTAATTTGGGAAGTTCATTGTAGGGAAACATTCGGGAAATTAATGTAGTCTATCCTGTCCACATCTTGGTCAAGGCTGGTGAAGCTGCTTCAAGGCTGAGTGGAATCTTGATCCGCATCTAAGTATTTTTCTGTGCTTGGACTGAAATAGTTTACTCCAAGTGCTGAGCCCTTTGGGCGGATCTGAAAAGTGCTGCTCATAGCCTGGGGGCTTGTAATCCGCAGCGTGAGGGTCGCCAAGCATCTCTCTCACCTTGGGTGAGGCGTCCTTGTGTAAGTACTGATAGGGCTTTTTGCCACTGTTGTCACGTATGTTGCAGTTGGCACCATAATCACGCACCAGAACACTCAGGACTGATTCGTGGCTGTGAATAGCAGCCATGTGTAGTGGGGTGTAGCCGTCGTAGCTCTTGATGTTAACGTCAACCCCTGGCCCACCTTGCTGTGAAAGAAGAAGGATCTTGCGCACTATTTCACTGTTTCCTTGTTTAGCAGCCCAGTGAAGTACTGTGAAGCCAGAAATGAAGTTTCTCTTCTCTGCCAGCTTGATGTCCTGGAGCAGAAGCTGGCAGATTTGATCCTGCTGTCCTGCAGCACACTTCACAAGCCACTCATGTTCTCTTGGCCCTAGAGGGAAGATGACTGACTGCTTTGTATCCACACCTGGTTTGGTGTCTTTGTTGACCCTTTTCAGGGCTGGTGAAGCAGGTGCCACAGAGTGCCTCTGCTTGGTCCTGGCTGATCTGTACAAGTCATATCCATCAGTCACTTCACTTAGACATGCTGCCACAGTCCTTTCAGTTCGTTCATGGGCCATCTTCAAATCTGCCGGAGCAAGTATCATTACTTCTGGATATATATAGAACACATATTGTATGTACTACATACAGCCTGACAAGAGCCTAAAACCTTGTAATAGACTAATAATGCACTAATACTTCAAGTGGTGTTGCATATTTTAAATGAGAGTTTTAGTCACTGCTGATCAAAGGATAAAAGCATTTTCAATAAGTCAGTTTTTGTCCCTTATTGTAAAGATTATTTAGTTTACTGTTTTTTTATACATGAGATTTAAATTAATCCTTTTAGAAAGGCAAGGCCAAAAAGCAGAAAAAATAATCACATATCCATACCAACTGTAGGACGTTTTTTCCACTCTATCTTCAATTTTTTTAGATTCCACTTCTGCTTTCCTCTTTTGCTTTTCTTTATTAAGTCTCTCCTGGATTCCACCTCCTTTGTATCAATATATTCATTCTCGATACCTCCAGCACACCAGCTCCAGAAACGCCTCATTGTTCGATCTGTCCTCTTCAGTGTCTTTCCACAGACTGATCTGTAAAGGTGTTCATGGGATTCCACTCATGTGTGACATTATGACACGGGACAGAGGGGGTTCTAAAGTTCCAAGAGTGGAGATGAGTTGTTTTTCTTTGAATTTCCTAATTTAATTGCTGCCATAGCAACAACTGACAATGCAAACAGATATGTCATTAATGCAGCGACTCTAACAGATTCCTCAACCTGGATTGATTAACCATGTATGGCTCACCACCGGAGACTGTGATACATATAACATTCCAAAGTGTACTTAATTCTGAGCAAAATCTAACTAGCCTCATTACTGCTGAACTATGAGGGCCCGTTTAAAGAGAAATCAGGGAAACTGTACTTGCACATACATATGAAACATTTTCACATAAATAGCCTACTATTTACATTTGTGCATAATAATTTAAACTTGCATATACATGCACTTGCACATTCAATCATTGATGCGTAAACACAGAGTTGCACTATGCTTGTGTGTGTATGAGTGTGGCTGCTGTCACAGAACGTTTGCCTCCTGCGAGTCACACGGTTTGGCCTGCCACGTGACTTGGGAGTATATGTTTATGGCCATGCCTGCACACACCTGTACCTCATCTTGTTTGTGTATTTAAACCCTTGTTAGTGCGTACAGTATTGTTGATCATTGTTGGTGTAGCCTGTGGATGTCAAGATTAGTCTCGTTATTGTTAAACGTATTCATGTTCATGTTATATGTGAGTGCCGTTATGTTGTATGTAATAAATGTTCGTCCATGTCGATTGAGTCTGTGCATCCTGCTCCCTGCCCTCGGTACTCAGGCCACCTCGTTACAGCTGCGTGTGTGTAAAACAATTTTCAGGGTGCCGGAAGTCATTTCATTGTAACAGCAAGGCAGATATTTAACATGTTTACAGTGTGCATAATAGACAGAGGAAGACTGTTGAACTATTAATATTAGGACAGTTATGACGTTTGTGTAATACGTAATGCTTTCTATCTATAAAGTAGTGCTTCTCTTAATGACAAATGTAACTGTTTTCCCATATATAATTGTGTGCTTTATATTGTTTGTAAGAACTTTTCTTCTCATTTAGAAATATGTGGACTAAGTGATCAGTTTGTCTTATTATTTAATATGCTCAGTCTCACTATTGTTGGCAGATTTCATCACATTATTACGAATGTGGATACGTTATCTTATAATTATAAGCAGTGTGAGATGTGAAGCTAAGTGAATTACATGTGCAGAATTTCTAACAATACCCTGTTTTGTATAGGCTGGCTAGCTGACCACTTAGTAAAATTAAATGTGATTGCTGAGCTTGTTGTAGGTGAGTCAATTTAATTTGATTTCATTGTGTTTAATTTTTAACTCAGATGCATTAATCTGAATATTTTGTGTTCTACCTGCAAGCAAATGCTGACTTAAGCTGTTTTATAGTTAGCTTGAAATAATTGAGGTTCATCGCTGGGTGCTGTTCATTTTTTAATTTTTTTTTGTATTATTGATCAGGAAAAAAAACTACAATGGATGAGATGGACGTTTTCTATGTATGATATGAAATTTGAGTATATGAGTGAATGTTACTCTGTAAATGTATAAGAATATGTAGATAAGATTATTATGAGATCATTATTTATACTCAAACGACTACACTATATGACAACAGCTTCCTTTAATTTATATATTTTATTATATTGTTATTATGGAAGAAGTTGTAACATTTACTGGGAGGTGCATGGCAGAGCGAGACATACCTCCTGTGGGCTTGCTAGCTGACCCCTCAGTGAAATTAAATGTGGTTGCTGAACTTGTTATAGTGTGGAAAATAAAAGGAAACCCCTTTTATTCACAACCTGGTGTACATCATTGAGTGGGACGGAACACAGAGGTCCCACTAGCTACTATTTTACATTCCCATTCAACCTAATGACATTCTATATAATACAACTCTAGTTTCGAGCTAAATACCTACAATTAGATGATTTATTTCAGATCACATACTTTCAAATAAAACAATAAAGGATTCTGGTACTTATTTTTCTAATGACTGTGAGACATTCTAGATACCACAGCATAAGCAGACGGACAAACCGATTATGGCACATGCTCTTGACCAACACAAACCTGACATGAAAATTTACATAGTACTAGTTTCTACTTGAAATGTGTTACAAAGACACCTGTTGTTCTTATTCATTTGCTGCTATTCCGATATGCCTCTACCTTTATTTCCTTGTGTTTGCACTGACTGGGTCTATGAAAGCAGGGAGCAGGCATGTGTGTCTGTCAAGGCCATGTGCGTTTGGACGCACTCTCAATGTCCGGTTAACTGTAGAGATATTCAAGCCTGGTAAACTGTTGTCAGATATTCAAGCTTCAGTGTTAGACAGCAAACATTCCATTGGCCGAGGTTGTCCTGCAAATTACAAACGTTTAGTTTTAATTGACCTCATATGCAATCATAGCTTTATCAAATGAAAATTGAAAAAGAAAGAAAAAATGATGCATTTGGATAGCAGGTCCACATGTGAAGTACAGACTGCATGGATGAGTAAGTCCAAACTGCTGGCATGCATTTTGCTAAAGGCAGTGCGTGCAGGAAAACTGCTATTAGCACGTCCATCGTTTTTGAGGTGATTAACATTGCTTTTCTAAGACAGACATCTGTTTTGGACATCTTTTACTTTTAAATCCTATAAATGGTGACCGCTCCATATTATGTGCAATTATTTAAATCTGGATCTTAAAAACATTTTCCTTTGTGCAGGTTTTGATTAAGGATTACAGGTACAGCATCATTTTGTCTTGGCTGCTCATCCATCAGATAAAAATGAATAGCCCATCAAATAAATAGCAAATACCCGGTGTTGTGCAGTGAGCCCAGTCAGCCAAACCCTCTTTGTGAAACAGAAAATCTCAAGTTTGTTTCAACTCTAAGCCAACTAACTGAGTTTTCACTAAACCTGCTTTCTGATACAGGCCCCTGGTTGTACATTTTTAAGTGTTCTAAGTGTTCACTGACCTTTTTTGGCCAACAATGTGGATGTTTACTCAATATGCTTACTAACAGACATGATGAGTACAACTGTGAATTTGTGTGTTTTTAATTATTGTTAGACTGTGTTTGTCTATAATTGTGACTTAGCTCATCAGACCACTATAACAGCTTTGGCTAGGCAACAAAGCTGTAAAAGAGTGATGAGAAAACCAGCAAACAGAAGTGAAAGTAGAAGGAAGGGAAACACAAGGAAAGACCAAGGTAGCTTAAATGTTGTATTATACACAAACACGCACAAACGCACACACGCACGCGCACCCGCACACACACACACACACACACACACACACATACATACATAATGGAGTAGCATCAGGAATAGAGTTTGTTTTTTGTTTTTTGCTTTTAATACCCAAAAAAGTCAATTTTACTTGATGCCATATAGAACTCATGGCACTGCTGTATATTCTCTCCTGTTCTCATGAATTTGCTAAGGTACTGTAGAGCAAGACCGTTGTGCTTTGTAGGTCATTAGAAGGACGTTGTAATAGTAGGTGTCATCATCACTGAATCTGATGCCCGAGGACATTATCAGCTCTTCACGATTTCAGCCTGTTATCACACAGCTGTAAATGATAGCGATGGCATGATACCAGTTTTTCTGTACCAATCCAATGTCAACATCCTGTGTTTTAATGTCAACCAATATCAATACTGATCTGATATTTTTTCATTAAAAACCTGCAACAGTAAACATGTTGGTGAATGGTTTGTTTTGGACCAAATAATCTTTTTTTTTTTCTTGCCTGATCTCTCTGGTCCCTCCCAAGGTAGTGCTGGGAAGGTCTCATCAATCTCCCCTCTGCTACTGGCCATCTCATCTCTGCTGATGTTCCCTGAGAAGCAGGTTATTCCTACTGAAAATGACATACAGACAAATTTCAAATTAGCCTAGTGTCCTCAAAGTAAGACCTATACTCCTAAATTTCATTGTACAGAATTAGCTAAAGTATAAAATGCATTGCCATTAAAGTATAGGATCACGACAGTGTAAAACATGTCTATATAAATCTGTGTTGAGATAAAGGGAAAAACACAAAGAAAAAAATAAGTCTTTCAAACCGGACGAATAAATGTCCAAAGAGTGAAATTCAGCACCAGGTGAAAGTTATAGCCACCAAAGATTAAACTTTTTTTTTTCAATCAATATACTTTAAACTAAATGGACCTCTACAAAATAACAAACCTCCATATAATAAATTTGTCAGTTAGCTGGTGCATTTGGACCTCACCATGTTTCTCTTGCACAAGCAGGATTTGATCTACTGCACTTGCACATGAACAGCAAAAATATATGAAGATATATTTTTACTAATTAGAGGAACAAAATAATGGAGCTATACATCACTCCCATTAGTCCATGGGCTACCATTAAAGGCTTGACCATTGTGGTCAGATACATGCTCTCTAGACTATATGATGTTTTGGAAACATCTTTTTAGTACTAATATATGGTAAATATGCATTTCATTTCATTTTCAGTTCACTGCAGTTCATTTAAAGTCACTCAGCAATCAGTCCCATGACATAACGGGTCATTAAACATTGTCAGTTTTTTCCAATTTAAGAATGATCATTAGACAAAAAATCTATACATTTAATTTCAAATGATCTGAAGTAAGTAAACAATTGACAATGCCTGTAACAAAAGATTCAAATAATGTTAAAGGTGTTGAACCTTCATGAATCATACTGGTCATACTGGTCAAATCTGATTATACTGGTTGACCAGTGTGGTTATTGCTCATGCTGGTCAACTATCTTGTTCTTATCTTATCTGAAGTGTGATGTTTATAGCTACATGCATACAAAATGTGATTTGAAATAAATAACAATCTAATTGTAGGTATTTTGGATTTTAATCATCATTTTTAAGGCTGCCTACAGCCTAGCATAAATAAATATGCACGAATAGGTCGGTCTTTCATTCTGTATCACGTATATCATAATAAAACCATGGTAACCGAAAAACTTACTTTTCACTTCCAAAAGACTTGGCGCTGATCTCAGAAGTCCATCTCCTCCCCGTGTCCTCTGCAAACAGCCATTCTGTTGTTGTGGCAAACTTCCATTGTGTTGTGACTGGATTTGCAGCACTTCTGAAGTTGCGTAAGTTTTCCTGAATTTGCACTGGGTTGTGTTGTCATTTTGATGAATTTGCTTTGTGTATTTGCGGCACGTTTGTGAAATGTATCACAAGTGTTGTCATTTTGATGAATGTGCTTTATGTATTTACAGCGCGATGGGTCTTCCTGGCAACCGTAGTGGGTGTGGAGCGTGAATCCACCTCCAACTTTGATGTAAATAATTTTTTTTTCTCTCTTGGGCTTTATGTATATTCTTTAGAAAGGCTCTTCTTTTGCCACGTTTTCAATTAAGCGCACATAAAAAAAACACTCACCACATTCTACAACATTTCTTTTGGCCATCGATTAGGAGTGATGTTGGATACTGCCATTCCTGCCATACATACCAGTTTGTTGGAAAACCAAATCAGGTGATTACTGTCGGCCAAACAGCACTAATCTAAATTCTACCAATGCCAAAAGAAGATGACCTTAAGTTGACTGAATAGTGACGAGCAAATGAATCAAGTTTAGACAGACTAACAAACTGGGTATCTGACAAACATATAAAATAAGATGTTATTCTAAGTACAATATTCTTCTCGTGAGGGGTTCTAGACTTGTAGTTACTTCTGTTTGAAATGACTCTGCTGAAATCAGTTTTTAACTACTGATCTCAGGGGTGGAATAAGCAGGAAAGGCTCAACAGATGTGTTCATGCAAATTTATAGCTTCTTTGTCTCAGTCTTAGGCTTTGATTGTGTCAGGCATTTACCTCGAGTTACCTTACAAAACATAAATTAATTCAGTATAGTACATTAAAAGAACAGAAAGAGGGAAACAAAACAACTGGAACACAAGAGCAAAGTTAAATACTGATATTTGGGGATAGGTGACAATTGTCTTTTAAGCCATAATAGGTTGGAACATTTTTGTCATACTAATTTCACCTGAGCACTTAGTCTACACATTTATAAATACAAAGAAAGAGTTCTTACAAACAATATAAAGCACACTACTAATTTTTCATATATAAACTGGCTTCTCCTACTACTAACTCAGAAGCACTTTGCTTACACAGCTGATGAAAGACCTCAAAAACATTTCATTACTCAAAGACAAAACATTAGAGAATATTCAAGGAAAACAGACAATGGTTCAAGGCAGATATGACTATGCAATATTTCAAACATCTATGTGCAAATGATTTATTTCAAAGCTTAAGGTTTTGATCACAGAAATCAGGAGTGAAAGACAAGTTAGAGAAAATGTTTATTTGAGGATATGCTATTTAATTTGGGAAGTTCATTGTAGGGAAACATTCGGGAAATTAATGTAGTCTATCCTGTACACATCTTGGTCAAGGCTGGTGAAGCTGCTTCAAGGCTGAGTGGAATCTTGATCCGCATCTAAGTATTTTTCTGTGCTTGGACTGAAATAGTTTACTCCAAGTGCTGAGCCCTTTGGGCGGATCTGAAAAGTGCTGCTCATAGCCTGGGGGCTTGTAATCCGCAGCGTGAGGGTCGCCAAGCATCTCTCTCACCTTGGGTGAGGCGTCCTTGTGTAAGTACTGATAGGGCTTTTTGCCACTGTTGTCACGTATGTTGCAGTTGGCACCATAATCACGCACCAGAACACTCAGGACTGATTCGTGGCTGTGAATAGCAGCCATGTGTAGTGGGGTGTAGCCGTCGTAGCTCTTGATGTTAACGTCAACCCCTGGCCCACCTTGCTGTGAAAGAAGAAGGATCTTGCGCACTATTTCACTGTTTCCTTGTTTAGCAGCCCAGTGAAGTACTGTGAAGCCAGAAATGAAGTTTCTCTTCTCTGCCAGCTTGATGTCCTGGAGCAGAAGCTGGCAGATTTGATCCTGCTGTCCTGCAGCACACTTCACAAGCCACTCATGTTCTCTTGGCCCTAGAGGGAAGATGACTGACTGCTTTGTATCCACACCTGGTTTGGTGTCTTTGTTGACCCTTTTCAGGGCTGGTGAAGCAGGTGCCACAGAGTGCCTCTGCTTGGTCCTGGCTGATCTGTACAAGTCATATCCATCAGTCACTTCACTTAGACATGCTGCCACAGTCCTTTCAGTTCGTTCATGGGCCATCTTCAAATCTGCCGGAGCAAGTATCATTACTTCTGGATATATATAGAACACATATTGTATGTACTACATACAGCCTGACAAGAGCCTAAAACCTTGTAATAGACTAATAATGCACTAATACTTCAAGTGGTGTTGCATATTTTAAATGAGAGTTTTAGTCACTGCTGATCAAAGGATAAAAGCATTTTCAATAAGTCAGTTTTTGTCCCTTATTGTAAAGATTATTTAGTTTACTGTTTTTTTATACATGAGATTTAAATTAATCCTTTTAGAAAGGCAAGGCCAAAAAGCAGAAAAAATAATCAAATATCCATACCAACTGTAGGACGTTTTTTCCACTCTATCTTCAATTTTTTTAGATTCCACTTCTGCTTTCCTCTTTTGCTTTTCTTTATTAAGTCTCTCCTGGATTCCACCTCCTTTGTATCAATATATTCATTCTCGATACCTCCAGCACACCAGCTCCAGAAACGCCTCATTGTTCGATCTGTCCTCTTCAGTGTCTTTCCACAGACTGATCTGTAAAGGTGTTCATGGGATTCCACTCATGTGTGACATTATGACACGGGACAGAGGGGGTTCTAAAGTTCCAAGAGTGGAGATGAGTTGTTTTTCTTTGAATTTCCTAATTTAATTGCTGCCATAGCAACAACTGACAATGCAAACAGATATGTCATTAATGCAGCGACTCTAACAGATTCCTCAACCTGGATTGATTAACCATGTATGGCTCACCACCGGAGACTGTGATACATATAACATTCCAAAGTGTACTTAATTCTGAGCAAAATCTAACTAGCCTCATTACTGCTGAACTATGAGGGCCCGTTTAAAGAGAAATCAGGGAAACTGTACTTGCACATACATATGAAACATTTTCACATAAATAGCCTACTATTTACATTTGTGCATAATAATTTAAACTTGCATATACATGCACTTGCACATTCAATCATTGATGCGTAAACACAGAGTTGCACTATGCTTGTGTGTGTATGAGTGTGGCTGCTGTCACAGAACGTTTGCCTCCTGCGAGTCACACGGTTTGGCCTGCCACGTGACTTGGGAGTATATGTTTATGGCCATGCCTGCACACACCTGTACCTCATCTTGTTTGTGTATTTAAACCCTTGTTAGTGCGTACAGTATTGTTGATCATTGTTGGTGTAGCCTGTGGATGTCAAGATTAGTCTCGTTATTGTTAAACGTATTCATGTTCATGTTATATGTGAGTGCCGTTATGTTGTATGTAATAAATGTTCGTCCATGTCGATTGAGTCTGTGCATCCTGCTCCCTGCCCTCGGTACTCAGGCCACCTCGTTACAGCTGCGTGTGTGTAAAACAATTTTCAGGGTGCCGGAAGTCATTTCATTGTAACAGCAAGGCAGATATTTAACATGTTTACAGTGTGCATAATAGACAGAGGAAGACTGTTGAACTATTAATATTAGGACAGTTATGACGTTTGTGTAATACGTAATGCTTTCTATCTATAAAGTAGTGCTTCTCTTAATGACAAATGTAACTGTTTTCCCATATATAATTGTGTGCTTTATATTGTTTGTAAGAACTTTTCTTCTCATTTAGAAATATGTGGACTAAGTGATCAGTTTGTCTTATTATTTAATATGCTCAGTCTCACTATTGTTGGCAGATTTCATCACATTATTACGAATGTGGATACGTTATCTTATAATTATAAGCAGTGTGAGATGTGAAGCTAAGTGAATTACATGTGCAGAATTTCTAACAATACCCTGTTTTGTATAGGCTGGCTAGCTGACCACTTAGTAAAATTAAATGTGATTGCTGAGCTTGTTGTAGGTGAGTCAATTTAATTTGATTTCATTGTGTTTAATTTTTAACTCAGATGCATTAATCTGAATATTTTGTGTTCTACCTGCAAGCAAATGCTGACTTAAGCTGTTTTATAGTTAGCTTGAAATAATTGAGGTTCATCGCTGGGTGCTGTTCATTTTTTAATTTTTTTTTGTATTATTGATCAGGAAAAAAAACTACAATGGATGAGATGGACGTTTTCTATGTATGATATGAAATTTGAGTATATGAGTGAATGTTACTCTGTAAATGTATAAGAATATGTAGATAAGATTATTATGAGATCATTATTTATACTCAAACGACTACACTATATGACAACAGCTTCCTTTAATTTATATATTTTATTATATTGTTATTATGGAAGAAGTTGTAACATTTACTGGGAGGTGCATGGCAGAGCGAGACATACCTCCTGTGGGCTTGCTAGCTGACCCCTCAGTGAAATTAAATGTGGTTGCTGAACTTGTTATAGTGTGGAAAATAAAAGGAAACCCCTTTTATTCACAACCTGGTGTACATCATTGAGTGGGACGGAACACAGAGGTCCCACTAGCTACTATTTTACATTCCCATTCAACCTAATGACATTCTATATAATACAACTCTAGTTTCGAGCTAAATACCTACAATTAGATGATTTATTTCAGATCACATACTTTCAAATAAAACAATAAAGGATTCTGGTACTTATTTTTCTAATGACTGTGAGACATTCTAGATACCACAGCATAAGCAGACGGACAAACCGATTATGGCACATGCTCTTGACCAACACAAACCTGACATGATCATTTACATAGTACTAGTTTCTACTTGAAATGTGTTACAAAGACACCTGTTGTTCTTATTCATTTGCTGCTATTCCGATATGCCTCTACCTTTATTTCCTTGTGTTTGCACTGACTGGGTCTATGAAAGCAGGGAGCAGGCATGTGTGTCTGTCAAGGCCATGTGCGTTTGGACGCACTCTCAATGTCCGGTTAACTGTAGAGATATTCAAGCCTGGTAAACTGTTGTCAGATATTCAAGCTTCAGTGTTAGACAGCAAACATTCCATTGGCCGAGGTTGTCCTGCAAATTACAAACGTTTAGTTTTAAATGACCTCATATGCAATCACAGCTTTATCAAATGAAAATTGAAAAAGAAAGAAAAAATGATGCATTTGGATAGCAGGTCCACATGTGAAGTACAGACTGCATGGATGAGTAAGTCCAAACTGCTGGCATGCATTTTGCTAAAGGCAGTGCGTGCAGGAAAACTGCTATTAGCACGTCCATCGTTTTTGAGGTGATTAACATTGCTTTTCTAAGACAGACATCTGTTTTGGACATCTTTTACTTTTAAATCCTATAAATGGTGACCGCTCCATATTATGTGCAATTATTTAAATCTGGATCTTAAAAACATTTTCCTTTGTGCAGGTTTTGATTAAGGATTACAGGTACAGCATCATTTTGTCTTGGCTGCTCATCCATCAGATAAAAATGAATAGCCCATCAAATAAATAGCAAATACCCGGTGTTGTGCAGTGAGCCCAGTCAGCCAAACCCTCTTTGTGAAACAGAAAATCTCAAGTTTGTTTCAACTCTAAGCCAACTAACTGAGTTTTCACTAAACCTGCTTTCTGATACAGGCCCCTGGTTGTACATTTTTAAGTGTTCTAAGTGTTCACTGACCTTTTTTGGCCAACAATGTGGATGTTTACTCAATATGCTTACTAACAGACATGATGAGTACAACTGTGAATTTGTGTGTTTTTAATTATTGTTAGACTGTGTTTGTCTATAATTGTGACTTAGCTCATCAGACCACTATAACAGCTTTGGCTAGGCAACAAAGCTGTAAAAGAGTGATGAGAAAACCAGCAAACAGAAGTGAAAGTAGAAGGAAGGGAAACACAAGGAAAGACCAAGGTAGCTTAAATGTTGTATTATACACAAACACGCACAAACGCGCACACGCACGCGCACCCGCACACACACACACACACACACACACACACACATACATACATAATGGAGTAGCATCAGGAATAGAGTTTGTTTTTTGTTTTTTGCTTTTAATACCCAAAAAAGTCAATTTTACTTGATGCCATATAGAACTCATGGCACTGCTGTATATTCTCTCCTGTTCTCATGAATTTGCTAAGGTACTGTAGAGCAAGACCGTTGTGCTTTGTAGGTCATTAGAAGGACGTTGTAATAGTAGGTGTCATCATCATTGAATCTGATGCCCGAGGACATTATCAGCTCTTCACGATTTCAGCCTGTTATCACACAGCTGTAAATGATAGCGATGGCATGATACCAGTTTTTCTGTACCAATCCAATGTCAACATCCTGTGTTTTAATGTCAACCAATATCAATACTGATCTGATGTTTATTCATTAAAAACCTGCAACAGTAAACATGTTGGTGAATGGTTTGTTTTGGACCAAATAATCTTTTTTTTTTCTTGCCTGATCTCTCTGGTCCCTCCCAAGGTAGTGCTGGGCAGGTCTCATCAATCTCCCCTCTGCTACTGGCCATCTCATCTCTGCTGATGTTCCCTGAGAAGCAGGTTATTCCTACTGAAAATGACATACAGACAAATTTCAAATTAGCCTAGTGTCCTCAAAGTAAGACCTATACTCCTAAATATCATTGTACAGAATTAGCTAAAGTATAAAATGCATTGCCATTAAAGTATAGGATCACGACAGTGTAAAACATGTCTATATAAATCTGTGTTGAGATAAAGGGAAAAACACAAAGAAAAAAATAAGTCTTTCAAACCGGACGAATAAATGTCCAAAGAGTGAAATTCAGCACCAGGTGAAAGTTATAGCCACCAAAGATTAAACTTTTTTTTTTTCAATCAATATACTTTAAACTAAATAGACCTCTACAAAATAACAAACCTCCATATAATAAATTTGTCAGTTAGCTGGTGCATTTGGACCTCACCATGTTTCTCTTGCACAAGCAGGATTTGATCTACTGCACTTGCACATGAACAGCAAAAATATATGAAGATATATTTTTACTAATTAGAGGAACAAAATAATGGAGCTATACATCACTCCCATTAGTCCATGGGCTACCATTAAAGGCTTGACCATTGTGGTCAGATACATGCTCTCTAGACTATATGATGTTTTGGAAACATCTTTTTAGTACTAATATATGGTAAATATGCATTTCATTTCATTTTCAGTTCACTGCAGTTCATTTAAAGTCACTCAGCAATCAGTCCCATGACATAACGGGTCATTAAACATTGTCAGTTTTTTCCAATTTAAGAATGATCATTAGACAAAAAATCTATACATTTAATTTCAAATGATCTGAAGTAAGTAAACAATTGACAATGCCTGTAACAAAAGATTCAAATAATGTTAAAGGTGTTGAACCTTCATGAATCATACTGGTCATACTGGTCAAATCTGATTATACTGGTTGACCAGTGTGGTTATTGCTCATGCTGGTCAACTATCTTGTTCTTATCTTATCTGAAGTGTGATGTTTATAGCTACATGCATACAAAATGTGATTTGAAATAAATAACAATCTAATTGTAGGTATTTTGGATTTTAATCATCATTTTTAAGGCTGCCTACAGCCTAGCATAAATAAATATGCACGAATAGGTCGGTCTTTCATTCTGTATCACGTATATCATAATAAAACCATGGTAACCGAAAAACTTACTTTTCACTTCCACAAGACTTGGCGCTGATCTCAGAAGTCCATCTCCTCCCCGTGTCCTCTGCAAACAGCCATTCTGTTGTTGTGGCAAACTTCCATTGTGTTGTGACTGGATTTGCAGCACTTCTGAAGTTGCGTAAGTTTTCCTGAATTTGCACTGGGTTGTGTTGTCATTTTGATGAATTTGCTTTGTGTATTTGCGGCACGTTTGTGAAATGTATCACAAGTGTTGTCATTTTGATGAATGTGCTTTATGTATTTACAGCGCGATGGGTCTTCCTGGCAACCGTAGTGGGTGTGGAGCGTGAATCCACCTCCAACTTTGATGTAAATAATTTTTTTTTCTCTCTTGGGCTTTATGTATATTCTTTAGAAAGGCTCTTCTTTTGCCACGTTTTCAATTAAGCGCACATAAAAAAAACACTCACCACATTCTACAACATTTCTTTTGGCCATCGATTAGGAGTGATGTTGGATACTGCCATTCCTGCCATACATACCAGTTTGTTGGAAAACCAAATCAGGTGATTACTGTCGGCCAAACAGCACTAATCTAAATTCTACCAATGCCAAAAGAAGATGACCTTAAGTTGACTGAATAGTGACGAGCAAATGAATCAAGTTTAGACAGACTAACAAACTGGGTATCTGACAAACATATAAAATAAGATGTTATTCTAAGTACAATATTCTTCTCGTGAGGGGTTCTAGACTTGTAATTACTTCTGTTTGAAATGACTCTGCTGAAATCAGTTTTTAACTACTGATCTCAGGGGTGGAATAAGCAGGAAAGGCTCAACAGATGTGTTCATGCAAATTTATAGCTTCTTTGTCTCAGTCTTAGGCTTTGATTGTGTCAGGCATTTACCTCGAGTTACCTTACAAAACATAAATTAATTCAGTATAGTACATTAAAAGAACAGAAAGAGGGAAACAAAACAACTGAAACACAAGAGCAAAGTTAAATACTGATATTTGGGGATAGGTGATAATTGTCTTTTAAGCCATAATAGGTTGGAACATTTTTGTCATACTAATTTCACCTGAGCACTTAGTCTACACATTTATAAATACAAAGAAAGAGTTCTTACAAACAATATAAAGCACACTACTAATTTTTCATATATAAACTGGCTTCTCCTACTACTAACTCAGAAGCACTTTGCTTACACAGCTGATGAAAGACCTCAAAAACATTTCATTACTCAAAGACAAAACATTAGAGAATATTCAAGGAAAACAGACAATGGTTCAAGGCAGATATGACTATGCAATATTTCAAACATCTATGTGCAAATGATTTATTTCAAAGCTTAAGGTTTTGATCACAGAAATCAGGAGTGAAAGACAAGTTAGAGAAAATGTTTATTTGAGGATATGCTATTTAATTTGGGAAGTTCATTGTAGGGAAACATTCGGGAAATTAATGTAGTCGTCCTTGTGTAAGTACTGATAGGGCTTTTTGCCACTGTTGTCACGTATGTTGCAGTTGGCACCATAATCACGCACCAGAACACTCAGGACTGATTCGTGGCTGTGAATAGCAGCCATGTGTAGTGGGGTGTAGCCGTCGTAGCTCTTGATGTTAACGTCAACCCCTGGCCCACCTTGCTGTGAAAGAAGAAGGATCTTGCGCACTATTTCACTGTTTCCTTGTTTAGCAGCCCAGTGAAGTACTGTGAAGCCAGAAATGAAGTTTCTCTTCTCTGCCAGCTTGATGTCCTGGAGCAGAAGCTGGCAGATTTGATCCTGCTGTCCTGCAGCACACTTCACAAGCCACTCATGTTCTCTTGGCCCTAGAGGGAAGATGACTGACTGCTTTGTATCCACACCTGGTTTGGTGTCTTTGTTGACCCTTTTCAGGGCTGGTGAAGCAGGTGCCACAGAGTGCCTCTGCTTGGTCCTGGCTGATCTGTACAAGTTATATCCATCAGTCACTTCACTTAGACATGCTGCCACAGTCCTTTCAGTTCGTTCATGGGCCATCTTCAAATCTGCCGGAGCAAGTATCATTACTTCTGGATATATATAGAACACATATTGTATGTACTACATACAGCCTGACAAGAGCCTAAAACCTTGTAATAGACTAATAATGCACTAATACTTCAAGTGGTGTTGCATATTTTAAATGAGAGTTTTAGTCACTGCTGATCAAAGGATAAAAGCATTTTCAATAAGTCAGTTTTTGTCCCTTATTGTAAAGATTATTTAGTTTACTGTTTTTTTATACATGAGATTTAAATTAATCCTTTTAGAAAGGCAAGGCCAAAAAGCAGAAAAAATAATCAAATATCCATACCAACTGTAGGACGTTTTTTCCACTCTATCTTCAATTTTTTTAGATTCCACTTCTGCTTTCCTCTTTTGCTTTTCTTTATTAAGTCTCTCCTGGATTCCACCTCCTTTGTATCAATATATTCATTCTCGATACCTCCAGCACACCAGCTCCAGAAACGCCTCATTGTTCGATCTGTCCTCTTCAGTGTCTTTCCACAGACTGATCTGTAAAGGTGTTCATGGGATTCCACTCATGTGTGACATTATGACACGGGACAGAGGGGGTTCTAAAGTTCCAAGAGTGGAGATGAGTTGTTTTTCTTTGAATTTCCTAATTTAATTGCTGCCATAGCAACAACTGACAATGCAAACAGATATGTCATTAATGCAGCGACTCTAACAGATTCCTCAACCTGGATTGATTAACCATGTATGGCTCACCACCGGAGACTGTGATACATATAACATTCCAAAGTGTACTTAATTCTGAGCAAAATCTAACTAGCCTCATTACTGCTGAACTATGAGGGCCCGTTTAAAGAGAAATCAGGGAAACTGTACTTGCACATACATATGAAACATTTTCACATAAATAGCCTACTATTTACATTTGTGCATAATAATTTAAACTTGCATATACATGCACTTGCACATTCAATCATTGATGCGTAAACACAGAGTTGCACTATGCTTGTGTGTGTATGAGTGTGGCTGCTGTCACAGAACGTTTGCCTCCTGCGAGTCACACGGTTTGGCCTGCCACGTGACTTGGGAGTATATGTTTATGGCCATGCCTGCACACACCTGTACCTCATCTTGTTTGTGTATTTAAACCCTTGTTAGTGCGTACAGTATTGTTGATCATTGTTGGTGTAGCCTGTGGATGTCAAGATTAGTCTCGTTATTGTTAAACGTATTCATGTTCATGTTATATGTGAGTGCCGTTATGTTGTATGTAATAAATGTTCGTCCATGTCGATTGAGTCTGTGCATCCTGCTCCCTGCCCTCGGTACTCAGGCCACCTCGTTACAGCTGCGTGTGTGTAAAACAATTTTCAGGGTGCCGGAAGTCATTTCATTGTAACAGCAAGGCAGATATTTAACATGTTTACAGTGTGCATAATAGACAGAGGAAGACTGTTGAACTATTAATATTAGGACAGTTATGACGTTTGTGTAATACGTAATGCTTTCTATCTATAAAGTAGTGCTTCTCTTAATGACAAATGTAACTGTTTTCCCATATATAATTGTGTGCTTTATATTGTTTGTAAGAACTTTTCTTCTCATTTAGAAATATGTGGACTAAGTGATCAGTTTGTCTTATTATTTAATATGCTCAGTCTCACTATTGTTGGCAGATTTCATCACATTATTACGAATGTGGATACGTTATCTTATAATTATAAGCAGTGTGAGATGTGAAGCTAAGTGAATTACATGTGCAGAATTTCTAACAATACCCTGTTTTGTATAGGCTGGCTAGCTGACCACTTAGTAAAATTAAATGTGATTGCTGAGCTTGTTGTAGGTGAGTCAATTTAATTTGATTTCATTGTGTTTAATTTTTAACTCAGATGCATTAATCTGAATATTTTGTGTTCTACCTGCAAGCAAATGCTGACTTAAGCTGTTTTATAGTTAGCTTGAAATAATTGAGGTTCATCGCTGGGTGCTGTTCATTTTTTAATTTTTTTTTGTATTATTGATCAGGAAAAAAAACTACAATGGATGAGATGGACGTTTTCTATGTATGATATGAAATTTGAGTATATGAGTGAATGTTACTCTGTAAATGTATAAGAATATGTAGATAAGATTATTATGAGATCATTATTTATACTCAAACGACTACACTATATGACAACAGCTTCCTTTAATTTATATATTTTATTATATTGTTATTATGGAAGAAGTTGTAACATTTACTGGGAGGTGCATGGCAGAGCGAGACATACCTCCTGTGGGCTTGCTAGCTGACCCCTCAGTGAAATTAAATGTGGTTGCTGAACTTGTTATAGTGTGGAAAATAAAAGGAAACCCCTTTTATTCACAACCTGGTGTACATCATTGAGTGGGACGGAACACAGAGGTCCCACTAGCTACTATTTTACATTCCCATTCAACCTAATGACATTCTATATAATACAACTCTAGTTTCGAGCTAAATACCTACAATTAGATGATTTATTTCAGATCACATACTTTCAAATAAAACAATAAAGGATTCTGGTACTTATTTTTCTAATGACTGTGAGACATTCTAGATACCACAGCATAAGCAGACGGACAAACCGATTATGGCACATGCTCTTGACCAACACAAACCTGACATGATCATTTACATAGTACTAGTTTCTACTTGAAATGTGTTACAAAGACACCTGTTGTTCTTATTCATTTGCTGCTATTCCGATATGCCTCTACCTTTATTTCCTTGTGTTTGCACTGACTGGGTCTATGAAAGCAGGGAGCAGGCATGTGTGTCTGTCAAGGCCATGTGCGTTTGGACGCACTCTCAATGTCCGGTTAACTGTAGAGATATTCAAGCCTGGTAAACTGTTGTCAGATATTCAAGCTTCAGTGTTAGACAGCAAACATTCCATTGGCCGAGGTTGTCCTGCAAATTACAAACGTTTAGTTTTAAATGACCTCATATGCAATCACAGCTTTATCAAATGAAAATTGAAAAAGAAAGAAAAAATGATGCATTTGGATAGCAGGTCCACATGTGAAGTACAGACTGCATGGATGAGTAAGTCCAAACTGCTGGCATGCATTTTGCTAAAGGCAGTGCGTGCAGGAAAACTGCTATTAGCACGTCCATCGATTTTGAGGTGATTAACATTGCTTTTCTAAGACAGACATCTGTTTTGGACATCTTTTACTTTTAAATCCTATAAATGGTGACCGCTCCATATTATGTGCAATTATTTAAATCTGGATCTTAAAAACATTTTCCTTTGTGCAGGTTTTGATTAAGGATTACAGGTACAGCATCATTTTGTCTTGGCTGCTCATCCATCAGATAAAAATGAATAGCCCATCAAATAAATAGCAAATACCCGGTGTTGTGCAGTGAGCCCAGTCAGCCAAACCCTCTTTGTGAAACAGAAAATCTCAAGTTTGTTTCAACTCTAAGCCAACTAACTGAGTTTTCACTAAACCTGCTTTCTGATACAGGCCCCTGGTTGTACATTTTTAAGTGTTCTAAGTGTTCACTGACCTTTTTTGGCCAACAATGTGGATGTTTACTCAATATGCTTACTAACAGACATGATGAGTACAACTGTGAATTTGTGTGTTTTTAATTATTGTTAGACTGTGTTTGTCTATAATTGTGACTTAGCTCATCAGACCACTATAACAGCTTTGGCTAGGCAACAAAGCTGTAAAAGAGTGATGAGAAAACCAGCAAACAGAAGTGAAAGTAGAAGGAAGGGAAACACAAGGAAAGACCAAGGTAGCTTAAATGTTGTATTATACACAAAAACACACAAACGCGCACACGCACGCGCACCCGCACACACACACACACACACACACACACATACATACATAATGGAGTAGCATCAGGAATAGAGTTTGTTTTTTGTTTTTTGCTTTTAATACCCAAAAAAGTCAATTTTACTTGATGCCATATAGAACTCATGGCACTGCTGTATATTCTCTCCTGTTCTCATGAATTTGCTAAGGTACTGTAAAGCAAGACCGTTGTGCTTTGTAGGTCATTAGAAGGACGTTGTAATAGTAGGTGTCATCATCATTGAATCTGATGCCCGAGGACATTATCAGCTCTTCACGATTTCAGCCTGTTATCACACAGCTGTAAATGATAGCGATGGCATGATACCAGTTTTTCTGTACCAATCCAATGTCAACATCCTGTGTTTTAATGTCAACCAATATCAATACTGATCTGATATTTTTTCATTAAAAACCTGCAACAGTAAACATGTTGGTGAATGGTTTGTTTTGGACCAAATAATCTTTTTTTTTTTCTTGCCTGATCTCTCTGGTCCCTCCCAAGGTAGTGCTGGGAAGGTCTCATCAATCTCCCCTCTGCTACTGGCCATCTCATCTCTGCTGATGTTCCCTGAGAAGCAGGTTATTCCTACTGAAAATGACATACAGACAAATTTCAAATTAGCCTAGTGTCCTCAAAGTAAGACCTATACTCCTAAATTTCATTGTACAGAATTAGCTAAAGTATAAAATGCATTGCCATTAAAGTATAGGATCACGACAGTGTAAAACATGTCTATATAAATCTGTGTTGAGATAAAGGGAAAAACACAAAGAAAAAAATAAGTCTTTCAAACCGGACGAATAAATGTCCAAAGAGTGAAATTCAGCACCAGGTGAAAGTTATAGCCACCAAAGATTAAACTTTTTTTTTTTCAATCAATATACTTTAAACTAAATGGACCTCTACAAAATAACAAACCTCCATATAATAAATTTGTCAGTTAGCTGGTGCATTTGGACCTCACCATGTTTCTCTTGCACAAGCAGGATTTGATCTACTGCACTTGCACATGAACAGCAAAAATATATGAAGATATATTTTTACTAATTAGAGGAACAAAATAATGGAGCTATACATCACTCCCATTAGTCCATGGGCTACCATTAAAGGCTTGACCATTGTGGTCAGATACATGCTCTCTAGACTATATGATGTTTTGGAAACATCTTTTTAGTACTAATATATGGTAAATATGCATTTCATTTCATTTTCAGTTCACTGCAGTTCATTTAAAGTCACTCAGCAATCAGTCCCATGACATAACGGGTCATTAAACATTGTCAGTTTTTTCCAATTTAAGAATGATCATTAGACAAAAAATCTATACATTTAATTTCAAATGATCTGAAGTAAGTAAACAATTGACAATGCCTGTAACAAAAGATTCAAATAATGTTAAAGGTGTTGAACCTTCATGAATCATACTGGTCATACTGGTCAAATCTGATTATACTGGTTGACCAGTGTGGTTATTGCTCATGCTGGTCAACTATCTTGTTCTTATCTTATCTGAAGTGTGATGTTTATAGCTACATGCATACAAAATGTGATTTGAAATAAATAACAATCTAATTGTAGGTATTTTGGACTTTAATCATCATTTTTAAGGCTGCCTACAGCCTAGCATAAATAAATATGCACGAATAGGTCGGTCTTTCATTCTGTATCACGTATATCATAATAAAACCATGGTAACCGAAAAACTTACTTTTCACTTCCACAAGACTTGGCGCTGATCTCAGAAGTCCATCTCCTCCCCGTGTCCTCTGCAAACAGCCATTCTGTTGTTGTGGCAAACTTCCATTGTGTTGTGACTGGATTTGCAGCACTTCTGAAGTTGCGTAAGTTTTCCTGAATTTGCACTGGGTTGTGTTGTCATTTTGATGAATTTGCTTTGTGTATTTGCGGCACGTTTGTGAAATGTATCACAAGTGTTGTCATTTTGATGAATGTGCTTTATGTATTTACAGCGCGATGGGTCTTCCTGGCAACCGTAGTGGGTGTGGAGCGTGAATCCACCTCCAACTTTGATGTAAATAATTTTTTTTTCTCTCTTGGGCTTTATGTATATTCTTTAGAAAGGCTCTTCTTTTGCCACGTTTTCAATTAAGCGCACATAAAAAAAACACTCACCACATTCTACAACATTTCTTTTGGCCATCGATTAGGAGTGATGTTGGATACTGCCATTCCTGCCATACATACCAGTTTGTTGGAAAACCAAATCAGGTGATTACTGTCGGCCAAACAGCACTAATCTAAATTCTACCAATGCCAAAAGAAGATGACCTTAAGTTGACTGAATAGTGACGAGCAAATGAATCAAGTTTAGACAGACTAACAAACTGGGTATCTGACAAACATATAAAATAAGATGTTATTCTAAGTACAATATTCTTCTCGTGAGGGGTTCTAGACTTGTAGTTACTTCTGTTTGAAATGACTCTGCTGAAATCAGTTTTTAACTACTGATCTCAGGGGTGGAATAAGCAGGAAAGGCTCAACAGATGTGTTCATGCAAATTTATAGCTTCTTTGTCTCAGTCTTAGGCTTTGATTGTGTCAGGCATTTACCTCGAGTTACCTTACAAAACATAAATTAATTCAGTATAGTACATTAAAAGAACAGAAAGAGGGAAACAAAACAACTGGAACACAAGAGCAAAGTTAAATACTGATATTTGGGGATAGGTGATAATTGTCTTTTAAGCCATAATAGGTTGGAACATTTTTGTCATACTAATTTCACCTGAGCACTTAGTCTACACATTTATAAATACAAAGAAAGAGTTCTTACAAACAATATAAAGCACACTACTAATTTTTCATATATAAACTGGCTTCTCCTACTACTAACTCAGAAGCACTTTGCTTACACAGCTGATGAAAGACCTCAAAAACATTTCATTACTCAAAGACAAAACATTAGAGAATATTCAAGGAAAACAGACAATGGTTCAAGGCAGATATGACTATGCAATATTTCAAACATCTATGTGCAAATGATTTATTTCAAAGCTTAAGGTTTTGATCACAGAAATCAGGAGTGAAAGACAAGTTAGAGAAAATGTTTATTTGAGGATATGCTATTTAATTTGGGAAGTTCATTGTAGGGAAACATTCGGGAAATTAATGTAGTCTATCCTGTCCACATCTTGGTCAAGGCTGGTGAAGCTGCTTCAAGGCTGAGTGGAATCTTGATCCGCATCTAAGTATTTTTCTGTGCTTGGACTGAAATAGTTTACTCCAAGTGCTGAGCCCTGTGTTGTGACTGGATTTGCAGCACTTCTGAAGTTGCGTAAGTTTTCCTGAATTTGCACTGGGTTGTGTTGTCATTTTGATGAATTTGCTTTGTGTATTTGCGGCACGTTTGTGAAATGTATCACAAGTGTTGTCATTTTGATGAATGTGCTTTATGTATTTACAGCGCGATGGGTCTTCCTGGCAACCGTAGTGGGTGTGGAGCGTGAATCCACCTCCAACTTTGATGTAAATAATTTTTTTTTCTCTCTTGGGCTTTATGTATATTCTTTAGAAAGGCTCTTCTTTTGCCACGTTTTCAATTAAGCGCACATAAAAAAAACACTCACCACATTCTACAACATTTCTTTTGGCCATCGATTAGGAGTGATGTTGGATACTGCCATTCCTGCCATACATACCAGTTTGTTGGAAAACCAAATCAGGTGATTACTGTCGGCCAAACAGCACTAATCTAAATTCTACCAATGCCAAAAGAAGATGACCTTAAGTTGACTGAATAGTGACGAGCAAATGAATCAAGTTTAGACAGACTAACAAACTGGGTATCTGACAAACATATAAAATAAGATGTTATTCTAAGTACAATATTCTTCTCGTGAGGGGTTCTAGACTTGTAATTACTTCTGTTTGAAATGACTCTGCTGAAATCAGTTTTTAACTACTGATCTCAGGGGTGGAATAAGCAGGAAAGGCTCAACAGATGTGTTCATGCAAATTTATAGCTTCTTTGTCTCAGTCTTAGGCTTTGATTGTGTCAGGCATTTACCTCGAGTTACCTTACAAAACATAAATTAATTCAGTATAGTACATTAAAAGAACAGAAAGAGGGAAACAAAACAACTGGAACACAAGAGCAAAGTTAAATACTGATATTTGGGGATAGGTGATAATTGTCTTTTAAGCCATAATAGGTTGGAACATTTTTGTCATACTAATTTCACCTGAGCACTTAGTCTACACATTTATAAATACAAAGAAAGAGTTCTTACAAACAATATAAAGCACACTACTAATTTTTCATATATAAACTGGCTTCTCCTACTACTAACTCAGAAGCACTTTGCTTACACAGCTGATGAAAGACCTCAAAAACATTTCATTACTCAAAGACAAAACATTAGAGAATATTCAAGGAAAACAGACAATGGTTCAAGGCAGATATGACTATGCAATATTTCAAACATCTATGTGCAAATGATTTATTTCAAAGCTTAAGGTTTTGATCACAGAAATCAGGAGTGAAAGACAAGTTAGAGAAAATGTTTATTTGAGGATATGCTATTTAATTTGGGAAGTTCATTGTAGGGAAACATTCGGGAAATTAATGTAGTCTATCCTGTCCACATCTTGGTCAAGGCTGGTGAAGCTGCTTCAAGGCTGAGTGGAATCTTGATCCGCATCTAAGTATTTTTCTGTGCTTGGACTGAAATAGTTTACTCCAAGTGCTGAGCCCTGTGTTGTGACTGGATTTGCAGCACTTCTGAAGTTGCGTAAGTTTTCCTGAATTTGCACTGGGTTGTGTTGTCATTTTGATGAATTTGCTTTGTGTATTTGCGGCACGTTTGTGAAATGTATCACAAGTGTTGTCATTTTGATGAATGTGCTTTATGTATTTACAGCGCGATGGGTCTTCCTGGCAACCGTAGTGGGTGTGGAGCGTGAATCCACCTCCAACTTTGATGTAAATAATTTTTTTTTCTCTCTTGGGCTTTATGTATATTCTTTAGAAAGGCTCTTCTTTTGCCACGTTTTCAATTAAGCGCACATAAAAAAAACACTCACCACATTCTACAACATTTCTTTTGGCCATCGATTAGGAGTGATGTTGGATACTGCCATTCCTGCCATACATACCAGTTTGTTGGAAAACCAAATCAGGTGATTACTGTCGGCCAAACAGCACTAATCTAAATTCTACCAATGCCAAAAGAAGATGACCTTAAGTTGACTGAATAGTGACGAGCAAATGAATCAAGTTTAGACAGACTAACAAACTGGGTATCTGACAAACATATAAAATAAGATGTTATTCTAAGTACAATATTCTTCTCGTGAGGGGTTCTAGACTTGTAGTTACTTCTGTTTGAAATGACTCTGCTGAAATCAGTTTTTAACTACTGATCTCAGGGGTGGAATAAGCAGGAAAGGCTCAACAGATGTGTTCATGCAAATTTATAGCTTCTTTGTCTCAGTCTTAGGCTTTGATTGTGTCAGGCATTTACCTCGAGTTACCTTACAAAACATAAATTAATTCAGTATAGTACATTAAAAGAACAGAAAGAGGGAAACAAAACAACTGGAACACAAGAGCAAAGTTAAATACTGATATTTGGGGATAGGTGACAATTGTCTTTTAAGCCATAATAGGTTGGAACATTTTTGTCATACTAATTTCACCTGAGCACTTAGTCTACACATTTATAAATACAAAGAAAGAGTTCTTACAAACAATATAAAGCACACTACTAATTTTTCATATATAAACTGGCTTCTCCTACTACTAACTCAGAAGCACTTTGCTTACACAGCTGATGAAAGACCTCAAAAACATTTCATTACTCAAAGACAAAACATTAGAGAATATTCAAGGAAAACAGACAATGGTTCAAGGCAGATATGACTATGCAATATTTCAAACATCTATGTGCAAATGATTTATTTCAAAGCTTAAGGTTTTGATCTCAGAAATCAGGAGTGAAAGACAAGTTAGAGAAAATGTTTATTTGAGGATATGCTATTTAATTTGGGAAGTTCATTGTAGGGAAACATTCGGGAAATTAATGTAGTCTATCCTGTCCACATCTTGGTCAAGGCTGGTGAAGCTGCTTCAAGGCTGAGTGGAATCTTGATCCGCATCTAAGTATTTTTCTGTGCTTGGACTGAAATAGTTTACTCCAAGTGCTGAGCCCTTTGGGCGGATCTGAAAAGTGCTGCTCATAGCCTGGGGGCTTGTAATCCGCAGCGTGAGGGTCGCCAAGCATCTCTCTCACCTTGGGTGAGGCGTCCTTGTGTAAGTACTGATAGGGCTTTTTGCCACTGTTGTCACGTATGTTGCAGTTGGCACCATAATCACGCACCAGAACACTCAGGACTGATTCGTGGCTGTGAATAGCAGCCATGTGTAGTGGGGTGTAGCCGTCGTAGCTCTTGATGTTAACGTCAACCCCTGGCCCACCTTGCTGTGAAAGAAGAAGGATCTTGCGCACTATTTCACTGTTTCCTTGTTTAGCAGCCCAGTAAAGTACTGTGAAGCCAGAAATGAAGTTTCTCTTCTCTGCCAGCTTGATGTCCTGGAGCAGAAGCTGGCAGATTTGATCCTGCTGTCCTGCAGCACACTTCACAAGCCACTCATGTTCTCTTGGCCCTAGAGGGAAGATGACTGACTGCTTTGTATCCACACCTGGTTTGGTGTCTTTGTTGACCCTTTTCAGGGCTGGTGAAGCAGGTGCCACAGAGTGCCTCTGCTTGGTCCTGGCTGATCTGTACAAGTCATATCCATCAGTCACTTCACTTAGACATGCTGCCACAGTCCTTTCAGTTCGTTCATGGGCCATCTTCAAATCTGCCGGAGCAAGTATCATTACTTCTGGATATATATAGAACACATATTGTATGTACTACATACAGCCTGACAAGAGCCTAAAACCTTGTAATAGACTAATAATGCACTAATACTTCAAGTGGTGTTGCATATTTTAAATGAGAGTTTTAGTCACTGCTGATCAAAGGATAAAAGCATTTTCAATAAGTCAGTTTTTGTCCCTTATTGTAAAGATTATTTAGTTTACTGTTTTTTTTATACATGAGATTTAAATTAATCCTTTTAGAAAGGCAAGGCCAAAAAGCAGAAAAAATAATCAAATATCCATACCAACTGTAGGACGTTTTTTCCACTCTATCTTCAATTTTTTTAGATTCCACTTCTGCTTTCCTCTTTTGCTTTTCTTTATTAAGTCTCTCCTGGATTCCACCTCCTTTGTATCAATATATTCATTCTCGATACCTCCAGCACACCAGCTCCAGAAACGCCTCATTGTTCGATCTGTCCTCTTCAGTGTCTTTCCACAGACTGATCTGTAAAGGTGTTCATGGGATTCCACTCATGTGTGACATTATGACATGGGACAGAGGGGGTTCTAAAGTTCCAAGAGTGGAGATGAGTTGTTTTTCTTTGAATTTCCTAATTTAATTGCTGCCATAGCAACAACTGACAATGCAAACAGATATGTCATTAATGCAGCGACTCTAACAGATTCCTCAACCTGGATTGATTAACCATGTATGGCTCACCACCGGAGACTGTGATACATATATATCATTCCAAAGTGTACTTAATTCTGAGCAAAATCTAACTAGCCTCATTACTGCTGAACTATGAGGGCCCGTTTAAAGAGAAATCAGGGAAACTGTACTTGCACATACATATGAAACATTTTCACATAAATAGCCTACTATTTACATTTGTGCATAATAATTTAAACTTGCATATACATGCACTTGCACATTCAATCATTGATGCGTAAACACAGAGTTGCACTATGCTTGTGTGTGTATGAGTGTGGCTGCTGTCACAGAACGTTCGCCTCCCGCGAGTCACACGGTTTGGCCTGCCACGTGACTTGGGAGTATATGTTTATGGCCATGCCTGCACACACCTGTACCTCATCTTGTTTGTGTATTTAAACCCTTGTTAGTGCGTACAGTATTGTTGATCATTGTTGGTGTAGCCTGTGGATGTCAAGATTAGTCTCGTTATTGTTAAACGTATTCATGTTCATGTTATATGTGAGTGCCGTTATGTTGTATGTAATAAATGTTCGTCCATGTCGATTGAGTCTGTGCATCCTGCTCCCTGCCCTCGGTACTCAGGCCACCTCGTTACAGCTGCGTGTGTGTAAAACAATTTTCAGGGTGCCGGAAGTCATTTCATTGTAACAGCAAGGCAGATATTTAACATGTTTACAGTGTGCATAATAGACAGAGGAAGACTGTTGAACTATTAATATTAGGACAGTTATGACGTTTGTGTAATACGTAATGCTTTCTATCTATAAAGTAGTGCTTCTCTTAATGACAAATGTAACTGTTTTCCCATATATAATTGTGTGCTTTATATTGTTTGTAAGAACTTTTCTTCTCATTTAGAAATATGTGGACTAAGTGATCAGTTTGTCTTATTATTTAATATGCTCAGTCTCACTATTGTTGGCAGATTTCATCACATTATTACGAATGTGGATACGTTATCTTATAATTATAAGCAGTGTGAGATGTGAAGCTAAGTGAATTACATGTGCAGAATTTCTAACAATACCCTGTTTTGTATAGGCTGGCTAGCTGACCACTTAGTAAAATTAAATGTGATTGCTGAGCTTGTTGTAGGTGAGTCAATTTAATTTGATTTCATTGTGTTTAATTTTTAACTCAGATGCATTAATCTGAATATTTTGTGTTCTACCTGCAAGCAAATGCTGACTTAAGCTGTTTTATAGTTAGCTTGAAATAATTGAGGTTCATCGCTGGGTGCTGTTCATTTTTTAATTTTTTTTTGTATTATTGATCAGGAAAAAAAACTACAATGGATGAGATGGACGTTTTCTATGTATGATATGAAATTTGAGTATATGAGTGAATGTTACTCTGTAAATGTATAAGAATATGTAGATAAGATTATTATGAGATCATTATTTATACTCAAACGACTACACTATATGACAACAGCTTCCTTTAATTTATATATTTTATTATATTGTTATTATGGAAGAAGTTGTAACATTTACTGGGAGGTGCATGGCAGAGCGAGACATACCTCCTGTGGGCTTGCTAGCTGACCCCTCAGTGAAATTAAATGTGGTTGCTGAACTTGTTATAGTGTGGAAAATAAAAGGAAACCCCTTTTATTCACAACCTGGTGTACATCATTGAGTGGGACGGAACACAGAGGTCCCACTAGCTACTATTTTACATTCCCATTCAACCTAATGACATTCTATATAATACAACTCTAGTTTCGAGCTAAATACCTACAATTAGATGATTTATTTCAGATCACATACTTTCAAATAAAACAATAAAGGATTCTGGTACTTATTTTTCTAATGACTGTGAGACATTCTAGATACCACAGCATAAGCAGACGGACAAACCGATTATGGCACATGCTCTTGACCAACACAAACCTGACATGATCATTTACATAGTACTAGTTTCTACTTGAAATGTGTTACAAAGACACCTGTTGTTCTTATTCATTTGCTGCTATTCCGATATGCCTCTACCTTTATTTCCTTGTGTTTGCACTGACTGGGTCTATGAAAGCAGGGAGCAGGCATGTGTGTCTGTCAAGGCCATGTGCGTTTGGAAGCACTCTCAATGTCCGGTTAACTGTAGAGATATTCAAGCCTGGTAAACTGTTGTCAGATATTCAAGCTTCAGTGTTAGACAGCAAACATTCCATTGGCCGAGGTTGTCCTGCAAATTACAAACGTTTAGTTTTAAATGACCTCATATGCAATCACAGCTTTATCAAATGAAAATTGAAAAAGAAAGAAAAAATGATGCATTTGGATAGCAGGTCCACATGTGAAGTACAGACTGCATGGATGAGTAAGTCCAAACTGCTGGCATGCATTTTGCTAAAGGCAGTGCGTGCAGGAAAACTGCTATTAGCACGTCCATCGTTTTTGAGGTGATTAACATTGCTTTTCTAAGACAGACATCTGTTTTGGACATCTTTTACTTTTAAATCCTATAAATGGTGACCGCTCCATATTATGTGCAATTATTTAAATCTGGATCTTAAAAACATTTTCCTTTGTGCAGGTTTTGATTAAGGATTACAGGTACAGCATCATTTTGTCTTGGCTGCTCATCCATCAGATAAAAATGAATAGCCCATCAAATAAATAGCAAATACCCGGTGTTGTGCAGTGAGCCCAGTCAGCCAAACCCTCTTTGTGAAACAGAAAATCTCAAGTTTGTTTCAACTCTAAGCCAACTAACTGAGTTTTCACTAAACCTGCTTTCTGATACAGGCCCCTGGTTGTACATTTTTAAGTGTTCTAAGTGTTCACTGACCTTTTTTGGCCAACAATGTGGATGTTTACTCAATATGCTTACTAACAGACATGATGAGTACAACTGTGAATTTGTGTGTTTTTAATTATTGTTAGACTGTGTTTGTCTATAATTGTGACTTAGCTCATCAGACCACTATAACAGCTTTGGCTAGGCAACAAAGCTGTAAAAGAGTGATGAGAAAACCAGCAAACAGAAGTGAAAGTAGAAGGAAGGGAAACACAAGGAAAGACCAAGGTAGCTTAAATGTTGTATTATACACAAACACGCACAAACGCACACACGCACGCGCACCCGCACACACACACACACACACACACACACACACACATACATACATAATGGAGTAGCATCAGGAATAGAGTTTGTTTTTTGTTTTTTGCTTTTAATACCCAAAAAAGTCAATTTTACTTGATGCCATATAGAACTCATGGCACTGCTGTATATTCTCTCCTGTTCTCATGAATTTGCTAAGGTACTGTAGAGCAAGACCGTTGTGCTTTGTAGGTCATTAGAAGGACGTTGTAATAGTAGGTGTCATCATCATTGAATCTGATGCCCGAGGACATTATCAGCTCTTCACGATTTCAGCCTGTTATCACACAGCTGTAAATGATAGCGATGGCATGATACCAGTTTTTCTCTACCAATCCAATGTCAACATCCTGTGTTTTAATGTCAACCAATATCAATACTGATCTGATATTTTTTCATTAAAAACCTGCAACAGTAAACATGTTGGTGAATGGTTTGTTTTGGACCAAATAATCTTTTTTTTTTTCTTGCCTGATCTCTCTGGTCCCTCCCAAGGTAGTGCTGGGAAGGTCTCATCAATCTCCCCTCTGCTACTGGCCATCTCATCTCTGCTGATGTTCCCTGAGAAGCAGGTTATTCCTACTGAAAATGACATACAGACAAATTTCAAATTAGCCTAGTGTCCTCAAAGTAAGACCTATACTCCTAAATTTCATTGTACAGAATTAGCTAAAGTATAAAATGCATTGCCATTAAAGTATAGGATCACGACAGTGTAAAACATGTCTATATAAATCTGTGTTGAGATAAAGGGAAAAACACAAAGAAAAAAATAAGTCTTTCAAACCGGACGAATAAATGTCCAAAGAGTGAAATTCAGCACCAGGTGAAAGTTATAGCCACCAAAGATTAAACTTTTTTTTTTCAATCAATATACTTTAAACTAAATGGACCTCTACAAAATAGCAAACCTCCATATAATAAATTTGTCAGTTAGCTGGTGCATTTGGACCTCACCATGTTTCTCTTGCACAAGCAGGATTTGATCTACTGCACTTGCACATGAACAGCAAAAATATATGAAGATATATTTTTACTAATTAGAGGAACAAAATAATGGAGCTATACATCACTCCCATTAGTCCATGGGCTACCATTAAAGGCTTGACCATTGTGGTCAGATACATGCTCTCTAGACTATATGATGTTTTGGAAACATCTTTTTAGTACTAATATATGGTAAATATGCATTTCATTTCATTTTCAGTTCACTGCAGTTCATTTAAAGTCACTCAGCAATCAGTCCCATGACATAACGGGTCATTAAACATTGTCAGTTTTTTCCAATTTAAGAATGATCATTCGACAAAAAATCTATACATTTAATTTCAAATGATCTGAAGTAAGTAAACAATTGACAATGCCTGTAACAAAAGATTCAAATAATGTTAAAGGTGTTGAACCTTCATGAATCTGTCCATAGCCATGAGGACATAGAGGTTCCCGGCATTGGTGGTAGGAAAAGGGCCAAGGACGGATGATGGTGACTGTCTCCATGGATGCACTAAAGCAGAGAGACTGAAACAGGGTCTTCACTGTGGTCACAACAGCACACATACAGCTCGACATCAGAGCGCCAATCCAGCCATTAAAATGTCTGCAGCAGCCACTTTCCCACATTGAAGTGCCCCACGCCACACGACTGCCTGATATCAGTACCCCACGCCACACGACTGCCTGATATCAGTACCCCACGCCACACGACTGCCTGATATCAGTACCCCACGCCACACGACTCCCTGATATCAGTACCCCACGCCACACGACTGCCTGATATCAGTACCCCACGCCACACGACTGCCTGATCAGTACCCCACGCCACACAACTGCCTGATATCATACCCTACGCCACACGACTGCCTGATATCAGTACCCCACGCCACACGACTTCGATATCAGTACCCCACGCCACACGACTGCCTGATATCAGTACCCCACGCCACACGACTGCCTGATATCAGTACCCCACGCCACACGACTGCCTGATATCAGTGCCCCGCGCCACACGACTGCCTGATATCAGTACCCCACGCCACACGACTGCCTGATATCAGTACCCCACGCCACACAAATCCCTGATATCAGTACCCTACGCCACACGACTCCCTGATATCAGTACCCCACGCCACACAACTGCCTGATATCAGTACCCCACACTTCTCCGACACGAGTGCCCCAAGCCGCACGAATCCGATACAAGTTGTCCACCTAACACTGTCATTCACTCTGACCCTGATCTAACACACCTAACTGTCCCCCACCAATCCCAGTCCATGTTATTTCTTTGGATTTGTGAATTTCTTTACTAATGTCCTACACTTTTTCAATAAATTACCTCTCAAAGAAACCTCTTCATACAGTTCCAAAATGTCAGATGACAAAATGTTTTGATGAGTGAAAACTGTTGATAAACAGTTAAAGCCAGTATTTGTGCTTGTATTAATATGCCAGATAATTTTTTGTTTTCAAATCATCTTCTGAGTATGTGTCACTAAGAACAGCTGGTATATAAAAAATGTAAAAACTTTTAGTAGCTTTTCAGTTCATTTAAATCATTAATCAGGCCAATCAAACCCAACCAAGAGAGAAGCCAACACAACCTGCACTCAGATGAGCTACAGGTCTCTCCAGGTTTGTCCTCCATTAAACCTTTATTAAAACTGTTAACTGTAGTGTATTTTAAGTGTGACAGTGTATCACTGTTTTTAGTGAAATGGGGAAGACTGTTGTCTTCCTTTATTGTGCCTGCATACACCTGTATACAGTCCTCTTTGTGAGACTGCAATTCACCTCGGCATGCTGGATATCAGCTTCTGGGCAAAATCTTAACTGATGGCAACCCATTCTTGCCTAATCAGTGCTTGGAGTTGATCACAGTTTTTGTTTGCTCACCCTCTTTTTGAGGATAAACCACAGGTTCTCAGTGGGATTGAGATCTGGGGAGTTTCCTGGCCATGAACCCAAAATTTCAATTTTTTGTTCACCGAGCCACTTATCACTTTTGCCTTGTGACATGGTGCTCCGTCAAACTGGAAAAAGCGTTTGACAGCGAAGTATGACATCCTAAGATGGCGGCTTCGTAACTAGCAAGTTAACCAGCTATCTACCTAGCTAGCTAACTAGCTACTGAAATTCTGGCTCAGGATTAATAGTTATGTCGGTGTTGTGGGGTTTCATAAATTAAATGAATGCTAAGCTTACACTAATAGAGAATAATGCGCAGAATGAAATAGGACTAATGCTTGAATTAATAAAATAATTACTGTATGTCCAGACATGAAACCAGACATAAAAGGAAATGCCCTAGACATGCATATGTGTGATTACGCAAGAAGATATGTGTACGAGATGGTCAAACAGAGGTGACGGCTGAGATGAAAAAACACAAAAGCAGAAGTGGTGCAAGGCGAGAAAAACTATAAGTCTGTCTGTTGCAAAGTTATGCTTTAGATCTCACTCGCACTGCGTTGTGAAGTGACATCTCCAGAGCTCTGCATTAATAAAAGGCCACAGGGTAACGCACTGGTTCCTGTCTCTTCTTTCCTGCATCAACGGACACGACAATGTTAACAAACTAGCAAAGATTAATTAGCTACCATGTTTCATTCTTTGGAAAGGTGCCATTTACAGCGATATAGATGGCTCCTTATGTGGTGTTGTGTATCTTAAACGTATTGGTTTGATGGTATAAAAGATTCACTTTTGCTAGCTAATATAGCGTTAACTAGCTCGCTTATAGAACTAGCTAGCAGCAAACGTTCGCCATTAACCGAGATCACAAAACTATGTAAAACTAGGAAACACTTTGCTCCATTCGTTGCACACAAGGTTACATTTCAAACAGTAATTTATCATTGATGCTTACTTAATACTTTTGTTTCTCTTATTGATATAACTGGTGTAGAATTTCTGGCAGCCGCGACCCTCATGTTTGTCCAGTGAGAAACAAACTGCGTGGCGGTGCTCATCTCTGCACAACTGAATTATTGAAGTACGTGTTTCGCGCTGACATTTTTTCGGGGACACTGCGTGCATATAACCAGATATGACTTCTTTTTCGTCTTCCGTGTCCGTTTTCTTGTTGCTCATGATTTTTCTTCAAGAGAGTGGAAATCTTCCAATTAGCTCGTCTATCTAGCCAGATATCGCTTTGGACAGGTAAACGTCTGCTGGCCCTAAATGATGGTTTTGGCTGAATGTACACGATAAAGCATCAAACTATTGGGTGTGAAAAAAAACGATCACTGTTTATGACAAGACATGGGTTGGAGAGAGAGAGAGAGAGAGACGAATTTTGAAACAGTGGGTTTATTACCAGTATTAACAGTATGTGTTCTAGGACATAGGAGGCATCCAATCAATGTGTGTGGTTTCAGTCCTGCAGTGACTCTTGGAGTGGAGAGACAGAGGGAGAACATAGCAATGCAGAGTACAGAGTTGTATATACAAACACAAACATGTGCATACACACTCATGTACACACATATACACATTCACATGCACACACAAACTTACCTGCTGAGCAGAAATAAATGAAAGGTTTAAGATTGGCCAGTAGTTTGACAGCTCACATTCTTTTGATAAGTGGTCTAATTACTGATAATTTGAATGGTTTAGGAACATAGCCAATGTTCAAGGAGGAGTTTATTAAATTTAGTAAAGGTTCAGTTACTTCAGGTAGGATTTCCTTAAGGAAGTGTGAGGGCAGTGACTCTAGTAAGCAAGTGGAGGATTTTGAGCACGAGATCAGAGATGTAAGTTCTGGGTCTTGGATCGGTGTAAAGGATTCTAGAGTCGTTTTGGCTTGGTTGTTCTGATCTCTAAGTAGCTGCTCGATGTCATCTTAATACTATTAATGTTATCTCTAATGTGCTTACTTTTCTCATTAAAGACATTCATGAACTCATTACTACTCTGTGATGTTGTAATCTGAGTATTGGTGTGACTTTTATTTCTAAGTAGATGTGCAATTGTACTAAAAAGAAATATAGGATTATTTTGGTTATTTTCTATTATGGTCGAGAGATAAGCGGTTGGAGTGTTCATATGTGCTTTTCTGTACTTGAGAAGGCTCTCCTTCCATGCAAGCTGGAAGACTACAAGCTTAGTGCGGCACCATTTATGTTCTATTTTTTGAGTGTTGTACAAATTTTTGTCCATAATTCTTTTATTCTTAAGTGGAGCAACAGCAAAACTGGCCTAAGATCAGTGAAACAAGGATGAACTTGTTCTTTTGACATGCATTTGGGATGTGGTACATTAATTTGTCCACTAGAGGGGGGATGTATTACTGTAGATGTTTTAAAGGGCCAGCGTGTCAATGAATGTTATCAACTTGAGTACAAAAGAGTGACCCCCAGTCATGACCTGAACTTGTCATGTGATGGTAAAACCAATAAAAGGGGGCTTATTTATTAATTTATTTATTCATTCTCTTGTTCTGTGTTCTGCCTGTCAGATGCTGCAGGGTAGGCCGTGGACCCAGAAGCGATAGAGACAGGTGTACTCTGGGTGACCCCAGTTACTGTGGACCGGTAGTTCCACCAGGCAGTACACCTCACTGGGAGACTCCTGCAAACAACACATCGTATTCTAATATATCACTACATACTACAATATTATATAACATTATAACATGGACTACACACTATAATACATCACACATAATCCCTTCACAAACACACACATGCACACACATCGTGTGCTTGCACACAATCACACACTGTAATGCATTGTTCTTTACATATTTTCTGGAGGACAGAAAGAGCAGCAGTAAATGCTTTGTCAATATTTTATCATCAAAATATCCATATTTTACAGCATAATATAAAACACATAAGTATTGTACTTATCATACAAATACTGCACACATGCCTACTCAGTTATATGTACAGCAGATATTACTTATAGTAGTGTGTGTGTGTGTGTGTTTGTGTGTGTGTGTGTGTGAATATGTAAAGTATATATAAATACATTAAATACACTAACACCAATAATACATTATTAATAATATTAACACTACTAGCATTACAACAGTGCTAACATTATTGGAATAAAAAGTGATGTGTAAATATTTCCATCTTTCTGTGTTTTGGTGAGTGACTGTACAACTTTCTTACAGGAAGTTGGTAGATCTGGATGGTTTCTCCATCTTGGTCATAGGTAAATGTTCCAAGAGGTTTTCCTTCCTCGTTTTCATGTGTCAGTTCAAGGGAAGTGCAGGAGTGTATAAGAATTAGGCTGTGTCACATTACACCCTGGAACCCCTTAAACAGGAGCAGCTCTATCACGAGATGACATTATTAATTAAAACTATTAATTAAAACTATTATTGTGCTTTCATTGGCTACATGTATTTAACATTGGTTAAAATACACTATTTTAAAAACCCACACAGCATAATGCATAAAATTAGATGCACATGCATAACAAAATCATTACAGCAGCCTCAGGCAACATTGGTGTTGTGTGTGTGTGTGTGTGTGGGTATGTGTGTGTTTTTATGACTCACATGAACGGTGAAGTCCTTTGGAGTGCTGTTTATGTGTCCAGTGGGTGACACGTTACGAGGGATGTGTTCCAAGGTAACGTGGGTAATCTGGACGGGGTAGGACACAGCGATAACCAGGAAACTTTGGGAACCACGGACCGCCCGGCAGTTAACAGGGTAGACCTCAGGCTGGAAAGAGAGAGAGAGAGAGAGAGAGAGAGAGAGAGAGAGAGAGAGAGAAGAATTTTGAAACAGTAGGTTTATTATCAGTATGTGTTCTAGGACATAGGAGGCATCCAATAAACGTGTGGTTTCGATCCTGCAGTGACTCTTCAGCCAATGAGAGTACTCACATCCAGAGGGGCTCAGACAGGTGTGTGAAGGTGGCTGGGATCAATCAGTGTGCAACAGTTGTGCAGTGAATAAGAGATACCAGTCCCATGCTCCTGTAAAAAATAACACACCTGTCACTAAAGCCCCTGTCAGTTACACACGTCACTAACATGTCAGTCATCAAAAAATCTGTTACCAGTACACCTGCTGTCATTTCCTAACTGCTACCAGCAGACCTGTCAGCTTACACTGCATCAGTACATGTGCATTTCTGTCATTGTGTCTTTTGTGTGTTGAGTGCAAATTTCTTTCTCTACACGGGAGCTCGGACATGAGATGATTTGAGATGTAGTGACTCAGGAATGCAGACTCACTAAAACCCAGCAAGAGGAGGAAAAGGAGGAGAAGGAGAGCCTTCCTCACACCTGCACTGCGTCTGTGGAGAGACAGAGAGAGAACATGGCTATGCAGAGTGCAGAGTTGCATACACAAACATGCTCATATACACTCACGTACAGACACGCACATATACACGTTCACATGCACACACACGCATGTCCACACACAAATGTACCTGCTGAACAGAAAAACATCAAGCAGAGAGATTCCAGAGGTCAGACTGTACCATGCTGTTCCCATCAACAAGTAGAGCACTGCAAAGGCACGAGCTAAACAAACAAACAATACATCATTCAAACAGGTGATAATGATGATGATAAGGTCTGTTTAATATGGTGAGGAGTGAGCGCTTTTCAGAACCCAAACTCTGCCTCAGCTGAAGCCTGAACAGAACCTGAGAGAAGTTAGATTCTCTGTCTAACTGTCTGTCTCTCTCTCTCTCTCTCTCTCTCTCTCTCTCTCTCTCTCTCTCTCACACACACACACACACACACACACACACACACACACACACACACTCACTGGACTGTGTGCTCTGTGGGTAGTCGCCATCCTCTGATGAGGATTTTCCTGAGGAGAAGTTTGCTGGCTCTGTGACAAGGTGGGGAGGAGATGATGCCTTTAGCTGTTCCAAAGCTGCCTGGAGGCTGGATCTCAGATGGAAAATCTGACGCTGGTGCTGAGAGTTGATACTGGGGGGACAAAATGCAAAAAGTCCTAAACATTCGCGCAATAAGTGGTTTAATGAGTGAGCTGAGATAAAGGAAGCGAAAAGGCCCTCTTACTTCTTCACTTTAACTCGCAGTGCCTGCATATTTCTTTGAAGTGTCTGCACACACAAAAACACAAATACACACACAGTCATTTCAGAGAATTATAGCTGATATTGGTGCTGTCACATCCTTATTTGCATTTTTTTACATTTTTAGTTCAAGTGCCAATTCATTACAGTAATTTACAAGTACTGAAAGTAATTCTCTGGCTGGTATTGTCATCTAAGTGATACATTATTTTTTATTTCAGGATATCTTGCTTTACTCATTTGTTTTGTATTCTGTATTCTGCTGGATGATACTGTAGAGTGATTTTATTATATTGTACACCTGACAGTCCACACCATTCATTTGAAAAATAATCCTTTGTGCTCCACTGAATTATTATGACTCTCTCCCTCTCTGACTCTCATATTCTTTCTCTCACTCTTTTCCTCTCTCTCTCTCTCTCATTTTCTCACCAGCATGGCCTCCATGTTTCTCGCTCTGTCTTCAGACCACTTCATCATCTCGTCCCTGATAGCTGACAACTTCACACTGAGCACATGATTCTGCAAGCAGCACCAGAGAGAGAGAGAGAGAGAGAGAGAGAGAGAGAGAAAGCAAGAGAGAGAAGAATGTTGAAATAGTGGATTTATTACCTGTGAGTAGTATAAAACAGTATTTGTTCTAGGACATAGGAGGCATCCAATAAACGTGTGTGGTGTCAGTCCTGCAGTGACTCTTCAACCAATGAGAGTACTCACATCCAGAGGGGCTTGGACAGGTGTGTTGAGCTGCGTGGGATCAACTGTGGTCTTTAATTCAGTGTCTAACATTTGAGTACTGACAAAAGGGTACCAGTACCATGCTCCTGTAAAAAATAACACACCTGTCACTAAAGCCCCTGTCAGCTACACACGTCACTAACGCTGTAGTCATCAAATCATCTGTTACGAATACACCTGCCGTCGTTTAATAACTGTTCCAGCACACCTGTCAGCTTACACTGCATCGGTACATGTGTGTTTCTGTCATTGTGCTTTTTGTGTGTTGCATGTATATTTTTTTCCCCACACAGGAGCTCGGACATGAGATGATTTGAGATGTAGTGACTCAGAAATGCAGACTCACCAAAAAGCAGCAAGAGGAGGAGGAGGAGGAGGAGGATAGCCTTCCTCACACCTGCAGTGTGTCTGTGGAGAGACAGAGGGAGAACATAGCAATGCAGAGTACAGAGTTGTCTATACAAACACAAACATGCAAATACACACTCATGTACACACATATACACATTCACATGCACACACAAACTTACCTGCTGAGCAGAAAAACATTAAGCAGAGAGATTCCAGAGGTCAGACTGTACCATGCTGTTCCCAGCCACCAGTAGAGCAATGCAAAGGCACGAGCTAAACAAACAAACAAACAATACATCATTAAAACAAGTGATAATGATGCTTTTTCCACAATAACCACAAAATACAGCAGAAGGTAAACGTTTCATGAAAACATGGGACAAGCTGATGCTACTGCAGTACTAATTTACTACTGCTTTAGCATTGTTTTAGTATAACTATAGCATAGTTTTAGAATAGCTTTAGTATAGTGTTAGTGCCGCTTTAACACTGCTTTAGTAACAGTTCAATGAAGTACAATGAAGCAAATTCAATCTGATTAGGGGAGTTGGAGATGGAATTTAAGTATCTGGTGCACAAGAGGTATATGATGAGTATTAGGTATATGGTGAGTATTAAGTAAATTAATTGATGTATTGACAATCTGTTTAAAAAGCTTATTACAGTAATACTAATTTAGTACATACATGGCTATAATACATACAGACTTCCATGAATGTGTGTGTGTGTGTGTGTGTGTGTGTGTGTGTGTGTGTGTAAGAAGAAACACTGATTATAGCTTCTCATAAACTGGTTATAAACAGTTGAATATGACATCAGCACTGACCTGTAAATTCGGCCTCCGTGATGAGCTCACTGGAGTATGGGCCATGTGATTGGCTGAGGCTGCCATCATGGCTTGAGGTGTGGGAGGACTTGACCAGCCTGCGGTTGCCTGCCTTCCTCTTAAAGACCCTGCAGAGAAACAGAGACAGAAACAGAGAAAGAGGAAGAGGCAGAGGCAGAGAAATAGGGAGGGTGAGAAAGAGGCTGATGTACACCAAATACACGTGCACTCCTACACACACACATGTGTATGCACACACACCTGAAGGGGGTCTCTTTGTAAGAGATGGGTCGAGTAGCTCCATTAAAACAGGTTCCTGCAGCGTCATCATCGTGGGGGTAGTACCCACCTGTTAGTAAACGTGCACTGCGCCTTGACATCTCTGCATGAAGAGACAATTAATTAATCAGTCAATCAATCAGCCAGTTAAAAGGATCTAATGTTTTCATTTATTCATATAGGCTTTCCAGGAATATAGGCATGAAGTTCCATCTGAACGTTACATTAATGAATAGGACATACACTAAAATGTACTTACTAAATAATTCAGTTTTATTTAAATAGCATGGGAGTCAGACTCTTTCTACAGTCCTTCGCTGTGATTCATGAATGGCTTCTCTGCAGGCTGAATAAGCGTGGTTTTCCTAGATAGGAATCTAGTCCTGGCCTAATCCAGAACTAAACAGTAGTACCATCTCTGAAGTGTTGCGGTAGCGGGTGGTAGTGATGGGGGAGTGGCTAATGGTGGTGGAGGGTGGGAGGTGGTAGTGCTTGTGGTGAAGGGGAGGAGTGGGTGGTGGTGGGGGCAGTTCTGGGGGTAGATGAAAGCTTTACATGCACTTAGTTTGCTACTCACGTCATTCAATTTTGGCTTCACAGGAAGGCATTCAGTCAAATAATAGAGAATCTACCGTCCACTATAGCCAACTAGCTAACACAATTACAATAAATAATAATAACAAATAATAGAGAATCTACCACCTGCTATCGCTATCTAGCTAACAAAATAAAAATAAATAATGATAACAAATAACAGAGAATCTACCGCCCGCTATAGCTAGCTAGCTAATTAAGTGACAATAAATAATAATAACAAATAACAGTGAATCTACCGCCCGCTATAGCTAGCTAGCTAACAAAGTGACAATAAATAATAATAACAAATAATGGTGAATCTACCGCCCGCTATAGCTAGCTAGCTAACAAAGTGCAGATAGCCAGCACAGCATTGTTCCAAAGCTTTTCCGCATCAACAACAAATAATTATCTAACCGACTTATTTTGCACAGCGAAATAGATTAATTAAAAGACGCAGCCTTTGAACAAAAGTAATGTGCGTGCAGAGGCAGATGAAAGGGCGATAGCTGTCCAGGATGGAGTTTGACAGTTGCCAAAAACTCCTCCTTTTGCGTCGCATTTGGTTGTTTGTTAATGATCAGACTGGCACGACATTAACGCGCTTAATCTAATAATGCTCGCTCCCTAACGGTGGAGTATAAAGGAACTGCACATGCAAATGTTTACAGAATATAAACTCATTTTTCTTTCTTGTATGGGCAGGAATATTTTGAATTTCAAAGTAACTGCATTACGACTCTGTTTACTTTATAGAACATTCGCTATCGGTGGTGTCCAAATTACACGTCAAAATGTATTGGATTAAATATTTGTGATGAAGGATTTAAAATGTATACAATCTGAACACATTTAGTGCAGTACTTTTTAGTGCACGTACCTTTCAGCTGGGTTTGTTATCGATAAAGCCACCGACAAGAATGAAGATTGTTTAGTGTTTTGGTTTAAATGCTTAGCACATATCATATAGTTGCGTGACTTAGTTTACTACGTAATAATGATCAGTTACACAAAAACTCGGTATCTCAGGCAACTTTAGAACCTTTGTGAGTGCATACAAGAACTGAATACATGAAATATACTAGGTTTTATTTCTCTTGAATAATTTCTGTTAAAATAGGATGTAACATTATGACTGGAATTATAAACAAAACAAAAGAAAAAAACAATGTTTACACAGCCTGTTGTTGGCCGACCCGACTCGAAGAAAGATCAGAAACACCAGTTAGAACTATGTGGAAGAGACTATTCTTTGCACTTTCAGCAGTCTTAGATGGCAAGGATTTGAATTAAGGTACTCCATTACCTTAGGTTAATTTAAGTTCATTTGAAATTAATCTCACAGATGTCATTTTATCTGTCGCTCATCCGTAGATAGAAAATTGCCACATTTATGCATTTATACAATAATAGTATTTTGCTATTAAAATGAAATTACGCCATCATTGTTAGTCATAGCGTTTTGTTTGAGTTTTAGATTTTGTTCTTGACCGCAGGGATTCATCTTCAGGCCAAAGGTGAAAGTACGTTTTGACTCAGTGAGTGTGCACACACGTGTCTGTCCGTGTTATTGAATGTGGCTCTGTGGGAGTCCAGGTTGTGGCGCATATTTATGTTATCGCGTCCGTGAACCAGCAGTAAACACTGAGCTACTGCTCAAACTGAAGCTGCGGTTGGGACACCTGTCCCTGACTGATCAATTTTACTAGAAAGACCCATTTGTCCAGTAAGCAGGGCATGCTAGAGAGAGAGAAGGGTAAGAGGAAGTGCAGGTTTTTCTTTTTTTCTAACAGTGGTGGTGTTGTTGGTGGTGGGGGGTGTAGTTGGTGCACATATGAGTTAAATAGATGTTACTTATACTGTATATGAATAAAAATATGCTGTAAAAATGTTCCAGTGTGTAAAACCTTAACGATGTTGCTGAAATAAGCAAACTTCTTAAAACAGGACAGCCTGGACACTGAAGAAGGAACCACACACAAAATAAACATTAATGTGCAATTTGTTATATGATATACTGGAAGAACACTTTGAAAGCCAATACTGTGCAGTTAGAGAAGCTGACCAAGTGCAAGGAAGACCTGGTTAACTGTAAAGATATTCAAGCCTGGTTAACTGTTGTCAGATATTCGCTCAGCAAACATTCCATCGGCCAAGATTGTGCTGGAAATGACTAATTTTGTTGGCTTACATTACCTCATATGCAATCACAGCTTTATCGAATGAAAATGGAAAAAAGAAAGAAAAAAATGATGCATTTGGATAGCAAGTCCACATGTGAAGTACAGACTGCATGGATGAGTAACTCCAAACTGTTGGCACGCATTCTGCTAAAGGCAGTGCATGCAGGAAAACTGCTATTAGCACGTCCATCATTTTTGAGGTGATTAACATTGCTTTTCTAAGACAGACATCTGTTTTTGACATCTTTTACTTTTACATCCAATAAATGGGGACTGCTCCATATTCTGTGTGATTTTCACAGTTTTCACTAAACCCACTTTCTGAAACAGGCCCCTGGGTGTACATTTTTAAATCTAAATGTGCACTGACCTTTTCTGGCCAACACTGTGGATGTTTACTCACTGCGCTTAATAACAGACATGATCAGTCCAAACGCAGTCAGGTCAGTGTGTCTCTGAGTATGAACAGAAATTGTCATTCAGTTCCAGTCTGCAGCTGAAAGAGTCTGACAGTGGCGTTTACATCATATGGGACATCAGGAATAAGGAGATTGTATTCACCTTTAGGGTCACCGTAGAAGGTAAGACTTTAACCTGCCTGAGCACAGTCATGTTCAGGATACTCTCAGGTAACCTCATGTGTAAATCAAATAGCAAGATTTTATTTTCTTTATGTTTCTATCTGTATGATTTTTGGTTGCTTATAAGTCTGCTGTCGTTTTAGGAAAGAACACAGACACCGACATGACTTTGGCTCCAGTAAAAGGTGAGTATTTATTATAATCTGCTGTTTTGTATTTTCATTAGTTTGAACTGTATACTTCAGTATTAAGACAATCAAAATATAGTGAAACTCACTGTTTTGAATAATAAATGCATTTACTGACCAGTAATATGAACCGTTCCTATTGTTTTAAGTAACTTAATAAATAGAAAATACATCACCTGTGTGTGGTCCATCTACACTGATTGTACATTGTACAGTAGAACGTCTCCTACATGAAGTTCTACTGGAGGGGATCCTGCACATCAGAGTAGACTCTTCCTCCTCCTCCTCCTCCCTCTTCCTCTTCTTCTTATTAGTTACATAATAATATATACATTTATATATATTTCTCAGACTCAAGGATGCTTTATGGATAGATATCAGCTTTTACAAACACACACACACACTAATTAGGTGATAAAATAATCAATCCCACTTTTATCACTAATGCAAACAGTATTTACATATTTCCATATCAACATTTCTTTCTTAAAATGATCAAAAGTGCCTTTGTAACAACTATTGAAGGGAACATGACACCTTGGTCTGTGTAAAACAGATTTTTTTTTTATGGAGTAGAAATAAATATAGAAAAGGGGCAATCATCTCTTAGGTTTCAACTTGGACACATACATTCTCTAAGTCTTGCTTTCTGGGGAGGATTAGTACCATCACCTGTGAGCTGTGTCACAGCAGGATGTTTATTTAAAAAACAAAACACCCAACTTTTTGGGTAATGTTATCAGCCAGCAATTCATTATGATGAACTTCTAATCACTGAATGTTTTACCACTGTTGTCTTACCTTTGTTTCCAAATACAGTATATTTTAATTATGATCAGACAAAGCTAGAGAGGTTTTGTAAAATATTTACAGGCAGGTGTATTTTTGCACTGAAAATGTATTACATTCCATTTATAAGCACTGATGGAAGAATGTCAGATTTTCTTCTTGTAGAGCCCCCTACCTCTTAACTACTGCCTTGTAGGTAAGGTGAGTTCGTTTTCATCTGCACAACTATTTATAATGATTATGAAGGCTAGGTTCTCTTGTGTACTCAGGATAATGTGTTTCTACTATTGTCCACTAGTGATTAGATGAACTATCTAATTATTTTCTCATTTTCCCTCACACTCCAAACTTTAGTAAAACTCTCCCCTGAAAACATTAAATAGACTAGCTGTCCCATGCAATGAAATCAAAAGGGAAAGGGATTAGTACTTTTTTCACCAATGAACTTATTTACTGCATAAACCACACATATTCTTTAGTATAAAGGCATTCGTGAGAACTCACATTTCAACAGCACTGTTCAGCACTGGCTAAGGTGGCTAACCCACTACACTACTGTTATGTAAAGCATTAACCCTGTTGTGTAACATTATTCTAAAAGCGCCATCACCAGCAGATGCAGGTGGAGAACAAGAATGTTATTATATTACAGTAACTCAACAATAAGACCAGAATAGATTCAATTCTGTAGGTACCAAATATGAACAAATGTGTGTTTTTGCATGTTTTGAGTATGTGCTGAATTTATATGTCTGTGTGTGGTACCCCTTTGTATGTGAGGCTGTTTGTGAAAGTGGTGTGTGTGTTTTCTCTCACAGGGAATCTGTTGAAGAGGTCAATGAACATGTCTCCTGTGAGGGGGCTTTTTCGGCGAGTCATCAAGGTGTAACGCGGGAGGGGGTGGAGAGCGAACACACGTGCGAAGTGACGACGCCATAACAAACCAAACTGATTGACTAGAATAAACAAATAATACATTTAATAATAATCAACACAGACTAACAATATAGAATAGAATGAAGAACAAACAGACTAACAGAAAAATAAGATGATAACAGGGTGATGGCGAGAAATGGGCAATGAGGGAATAAAACATTAGAGAAAGACTAACAGAACAACAATAATATAAGATAACGGTGAGCATAAAGACAGACAAACGGGAACACAGAACTAGGCTATATAAGATGAACAAACAATATTGAGCACGAAGATACAGAACTAAACAAGGAAAGCAACATGTAGCAAGAGTAACCAAACAATGAGATCGGACTAGAAATGCAATGATAGCGACCAAACGAGAACTGACCAGAAACCATGCGAGCCACACTAAGCCAATGACCAACAAACAGGATACGTAGGGATGGGGTTTTTATAACATTACAATTAGGGACAAACTCAAAACAGCTGGAGACTAAGGGGAGGAGACAGATAACCACAGAAACTGACATAAACCCAGAAATAACTAGGTTGCCCGGGAAACGGGGAACGCTCCGGTCTGTGGACGTGACACAAGGACACGAGGCGTTTCTGAAACAGGAAGTTACTCTGGCTACGTCCACCTTACCCATGATCCTCTCCTGCATACATACACAACAATAAAATCACCTTCATCTCACCAGCCTGAACAGAACACACTCACATACATACACACACATGCACAACAACAAAACTACCAACCTCTCACCAGTCTAAACAGAACACACCATTAGTCAAAGGAGCAGTGTGTTGGTGCTATACTACACACACACACACACACACACACACACTCACACACACACACAGGAGCAGTGTGTGGATGTGTTATACTACACCTGTGTGGCAGGAGTGTGCTGCATCCGTTTCCTTCACCACACCCCTCAACACTTTAACCAGATAGAGTGCAGCACTGAGAGAAAGAGAGCGAGAGCGAGACACAATATGAATCACAACCATCTAAACATCTAACAAATTAACAACGTGCCTCTTGCCCCTCTACCTCTCTGCAGTAGTGTTTCCCACAACACAGCTGGTTCCTGTCACACACACACATATGCACACACACATGCGTGCACGCACGCAGATATGTACACACACACAAGTACACACACATACATTGAACAATAGGGGCCATCACTTTATCACATTTGCTGTGGCTTTTATTTTGTAATTTTACTCTACAGCAAGCGTGTTGGTCTTCCACAGCACTACCACATTTAAAAACTTTGTAACAGGAAGTATTTGTGACTAATAGTAAAGCAATCTGGAGGTGAGATTAGCCAGTCCATTTATTCAACACAGATTAACAGATAATTCCAATTACCATATATTGTCCTAAAATTAGCAGTACAGCATCTGTTTCATCACACCATGTAGTGTGTATAGCTTGTTTACTACCAGAGCACGCATTCATTCATTCATTGATTCATTCATACCAGAGTATTTTGCCCATGTAGAATGGGGAGAGGTGCACAGCTACTGTTACTCTGGGACGCTCGAAGAGAGACGCATAGCTACTGTTTCTCTGGGATGCTCGGGGAGAGGCGCATAGCTACTGTTACTCTGGGACGCTCAGGGAGAGGCGCACAGCTACTGTTACTCTGGGACACTCGGGAAGAGGCGCACAGCTACTGTTACTCTGGGACGCTCGGGAAGAGGCACACAGGTACTGCTAGTCTGGGAAGCTCAGGGAGAGGCACACAGGTACTGCTAGTCTGGGAAGCTCAGGGAGAGGCACACAGGTACTGTGTGAGAGCACTCATTTTCAGTGAGAGCACTCATTTTCAGATCATCCAACAGGTGTGTGAATTTCATTTGTCCGTACTTTCACTTGACTTTAAAGGGTTAAATAGTACATATGTGATCAGTGTTTATTATTGGTGTCATCTGTGTCTGTACCTGTGTGAAAATGAGCTCTACAAGCTCCTGTAGCAGCGTCTCCACTGTGGTCACACAGTAATTCCGCGTGGAAGTGATGTCATCAGTGTCTGACTCAAAGGACCCAGGTGATGAATTCAGGTGGTTGAGCACGTGCTGGATCCAGTCAGCCAAAGAGGATTGTGCATAGTAGTCCTCCAAGCCATCCTCACACACGACATCCTGCCAGGCAGGCCACATGCAGAGCTCAGGAGCTTGTGTCAGTCAGCACACACATGCAAACATAGACACTTAACAGCACAATAATGTTGTGAAGCTCTGATCCATCGCCACCTCACCAATACCATAGGAAAATGCGAAACACTCAAAAGGTCAAAGTCTTAGTGAGCAGCTGTTTCTCACCTGGTATGAGTAAAGGCACATCTGTGAAAACGCCCAGTTAGCATAACAATAAACAGTTAGCCACCCAGCTAAAAATTATTTTGGTTTGGTGCTTCTATAACAGTAATGTAATAAAAATAGCTAACTAACCATAAACTTGACATCGTGTGTGACCTGTTTAACACAACAATGTCATCTGAACAAGGTTAGTTCAGATATATGCGGCTGCGGTTGTTACCTTAACTATATATAACTGTTCAGCTAATGCTAGCTAGTAATATAGTAAGCTAGTGTTAACTGCATAGATAGCTCTCATAGGATAATATTCATGAATATTAGGACAGCTACACGGTTATCTTAAGTCTAACTAACCTATAAGATACCAATATTCAGCAGAGTTCCAAGTAAACGTTACTTTCAGTTTGCTGGCTACGATATTTTAGTTAGGCTGGCTAGCTTTCTTATACAGGCCAGGCGCTAACCTGGCTAAGATATTTACGATGGGATGATTAGTTAAAATTATGAGTTGTGTCTAGATATCTAACCACAGCCACAGCGGTTCCTGTAGCTTGTGGCTTTAGCAGGTCCGTTAGGAATACCGCCACTTATGCGAAATTACTGTTTCATGCAACTATTTCAGACTATTATAGAGCTTCAAGTAGTGATATATAGTGAATTGAATACACATTTAACAGCATATTGCCATCCCATTACTCCAAATTTCTACAGTAAAAACAACTTAGTCATACTAAAAGTAACTACATAAGAGAGTGTATTTCACGAATTTAATGGATTAGTTGATCTGTTTATTTTATAAAGATTCAATATGTGCTATGTATTTAGTGATCCAAAGAGACATTTTACACAAGCTTGCCATCCAAATACTCCAAATTCCTACAGTAAAAACATTGCTGTCATATGTTGAATATGTTGCAAAGTGTTTTCCAAGAATATCACAGTGAATTGATAATTAGATTTTTTTTCATGTGATCTCAAAATATACTATAGTGAACTGATTAGCTATTTGCACAGTATTGCTCTATATTTTATCCACCTTCCTTATGAGTAGCTAAGAAAGTGATCTTTATAAATGTAGTGGATTTAACAGAAAAAGGGAAGGTTTGAATTTCCAAAAAATGAAACTTTTCTGTTCTACATATGCCTTAACACACATTTTCTTTAGGTGCATTAGAGCCAAGATATGATTAATTAAGATGGAGAACACATTTATTTTAGATTTTTACCTAAAAGAACAAGAAACCCCTATGGATGATCACAACACAAGACGTAGGCTCGCGCCGAAGCCTTCAGTGCAGATGTGTGACAGCACGGCGTGACGTGCTCCAGATGTTATGACCATAAAATGGGGTTTACCGCACGTGGGTGTTTACCACAAGTTGGGGTTTAGCTAAAGACACACTCCTAGCTGGATAACACCTCAGCTTGTGTGGTTTTATCTGCTTTGATCCACCAGAGTGGTGAGTAGCTGATATGTTTACAAATAAACCCACCAGAGTGGTGAGTAGCTGATATGATCACTGAAATTATGTTAGCAGGCCATTTTGTGGCAGGGCTGAAATGCAGTGGCTTGAATGCAGTAATTTTTGTGATTGTTAATTTTCATGGTAAGGAATGACTTTGCAATTAATTGCAATTCATCTAATCACTCTTCACGATGTAGAATGGAAATTGCTGCCATAAAAACTAAAGCAGCAACATTTGTGAAAACCAAAATGTGTGCTAGTCTCAAATGTGTGGCCACGACTGTATGCTTTATGTTGTATGCTTTCATTTGATTCACGCGCTGACAATCTGACTCGTTACCCTTTAAAGGTATCACAAATAATATAATCTGCTGCAGATCTAATTGTTTTAAAAAATTGTATGATGCCTTAACAAGCACCTCAAGTCTGATGAACATACCACCATAACAGAACTCCAATCTTTAAAAAAAAGTAAAGACATGAAGGCTGAGGACAGTGTGGTAGCAAATCCACATCCACATCCATAACAAACATGTGCCCTGACCACCAGATCAAAGAGCCAGCTCTGTGGCACAGAAGATAGAGTAGCCATTTAACCTTCCTTATTGATGGTCTTCATTACACACCCATTAATGAGACCATATACAGACACGCACAACAAAAAAGGTGGTGGCTACAGAAAACAAGTGCAAGCACATCTAGGTATTTTGGCTTTAAGTATCAAGTAAGTTTCAAGTATGCCTTTTACCTATCCAATCCCAGATAAATCTCAGATTATCAGGTTTTGTGCTTCAAGTAATGCAATGTGGCAAGATTAATGACAGGATATGCGTCTGAAGTTGTATGCCTCTGGAGAATTCTGCTATTGCTATGGATACCCGTTATGTAAAGTATTGTAGTCCTTTGGGGAATACCGCTGTTGCTATAATGTAAGGTGTTGTAGTCCTCTGGTGAATACTACTGCTGCTATAGTTACTTCTGTTGCTGTAATGTAAGGTGTTGTATTCCTCTGGGGAATACTGCTGTTGCTATAGTTACTTCTGTTGCTATAATGTAAGGTGTTGTATTCCTCTGGGGAATACTGCTGCTGCTATAGTTACTTCTGTTGCAATAATGTAAGGTGTTGTATTCCTCTCTGTGTGTGTGTGCGTATACTCGGTCATTAAAATATTTTAAACTAGAAGGTTTAAAAAGTACTGATGCTACAATAGAGTTAACTGGCTAGTATAGGTAGCTAATATTAGCTGCAGTACTGGGCTAGCTAGATTAGCTACCTTTGCGGATTGTCAACTTTCATTATTAGGTTTTACACGTGTGATGTATACAGCGTGTACTGTTTCTGATACACGTTGGCTTGATTTCCGTGTGGTTGAATGAGCAGATAAATTGATTAAAATCTAAAGGGAAAAAACCTTGAACTGTGCAAGGTTTAGCAGGTTTAGCAAGTTGATATTGATGTGGAGATGGTACTTGTGGCATAATTATGATGTAATAAAGGGGCTGTGAAGTCACACAAGTTATCACATTAATCACGCCTTTCACAATTCCAATAGTACTCATTGCTTCGTTGCTGCTTATTGTAATTGGCTGAGGTCTGTTCCCCAAAAACTAAAAGGCTTATCGATCTTTAGAATTCACATCAAAAGACGAGAGGCGCCAGTAGATATGGAACAGAGGAAAGGTGGCTGCACAAAGCTGCCACCAATAAGACCAAACCACAGTGCTCAGAAAGCAAACAATGTTCAGGTACGTGTATACACATTTTATTTAAATGCTGAAATGAAGGAGCATGTGTTTTTGAATCTTTAAATGATATGGGATACCTTAAAAATATTTGTACTGGTGCCTCAAGAAAGAAACTAATAGAAATACATTTTTAGTACATTTTAATAAAACGTTGTTTGGCTATGATGGAAGGTTGTGTATGGTTATGTGTGCTTGTGTGTCAGTATGTAGATTCTTGTGTGAAAAATACCTTGTATACTTTGTTTAGGCTCTTGATGTGGGTGTGCACAGTCCAGAAACTAGAGGCAGCACACATTTTGCTCAACTTGTTCTACCTCCAATCAATGGTAGCCATCCACTACCATTTCAGAGAAAAAAAGGTAAAGAACTATAAAGTCTATACATTCTAGAGAAAATTACATGGCAATTCATTCCTGTTGGTTTTTAACACATGGTTTCATATGAAGAGTCGTAATATATTTTTAAACTGAGCCTTCTCATCTGAACATAGCTCAATTTCAAGAGGGCAAAATCAGCTGTTGCCATCTGTTAATTAATATAACTGGATGATTCTTTAGTATAACTCTGCCCTGTAATTTTAGGTTCATATGAGCAGCTGCAGAGGACTGGTCTGGATGGATGTCATGACATAGAAACTTCCAAAGAGCAGCTGGAGATGGAGAGATGTAACCTTGAAGCTGAGTATAAGGAACACCAAGCGCTTCTGCAGAGCCTCCTGTCAGAAAGGGATGAACTCTGCCAGTTGAACAGCAAGCAGCAGATGATAATAGCTGACTGGTTGGAAAGGGAAAACGTGCCAATGCCTGTGTGTACAAGGCGGAGTCGCCATGGCTACCAGGACCAGCTAAAAATTCTAGAGGACCTAAAGTTGCAGTGGCAGTGCAAATCACAGCTCTACCAGCAGCAAGTTGAAGAACTCCGGCCCCAGTGCCAGGAGAAGAAGAAGCAGTGGGACTGTGAATATCAAGCCTTCATCATGATGATGCAAGAAGTAGTCGTTGCGGCTCTCGCCCGGCGGCTGGGGAAGCGGGCAGCTCTTGTTGAGGTGAAACGGCTCCTTGCAGCTGAGCAGAAGACGGAGAATAAGCTCACTGCTGCAAAAATACGGAACCTTGCGCTGCAGATGAGGGTACAAAGCCGGGAAGAATCTATTAGAGAACTGGAGGAGAGGACAAAGTGTGAAAAACTGAAGTTTGAAAATGAGAATTATAAGACTATGATCTTGGAGTATGAAGAGGAGATTATTCGAATAAAGAAAGGAATTACCAGCACTAGACAGGTATGACGTCCTATAAAACTCAGTAGATTAAGACTAATGTGGGTGCAATTTCTGTTGATTTTTTAGATAGCCATGGAACTGTCAAGTAGACTTGAAAACATAACAAGACCCATCCCATAAATCCCACCACAAAACTTGGAAATTTCGAGCCCCCATTTAAAACTGAAAATGCAATAAATGTATTGCCACGGAGTAGGATGGGAAGATGTATTGTACAGTAGAGTCTTGAATGCATAGAAAATAATCTCAGTATTGTGTACCTCCACTCTCAGTTCCAGTCACATCTCAAGGAAACGCTCAACTTTGTGGAGCTGGAGATCCAGGCCAAACTAGCCAATCTGGCCAAGATAAAGGCAATGATCGGCAACAAGCGGAAAGCTCTGGCAGGGGTAATGATAGCTAAAGACAAGCTGCGTGCAGACAATCTGCGCCTGTACCAGCGCTGCAGCCTGCTGAGAAACAAGAAGCTGCTCCAGGATTTTGAGAAGGTGAAGGATGCATGCGAGGACCTGCAGAGCCAACTAGACATTCTCAAGAGGCAGCATGAAAAGCTCTCTGTCAAGTGTAGCACAGTAAAGAGCAAGCTGAAGCAGAGCAGGCCACTGCAGCATTGTGTATAACACAGTTGAACACACACGTGTACACATATATACACAAACATGCTGGATGCTCTTTGTGCAGAGCTAAAATAAAAACAGTACACTGTTATATTTGAAAATAGTGCTGTGCCTTTTATATTTGAAAGTTGACAAAATATCTGATATATGTGTGTTTGTGTGTGTGTGTGTCTGTCTGTGTGTGTATATGTTACTTTCCAGGGAATAAAATTGTCTGTACATGTTTAAAAAATGTCAGTATAAGAAGTCAGTATAACTTTGGGAAGGAAGACTATGTTCCAAACACAAGTCACTCATTGTCTTCCAGTGAATCAAATAAACCCATCAGTATAATGGATTGTAAATGACATGGTGTGCCAGAATTGTACGTTTAGTATTCATGTTTGAAGAATTACATAACTTTTACTCTCTTAGCCTTCATCTTTATTCAAGGCTTTATGACTTATCTTGGGATATGCATCAAACCTTACCAATGTACTGCTAGTCAGATTCTCTCCATCTAGCTCCACAGTTAAATTGTACCAGATTCTGACATCGTTGTGCGATTCAACACAGCTGGCATGTACACTATTATAGCTGTAATTAAGGTAGCCACGCTAAAGACCACAAATTACTGAAGAAAAGATATCTGACATTTAAGGAGAGAGACTCAGAGCTGAGTCCTACTGAGAGAGCAGCTCCGTGACTTCTTCATCCAAAAGTTCAGTAGACAGGCGAATCCCAAAGTTACAATCATCTATGTTATGCTAATTTTTGCTGATATGACTTCAAAACCATCCCCACTCTAACCAATTTCTTTGGGTTTACCAGTAACACTAGTTGACCATAGCATAAAGATAATGTTTTGTTCTGTCCTATTTGTTGACATGTTGAAGCTCATTATCTTAACGAGCAGGGTCCAGCATTGATATGTCAGTTGCAGACCACATCTCTACCAGCTCCATTCCTGAGTCACATGCTATCAAAAAGCTAGCTCCTGCTATCACTGCAATGAGCAGGGTGCTCAAAGTTGAATGTATATAGAGGCAGCATTGTGCTTTTTGAGGAGTACTGGTCATGCAGCAGTGACATGAGAGCATCTCTCTCTTTCTTTTTCTGTCTTTTTTCAGTTTGTTGGAGGTCCACTATGACAGTGTAACTGTCCATGGTGCTCAGTGATATCAGTGGAAACACTGATTGAAATAGGCCACAAGTTGGTACTATTCTTTATCTGAACATGGTGATTACAATTTATAAAATGTCACCTGCACTTTCAATTTGTTTTTGCAACTACCCTCTCAGCCCTCTGGTGATTCCATCTGTTTCTCTATATCACCTGCAAAGAATTAAATGTTGCTGTACTAAGAGAACAAGTCATTAGAAACCAGCACTATGGACAATCACTTGCTAGAAAAATGAATACCTAACAATTTACGTGTTCAAAAAAGTATGGGGAGTTAGAGTATAGCATGCGTCATCCCTAAGTTACACAAGTTATGTTTTAAATCCTGACCACATTAACAGTAACAAGCAGAGCAAATTATGTGCAAGCTCTTATCATGTTCATATAAATGGCCCACCATGCCTTCTACATGCACACTGGTTCCCCACACATATGCCAAAGGTCTGTAAAAATCTAATAAGAATGATGTATACGATATGCAATATTATAAATATGTATCCTTAAAAATACTTATAGGTAATGCTTGAAATAATATGTAGCATAGAAGTAGCACATATCCTTTTGTACTAAATTATAATAATTTCTAATAGCCATTGTAAGAAATGTTCATTTAAGAACACTGAATAAATTATCTCTAAATCCTCATAGTGATCACAAATATAGATGCTCTGAGGAAAAAAGTCTCTGTACCTGTCCTGGGCTCTAGGATAAGCAATTAAAAACTTTGGCTTCATCAGGGTTTTTAGTAACCAATCCAGAAACCTCTCTTCCTGCTTCTAAATTATTTTGCATGTCAAAAAATACAAAACAAAACCAGCAGTAAAAAGTTATCCTGACAATGGCATGTCAATCCCACAAACAAGCATTTGCAGTGCTAGTTCACATCATATACAACTCATTCTTAAAGAGGGCTTAGTATTAATAAACTATGGCTTCTGATATTGATGCTGTGGGCCTCTGAAGAGGGAAGCATACTTCACATCTTACAGCCCTTCCTTCAGAGGCAGCCATTTTGGTCTTCAGCTTGGCAGCATACTGGTGTGCTGTTGAGCTGCCCTCCTGCGTTGGCTTGATTGTAACACCCTCTTTATTTTTTAGAGCAGAGTGAAGGAAAATAGAAAGTCATCCTGTTTTCTCCCTCAGGAATGCTTTGCTATCCAAGAGAAGACAAAAAGCCCTCCCTTGAGCAATGCTAATGGTTGTCACACTGCTTAGCCGACATCTGTTCTAGCTTGTCTTGCCGGTAGGGGCCACTAAGTTCCTCTGGACGATGCAGCTTCCCTGGTAGAATAAAACATCAGGTGCTTTTTCTGATGTTATCCTCCAGTTGTTTGCGACTCTTGTTTGGGATTGAATGGTTCACTAAAGCCTTGCGGTGTGTAAATCGGTTTCTGCATCTACTTGGTGCAAAACCAGTGCAGGCCTAACTTTAAATTGAATACTGCTTGCTGCAAGCCAGTGTGAAATTGGTTTTGAAGATTGTGTTCAGACTCTGTTCTGATCGTGGCCATGTTCAGCTTACAAGCATAACATGCTGCACTCGAATGCTCACTTCAGCTTCTGAGTCCTCCTTGAACCCATGAGCCACTCCTCACTGCACTGAGGAACCTCTGAGTACAAACTTTCTCATCTTCACTTCTGCAGACCTCTAAAATGGCTAGTGACAGGAAAGATTAATGTTATATAAAAGTTATACAAGTGAGTTTTATAATATTTTGCTGGGCAGGAAATTGTTATAGTTTCCAAATTTTGTCTTAACAGTTACTCTTAACAGTCTTAACAGTTACATGCTTATCTTTATGATCTAGTTGGAATCTTGCTAGTTAACTAGATAGGTTAGCTAGCAAGACATTTGTACAGATTCAAATCCTTGTTTTTCACTGGAAATTCATTAATTCAGCCACAGCACAAACACATCAACCAAAATTAAACATTGTCAATGTGCCACATTTTTGTTGTGGCTTAACACTAATGTGTGTAGTCACTTAATGATGTCTTCTCTAATTTCATAATTTTTGCTTTGCAGTTGCTGTTGTGTTGTGAATCTGGGCAGCTGTTCAAAGAGTAGGATGAGGCTTAGAAGTTTTCAAGATTCTTTATTGTTGTTTTGTTGAATTACAAAATAGCTGAACAATTTCTCTAAAGCTGCTGCTCGTTTCCTTTTACCCCACAACCCATCTGTTGAACAGAAACAACAAAGTCCAGCAGCTCACTTGTGGCAAGTCCAGACACTCTGACACAGTTCTCTGGTGAGGCTTTATTTCATCCATTTACTTCTTTCACTTTTTCCCCTGACATCTTGAATGCAGACTTCCTGCTTTATTTAGATACTCATTCCATTAAGCAACCTTCAGGTCTGTGCAAACAACCAGAGGGAAGCAATGCCCAGCAGCAGGATAATCAACATGAGAAAGGTTCAGGAATCTCCAGGACAAATATTCCATCTTGTAAAACAGCATGTTACTTTGATGAAGAGTTAAAATGTTTTTATTTTATACTCTGTAATGCTGAAGCAAAAAATCTCAAAAATGGAGATCTTGTTTAATTTATAAACAAGGGGGCTGGGTTGGGCTCATAGATTAATTTATGGGCCAACACAAGCCGGATGTCACAGAATGCTCGCCTGTCACGAGTCAAGTGGTTTGGCCCGCCGCGTGCATTGGGGGGATCTTGTATGTTTGTTTTGTAGCCACGCTTCCATGGTTGGCACACACCTGCACAGGGTTTACTGTCTGTCTACTTAAACCCCTGTCAGTGTGTGCACCGTTGTTGGTCACTGTCTCTAGCTTAGTCTCTTGAGTCTCTTATGTAAAAAAAAAACCCACAGCAAGTAACGTCTGTGTTTGTTTTCACCGTTTCCGTATTATGTGTAGATCATTAGTGTTAAATGTTTAATAATGTTCACTGTTATAGTTGTATGAGATTGCCACTTGTGTTTTCTGTGTTTAATGTTAATAAATGTTTCACAAAGTCAAGGGAGTCTGTGTGTCCTGGCCCATGCCTTACAGCGCTCAGGCCAGCAGCAACATTACAGAATGACCAACCACCACAGGACGCTTACTCCCTCGGCAAATGACAGACTTCCTAGCAGGAGGTGCGTGAGTTAATGTCTAAATGTAACATTCGTAACCATTTTTGTCTACCTTGTGTTAATGTTAAAAATCGTTAGTGCTAAGTGTCTCTATGTTCACTGTTTGTGTTACACGGGAGTGCCACTATAGTCTTTATGTTTTATGTAAATAAATGTTTGTCCACGTCGAGAGAGTCTGCGCATCCTGCTCTACGCCCTTCAGCACGCAGGCCAACGCGTTACAGAATGACCAACCACCACAGCTAAAGATGGACTTCCTAGCGGGAGATGCGTAGGCACCCTGCCCTGCTGCCTGGATCCCAAGAGATTGGGCAGAGGACCGTGACTGGTGTCTATGTCCACCCCGGAAGTGAAGGGGAACACCCCCAAGAATTTCTTGGGGGGGGCTAGGGGGAGCCTTGAGCCTGGGCCGAGGAAGACCGAAATGCACCACAACAACCAGAAAGAGGGCGGTTGGGTGGACCCATCGGGATCTCCAGTGGGGCAGAGCTGAAGCCCGTGTCCCTTCCCTTCAGCGGACTCACCAGCGAGACTGGAGGGGTCTGCCCAAAGCCCCGGAGGCAAACTGCCGCTGGGATGCTCCTAGAGTGGCAGGCGAGTGGAGGACCGTTGGGGGAGGTAGCACGTCTGGAACCAGGGTGGACGTGCACCCCTGCATGTCCATTGAGGCCACGGACACGTACAAGGTGCCTGCGCAGACAGTGGGCATCATGTCACAGCACCTTATATGTTTGTGTGTGGGCGATATTGTTTGTTTGTGTTTACAACTTTTGTACATCTACAGGCGTAACGTTGTTGGGGGCATACCGGACTGCCCTGAGAGAGACAGAGAAGCTGCCTTTCTCCCAGGCGGCTGCTTGTGTGTACATGTACACTTTGTCCTGAGACTTGTGTTCACTGGAAGAATGCGTCGGGAGCCGCACCCCTTGGGAGGGGGTTCTGTAACAGAACGCTCGCCTCTCGCGAGTCATGTGGTTTGGCCCGCCACGTGCAGTGACAGGATCTTTGTTTGTATCCACACCTGCACACACCTGCACCTTGTTTGTCTTTGCGTATTTAAACCTGCATCAGTGTGTGCAGTGTTGTTGGTCATCGTTGATGTAGCGTGTTGTTCGTGGGTTAATGTCTAAATGTAACATTCGTAACCATGTTTGTCTAGCTTGTGTTAATGTTAAAAATTGTTAGTGTTAAGTGTCTCTATGTTCACTGTTTGTGTTATATGGAATGCCACTATAGTCTTTATGTTTTATGTAAATAAATGTTTGTCCACGTCGAGAGAGTCTGTGCATCCTGCTCCACACCCTTCGGCACTCGCGTTACACTGAGAGGACACAGAATCTCTATACTCCCTTATGTTTTATGTTATTAATATGTCTAATTCAATGTTAAACCTCTTTTCCCTGTAAACACTCTTTTTATTACCTCAGTATATACATAGGTTGCGTATATACACAATATGAACACAGTATATATACGTATATACACAAACACAAGGTATATATATACACAAGTACAAACACAAGGTATATATATATACACAATTACAAGTGAGAAAAACATGTGAGAACAATGAAGTAAGGCAGAGAATACCAGACAAGGGGCGACAGAACTGGCATCAAATAATGTTCTAATCATTCTTTAGGGAATCTGTCAGTCACATATATGTTATGTACAGTATCTTCCAATGAAAATTCACAAAAATCAGCCTTTGTGTACTGTTATTCACGTCACATATCTCTATATGCATTTCGGTTGTGGGCCTCACTGAGCTTGACAACATAGGTTTTTATGCAGTTGTCAAACGTTTTAAGCTGGTTGTAGACATTGCACCTGATCTGTGAACTTTTCAACAGTATGAAACAAACTGGTCTTTTGTCTGTTGTGTTTAGCTTCACTTTTTGTTGCTCAATTGGCTAAAACTCAACAAAGGGAAGTATGATTGTGACCCAGTCTGAAAGATTGTCAGAGATAAATAAGGGCTGATATATCAGTACAAAATTGGGCTTATGTAATGCTCAGACATCCACGGTCAAATTGTTTTCTCAGTCATTAATTGCTGTTCTCAATGTCTTGTCAACTTGATGTTGTATTATGTGTTTGTTTTCTGCTACAGAAGAAGCTGACAGATTTGGCCAGTGCAGTGCAGAGAGAAACTCAAAAGGATCCACCTGTCACTACAGAGGACTTTCATATTGTGGTTGGTAGTGTTTCTAGCTATGAGATATGGTTTTGGTTACACTGAAGCATAGTAATATTAAAGCTAGTTAAAGTATATAATATTTCCCATTTCCCATTCTGGCCTTATACTAGTAGCTACTTAAAAATATTAACACACAAGTAGATTATATTTCTCCTATAATTAGATGATGAGTCTTACACATAAAAAGCATGCAAAATGTGCCTTTTATGTATATGGTGTAACATGCATATTTTATATGTAAGATCATTTCAAAAACACTAAGATAGTACAAGAACATGTGGCCACTGAGTCAGTGAGTTAACTGAACTCCTCAACAATCTAAACTTCAATGAATGTTTCATACCATGGCACTGCAGATTAGGAGGACCTCTGTTGGCAAGAAGAGGGATTGCTGACACATTGACTATATGATTAAAGACATTATGAGTAAAGAAATTAATTTTAGTTTGCACCTGTGGTATCTGAGTTACCGGCATTTTTGAAAAAAGGTCAGAAGTGTCTATCACTGAAAAACCAGGTAAAATATATTTGTGCCAAAATAAGACCAATAATAAGACACATCACTCTCCAACATCTACATATGCATTAGTGCAGGGGCTCACTGGGAGGAAGAGGAGGCTGGCCTCGGACACGCTGAGAAGCCTACCCAGACACATCCTGCTGGATGTTAAAGTCAAAAGCAGGGTGCCCGTGAGTCAGACGCTCTGGGAGCTTACTCGGCACGGGAGGGAGAGGTTTCAGGGCCAACATGGGAGTGTTGGACTGGACAACGCTCAGGTGCAGAACATCCTGTTCCTGCTTTTTGTTCCTTGCATTGTACCCGTAACGAAAAATGCAGCCCAGCCTATTAGTGCTCAGCCTTTATAGTCCACAGTGCTAATAAGGTAAATATAAAACCCGGTAAACTCAGCACTGGGTCAGTGTCTGCTGATTCAACTCAAAAAGTTGAATACGGGTCTGGGCCATGAGGCCGGGGCTGCTGAGGACTACGTCCTAGATGACACTGTAGTCCCTCATGACAACAACCCACCTGTTCACCCTGACCCCGACGATGGTCTGACCGGCCAGGTGAAGTAGACAAAGCACCAGGCACACGGCCTGGACAAGGTGGCTGCCGCTGGGCCACTGAGCAGTCCAATTCTGTCCAAAAGGTAACGAGAGGAAGAGACATCGTGCGCACGCACGTCTGTGGAGACAAAATAAGACATGCGCACGCATAAATCTTTGACAGGCTACTTAGTTGAATCCCTAGTCGATACCCAAACTGTAGAAAGAAGAACACACACATCAGTGCCACATATAGAATAGTACCGACACGGTCGCGGTTTGCTTAGTGAACACTTACAATGAACGCGGTACACCGCTGCACGTCTGCAATACAGACAATACCGCAATACGGTCGATCTCGAGTTGTAAAGCACCACTTCGGACACGCATGCAAGCTAACTGGGTGCATTTAATCAGCCATTTTAATGTCATCTAGCCAGATAGTCAGACACTCTGAATTTTACACATAAATGACCGAGACGAGCGACCGATTTAGCAATTAGCAAGTTGTGCTTGCTAATTTCGCCCATTAAATCTCACTTTTACATTCTTGACGTACGTAGACGGGGAATAAAAACCAGGTAAAGAACCAGAGCGTAAAACCTACCGAAAACGGATCGAAGGGCTAAACTTCAAACAACAGGAGAAACCGGCTGTGCTGATCTCCACTGTAATCCGGAGACAGTCAGCTGGTGTTCGGCACCTTTTCCAGTCGCGCTAGTTTACTAGCTAGTTGGCTAACGTACGACAGCTTTCTTTCAGAGTAATCTAACAAAGCGGATGTGTTCAGATTCCACTCATACTGAATAAAATGTACTAAAGGTCATAAAGACGGTGAACTACCATGGCGTTGTTCAAGCATAACCCACTAATGTTAGTATTCAAGAAAAGTACTGAAAACACATCTGCTAATGTTGATTTCTAGCTAACGCTAGTTTAGCTGCACTGTAGCTACAGTACAGTACAGCATTGACCTGTTCCAGCCTCTCCATCTTTATTTCTCTCCAGTGTCTTGGCTGTTTTGTTTTGTTTTTTGATGATTTTTGCCCTGGTTTTCTCTCTGAACTATGAACTCTCTTCTTCTTTGTGTACTGTGAGGACGAGCGTCAGGTGCTGTGCTGATCTCCACTGTCATCCGACTCCAAACACATTAGATGCGCAGACCTGAATGAACTCCAACGTCCACGAACGCTCCACCTTTACTGCTGATGGTTTATATGAAATTCACAAAGAGCTGTTTGTCCAGAAAATATGAATGTGTCTGCTGAATATAAGCATACACAATATATAAAAATATTTGGATGTATTACTCATTGCATTGTTAAGTTTAAAATCTTGTACACTCGATGAGAATCTGGAATGCCATAAATTCCACTATAACAAATGTAAAGGGGACACATCCGGTTTTAATTGGACCAAAATGCCGAAGAAATTGAGGAAGTTGATGGAGGGCAAAAAATAAAAAAGGAAACATTTAAAATGTATAAAGTGGCTGCAAAATAAGAAAGTACTACAAAGAGATTAAATGCGATCTTTGTCATCATAAAATGAAACTACACAACAGCGACTGCTGGGACTGATGTGAATGGTAGACTAACGAGCTTACTTAGATGTTTTAGTGTAACTTTAATTTACAACGTATAGGTGGGAGCAGCTAACACACGCAGGCTTATATGTCTTACTTTATACAACAAGTGTGGACTGAGTGGCCATTTGAACTGTAATCAAACAGATTTTTGTTCAGCACATCTAGATACTTTCTGCAGTGTGGAAATACTTTAATGGTGCAACCGCAAACATCCATGTGTAACAAGCAGGTTAATTGGTTTTATTCAAATCAAGTAAATTGTTTGATTAAAAGAAGCAAAATAACCAGAGCAGTTCACATGACCAAATTAACTTAATTAACAAATAAACTTTACAATTTTACTGAGTACATTCAATATCTTACTAAGTGTTAAATCCATTTATTCCGTTATTTAATCAATTTAGCACCATTATGTCCCTTCAGGTTTTCTCAAGTTTCTTGTCAAAATTGTCTAAGAAAGTGAGAGAGGCTTGTGTGGTGGCGATGGAAGAACTCAGAAGAAGGAAAGGAGGATGCAGACAGTTCACTGTCATAGATGAGAGTAACTTCAGGCATAGAAGAAATGCAGGTGCATCTTTTATGTGGGTATAGAATTTTGTAGAGTCTTAATAATGTATAATGGACATACAAGTCTTCATGCTTCATATCTCTAATTCTTTCATCTTGTTAATAGTTCTTAATTAATGTAATAATGCTTTACTTTTTATGTTACACGGTATGGAAGAGGGCGGATGGCCGGGCGTTGTGGAGGAGGCAGTGGGTCTCTGGGATGCTGGGTGAAAATGCTGTCCACACTAAACAAAGACAGCCAGTTCTTCACCTAGTTCAGAGAAGGTCCAGAAGGGAACTAGTGCCACTTATCATTCAGCATGTAAGGAGGCGATCCACAATCCTCAGTGGTGAGTGGCGTGTCTACCGGCAGGCTCTGTCTCAGCTTGGCTACAGACATTACACAGTTAACCACAGTATATCATACATGGATGCTCCTACAGGGGCTCACACCCAGCATATAGAGAGGGCCTGGAGAACATACAAGGAAACTGTTTGGAGGTTTAGAAGCAACTGGACAGAGGAGCTGTTAAAGGATCACTGGACAATAATAGCATGGTATGAATGGCTAGCAAAAAAACACACCATAATGGCCCTCTAGGAAGATTTATTCATGATCTTGGCAAGAAGTCCTGCTATGCATATTTATTAACAAGCACATTAGTCTGAAGACATTAAGTCTTTTTTAATGTGTGTATTTTACTGTTTATGTGAGACAATCAAATAAAGCTGAAATACAATTTCAAATGTGTTATAAATATATTAATGTATAGTCATTCTGAATTGTCATGTAATTCAGGGTTGTTCATTAGTGTCACATTAGAGAAATTCAAGGTGAAGTACAGCAAATAGTGATGATTAAACAGTTATTAACCTCTGTTCCTAGTACTATACAGAACAAAATACTGTTGCTCCTTTCTTGTCTTTTTGGTAAATTTTGGTCAGATCCTTTAGATGGTGTTATTATCTCTGTCATTTTATGGAGGCAGGGAAATAATAAAATGTGTTACAGCCAGTACTTCATACTTACAATAGTAATGTTTACCAACCTTTGTAAATGTCTATATATTGAGATGTTTTGCAACTTTAGATAAGGGGCTCCAACATGTTTTATTAATTATTACCAAGTCATTTATACATTTCTTAACAGACAACTTAAAATGATAAGTTTACTTGAAAGTGTGTTGTTTATAAATGGCCTACAGACATTTATAGATATTCGTGTATATTGAATAGTTTTCACCTTAGCGGCTGTAAAATGCTACAGATAATTTCTATATGACAAGTAATTTAGAAACTACAGCTGCTGTTTGTTACTGTTTAACAAATAATTTGTATGGCTACACTTTTTAATTATTTTAACAGGTTCACAAAGACTCTTAGGAGCCAGGATTAATAAAGCTGTCATTTTAATAATATATTAACTAATGGTGCATATCCTCTGAATTCCTGAATTGGTCACCATTAATTCTGAAATTGTAACATACATATTTACATTAACATTTAAGGTGTTTAGCAGACTCTCTTATCCAGAGTGACTTTGTTGTGCATAACACAATAGCATTTCATAAATGCAATTAAAACATTTTAATAAGTGCAAAACTAATGTTCAGGTAAATGCATCTTCAGTCGGCGTATGAACAATGAGGGACTCTAGTGTTTAGACAACCAGAGGATTGAAGTTTCTAGTTGAACTAATCTTTAATCCTGAGTAATTGTAATTTGTACAGATTTCTAGTGTTTGTGTTCATAATGTGAAACTTGTGTGGTGTGTTTGCCTGAGATCTGGCTCTTTTTGGAAAATGATGGTTTTGGTCTTTTTCAGGATTTTTTTACTTGGGTGTTTAATCATTTCATTTCAAATGCCATCAGACCCACTTGGTTTTTTTGGTTTTAAGAGTAGAAATTTGATTTCTAAGTTCCTGCTCAGTAATGGGTGAGTCCAAGGGATTCTAGAAGTCCTTTATTCGTAGTTCTAATATATTAAATTTTTCAGTTATATGCTTTTGTTCAGGTCTTGTATTTTTGAGTCATTGATTATAAAGTGATTTAACATGTGTTATCCAATATGTGTTTTGAAAAGCCAATTCTTCTTATTTAGATTTATTAAAAGTGTTCAAGAAATGTGTCTAAAAGTGTTTGAATTTCTTGAGAGTTGATTGCTTTCTGGAACTCCTCTGTGCTGTTTTGGGCCCATCTGTATCGTCTCCTGGTATTAAACAGCTGACTGGTCAGTGTGGGTGCAGCACTGCTAGTCTCTGTCCTATTAATGAACAGTGATTTGGCTGTGATCAGACAGAGGGGTTAGTAGCTTTACAGTGAATGTACTGAGAGAGAATGTACTGTTATCATGTAATCCACTATATTGCCAAGAGGTGAGCAAAAGGTGGATCTCCCCAAAGAGTCGCCTCATAAGCTACTGTTGACAATGTACAGACCCAGATTTTGACAGAGCTGCAGGAGGTCTTTTCCATTCCTGTTTACCTGTGTGTCAGAATGATATCAGGAAAGAAATGTTTCCTTGTATTAACAGCCCTGTGGACCTCGAGAAATGTGTACTTTGAAAATGATCAGAACATTCTTGGAAAATACAAAACATGCAAAAGGGGTTCAGGTGGAAGAGGACTTTCCAGATCTGGCAGGCTTTATACAGTCTTTTCAGTGTTTGAGAAGCAATTTATAGGAGGAAGGTTTTACTGATCTAAACCCGCAGCTTAACAATAACAGTAATAAGATTGCTTAATTTTTGTGTCACTTTTTTGTTTAGATTTAATGTTCATTTTCAAAATGAGTGTGTGCGGTGTGGCAACACTTAATGGGGCCAGGGATGTGAATAAAAGAACACAGTTTTTTCAGTTAATCAAATTTAAAGGAAATGATGTAGATTTTGCTCAAGAAACTCATAGTGATAGACAGAATGAAGCAGACTGGCTGAGAGAGTGAGAAGGTAAAGCCTTCCTTAGTCACAATAGCACCATGTCTGGGGGTGTGGCTGTGTCATGTCAGGGGGCGTGGCTGTGTCATGTCTGGGGGCGTGGCTCTGCCCCTTCCCAACAGCTGGGTTCCACAATTTGTAATGGAGGATATTGAGGCTCTTAAAGTAAAAAAGAAAAAGAAAAAACTAGCCGACCTGCTTGGGGTAAAGGTACAGGGGGCTCTGGTGTGTTCTCCTTTTCAGAACGTGACACAGATGTACTCTGTTGTGGAATTTTGAACAAACAGCAAGTCAGACGTGATTAAGAGAGTAATTTAATAAGAAAAAGAATAAAATAAATGTTTGGCTCTCCTCAGGTAGGGAGCCCCGAGTATACAAAACCGTGGCTAGTTATACTACTCCTGTGCTGTCTTTAACCAATCATCTTTTCTTAAGCAGCTCTTCTTTCCTTTGTTGCTGTGGCTATAAGCCAATCAGCTCTTGGCTTGGTTTTTTCCACAAACCAACCCAAACTGACTCCAAACAGTTTGGGTTGTGTGTCAAGTTGACCTTGATGTTAACAGTTCCTGATACATGTTCAACTTAATCAGCAACAGGCGGATACAAATGTGCAAACAGCATTATTAATTTACGAGCAAAAGGATCAGTGTGATTTTATATGAATCACATAATACATAGTTTCGTAACATTTTCCATCACATTTCCCCCCTTTGATTCTTATACAATCATTTGTTAATTATCAGAGAATACAGTGTGCAGGTACAGGGTGTTATCCTCATCCAGGTCCTCTTTAGTGACCTGAATAAGTTGGTATCTGGTATCCATATTCATGCGAATAGTATTAAGCATACATTGACATAACAAGGGTCCACAACATATAATCAAGGCAAGTAGTAAAATGGATGGGAGAATCATAATTACAATACTTTTCCACATTGAGAATAGAGATCCCCGTTTCCAGTCCCAAGGTCTCACTCCGGCTTCTTCAGCACGAAGTTGGTCAGCAATCTTACTCATGTGGTCCAAGGCCATGGAGATATTACCTCCAGGTGCATCACTGGGCGGTATGTACGTGCAACAATGGTCGCCTATCATCGAGCACACTCCCCCTTCCTTAACGAGGAGCATGTCCAAGGCCATGCGGTTTTGTGTCGTCAGTAGTACTTGGAATGGTCCTCTCCACCTGGGTTGGCTCCACCGCTTCCTCCTGAAGTCCTTAATCAGCACCCAATCGCCTGGCTGATGTGTATGGAGGGGATTGTCCTTCACCTCAGGAAGGACTGCCTTCACCTGCTTAGACACATGGAAAAGAGATTTGTGCAGAGACACACAATACTGCAAAAGCGATTCATTGATCAGGTTAGTATCCCAGTCGGGCGGACCTATCCCCGTGTTGGGAGGCCGTCCAAACACTATCTCAAAAGCTGATAAGCCTGTTCGTGCCTGCGACCTGGTTTGACATTGCCACAGGACGAGGGGAAGGCATTTTACCCAATTCATGCCCGTTTCCTGCATTAATTTAGCTAGACCCCCTTTAATGGTACCGTTTGCCCGTTCTACTGCCCCTGCACTAGCAGGGTGATAACTGCAGTGTTTTCTCATATCCACCCCTAGGTATTTAGTCAGAGCCTTTAGCCCTTCATGTACGAAGGGTGTCCCATTGTCACTGGACACTCGTGGCAAACCCCATCTGGGAATTATTTCTCTCAGTAGCGCTTTTGCTACTGCATCACTATCTTGTTTCCCTGTTGGGAAGGCCTCCACCCACTTACTGAACACACATATACACACACATGTATGTACCTCTTCCCTTTGGCTGGTGTTAGTTCTACAAAATCTATTTGCCAATGTTGAAATGGCTCACTAGGCGGCGGGTGTCCGGCGGGTGCGTGTTTGGTATGATTGTCTCCGTGTGGTGTGTTTTGTGCACATACCAAGCATCGGGAACAAAATCTTTTGGGTATGTGTGTTTATTCCCGGTGCATACCAATGTCTCGTTATACTCTCCACTATCCCCCCCCTTTGCTCATGTGACTTCTTCCATGAGCAATCTCAATTGGTCCTTTCATATAAGAAGTGGGGAGACATGGTTTGTTCAAATGATTTATTGGGATCTGGAATGCCTAAAGCAGGCATGACCTGTAATAACTGCTTCAGTGCTGTAAAGGCCGCTTCAGCTTCTGGCGCCCATTCTAACTGAGAGGAATTCGATCCCTTGGTCCGTATTATATTTCTGAGTGGCCCCTCATGCTCTGCATAAGATGGTATGAATGTTCTACAATAGGAACACATGCCTAAGAAGGACAGCAGTTGTTTTTTCGTCGTGGGTCTTGGTATAGTCAAGATGGCATTCACTCGGTCTTTAGTCAGCATGCGCGTTTGTTCAGTGATGTCATGTCCTAAAAAATGCACTTGCTGCTTACAAAACTGTCATTTGGATTTGGATGCCTTATGGCCTTTCCCTGCTAAATGATGTAGCAGTGCCACCGTGGCTTGTTTACACGCTTCTCGTGTTTTCCCACAAATCAAAAGATCATCAACGTATTGCAGCAAGGCTGTTCCTTCGAGGAGCTCTAAAGCTTCTAGGCTTCAGTGTAAGGCGGCATTGTAAATGGTTGGTGATTCACAATACCCCTGACACAGTCTTGTAAATATGTATGGCTTTCCTTCAAAAGTGAAAGCAAACCAAAATTGACTATCCTTGTGCACAGGTACACTAAAGAAAGCATTGGCCAAGTCAACTACACTGAACCACGTGCTATCTGGTGGGATCTGAGAGAGAATGGTGTGCGGGTTTGGAACTTCTGGGGCTCTAGGGTGTACTGCCGCGTTGACAGCCTGCAAATCCTGCACAAATCTCCATTCATCTCTCCCTGGTTTCTTAACTGGGAAGATTGGAGTACGTACCGGTGAATCTGGGCATGGCACGATTACTCTTGCTTGTTTTAAGGGTTGGAACACTGGCCTAATACCCTCCGCTGCCTCTGGTTTTAGAGGGTATTGGTGCTGGTGTGGTCTATAATCAGATTTTGGGGTGATGTGGACGGGCTCACATCCTTTTATTAAGCCCACATCATTTTTTTCCCTGTGCCCATAACCCTGCAGGAACTGTTTTCAGTTCCTCTTCCTCTTCCTCTGAGAGGGTAACAGAGGCTGCCATAATTACTATATTTGGACTTACAAGCTCGACCCCCCCTTTTGCAATTTAGCCTATACGGGGCTGGCATTTTCCACACTTCTATGCTCGGGCTGTACATAATTTCATACTGGGGTTCTTTTATCCAATCAGTTGTGCTCAACACGCATTTTGTCCACAACCCTACTCTCTGCCAGTCTGGGTCAACATGTGCGCTAGCCAGCGACACATGAGGTGCTGCATGTGAGATCGAATATAAAGATTTCTGTTTAGCTGAGAGCTGCACCACTCCCACAGCCCACTCGCAGTCCCACGCTATAGCTGTGATAATCCAACTGTCACTGCCCCCCCAAGTCAAATTTCTGTTCAAAATCAACATCAGATCCCTCATGGACCTTCATTGTACAGTGAATAGAGTCACTTTGTTTAACTGTCAGCTCACCAGGTAGCGTGTTAGTAACTTCAGTCATAAAATGTGTTAGTACTTCCCCAGCAGTGCACTGCAATTCATACACGTACAAAGGGGCTCCTGCCTCTAGCTGGACTCCCTGTGTAGGTGTTTCCCACATAACAAATAACCCCTCTGGGTTGCTGCTAATTGTGCACCCAAGTTTACACATTAAATCTCTAGCTAACAAATTAATTGGACAGGTTTCTGACACCAAAAAGCTGTGTTTGAATTGGCTGTTTCCTAAACTACATTGGAGAGGCTCGGACATCCTTTCATCAATGGGATGACCTCCCACTCCAATTGCTGTTATCCCATATCCTGGTCTCATTCTACATTCTATTAATCCTTCTTTTAACACTGAGTGGGTGGCACCACTGTCAACCAAAAACCTAACATTCCCTCTACTTTCACAGTTACCTCGGGGAGGCCTCTTGGCCCTTTACTAATTTTTTGCAATAGTTGGTAATTTAAATTCGTTACTTCCCTTTTGTCGTCTTCTCTCAGTGTACATTTAAATAAATAAATAAATAAACTCTCTGTCCAAGTTTTTCTTTGGTTTAGAGCATAAACATGGTCAGAGCAGATGGATACATGCCTTGAAGTCTGGTACTGTACTCTCAGATCCTGTGGAGATTCGTAGAAGAGCAGCACAGTTCTAAACTAGGCTGTATACCAGTGACTATAGATCATACCAAGAGATGGAAAATATTTACTTAGATGGTTCTCCTCAGGTAGAAGAAGAGACTGGAGAGAGAGAGAGAGAGAGAGAGAGAGAGAGAGAGAGAGAGAGAGAGGTGACCCAGACTCCAGATGGAAAGAGAGAGAGAGAGAGAAAGAGAGAGAGGCAACCCAGACTCCAGATGGAAAGAGAGAGAGAGAGGCGACCCAGACTCCAGATGGAAAGAGAGAGAGAGATGACCCAGACTCCAGATGGAAAGAGAGAGAGAGAGAGAGAGAAATAGAGGGAGAAGGAAACGAGAGGGAGGGCCGTACGGGACTACGGATGTAGGGAGAGAGAGGGAGGGGACCAGGACTCCAGATGGAGAAATGGAGACTCTCTCCCTCCATTCAGAGTCTGTCACAGTGTGGCCCTCCCTCTCTCTCTCTCTCTCTCTCTCTCTCTCTCGCTCTCTTCCTCCATCAGGAGTCTGGGTCCCCGTGTGCATCTCCCTCTCTCGTGCCAAAGCTTTGATAAAGACATTAACACTAACAGCAGATGACAACAACAATATTATAACCGCTTACAATATTAGTAACAACAACAATAATAATAGAACTACAACACACCCAATACCAATACCAATAATAATACCAATAATAATAATAATAGCAATAATAATAATAATACCAATACCAATAATAATACCAATAATACCAATAATAATACCAATAATAATAATAATACCAATAATAATAATAATAATAATACCAGTAATAATACCAATAATAATAACAATAATACCAATAATAATAATAATACCAATACCAATAATAATAGTAATAATAATAATAGTAATAAACCAATAATAATAATAATAATAGTAATAATAACAATGCCAATAATAATAATAATAATAATAATAATAATAATAATAATAATATCAATAATAATAATAATAATAATAATACCAATAATAATAATAATAATAATGTCTCTGCGTCTCTGGTATGTGACTTGGTCACTCACTGTCCCTCAGACTGTGGCAGGAGTGAATGTACAGCGCTGCCAGTGTGCTGAACTCTTTATGTTCACCAACAACATACAGCAGCTTCTCCTCATCAGGGAGATTTTTAAACTCAGGGAATATGTGGCTAATTTTCTTAAAGAACTTAGTTCTAATCTGTCTAAATGTTGTACATTCATTCATAAAGTGCAGCTTTGTCTGGGTCTTATAGTCCTGGCACTGCTGACACAGTCTCTGCTCTTCAGGTAAACAGCACTGTTTATGTCTGCTGGTCTCTATGGCCAGGCGGTGGTCACCGAGTCTGTACTTGGTCAGGGTGGACCTCAGTTTTGGATCAGACAGTGTTCTTAGGTAATGTGTGTGGTGGAAATTCAATGAAACGGGGAGTCAGATGTGGATAATAAGTAAAAAAGGTTTTAATAGAAAAGAAAGATTCCACAGAGTGTGGGGCTCACTACCAAGAGAAGCCCCGAGTCATACAGAGCATTGCTTGATATACAATTCTAACTGTATGCCTTGACCAATCACAGAAGCGTTGCTTATCTCTTTCAGGCCGGCTGGTAAGAATCTTGCTTGACTGTCATCTCTTAATTGCAGGCAATAAAGTGATTGCAGGCAATAAAGTGATTGCAGGCAATAAAACGAGAGACATCTTCCTGCTTATCTAATCTACGGTCTCACTCCCTTAAAGTTCTTTGCTTACATAAACATTCTTCCTAGGGAACAGGATAGTGCTGAATGTATGTGAATCACTGAAGCACATAGTATTTCCTTTACATTTCCCCCCTTTGATTCTCATACAATCATTAACTAAAATCTTCAGTTATGGCAAAAACATGGAAGTTATCCTTATCCCAACATAAGTATGTATCATATCTGTGATATGATGAATTCTTTCCTGCACAATTAATTACGTCACATAAGTCAAAAGTCCATGCAGTAGAACTGCCCACCATATAGTCCAATTCTACTCCTCCATACTTCTATATACACCAATCTTTAGATGTAATGACACTGATGCGTGATAGTATCAGGCTAATCCACAGGAGGTGCTGCATCTTGCTAGTCCTGCGGTGGCGTTTCTGGTGCCTTTTTACAATGCGTGTGGTGTATCCACGTTGCTCTTCCGTCGGTCTTGATGGCGGTGTTAGTCGTCAGCAGCACTTGGAATGGTCCTCTCCACCTGGGCTGGTTCCACCGCTTCCTTCTGAAGTCCTTTATCAGCACCCAATCACCTGGTTGGTGGGTGTGGAGTGGCGTATTCGTCACCTCGGGAAGAACTGCCTTCACCTGCTTAGACACATGGGAGAGAGATTTGTGCAGAGACACACAATACTGCAAAAGTGATTCATTGATCAGGTTAGTATCCCAGTTGGGCGGTCCTATCCCCGTGTTGGGAGGCCGTCCAAACACTATCTCAAAAGCTGATAAGCCTGTTCGTGCCTGCGGTCTGGTTCGGCATTGCCACAGGACGAGGGGAAGGCATTTTACCCAATTCATGCCTGTTTCCTGCGTTAATTTAGCTAGACCTCCTTTAATGGTGCCGTTTGTCCGTTCTACTGCCCCTGCACTAGCAGGGTGATAGCTGCAGTGTTTTCTCATATCTACCCCTAGGTATTTAGTCAGAGCTTTTAGTCCTTCGCGTACGAAGGGTGTCCCATTGTCACTGGACACTCGTTGTGGTAACCCCCACCGGGGAATAATTTCTCTCAGTAGCGCTTTTGCTACTGCATCACTATCTTGTTTTCCCGTTGGGAAGGCCTCCACCCACTTGCTAAACATGCACACACAAACAAGCATGTACCTCTTTCCTTCAGCTGGTGTTAGTTCTACAAAATCTATTTGCCAATGTTGAAATGGCTCACTAGGCGGCGGGTGTCCGGCGGGTGCGTGTTTGGTATGATTGTCCCCGTGTGGTGTGTTTTGTGCACATACCAAGCATCGGGAACAAAAATTTTGGGTGTGTGTGTTTATTCCTGGTGCATACCAATGTCTCGTTATACTCTCCACTATCCCCCCTTTGCTCATGTGACTCCTCCTATGAGCAATCTCAATTAGTCCTTTCATATAAGCTGTGGGGAGACAGGGTTTGTTCATATCTGGGTGTACCCATATCCCGCCTATTTGTTTACACCCCCCTTTTTTCCATTTCACATAATCTTGTGGAGTGGCTTGTTTTTGGATATCTTTAGTAGATATTCTGGTTTCGGTATCTGCTTGTGCCATTTGTGTATGGAGCGGTTGTAACGCTGTGAGTTGAGCTACTTTATCCGCATAAGCATTCCCTTTTGATACGGCGTCATCCGCCTTAGTGTGTGCAGCGCACTTTATAATTGCTACTTCCTTTGGTAGTTGAATTGCTTCCAACAGCTCTGCTACTAGGTGGTGATTCTTTATCTTTGCTCCTGAGCTTGTGAGAAAGTTGCGATGTCTCCAAATGGCCCCAAAGTCATGTGCTACTCCCCACGCGTACCGGGAATCGGTCCAGACGTTCACGGTCTTGTCTTGTGCTAGTTTACACGCCTGTATGAGTGCAGCAAGTTCAGCTGCCTGCGCTGAGTAATTAGATGGGAGTGGTTCTGCTTTCACCACTTCTGTATGTGACACAACAGCATATGCTGCTCGATTAGTGCCTTGAGAGTCACGTTTAGCTGAACCGTCCACAAAAAATTCCAGGTCCGCATTAAATATTGGTTCCTCCTTTAAATCTATTCTGGGAGATGTTGCAATTTCTAACACCTGTTGACAGTCATGGGGCTCTCCTTCCTCCTCTGTAGGCAATAGAGTGGAGGGATTTAGAGTTGTGCATCGTTTCACAGTAACATTTGGCATGTCTAATAAGGCAGTGTGGTACCTAAGCCATCGCTGAGTGGACAAATGTGCCACTTTTTGATCTTGCAGTATTCTTGACACTGCATGAGGCACATATAGGGTAAGCTTGGCGTAGCCTACTATGTCTCTGGAAGCCACTAGTGCCTTCTCGGCAGCTGCCACAGCTCTTACACATAGAGGTAGACCTGCTGCGACTGTATCTAATTTTCCTGAGAAGTAGGCCACCGGCCTTTGTTTGTCCCCATGTTTTTGTGTCAATACACTTGTCATATATTGCCCTTTAACATCCACTATCTGTTCAAATGGTTTATTTGGGTCTGGGATGCCTAACGCTGGCATGACTTGTAACAGCTGTTTCAGTGTTGTGAAGGCCGCCTCAGCTTCCGGCGTCCATTCCGGCTGTGAGGAATTTGACCCTTTGGTCGGTATTATATCTCTGAGTGGTCCCTCATGTTCTGCATAGGATGGTATGAATGTCCTACAATAGGAACACATTCCTAAAAAGGACAACAGTTGTTTTTTCGTCATGGGCTTTGGTATAGTCAAAATGGCATTCACTCGGTCTTTAGTCAGCATGCGCGTTTGTTCAGTGATGTCATGTCCTAAAAAATGCACTTGCTGCTTACAAAACTGTAATTTGGATTTGGATGCCTTATGGCCTTCCCCTGCTAAATGGCGTAGCAGTGCCACCGTGGCTTGTTTACACGCTTCTCGTGTTCTCCCACAAATCAAAAGATCCTCAACATATTGCAGCAAGGCTATTCCCTCAGGGAGTTCTAAAGCCTCTAGGCTTCGATGTAAGGTGGCATTGTAAATGGTTGGTGATTCACAATACCCCTGACACAATCTCGTGAATGTGTATGGCTTTCCTTCAAAAGTGAAAGCAAACAAAAATTGACTATCCTTGTGCACAGGTACGCTAAAGAACGCGTTGGCCAAATCAACTACACTGAACCACTTACTGTCTGGTGGGATCTGAGAGAGAATGGTGTGCGGGTTTGAAACTTCTGGGGCTCTAGGGTGTACTGCCGCGTTGACAGCCTGCAAATCCTGCACAAATCTCCATTCATCTCTCCCTGGCTTCTTAACTGGGAAAATTGGAGTACGTACCGGTGAGTCTGGGCATGGTACGATAACTCCTGCTCGTTTTAATGATTGGAACACAGGCTTGATGCCCTCCACTGCCTCTGGTTTTAGAGGGTATTGGTGTTGGTGTGGTCTGTAATCAGATTTTGGGGTGATGTGGACAGGCTCACATCCTTTTATTAAGCCCACAACATTTTTTCAGTTCCTCTTCCTCTTCCTCTGAGAGGGTAACAGAGGCTGCCATAATTACCATATTTGGACTTACAAGCTCGACCCCCCTTTTGCAATTTAGCCTATATGGGGTTGGCATTTTCCACACGTCTATGCTCGGGCTGTACATAATTTTACACTGGGGTTCTTTTATCCAATCAGTTGCGCTCAACACGTGTTTTGTCCACAACCCTACTCTCTGCCAGTCTGGGTCAACATGTGCGCTAGTCAGCGACACATGAGGTGTGGCATGTATAAAGATTTCTGTTTATCTGAGAGCTGCACCACTCCCGCAGCCCACTCGCAGTCCCATGCTATGGCTGTGATAATCAAACTGTCGCTCCCCCTAAGTCAAATTTCGGTTCAAAATCAATGTCACATCCCTCATGGACCTTCATTGTACAGTGAATAGAGTCACTTTGTTTGATTGTCAGCTCACCAGGTAGCGTGTTAGTAACTTCAGTCATAAAATGTGTTAGTACTTCCCCCGCAGTGCACTGCAATTCATACACGTACAAAGGGGCTCCTGCCTCTAGCTGGACTCCCTGTGTAGGTGTTTCCCATGTAACAAATAACCCCTCTGGGTTGCTGCTAATTGTGCACCCAAGTTTACACATTAAATCTCTAGCTAACAAATTAATTGGACAGGTTTCTGATATCAAAAAACTATGTTTAAATTGGCTGTTTCCTAAACTACATCGGAGAGGCTCGGACATCCTTTCATCAATGGGATGACCTCCCACTCCAATTACTGTTATCCCATATCCTGGTCTCATTCTACATTCTATTAAACCTTCTTTTAACACTGAGTGGGTGGCACCACTGTCAACCAAAAACCTAACATTTTTTCCCTCTACTTTCACAGTTACCTCGGGGAGGCCTCTTAGCCCTTTACTAATCTGCTGTAGTAGTTGGTAATTTAAATTTGTCACTTCCCTTTTGCCGTCTTCACTCAGTGGTCCGCTGCTGTCCTGCCTCTCCACTGCCCATCACTCGTGGATTGTGGGATCCTGGTCTGTGCCCCCGTCATACGAGTTAACCTCCTCCAGACAGTTTCTGGCAAAATGTCCAAACTTTCCACAGTTGTAGTATTCCTGTTCTTTCATCCAATCAGTTTTCCCTCCTTTTCCTCTTCCTCTGCCTCTGCCTATTCCGCGACCACGTCCCCTGCCACGACTACTTCCTCGTCCGCGGCCTTCTCCTTGATCTCCCACCGTCTGGAGCATCATCAGGATCGCTTGGTGTGTGGTATCTGCTCGTTGACGCTCTCATCTGGCGTCTTTCTTCCCCAGGATTGTCTCATGATGCTTGGCACGCTCCTCAATAGTAGATAGGGGAGCTCTGCTGTAGCCTATGCAGTTTTTCTAACGAGATTGCTGATGTCTTTTCTCATATTCATTAGGAAGCTGTTTCTCAAATGAGCTTCCCATGCACCTACTTCTCCAGGTCCTGCTGCTCGTTGTGCTGGTGTGTCAATACCACAATGGTCAGTGTGGACACGCGTCACACGGACGAGAAAGTCAGCGACGGGTTCGTCATCTTTCTGTTTGCATGATGCTATCACATCGGTGTTGATGGTGGTTGGATAGACTGTTTCCACCCTTTCGATGAGTCCTCTTATCATCTCTCTGTATGGGCCATTCAGGTCAGGTTGGCCTTGAGGCGGTGCATTCCACTCAGGCAGGTGGAGACGGACATCTCCATCCACCCAGTTTCTATCAATGCGGTTATACTGTGGTCCGAGTTGAATCAAACAACCGTCTCAGTTCAGCCTGTGTGTGTCTGCAGGACTGCACGAATGCCATCAGTTCTTGTCCGAAGTGTCGTCCGCCGATGTCACCTGGCTTGCTCAGGCCGTCGGCCGCTTTCATGATGTCATCTGCAGTCCAGTGACGGTGGACCATAATCACTCCCTCTGGTCCCGACACTTCCACTATCGGGAACTGTGGGGCATAGCCTACCTCAGGCTCTGCAGATGGCTTTATAGTGGTGTGACTTCGAGTGCGATGAGCCACTGGTGAGGTTATTGCCTCCAGTTGTCGTCTTAATTCGTCATATGGAGACGGCTTGGTGTTAATGAAGTTCCTGGTTGGGGATAAGGAGGTGGATTTGCTAGCGCTTGTGGTTGCTGAATCAGCTGGGGGCTCTCGGTGAGGTGGCATCGAGGTCAGGATCAGCTAAGGAAACACACTGAAACACTTCATTATTACCTTTTCTATGCCCTACCTGCTGCTTCTGCCTTTTCTCAGCTTCTTCTAACCACATTTTTGCCTTTTCCAGCATGTCTTCACTGTTCTCATCAAAATATTTCCACGCTTTCTTATCAGCTTCCCTAGGCTTAACCTTAACTCTTTCAATTAATTTTAACAGGTATGCAACACATAGAGTCCCTGAGGCATTAAAACCGTAATATTTAATCCAAAATGGGACATGTTTGTTTGCATGTTCCCCGTAGTCCTTATTCATTTGAAAGAGTATGCTACTGGAGAACTTGTCCTTACTGAACTCATACTCCTTACTGTTGCCCGCACCCATAATAATAATAATAATAATAATTTCTTTTTTTTTTTTTCCTCCTCTTCTTTTTTTTTTCGGATCCAGGCAACAAAAGAACAAAGGAAACTTACCTACTCTCTACAATCTTCCTATTCTTATCTTATTATCCACACCATCTACCCCCGATATGGATTAGTTCTGCTCCAGCATATCGTGCTAGTATACTGAGTCCACTCCTTTCCCTGCGGGGTGTTCTGTCGGCCCGGGCCTATTTCTTACACTAGTACGTCTACTCAGTGTGCCTATTCTCTTAGGCTGGCGGAGTCCCAGACTCCGGAGTCCTCTAGACCCTATTTTTAAGCCCTAGTATCTCATATACTATGCTACTTTACAGACCCACCCCAGGGTAGACTCAGGCGGATCACTATGTCACTTTCTTCTAGGATTAAATTACTGAACTTCACTTACTTTCTGTTCGTTAGATCAGGCGGAGCACACCACCGGAGTCAAGCGGGACGTCACACTGAAGCACATAGTATTTCCTTTACACCGTGTACTAATGAACCGCAGTTTTTGAAATTTTCAAGATAGAAGCAACCTGATGCTCACTGTATCCCTCTCCCAGTAAAGCTTTCCTCATTAAGAAACTTTCGTTTCAACTCTTTTGGCATGTTCTGTAGCTGTATTTTGACTATACTTATTTTTGGGTAGTCCTAGCACTGCTTTTCCCATCCAGCTGGTTCTATAACAAGAGAATAGTGATGACAGCAGCAGTGGTTTTTATCCTGTTGCTCATTAGAACAGGATTTTGTTAAGGTGATCACCTATTCAGCATCTCATTAAGTAGAATGAGGTGTGTCTGTGAAGGATTTCAACAAACACTTGAATGGAAGGGCTGCTGTACATGTGGAGATGCTGATTTAAGAAACAATTGGAGTGGTCTCTTATTTTTTTCTGGAGCTGTATATTGTCCAGTTAAAGCACTGCTTTCTTTTCACCCAATAGGATGGACAATTTGTCAGTGTTCAATAGATACTTAGAGTTGGGGTCGGTCGTCTCAAATTTTGTAAAGTAAATTTGTTGTGTTTGACTGAATGTTTCACATTCAGTAAGAAAGTGCAGCTCTGTCTCTACAGTGTCATTTTTACACTGCTGACAGAGTCTCTGCTCTTCTGCAGACTGCATGACTTATATTGGCTGGTCTGGATGGGCAGGCTATGTTCCCTGAGTCTGTACTTTGCCAACGTGTTTCTGTGACTGGAATATTTTGAGCCAAATTTGAATTGGTATTTGAATGTGAATTTGACGTTTGATTGCATAGAATGCCCTGTGTGTTTTCTCTCTCAGTTGACTGACTGCTGGATTGAAGTTTGCAGTTGAACTAATATTTAATCCTGAGTAATTATAATTTGTACTGGTTTCTAGTGTTTGTGTTCATAATGTGAAACTTGTGTGGTGTGTTTGCCTGAGATCTGGCTCTTTTTGGAAAATGATGGTTTTGGTCTTTTTCAGGAATTTTTTACTTGGGTGTTTAATCATTTCATTTCAAATGCCATCAGACCCACTTGCTTTTTTTGGTTTTAAGAGTAGAAATTTGATTTCTAAGTTCCTGCTCAGTAATGGGTGAGTCCAAGGGATTCTAGAAGTCTTTTATTGGTAGTTCTAATATATTACATTTTTTCAGTTATATGCTTTTGTTCAGGTCTTGTATTTTTGAGTAATTGATTGTAAAGAGACTTAATATGTGTTATCCAATATATGTTTTGAAAAGCCAATTCTTCTTATTTATATTTATTAAGAGTGTTCAAGAAATGTGTCTAAAAGTGTTTGAATTTCTTGAGAGTTGATTGCTTTCTGGAACTCTTCTGTGCTGTTTTGGGCCCATCTGTATGGTCTCCTGGTATTAAACAGCTTACTGGTCAGTGTGGGTGCAGCACTGTTAGTCTCTGTCCTATTAATGAACAGTGATTTGGCTGTGATCAGACAGAGGGGTTAGTAGCTTTACAATGAATGTATTGAGAGAGAAATTATCTAAATCTGTTATCATGTAATCCACCGTATTGCCAAGAGGTGAGCAAAAGGTGGATCTCCCCAAAGAGTCGCCTCATAAGCTACTGTTGACAATGTACAGACCCAGATTTTGACAGAGCTGCAGGAGGTCTTTTCCATTCCTGTTTACCTGTGTGTCAGAAGGATATCAGGAAAGAAATGTTTCCTTGTATTAACAGCCCTGTGGACCTCGAGAAATGTGTACTTTGAAAATGATCAGAACATTCTTGGAAAATACAAAACATGCAAAAGGGGTTCGGGTGGAAGAGGACTTTCCAGATCTGGCAGGTTTTATACAGTCTTTTCAGTGTTTGAGAAGCAATTTATAGGAGGAAGGTTTTACTGATCTAAACCCGGAACTTAACAATGAAAGTAAGAAGACTGCTTAATTTTTGTGTCACTTTTTTGTTTAGATTTAATGTTCATTTTCAAAATGAGTGTGTGCAGTGTGGCAACACTTAATGGGGCCGGGGATGTAAATAAAAGAACAGTTTTTTCAGTGAATCAAATTTAAAGGAAATGATGTAGATTTTGCTCAAGAAACTCATAGTGATAGACAGAATGAAGCAGACTGGCTGAGAGAGTGAGAAGGTAAAGCCTTCCTTAGTCACAACAGCACCATGTCTGGGGGTGTGGCTGTGTCATGTCTGGGGGCGTGGCTGTGTCATGTCTGGGGGCGGGGCTGTGTCATGTCTGGGGGCGTGGCTGTGCTCTTTCCCAGCAGCTGGGATCCTTAATTTGTAGTGGAGGTTATTGAGGCTCTTAAAGTAACAAAACAAAACAAAACTAGCCAACCTGCTTGGGGTAAAGGCACAGGGGGCCCTGGTCTGCTCTCATTTTCAGAACGTGACACAGATGTACTCTCTGTCCAAGTTTTTCTTTGGTTTAGAGCATAAACATGGTCAGAGCAGATGGATACATGCCTTAAAGTCTGATACTGTACTCTCAGATTCTGTGGAGATTCGTAGAAGAGCAGCACAGTTTTAAACTAGGCTGTATACCAGTGAATATAGATCACACCAAGAGTTGGAAAATTTTCTTCGATGTTTCTACTCAGGTAGAAGAAGAGGCTGTATTGGGTCTCGAGGGGCCACTTTCCCTGGTGGAGTTGCAGGTTCCCCTTCAGAACATGGAGGGTGGGAAAGCCCCAGGTATTGATAGACTGCCAGTGGAGTTTTACAAATCCTTCTGGTCTGTGGGTGGAGAGGATGTGCTGAACAATGACAGTCTCACAAAAGAAAGCACTCTTTATTTGTGGGTATAATTACACACAGAAGAAGAAAGCACAATATTTCCAAAGTTTCCAAAGATTTCCATCTTTAATGTGTAGATTTGTACAGAATTTAACACAGTGAGGGTATGATTCCACAGCATGTGTAACTTGTAGAACAGTATTTATGTCACATGTACAGAAATCAACTGCAGCTCAATCTTTTATTGGAGCATCATTTATTGTGTGTGTGTGTGAGAGAGGGAGAGGTTTAGTGTCTATGTGAGTGGTTGTGTGTGGGTGTGTGTGTGTATGTGTGTGTGTGAAAGACAGTGAGAGTGTGTGTGTGTGAGAGAGAGAGAGGTGTGAGAGAGAGAGGTGTGAAAAAGAGTGTTTGTGTGAGTGTGTGTGTGTGTGTGTGAGAGAGAGAGAGGTGTTTTGTGTGTGTGTGTGTGTCACAGAGAGATGTACTGTGTTTGTGTGTGTGAGACAGGTGTGTGTTTGTGTGTGTATGACAGAGAGAGACAGGTGTAGTGTGTGTAAGAGACAGAGAAAGATGTGTAGCATGTATGTGTGAGAAAGAAGTCTAGTGTGTGTTTGTGTATGTGAGAGAGAGAGGTGGATTGTGTATGTGTTTGTGTGAAAAAAGTGTATTATGTGTGTTACAGAGAGATGTACTGTGTGTTTGTGAGTGAGTGGTGTGTGTGAAAGAGAGTGAGAGGCATAAAGTGTATGACAGAGAGGTGTGTAGCGTATATATGTGTGAGAAAGAAGTGTAGTGTGTGTGAGAGAGAGAGGTGTGTATGTGTGTGAGAGAAAGATACAGGTGTATTTTATGGTATTTTGGGTGTGTGTGCGTGTGTGAGTGATAGAGAGAGAGAGAGCACGAGAGAAAAGTGTGTGTATGTGTGTGTGTGTGAGAGAGAGAGAAAGAGAGAGTTGTAGTGTGTGTGTGTCACAGAGAGATGTACTGTGTGTTCGTGTGTGTGTCTGTGTGTGTGTGTGTGTGTGAGAGAGAGAGAGAGAGAGAGAGAGAGAGAGAGAGAGAGAGAGAGACAGACAGACAGACACACAAGGGTGTAGTGTGTGTGTGTGTGTGTGTGTGTGCGTATG
>NC_137497.1:10676220-10786220 GCF_041902795.1 Electrophorus electricus
AGAGATAAAGTCTAAGAATCCTAAGCGATGCATACTTTTTTTTTGAAAGTTGCAAAGCTAATGCCAGATTTTCACAAGTGTTTTCCTCAAGATTACAGATAGCTAGACTGCAAGTAGATACAACAGACATTACAATATACCCTACAGTAGATACAACAGATATCACAATATACTCTACAGTAGATACAACAAATATTACAATATACCCTACAGTAGATACAACAGATATCACAATATACTCTACAGTAGATACATTATTACAATATACTCTACAGTAGATACAACAGATATCACAACATACTCCATAGTATATAGTATAGTGGAATTATTTTGTCATTATGGGAAATTTCTGAGAAATAGATATCCAAAATCAGCATATTGTAAACGAGTACACAAATTCCCCTAATGGTAGTATGACTTTAATATGGGATTATTAAACTTCCGCGTGCTGTCCGGACAGCAGAGTCCCTCGCAGTCTTCAAATACAGACTGAAGACCCATCTGTTTGTGGAATATTTAAATGACCACTGATCCTGCTCCTATGTTGACTAACTGAAACTCTAGTACTTATTGTAGGGTGATGTTGATTACTCTGATGTTGACTGCTCCTGTGTTGACTAACTCTAGTACTTATTGTTTACTACTCTGATGTTGACTGATCCTATGTTGATGAACTCTAGTACTTGTTTATTACTCTGATGTTGACTGCTCCTGGGTTGACTAACTCTAGTACTTGTTTATTACTCTGATGTTGACTGCTCCTATGTTGACTAAATCTAGTACGTATTGTTTACTACTCTGATGTTGACTGCTCCTGTTGATTAACTCTAGTACTTGTTTACTACTCTGATGTTGACTGCTCCTGTGTTGTCTAACTCTAGTACTTGTTTATTACTCTGATGTTGACTGCTCCTGTGTTGACTAACTCTAGTACTTGTTTATTACTCTGATGTTGACTGCTCCTGTGTTGTCTAACTCTAGTACTTGTTTATTACTCTGATGTTGACTGCTCCTGTGTTGACTAACTCTAGTACTTATTATTATTCTGATGTTGACTGCTCCTATGTTGACTAACTCTAGTACTTATTGTTTACTACTCTGATGTTGACTGCTCCTATGTTGACTAACTCTTTATATGTATTTTGCACTTCTAGGCATTAGCACTGATCCCTGTATCTCAACAGTATTCTAGTTCATTGGTATCTTGCACTCTAACCTACTTTACTGGCTAGAATCTGTTCTATGAGGAAATGACAAAGCACTTTTCTAAGTCATTCTGAATAAGAGCATCTGCCAAATGCTGTAAAAGTAAATATAAATGTACTCTTATGTGGTCATGGAACTGTCTTGGCTTTATGGGACATTTCTGAGAAATAGATATCCAAAATCAACCTGAATGAAATGAGTACATGAATTCAGCTAAAGGTATTATTTTAATAGGAGATAATGAAAAATGGTAGAGTGAAATTTGTCCAAACTTACTCTGCTGATACTCTGCAAATTCAGTCTATACAAAATTAGTGCATTATTTCACCTAAAGGTAGTTTGAATTTAATATGGATTTATAAAGACATTGTACAGTAAAATGTGTCCAAACTTACTCTGCTAATAGTCAAGGGCTTCTACTCACATGTGGTAGTGTAATTGTTTTTGCATTTTGTTAAAATTCAGAAAAATATGTAAAACTTCAATATAGATTTATTAATGATCTGGTGATGGCCAAGGGCCATCATTCAATTGGCAGTGGAATATTTCAGCCCTGGAGTTCCCCTGCCCTGCACATTTGCCATATTTCAGTAGTGATAACCCCTGTTTCAGCTGGCAGTCAAGATCTATAATAACCTTCTGAGAAACATTATGTAGAAAAAGCATTTTTCACAATGCTTATTAAGCTGTGTAAATATATTACCAAATGTGTTTAATCTAATTACGCAATTAAACTAGTTCAATCAAGTAAACTGCATTTTGTACAAATACGCAAGTCTGTTTCTTTGCTTAGGGAGAGTTAGATTGCGGTGAGCAGCGAAATACCGTAAAATCGCGCATATAGGCGCATTGAATTTAAAGCGCGGATGACTTGACCGTGAACGCCTAAAGCGCGGATAGCCTGATCGCGGTTGTAACCTAGTGACCACCTGTAACCTAGTAACCACCTGTAACCTAGCTACAAGGTTTAAATGTGTTTAAACTGATGTAGGTGACCTGACTGATTAATACACAGCTGTACTTCATGAACACCAGATGTTATAAATCACATCCCCGTCAAATCATCCTCCTCCCTCCTGCTCTCAACTACGTGAAGATCCAACCGCATTTCTCCTAAAGACTGTATCTTGATTGTTGCAAAGACAAGAAGTCCAATCTTGCTTATTGACGGTTTGGTCAAATTGTTGAGACTGTTAGCTGGTTAGATATCTGTGCTGAACAGTAAACAACTAAACAAATCAACATAGCTAAACTTTCTTTGCTAACATTAGCTAGTTAGCTGTTAGCCATGAATGACGATCAGAGATTCCGTGAAAAACTCACACAGGCTTTGTCTGTCTGTCTTAGTCCATCTACTTTTACTTTTTGTCTGTCCCTTTCTGGTATTTTTCCTTTTCTCTTGGAAATCACCATAGCAGCAAATATCCTCCAATTCCAGTTTGAGATTTTCTGTCATTTTCATGATCCACTACAGTTCTCTTCACCTCAGTAAGTTAAAACAGCTCCTCTGATGCTATTGGCCACTGTAATGACGTCATTCAATATTCTGCCGCCCCGGCCGTCCTACCACATATGTGATTGGATAAAATTACTGTCACTCAAATTGAGAAACTTGTCACTCATATTTCTGTTCCTGTTGGATACAAGTGCTTCTTGGATATTCATGTTATTACTACCTTTATTTTTTTTTTCAAATGGTACAATTTAAAAAATTTGTGGAGTGTTTTTATTGTACCTTTTGACATTTTTTAATACGTCAACATAGACTTCCTAAAAACACAAGGGCAACAATCACAAGGTTATTACTGTATTTCTAGACCAAACTGTTTTCTGCTGTTAAGTGTGCTCCCAGTTTTAGTTGAGAAAAATATTAGGAACATTATCTTCACTACATATAATGGTGTTATACTGTTTCTGACCATTCTGGTGCCCTACACACACCCAAACACACCCTGCTGCTACCACACTACAGTTACAGTGAAACTACAAACACTCCATAACTGCAGCCTGATAATATTTAATAGACAGACTGAATACAGGCATGCTAATAGAACACAGATTTGTACCTTCAGTTTCCAGAGTTGGCTCTGTCCTAGTACAATTCCCCCAGGTCATTGTGCCAGTGTTGGGTAGTGTAGTCTATTGTGTGGCTGCGTGTATCAACATAAAATATTGTGGGTGTAGAAGATTACTGTACATTCACTGAGTGGATTTGAACTTGTTACATCTACTGTATTTTCTTTTCCCTCTTCTGGTTTATGTTTAATGAAGACAGGTTTGGGGTGGAGCATGTGTTGGGTTTGGTTTTTATTCTGGCTTATACTCCCCATAGAGACAGATGGCATGTTTGTAGATCTCTGTTACTTTTTTGTAATAGTGGTTTGTGCTCAGAATAAAGTGTCTGTTGTGGTCTCTCCCCCTACACTGGCACATAACAGAGATGTATAAAGGTTGGTATCTCTCTCTAATCATCTGCAGCTGAAATAACCAGCAACTGAAGATGGCTGCCTCCAACACTCCAAACACTGTAAGATAAAACTGATGATTTTCTTCATAATTTGTGAACCCTAAAGACGGCCATGTTACTATATTGTGTGGGATGTAGCTTAGACACATTAAAACTAGCATAACCATTGTATTAGAGTGTTGCTATGAACAATGCATTAAATAAGAGTTTTACACATTTCTTTTTTTTTTTTTAACAGAGCAGTGCCTTGACTCTCCCACTATTTGTATTTTATATAATTTCCCTGCAAAACACCTTCACTATTGTTTCTGAACTTCTGAGCCCTCCAGACATCTTGTGGTTTTAAGTATTTTCTGTGGTCAGTGTTTGTTCTCCTGTATGGAGGAAGCAGAAAGACAAGGAGCACAGCAAGGGGTCCAGTGAGGAGCACATTCTATCAGTGGTGGTCACACACACATAATAGTTCTGCCTCTCTAACACACACAAATAGATCTGTCTGTCTCTCTCTCTCTCTATTTCACACACACAAACTCACAGATAATAGTTCCGTCTCACACTTACAAATAATAGATCTGTCTCTCTCTCTCTGTCTCTCTCTCTATTTCTCTCTCATACACACACACACACACACACACACAGATAATAGTTGTGTTTCTCTCTCTCTCTCTCTCTCTCACACACACACACACACACACACACACACAAATAATAGTTCTCTTGCTCTCACGCACACACACAGATAAAAGTTCTCTCTCTCTCTCTCTCTCACATACACACAAATAATAGATCTGTCTGTCTCTCTCTGACTGTCTCTCACTCTCTATTTCAGACACACACACACACACACACACACACACACACACACACAGATAATAGTTCTCTTTCTCTCTCAAACACGTAGATAATAGTTCTGTCTCTCTCTCTCCCCATCTCTCTCTCTCTCACACACACACACACACACACACACACACACACACACACACACACACATACAAACAAATAATAGTTCTGTCTCTCCCTCACACACACACACACACACACGTTTCAATCGAGGTGAAGCATTATAAACAGGTAAATGAAACATATTTGTGTCAATCTGTGTAATAAATAAGATTTCAAACAGTAGTCATATTGGCTCTGAACTAAACAGTGTGAGGTCTGGTTTACTGTGTATAAACAGTAGTTATATTGGTCCTGAACTAAACAGTGTGAGGTCTGGTTTACCGTGTATATACAGTAGTTATATTGGTCCTGAACTAAACAGTGTGAGGTCTGGTTTACTGTGTATAAACAGTAATTATATTGGCCCTGAACTAAACAGTGTGAGGTCTGGTTTACTGTGTATATACAGTAGTCATATTGGCACTGAACTAAACAGTGTGAGGTCTGGTTTACTGTGTATAAACAGTAATTATATTGGCCCTGAACTAAACAGTGTGAGGTCTGGTTTACTGTGTATAAACAGTAGTTACACTGGCCCTGAACTAAACAGTGTGAGGTCTGGTTTACTGTGTATATACAGTAGTCATATTGGCACTGAACTAAACAGTGTGAGGTCTGGTTTACTGTGTATAAACAGTAGTCATATTGGCACTGAACTAAACAGTGTGAGGTCTGGTTTACTGTGTATATACAGTAGTCATATTGGCACTGAACTAAACAGTGTGAGGTCTGGTTTACTGTGTATATACAGTAGTCATATTGGCACTGAACTAAACAGTGTGAGGTCTGGTTTACTGTGTATATACAGTAGTCATATTGGCACTGAACTAAACAGTGTGAGGTCTGGTTTACTGTGTATGAACAGTAGTCATATTGGCTTTGAACTAAACAGTGTGAGGTCTGGTTTACTGTGTATAAACAGTAATTATATTGGCCCTGAACTAAACAGTGTGAGGTCTGGTTTACTGTGTATAAACAGTAGTCATATTGCCCTGAACTAAACAGTGTGAGGTCTGGTTTACTGTGTATATACAGTAGTTATATTGGCCGTGAACTAAACAGTGTGAGGTCTGGTTTACTGTGTATAAACAGTAGTTATACTGGCCCTGAACTAAACAGTGTGAGGTCTGGTTTACTGTGTATATACAGTAGTCATATTGGCACTGAACTAAACAGTGTGAGGTCTGGTTTACTGTGTATATACAGTAGTCATATTGGCACTGAACTAAACAGTGTGAGGTCTGGTTTACTGTGTATAAACAGTAGTTATATTGGCCCTGAACTAAACAGTGTGAGGTCTAGTTTACTGTGTATGAACAGTTGTTATACTGATCTTGAACTAAATAGTGTGAGCTCTGGCTTGTTTGCTGGCAAATAATTTCAGCACCAAATGTCCAGTTGAGGCCTGCAGAACATATTTACTGGGGGGACAGATGGGACCATTGAACATCTTGTGGTGACACACTAAAATGGCCTTACAGCACAGAGGAATTTCAGGGTACACAAGTTAAGTGTATAATAAACTACATACATACTGTTTAATTCCTTATCAGATTATGACAATCACATGAAGTCAGTAAGGGAGTCATTCATTAACCCATAAGATTACATTTTGAATGAATCATCACCAATAAATCAAGGGTGTGGGTTACATAAACATAAATATTATTATCTGAGAAAGGTTCATTTCTGTCCAGCACTTAATATTTTATATCACTTACAAGTATCTTCCATTCTTTGATTCATACCCTTGATAAAGGTTGTATTTCAAGATTCCAAAAATTGTCTGTGGTTATAATTCTATGTTTAGTTATAATTCTACAAGTGGTTATAATTCTATGTTTAGTTCTAATACTACAAGTAGTTATAAGTCTCCCTGTGGTTATAATTTTACAAGTGGTGATAATTCTTGATGTATCTACATTCTGTAGTATCAAATAATGAATTATGGATGCAGAAATGTCAGAAATGTCTGAAGTTCTGATGTAATTACAAAACACCACACATGCTAGGTACCACACACACACACACACACACACACACACACACACACACACACACACACACACACACACACACACTTAGACAATATCCCACCCAAAAACACAAGGGAATCATGTGTGCTTGTAGAAGAGTCCTGTAATGTGTCTAGAACCTCAATAGTTCAGCTTTAAATGTTTTAATTAAGATTTTAAGGGCTTGTATTTGCAGAGAGATTAGAATGACTGATGTTTACAGTGTTTCCATACATAAACTAGATAAAATCACTCAGTGAAAATCTTACATTAGAACACTTCATTTTACAACACTATTGTTGGGAGTTTCTGAATATATTCATCCTGTAAGACATGTTGCTAAATTTCTGCGCTCAGGTGACCAAAAATGCAGCTTGTGGACAAAATGCCAAAGCACCTAGTTGAAGCAGCATTGTAATAAATACACCTGTACATGTGGACAAGGACTCATCTGTGTCTCCTCTTTACAATGTTATATTTCCCTTCTAGACTTGAATATCTGCTTATGCATCACAAATGTAACTCTTTGTCTCCACAGTGTGGTCATTTAATGAAATGCAGTGAGGTTTCAACAGAAAACTATATTTAGAAATATTTAGAGAAGAGAACTTTATAATATAATATAAAAATGTATATTTCCTTGCATTTCCTTGTCTGGCAATGTTTGTTTAATACTGTACTATAAGGGAGTTGACACTGACCTTTTTAAAATGCCTCTTTATTTACATTCAAAAATAGTCACAGAAACTCACCTGAGAATCTCCAGTTTACAGTGTGAACTCTTCAGTCCAGCACAGAGCTGCTCCACTCCTGAATTCTGCAGGTCATTATTATTCATCTCCAGCTCTCTCAGTGAGTTTTCTGTTTGTAGAACTGATGTGAGAGATTTGCAAGACTCTTCCGTGAGACCACAGCCAGATAGTCTGTAAAAGATTAAATACAGTAAATAATGTAGTTCAGTCAGAGGATGATGAATTAAAAGATCTGAACTGCTAATAAAAATGTAAAGAAGAGTTTGAAAGGTCTGGAACACACCGATACATTTTCAGCCTTTTAATTTTACAAACACAGCAACATTTAACACTACTGTGTCTTCATCAAAGACAAAATGGACAAAAACATGACAAATAACATTCATTAGCAACCTAAAACAGATGAACAAATAATGGATGGTTGGTTCATAAGTCAGTGAATGGCAGTTACCATAATCAGAGTCCAAATATCAAAATATCCCACCCCTAACACCATAACAGGAAACAGAACAACATAGATCTCATTCAATGTTTCACAAATACAAACACATTAATATACAAACCAAAAATATTGTTGGCAGACACGCAGAGTAGTGATTATGGAGAAATAAACACTGCAATATTGATTATGGAGGAATAAACACTGCAGTAGCGATTATGTTGGAATGAACACAGCAGTAGTGATTTTAGAGGAATAACACAGTAGTATTTATTATGGAGAAATAAACACTGCAGGAGTGATTATGTAGAAATAAACACTGCAGTTTTGACTATGGAATAATGAACACTGCAGTTTTGATTATGGAGGAATGAACATTGCAGTAGTGAATATTAGTGTATGAACACTGCAGTACTAATGGTGGTAGGATGAACACTGCAATAGTGATTATGGAGGAATGAACACTGCAGTATTGATTGGACAGAATGCAGACGGCATAATCTTTTACTAGTGTTTACATTCCTTTGCTCACAGTATGAGTCACTGATCATGAAACATTCTCCTCTGCCTTTGCTTTTCCAAGTGATGTCCTGAGTTCTGTCTGAGTGGTGCACCAAGAATCCTAGAGGCTTAATAGCTGAGTCAGGGAACCCATCAGTCAGTCAGGTGTGTGTGAGGCAGACCCCATCAGTCAGTCAGTTCTGACCCTCTCACACACACAAATAATATATCTGTCTGTCTCTCTCTTGTGGTGACACAATAAAATATCCTTACAGCACAGAGGAATTTCAGGGTACACAAGTTAATACAGTGGTAAAACCACTATTATAGTGTATAATAAACTACATACTGTTTAATTCCTTATCAGATTATGACATTCACATGAAGTTAGTCAGGGAGTCATTAATTAACCCATGAGATTACAATTTGAATAAATCTTCACCAATAAATCAAGGGTGTGGGTTACATAAACATAAATATTATTACCTGAGAAAGGTTTAATTTCTGTCCAGCACTTAATATTTTATATCACTTACAAGTATCTTCAGTTCTTTGATTCATCCCCTCGAAAAAGGTTGTATTTCAAGATTCCAAAAATTCTACTTGTGGTTATAATTCTATGTGTGGTTATATTTCTACATGTAGTTATATTGCTACATTTGGTTATAATTCTACATGTGATTATAATTCTATGTGTGGTTATAATTCTCAGTGTGTGGTTATAATTCTCAGTGTATCTGAATTATGTAGTATCAAATGATGAATTATGGGTGCAGAAATGTCTGAAACAATATCGCTACTTCACACAACTAATTTATTCACTAAAATCAACTATTTACATTAACACAAAAAAACAACTAAACAAGTCAGCAGAGCTGTGGGGCTACAGTGAGAGTGGACACAGCCAACACTACAGCAGACCTGTGGAGCTACAGTGAGAGTGGACACAGCTGACACTACAGCAGAGCTGTGGGGCTACAGTGAGAGTGGACACAGCTGACACTACAGCAGAGCTGTGGGGCTACAGTGAGAGTGGACCCAGCTGACACTACAGCAGACCTGTGGGGCTACAGTGAGAGTGGACACAGCTGACACTACAGCAGACCTGTGGGGCTACAGTGAGAGTGGACACAGCTGACACTACAGCAGAGCTGTGGGGCTACAGTGAGAGTGGACACAGGTGACACTACAGCAGATCTGTGGGGCTACAGTGAGAGTGGACACAGCTGACACTACAGCAGAGCTGTGGGGCTACAGTGAGAGTGGACACAGCTGACACTACAGCAGACCTGTGGGGCTACAGTGAGAGAGGACACAGCTGGCTCCTCTGTCTCTGTCTGTTGTGTTCAATCTCTTCCATGTCCTCCTCCTGGACACTTTCACCATCAAGTTCTTCTGTCTTTTCTCTCTCCTGCTGTCTTCTTACTAAAGAAGGTTGCCATGGCAATAGCATTAGCCTTTCTCTTCATCCTGGTTGTTTTCTGTCTCTCTATACTAACTGTAAACGAACAAGCAGGAGTATTTTATATTCAAGCCAGTTACTTAGATTCAAGGAAGCTAACATTAGCCTCATTGGCTTTGTTATAGTACATCAGGCAACCAGTGTGACACACACACACACACACACACACACATACACACACACACACACACACACACACACACACTTCACTCCTTCTCTCCTCCTAATCTCCTAATTACTGATTACTGTGTCTTGTGTGTCTTTCTTTCTCTCTTGTAATTAAGTCCACAGGTTCATTCGTCCAGTGCTGAACATTGTTCCTCACTACTGTGTTCAGATATCCTGAGTTTACTGTCAGCTGTCTGCTCAGTTTCTCTCTCTGCTGACTCGACGTCTTCTACCATCACTGTTCTATTTTTGTTTGATGTCTCTAGCTTGATGAAAAAATTAGCAGCCAACATTCACTCCTAAGTCAAGCTAATATGACGTTAGCGTGAGGTATCTAGGTGTAGTAACCAACAATATACTGTAACTTGGCAAGCTTAAGGTTACTAATATTAGCCAGCTACATGCTTCATAAAAACACCTGTGGAGAGAGATAACAGGTTTATTTTAAGGAATAACCAATAAACTTTTCAGGTCTATTGAATGAATATTAACTTGTTTCGTTCTTTCCTCCAGCACAGCTGTCATTTCAGCTCACCTTAACATATGTTGAACACATGGTGTAAATCATAATGAGAACGGAATCTCCCACCCAAAAATGCAAGGAAATCATGTGTGTTTGTAAAAGTGTCCTGTAATGTGTCCAGAACCTCAATGGTTCAGCTTTAAATGGTTTCATTAAGACTTTAAGGGCTTTTATTTACAGAGAGATTAGAATGACTGATGTTTACAGTGTTTCCATACATAAACTAGATAAAATCACTCATTGAAAATCTTACATTAGAACACTTCATTTTACAACATTGTTGTTGGAGTTTCTGAATATATTCATCCTGTAAGACATTTTGCAAAATTTCTGCACTCAGGTGAACAAAAATGCAGCTTGTGGACAAAATGCCAAAGCACCTAGTTGAAGCAGCATTGTCATAAATACACCTGTACACGTGGACAAGGACTCATCTGTGTCTTTTCTTTGCAATGTTATATTTCTCTTCTAGACTTGAAAATCTGCTCATGCATCACAAATGTAACTCTTTGTCTCCACAGTGTGGTCATTTAATGAAATGCAGTGAGGTTTCAACAGAAAACTATATTTAGAAATAGTTAAAGAAGAGAACTTTATAATATAATATAAAAGTGTAAAGTTCCTTGCATTGCCTTGCCTGGCAATGTTTGTTTAATACTGTAGTATAAGGGAATTGACACTGACCTTTTTAAAATGGCTCTTTATTTACATTCAAAAATAGTCACAGAAACTCACCTGAGAATCTCCAGTTTACAGTTTGAACTCTTCAGTCCAGCACAGAGCTGCTCCACTCCTGAATTCTGCAGGTCATTATTATTTATCTTCAGCTCTCTCAGTGAGTTTTCTGTTTGTAGAACTGATGTGAGAGATTTGCAAGACTCTTCATTGAGACCACAGCCAGATAGTCTGTAAAAGAGTAAACACAGTAAATAATGTAGTTCAGTCAGAGGATGATGAATTAAAAGATCTGAACTGCTAATAAAAATGTAAAGAAGAGCTTATAAGGTCTGGAACACACTGATACATTTTTAGCCTTTTAATTTTACAAACACAGCAACATTTCAACATTACTGTGTCTTCATCATAGATAAAATGGACAAAGACATGATAAATAACATTCATCAGCAACCTAAGACAGGTGACCAAATAATGGATGGTTGGCTGATAATTCAGTGAATGGCAGTTACCATAATCAGAGTCCAAATATCAAAATATCCCACCCCTAACAACATAACAGGAAACAGAACAACACAGATCTCATTCAATGTTTCACAAATACAAACACACTAATATACAAACAGAAAATATTGTTGGAAGACAAGCAGAGTAGTGATTATGGAGGAATAAACACTGCAGTAGTGATTATGGAGAAATGAAAACTGCAGTATTGATTGGACAGAATGCAGAGAGCAGAATCTTTTACTAGTGTTTACATTCCTGTGGTCACATTATGAGTCAGTGATCATGAAACATTCTCCTCTGCCTTTGCTTTTCCCAGAGAGGTCCTGAGTTCTGTCTTTGTGGTGCACCGAGAATCCCAGAGGCTCAATAGCTGAGTCAGGGACACCATCATTCAGTCAGGTGTGTGTGAGGCAGACCCCATCATTCAGTCAGGTGTGTGTGAGGCAGACCCCATCAGTCAGTCAGGTGTGTGTGTGAGGCAGACCCCATCAGTCAGGTGTGTGTGAGACAGACCCCATCAGTCATTCAGGTGTGTGTGAGGTAGACCCAGTCAGTCAGTCAGGTGTGTGTGAGGCAGACCCCATCAGTCAGTCAGGTGTGTGTGACTCAAACCTTATCAGTCATTCAGGTGTGTGTGAGGTAGACCCAGTCAGTCAGTCAGGTGTGTGTGAGGCAGAGCCCATCAGTCAGTCAGGTGTGTGTGACTCAGACCCTATCAGTCATTCAGTCATCAGTACAGCAGAGCTGTGGGGCTACAGTGAGAGTGGACACAACTGACACTACAGCAGACCTGTGGCGCTACAGTGAGAGTGGACACAGCTGAAACTACAGCAGACCTGTGGTGCTACAGTGAGAGTGGACACAGCTGACACTACAGCAGACCTGTGGTGCTTCAGTGAGAGTGGACACAGCTGACACTACATCAGACCTTTGGGGCTACAGTGAGAGTGGACACAGCTGACACTACAGCAGACCTGTGGGGCTACAGTGAGAGTGGACACAGCTGACACTACAGCAGAGCTGTGGGGCTACAGTGAGAGTGGACACAGCTGACACTACAGCAGAGCTGTGGGGCTACAGTGAGAGTGGACACAGCTGGCTCCTCTGTCTCTGTCTGCTGTGTTCACTCACTTCCATGTCCTCCTCCTGGACACTTTCACCATCAAGCTCTTCTGTCTTTTCTCTCTCCTGCTGTCTTCTTACTAAAGAAGGTTGCCATGGCAATAGCATTAGCCTTTATCTTCATCCTGGTTGTTTTCTGTCTCTCTATACTAACTGTAAACGAACAAGCAGGAGTGTTTTATATTCTAGCCAGTTCCTTAGATTTAAGGAAGCTAACATTAGCCTCATTAGCTTTGTTATAGTACATCAGGCAACCAGTGTGACACACACACACACACACACACACACACACACACACACACACACGGACACACACACACACACACACACACACACACACACACTTCACTCCTTCTCTCCTTCTAATCTCCTGATTACTGATTACTGTGTCTTGTGTGTCTTTCTTTCTCTCTTGTAATTAAGTCCACAGGTTCACTCGTCCAGTGCTGAACATTGTTCTTCACTACTGTGTTCAGATGTCCTGAGTTTACTGTCAGCTGTCTGCTCAGTTTCTCTCTCTGCTGACTCGACGTCTTCTACCATCACTGTTCTATTTTTGTTTGATGTCTCTGGCTTGATGAAAAAATTAGCAGCCAACATTCACTCCTAAGTCAAGCTAATATGATGTTAGCGTGAGGTATCTAGGTGTAGTAACCAACAATATACTGTGACTTGGCAAGCTTAAGGTTACTAATATTAGCCAGCTACATGCTTCATAAAAACACCTGTGGAGAGAGATAACAGGTTTATTTTAAGGAATAACCAATAAACTTTTCAGTTCTATTGAATGAATATTAACTTGTTTCGTTCTTTCCTCCAGCACGGCTGTCATTTCAGCTCACCTCGACATGTGTTGAACACACAGTGTAAATCATAATGAGAACGGGGTCTCCCACCCAAAAACACATGGGAATCATGTGTGATTGTAAAAGTGTCCTGTAATGTACCAAGAGCCTCAATGGTTCAGCTTTAAATGTTTTCATTAAGACTTTAAGGGCTTTTATTTGCAGAGAGATTAGAATGACTGATGTTTACAGTGTTTCCATACATAAACTAGATAAAATCACTCAGTGAAAATCTTACATTAGAACACGTCATTTTACAACACTGTTGTTGGAGTTTCTGAATATATTCATCCTGTAAGACATTTTGCTAAATTTCTGCTCTCAGGTGACCAAAAATGCAGCTTGTGGACACAATGCCAAAGTGCCTAGTTGAAGCAGCATTGTAATAAATACACCTGTACACGTGGACAAGGACTCATCTGTGTCTCCTCTTTACAATGTTATATTTCTCTTCTAGACTTGAAAATCTGCTCATGCATCACAAATGTAACTCTTTGTCTCCACAGTGTGGTCATTTAATGAAATGCAGTGAGGTTTCAACAGAAAACTATATTTAGAAATATTTAAAGAAGAGAACTTTATAATATAATATAAAAGTGTAAAGTTCCTTGCATTGCCTTGCCTGGCAATGTTTGTTTAATACTGTAGTATAAGGGAATTGACACTGACCTTTTTAAAATGGCTCTTTATTTACATTCAAAAATAGTCACAAAAACTCACCTGAGAATCTCCAGTTTACAGTTTGAACTCTTCAGTCCAGCACAGAGCTGCTCCACTCCTGAATTCTGCAGGTCATTATTATTTATCTTCAGCTCTCTCAGTGAGTTTTCTGTTTGTAGAACTGATGTGAGAGATTTGCAAGACTCTTCATTGAGACCACAGCCAGATAGTCTGTAAAAGAGTAAACACAGTAAGTAATGTAGTTCAGTCAGAGGATGATGAATTAAAAGATCTGAACTGCTAATAAAAATGTAAAGAAGAGCTTATAAGGTCTGGAACACACTGATACATTTTTAGCCTTTTAATTTTACAAACACAGCAACATTTCAACATTACCGTGTCTTCATCATAGACAAAATGGACAAAGAGATGACAAATAACATTCATTAGCAACCTAAGACAGGTGACCAAATAATGGATGGTTGGCTGATAATTCAGTGAACGGCAGTTACCATAATCAGAGTCCAAATATCAAAATATCCCACCCCTAACAACATAACAGGAAACAGAACAACACAGATCTCATTCAATGTTTCACAAATACAAACACACTAATATACAAACAGAAAATAGTGTTGGAAGACAAGCAGAGTAGTGATTATGGAGGAATAAACACTGCAGTAGTGATTATGGAGAAATGAAAACTGCAGTATTGATTGGACAGAATGCAGAGAGCAGAATCTTTTACTAGTGTTTACATTCCTGTGGTCACATTATGAGTCAGTGATCATGAAACATTCTCCTCTGCCTTTGCTTTTCCCAGTGAGGTCCTGAGTTCTGTCTTTGTGGTGCACCGAGAATCCCAGAGGCTCAATAGCTGAGTCAGGGACCCCATCATTCAGTCAGGTGTGTGTGAGGCAGACCCCATCAGTCAGTCAGGTGTGTGTGTGAGGCAGACCCCATCAGTCAGGTGTGTGTGAGGCAGACCCCATCAGTCATTCAGGTGTGTGTGAGGTAGACCCAGTCAGTCAGTCAGGTGTGTGTGAGGCAGACCCCATCAGTCAGTCAGGTGTGTGTGACTCAGACACTATCAGTCATTCAGTCATCAGTACAGCAGACCTGTGGGGCTACAGTGAGAGTGGACACAGCTGAAACTACAGCAGACCTGTGGTGCTTCAGTGAGAGTGGACACAGCTGACACTACAGCAGAGCTGTGGGGCTACAGTGAGAGTGGACACAGCTGACACTACAGCAGACCTGTGGGGCTACAGTGAGAGTGGACACAACTGACACTACAGCAGACCTGTGGGGCTACAGTGAGAGTGGACACAGCCGACACTACAGCAGAGCTGTGGGGCTACAGTGAGAGTGGACACAGCTGACACTACAGCAGATCTGTGGGGCTACAGTGAGAGTGGACACAGCTGACACTACAGCAGACCTGTGGGTCTACAGCAGACCTGTGGGGCTACAGTGAGAGTGGACACAGCTGATACTACAGCAGACCTGTGGGGCTACAGTGAGAGTGGACACAGCTGACACTACAGCAGACCTGTGGGGCTACAGTGAGAGTGGACACAGCTGACACTACAGCAGAGCTGTGGGGCTACAGTGAGAGTGGACACAGCTGACACTACAGCAGAGCTGTGGGGCTACAGTGAGAGTGGACACAGCTGACACTACAGCAGAGCTGTGGGGCTACAGTGAGAGTGGACACAGCTGGCTCCTCTGTCTCTGTCTGCTGTGTCCACTCTCTTCCATGTCCTCCTCCTGGACACTTTCACCATCAAGTTCTTCTGTCTTTTCTCTCTCCTGCTGTCTTCTTACTAAAGAAGGTTGCCATGGCAATAGCATTAGCCTTTCTCTTCATCCTGGTTGTTTTCTGTCTCTCTATACTAACTGTAAACAAACAAACAGGAGTATTTTATATTCTAGCCAGTTACTTAGATTCAAGGAAGCTAACATTAGCCTCATTAGCTTTGTTATAGTACATCAGGCAACCAGTGTGACACACACACACACACACACACACACACACACACACACACACACACACACATACGCGCACACACACACACACACACACACACACACACACACACACACACACACACACACACACACACACACAATTCACTCCTTCTCTCCTCCTAATCTCCTGATTACTGTGTCTTGTGTGTCTTTCTTTCTCTTGTAATTAAGTCCACAGGTTCACTCGTCCAGTGCTGAACATTGTTCCTCACTACTGTGTTCAGATATCCTGAGTTTACTGTCAGCTGTCTGCTCAGTTTCTCTCTCTGCTGACTCGACGTCTTCTACCATCACTGTTCTATTTTTGTTTGATGTCTCTAGCTTGATGAAAAAATTAGCAGCCAACATTCACTCCTAAGTCAAGCTAATATGACGTTAGCGTGAGGTATCTAGGTGTAGTAACCAACAATATACTGTAACTTACTGTACTGTAAAATATAATATAAAAGTGTAAAGTTCCTTGCATTGCCTTGCCTGGCAATGTTTGTTTAATACTGTAGTATAAGGGAATTGACACTGACCTTTTTAAAATGGCTCTTTATTTACATTCAAAAATAGTCACAAAAACTCACCTGAGAATCTTCAGTTTACAGTTTGAACTCTTCAGTCCAGCACAGAGCTGCTCCACTCCTGAATTCTGCAGGTCATTATTATTTATCTTCAGCTCTCTCAGTGAGTTTTCTGTTTGTAGAACTGATGTGAGAGATTTGCAAGACTCTTCATTGAGACCACAGCCAGATAGTCTGTAAAAGAGTAAACACAGTAAATAATGTAGTTCAGTCAGAGGATGATGAATTAAAAGATCTGAACTGCTAATAAAAATGTAAAGAAGAGCTTATAAGGTCTGGAACACACTGATACATTTTTAGCCTTTTAATTTTACAAACACAGCAACATTTCAACATTACCGTGTCTTCATCATAGACAAAATGGACAAAGAGATGACAAATAACATTCATTAGCAACCTAAGACAGGTGACCAAATAATGGATGGTTGGCTGATAATTCAGTGAACGGCAGTTACCATAATCAGAGTCCAAATATCAAAATATCCCACCCCTAACAACATAACAGGAAACAGAACAACACAGATCTCATTCAATGTTTCACAAATACAAACACACTAATATACAAACAGAAAATAGTGTTGGAAGACAAGCAGAGTAGTGATTATGGAGGAATAAACACTGCAGTAGTGATTATGGAGAAATGAAAACTGCAGTATTGATTGGACAGAATGCAGAGAGCAGAATCTTTTACTAGTGTTTACATTCCTGTGGTCACATTATGAGTCAGTGATCATGAAACATTCTCCTCTGCCTTTGCTTTTCCCAGTGAGGTCCTGAGTTCTGTCTTTGTGGTGCACCGAGAATCCCAGAGGCTCAATAGCTGAGTCAGGGACCCCATCATTCAGTCAGGTGTGTGTGAGGCAGACCCCATCAGTCAGTCAGGTGTGTGTGTGAGGCAGACCCCATCAGTCAGGTGTGTGTGAGGCAGACCCCATCAGTCATTCAGGTGTGTGTGAGGTAGACCCAGTCAGTCAGTCAGGTGTGTGTGAGGCAGACCCCATCAGTCAGTCAGGTGTGTGTGACTCAGACACTATCAGTCATTCAGTCATCAGTACAGCAGACCTGTGGGGCTACAGTGAGAGTGGACACAGCTGAAACTACAGCAGACCTGTGGTGCTTCAGTGAGAGTGGACACAGCTGACACTACAGCAGAGCTGTGGGGCTACAGTGAGAGTGGACACAGCTGACACTACAGCAGACCTGTGGGGCTACAGTGAGAGTGGACACAACTGACACTACAGCAGACCTGTGGGGCTACAGTGAGAGTGGACACAGCCGACACTACAGCAGAGCTGTGGGGCTACAGTGAGAGTGGACACAGCTGACACTACAGCAGATCTGTGGGGCTACAGTGAGAGTGGACACAGCTGACACTACAGCAGACCTGTGGGTCTACAGCAGACCTGTGGGGCTACAGTGAGAGTGGACACAGCTGATACTACAGCAGACCTGTGGGGCTACAGTGAGAGTGGACACAGCTGACACTACAGCAGACCTGTGGGGCTACAGTGAGAGTGGACACAGCTGACACTACAGCAGAGCTGTGGGGCTACAGTGAGAGTGGACACAGCTGACACTACAGCAGAGCTGTGGGGCTACAGTGAGAGTGGACACAGCTGGCTCCTCTGTCTCTGTCTGCTGTGTCCACTCTCTTCCATGTCCTCCTCCTGGACACTTTCACCATCAAGTTCTTCTGTCTTTTCTCTCTCCTGCTGTCTTCTTACTAAAGAAGGTTGCCATGGCAATAGCATTAGCCTTTCTCTTCATCCTGGTTGTTTTCTGTCTCTCTATACTAACTGTAAACAAACAAACAGGAGTATTTTATATTCTAGCCAGTTACTTAGATTCAAGGAAGCTAACATTAGCCTCATTAGCTTTGTTATAGTACATCAGGCAACCAGTGTGACACACACACACACACACACACACACACACACACACACACACACACACACACACACACACATACGCGCGCACACACACACACACACACACACACACACACACACACACACAATTCACTCCTTCTCTCCTCCTAATCTCCTGATTACTGTGTCTTGTGTGTCTTTCTTTCTCTTGTAATTAAGTCCACAGGTTCACTCGTCCAGTGCTGAACATTGTTCCTCACTACTGTGTTCAGATATCCTGAGTTTACTGTCAGCTGTCTGCTCAGTTTCTCTCTCTGCTGACTCGACGTCTTCTACCATCACTGTTCTATTTTTGTTTGATGTCTCTAGCTTGATGAAAAAATTAGCAGCCAACATTCACTCCTAAGTCAAGCTAATATGACGTTAGCGTGAGGTATCTAGGTGTAGTAACCAACAATATACTGTAACTTGGCAAGCTTAAGGTTACTAATATTAGCCAGCTACATGCTTCATAAAAACACCTGTGGAGAGAGATAACAGGTTTATTTTAAGGAATAACCAATAAACTTTTCAGTTCTTTTGAATGAATATTAACTTGTTTCGTTCTTTCCTCCAGCACAGCTGTCATTTCAGCTCACCTCAACATGTGTTGAACACACAGTGTAAATCATAATGAGAACGGGGTCTCCCACCCAAAAACACATGGGAATCATGTGTGATTGTAAAAGTGTCCTGTAATGTACCAAGAGCCTCAATGGTTCAGCTTTAATTTTTTTCATTAAGACTTTAAGGGCTTTAATTTGCAGAGAGATTAGAATGACTGATGTTTACAGTGTTTCCATACATAAACTAGATAAAATCACTCAGTGAAAATCTTACATTAGAACACTTCATTTTACAACACTGTTGTTGGAGTTTCTGAATATATTCATCCTGTAAGACATTTTGAAAAATGTCTGCTCTCAGGTGAGCAAAAATGCAGCTTGTGGACAAAATGCCAAAGCGCTTAGTTGAAGCAGCATTGTAATAAATACACCTGTACACGTGGACAAGGACTCATCTGTGTCTCCTCTTTACAATGTTATATTTGTCTTATAGACTTGAAAATCTGCTCATGCATCACAAATGTAACTCTTTGTCTCCACAGTGTGGTCATTTAATGAAATGCAGTGAGGTTTCAACAGAAAACTATATTTAGAAATATTTAAAGAAGAGAACTTTATAATATAATATAAAAGTGTAAATTTCCTTGCATTGCCTTGCCTGGCAATGTTTGTTTAATATTGTAGTATAAGGGAGTTGACACTGACCTTTTTAAAATGGCTCTTTATTTACATTAAAAATAGTCACAGAAACTCACCTGAGAATCTCCAGTTTACAGTGTGAACTCTTCAGTCCAGCACAGAGCTGCTTCACTCCTGAATTCTGCAGGTCATTATTATTCATCTCCAGCTCTCTCAGTGAGTTTTCTGTTTGTAGAACTGATGTGAGAAATTTGCAAGTCCCTTCAGTGAGACCACAGCCAGATAGTCTGTAAAAGAGTAAATACAATAAATAATGTAGTTCAGTCAGAGGATGATGAATTAAAAGATCTGAACTGCTAATAAAAATGTAAAGAAGCGCTTAGAAGGTCTGGAACACACTGATACATTTTTAGACTTTTAATTTGACAAACACAGCAACATTTCAGCATTACTGTGTCTTCATCAAAGACAAAATGGACAAAGACATGACAAATAACATTTATTAGCAACCTAAGACAGGTGAACAAATAATGGATGGTTGGCTCATAAGTCAGTGAATGGCAGTTACCATAATCAGAGTCCAAATATTAAAATATCCCACCCCTAACACCATAACAGGAAACAGAACAACATAGATCTCTTTCAATGTTTCACAAATACAAATACACTAATATACAAACAGAAAATATTGTTGGAAGACAAGCAGAGTAGTGATTATGGAGCAATAAACACTGCAGTAGTGATTATGGAGGAATGAACTCTTCAGTATTGATTGGACAGAATGCAGAGAGCAGAATCTTTTACTAGTGTTTACATTCCTGTGCTCACACTATGAGTCACTGATCATGAAACATTCTCCTCTGCCATTGATTTTCCCAATGAGGTCCTGAGTTCTGTCTTTGTGGTGCACCGAGAATCCCAGAGGCTCAATAGCTGAGTCAGGGACCCCATAATTCAGTCAGGTGTGTGTGAGGCAGACCCCATCAGTTAGTCAGGTGTGTGTGACTCAGACCCCATCAGTACAGCAGACCTGTGGGGCTACAGTGAGAGTGGACACAGCTGACACTACAGCAGAACTGTGGGGCTACACTGAGAGTGGACACAGCTGACACTACAGCAGACCTGTGGGGCTACAGTGAGAGTGGACACAGCTGACACTACAGCAGACCTGTGGGGCTACAGTGAGAGTGGACACAGCTGACTTAACAGCAGACCTGTGGGGCAAAAGTGAGAGTGGACACAGCTGACACTACAGCAGACCTGTGGGTCTACAGCAGACCTGTGGGGCTACAGTGAGAGTGGACACAGCTGATAGTACAGCAGACCTGTGGGGCTACAGTGAGAGTGGACACAGCTGACACTACAGCAGACCTGTGGGGCTACAGTCAGAGTGGACACAGCTGACACTACAGCAGACCTGTGGGGCTACAGTGAGAGTGGACCTGTGGGGCTACAGTGAGAGTGGACACAGCTGACACTACAGCAGACCTGTGGGTCTACAGCAGACCTGTGGGGCTACAGTGGGAGTGGACACAGCTGACACTACAGCAGACCTGTGGGGCTACAGTGAGAGTGGACACAGCTGACACTACAGCAGTGCTGTGGGGCTACAGTGAGTGGACACAGCTGACACTACAGCAGAGCTGTGGGGCTACAGTGAGAGTGGACACAGCTGACACTACAGCAGACCTGTGGGGCTACAGTGAGAGTGGACACAGCTGACACAACAGCAGACCTGTGGGGCAACAGTGAGAGTGGACACAGCTGACACTACAGCAGACCTGTGGTGCTACAGTGAGAGTGGACACAGCTGACACTACAGCAGACCTGTGGTTCTACAGCAGACCTGTGGGGCTACAGTGGGAGTGGACACAGCTGACACTACAGCAGACCTGTGGGGCTACAGTGAGAGTGGACACAGCTGACACTACATCAGAGCTGTGGGGCTACAGTGAGAGTGGACACAGCTGACACTACAGCAGAGCTGTGGGTCTACAGTGAGAGTGGACACAGCTGACACTACAGCAGAGCTGTGGGGCTACAGTGAGAGTGGACACAGCTGGCTCCTCTTTCTCTGTCTGCTGTGTCCACTCTCTTCCATGTCCTCCTCCTGGACACTTTCACCATCAAGTTCTTCTGTCTTTTCTCTCTCCTGCTGTCTTCTTACTAAAGAAGGTTGCCATGGCAATAGCATTACTCTTTCTCTTCATCCTGGTTGTTTTCTGTCTCTCTATACTAACTGTAAACGAACAAGCAGGAGTATTTTATATTCTAGCCAGTTCCTTAGATTTAAGGAAGCTAACATTAGCCTCATTAGCCTTGTTACAGTACATCAGGCACCCAGTGTGACACACACACACACACACACACACACACACACACACACACACACAGACACACACACACTTCACTCCTTCTCTCCTCCTAATCTCCTGATTACTGATTACTGTGTCTTGTTTGTATTTCTTTCTCTCTTGTAATTAAGTCCACAGGTTCACTCGTCCAGTGCTGAACATTGTTCCTCACTACTGTGTTCAGATGTCCTGAGTTTACTGTCAGCTGTCTGCTCAGTTTCTCTCTCTGCTGACTCCACGTCTTCTACCATCACTGTTCTATTTTTGTTTGATGTCTCTGGTTTGATGAAAAAATTAGCAGCCAACATTCACTCCTAAGTCAAGCTAATATGACGTTAGCGTGAGGTATCTAGGTGTAGTAACCAACAATATACTGTAACTTGGCAAGCTTAAGGTTACTAATATTAGCCAGTTACATGTTTCATAAAAACACCCATGGAGAGAGATCACAGGTTTATCTTAAGGAATAAACAATAAACTTTTCAGGTCTATTGAATGAATATTAACTTGTTGCGTTCTTTCCTCCAGCACGGCTGTCAGTTCAGCTCACCTCAACATGTGTTGAACACACAGTGTAAATCATAATGAGAACAGGGTTTCCCACCCAAAAACACAAGGGAATCATGTGTGATTGTAAAAGACATTTTGCAAAATTTCTGCGCTCAGGTGAACAAAAATGCAGCTTGTGGACAAAATGCCAAAGCGCCTAGTTGAAGCAGCATTGTAATAAATACACCTGTACACGTGGACAAGGACTCATCATTCTTTACAATGTTATATTTCTCTTCTAGACTTGAAAATCTGCTCATGCATCACAAATGTAACTCTTTGTCTCCACAGTGTGGTCATTTAATGAAATGCAGTGAGGTTTCAACAGAAAACTATATTTAGAAATATTTAAAGAAGAGAACTTTATAATATACTATAAAAGTGTAAAGTTCCTTGCATTGCCTTGCCTGGCAATGTTTGTTTAATACTGTAGTATAAGGGAGTTGCACTGACCTTTTTAAAATGGCTCTTTATTTACATTCAAAAATAGTCACAGAAACTCACCTGAGAATCTCCAGTTTACCGTGTGAACTCTTCAGTCCAGCACAGAGCTGCTCCACTCCTGAAATCTGCAGGTCATTTTTATTCATCTCCAGCTCTCTCAGTGAGTTTTCTGTTTGTAGAACTGATGTGAGAGATTTGCAAGACCCTTCAGTGAGACCACAGCCAGATAGTCTGTAAATGAGTAAACACAGTAAATAATGTAGTTCAGTCAGAGGATGATGAATTAAAAGATCTGAACTGCTAATAAAAATGTAAAGAAGAGTTTGAAAGGTCTGGAACACACTGATACATTTTCAGCCTTTTAATTTTACAAACACAGCAACATTTAACACTACTGTGTCTTCATCAAAGACAAAATGGACAAAGACATGACAAATAACATTTATTAGCAACCTAAGACAGGTGATCAAATAATGGATGGTTGGTTCATAAGTCAGTGAAAGGCAGTTACCATAATCAGAGACCCAATATCAAAATATCCCACCCCTAACACCATAACAGGAAACAGAACAACATAGATCTCATTTAATGTTTCACAAATACAAACACACTAATATACAAACCAAAAATATTGTTGGCAGACACGCAGAGTAGTGATTATGTTGGAATGAACACAGCAGTAGTGATTTTAGAGGAATAATCACAGTAGTATTTATTATGGAGAAATAAACACTGCAGGAGTGATTATGTAGAAATAAACACTGCAGTTGTGACTATGGAATAATGAACACTGCAGTTTTGATTATGGAGGAATGAACATTGCAGTAGTGAATATTAGTGTATGAACACTGCAGTAGTAATGATGGTGGGATGAACACTGCAGTAGTGATCATGGAGGAATGAACATTGCAGTAGTGAATATTAGTGTATGAACACTGCAGTACTAATGATGGTGGGATGAACACTGCAGTAGTAATGATGGTGGGATGAACACTGCAGTAGTGATTGTGGAGGAATGGACAGAATGCAGAGAGCAGAATCTTTTACTAGTGTTTACATTCCTGTGCTCACACTAGGAGTCATTGATCATGAAACATTCTCCTCTGCCTTTGCATTTCCCAGTGAGGTCCTGAGTTCTGTCTGCGTCGTGCACCGAGAATCCTGGAGGCTTAATAGTTGAGTCAGGGACCCCATCAGTCAGTCAGGAGTGTGAGGCAGACCCCATCAGTCAGTCAGTCAGTCAGTCAGTCAGTCAGTCAGTCAGGCTGCTCTATCTCTTCCTCGATCTCTTACACACACACACACACACACACACACACACACACACACACACACACACACACACACACACACACACATACACACACACACACACACAATACTTTGGTCTCTCTCTCTTTCTGTCTCTCTCTCTCGTACACACACACACAAATAATAGATCTGTCTTTCAGTCTCACTCACTCTCTCTCTCTCTTACTCACACACACACACGCACACACACACACACACACACACACACACACACACACACACACACACACACACACAATACGTCTGTCTTTCTCTCTCACACACAAAATAGATCTGTCTGAATCTCTCTCTCTCTCTTTCTCTCTGATGCACACACACACACCTAATAGTTCTGTCTCTCTCTCTCTCTCTCTCTCTCTCACTCACACACAAATAATAGATCTGTCTGTCAGTCTCTCACTCTCTCTCTCTCACTCACACACACACACACACACAATACTTCTGTCTTTCTCTCTCTCACACACACAAAATAGATCTTTCTGAATCTCTGAATCTGAACAAAACCACCATCACCAGTCTCCTGTTATATACAGAATACAGTGAACAAAACCACCGTCATCAGTCTCCTGTTATATACAGAATACAGTGAACCAAACCACCATCACCAGTCTCCTGTTATATACAGAATACAGTGAACAAAACCACCATCAGCAGTCTCCTGTTATATACAGAATACAGTGAACAAAACCACCATCACCAGTCTCCTGTTATATACAGAATACATTGAACCAAACCACCATCACCAGTCTCCTGTTATATACAGAATACATTGAACCAAACCACCGTCATCAGTCTCCTGTTATATACAGAATACAGTGAACCAAACCACCATCACCAGTCTCCTGTTATATACAGAATACAGTGAACAAAACCACCATCACCAGTCTCCTGTTATATACAGAATACAGTGAACAAAACCACCATCACCAGTCTCCTGTTATATACAGAATACATTGAACCAAACCACCGTCATCAGTCTCCTGTTATATACAGAATACAGTGAACCAAACCACCATCACCAGTCTCCTGTTATATACAGAATACAGTGAACAAAGCCATCATCACCATCACCATGCTCAACCTCATATGCAACAGACTGCTGAGCTAAGATCACAATTCATTAATCAAGTAATAAATAAATAGATAAATGAATTAATAAATAAAAAGACAAATAAATAAACATCACTGTATATAGGTTAGTCATTACACCATCTTAATATGTATGTTTATATACATGAATTGTACATATTTCTACATATAATATCAACATAATCCTTCACTTTTACAGGTTTATTTCACTTTGAATCTGTTTGTATTTGTGTTTTTCCTTTCATACTTCATTTAAATAATGAAACCATTATCTGTCTCTCTATGGAACATTCAAGGCATAAAATCATCCCTGTTTGGGTACAAAAGTATAAACACTGAATTCACAAATAACACAAAGATAAAGACATTATAAATCTCCATGAAACCTGATGTAAATCTGATGTAAATCTGATTCGGTGACTCACTGTCCTTTAAACTACAAGGAAATCCTCCTCATTGCTGTTACACTCCCTGACATTAAAAGAGAGGGAGATTGAGATGGAATCACTATCTGGTAGAAATCAGAACTGTCAAAAATCAAAATTCCTCTGAAATTAGAAAAATCACTGAAATACAAATTATATCACTTCAAAAACAAAACTACATCACCCACTGGTAAACACGCAAACCCAAGTACAAAGTAAAATGCAGTATTAACTTGCTATGAAACAGAACATTGTAGCAGACAACCTGCTCAAAGTGACTGATATTAAACACAGAACCACGTTGAAAAAGTCCAGACTCAGTTAACACAGCCTGGCGGTCCAGACCAGCCAATATAAAACATCAGTGCAACAAAGACACTCTAGAGACAGAGCTACACTTTCTCAATGAATGTGAAACATTCAACCAATTACATCAAATATACTTTAAAAAATTTGAGATGGTCCACCCCAACTTAAAGTATCTATGGAACACTGACAAAAAGGTCAGTGTGTTAGGAAGGATGAAGTGTTCTGCACTTTCTCACTGAATGTGAAACTAATATATATATATATATATATATATATATATATATATATATATATATATATATATATATATATATATATATATATATATATATATATGCACACTGGACTATATACTATTAGGCTGTAGGTATCTCATTAGCTAGTAGTACTATTAACAACATCCTCCTTATTCTGTATCAAACGGATTCAAATACATATGAAGGAGTCAATATTAGTAATCAGGGATTAGCCACAGTGGCTATGTTATTATCCACATAATCTTCCAGAAGGTTTAATTGAAGTGACTAATGGCTAAAGATTCACCATTTACTCATAAGACTTTTATCTAAACATTTATTTAGCTAAACTAAAGCTAACAAATAACTAGAATCACAGATAGGTATACTAATGTTTATGGGGAACTGGATGCCAATTCTTTTAATAAGCAAATCAAATTCTCAGAGAAATAATCAACTTTTCAATCTACCTGACACAAAATATCAGATGTGAACACAAATACACCCCCTCCCCACACACACAGAGCATTATATGATACTGTGTCTGCAGGCACCCCCAATTCAGATGTAAGACTTTTTAATACAACTTCCAATGTAATTTAATACCAAATTTGCAGTGAGGATGTACAAAAATGAAATCCGTTTGAATAAATCGTAAATAAATATTATGTTTAAACACTGTCATTGAGGAACAGATGCTTCCAGATTAATTTTGAAGAGAGACATAAGAACACTTAATAATAAGTGGACAAGAAATTGACACAAAATCTGACAGAAAAAATATATCTAGTTAACTTGGGCACTTTCTACAAAAAATTATTGCTAGTGAGAGCAGAGTTAATTACTTCCCTGTAATGTTCATATGTAGCTAGCTAGATAAAGCTGGAGCTAATAAACTGATTTCTGAGAGGACTGCAGACCATATACACAAAATATGTAGAAAGTTACACATTTATAAATCAAGTGAAACATTTTGAGATGAACAGTGTCAGATGAATCAGTCTGACTAGAATTTCCTGTGGAGATCCAACAGTGGTTGCTAGTCACCTGGACTTAGTTTTGGTAACATTTATTAGCTAGCTAGTGTGGTTCCTAGATTTTTCCCACATTCTAATACATTTATGAAGTACACTTTAAATAGAAAATAAAGATGGAGACTCAAAAATTAATGGAAGAGAATAGCTGGTCCAGTATTTATTACATTACATACAAATGTGGCATAGTCCGGAGAATATCTAACAATCACAGACAACATCTCCACCACTATGTTCAAACATGCATTATTCAATATATGCACCAACCATCACTGGACATACATGCCCAAAGAACACCAACCATCAGGGGATATACACACAGAGCACCACCCATCACTATACAAACATACATTCAAAGAGGACAATTTAGAATATCCAATCAACCTAACTTCTGTGTTTATGGACTGAGAGGAAACCAGAGATCCTGAAGGAAACCTGCACAGATAAGGACTGGAACCCAAGACCCTAGTGCTAAGAGAAACTTCACTGAGGGAGGGACTCAAACCCAAGACCCTAATGCTGATGGGTAAATGAACTGACCACCAAGCCACCATACTGCCTAACTAACAGCATAACAATAACAACATAACAATATAACAATAATAAAGATGATAATAATAATATTAATTATTCTTCTCTTCTTCTTCTCCTTATTATTATTATTATTATTTTTTTTTTAATTATTATTATTTCTTTATTTTTTACTACTAGTTGTGTAAACCTGATCATGCAGTAAAATGTAACTCTTTGTGGCCACAGTGTGGTCATTTAATGAAATGCAGCTAGTTTCACCAGAAATGTTTTGTCTGGATCTATATATCTTTGTCCCGCAGTACCTTATTTTAACTCTGTTAATGTTGCACTACAAGGCAGTTTTGTAATTTCTTTAAAGAAGAGGACAATCACATTTGATAAATTGTGCACCATAATTGTTCCATTTAAGAAAAATTAACAGAAACTCACCTGAGAATCTCCAGTTTACAGTGTGAACTCTTCAGTCCAGCACAGAGCTGCTCCACTCCTGAATTCTGCAGGTCATTATTATTCATCTCCAGCTCTCTCAATGTGTTTTCTGTTTGTAGAACTGATGTGAGAGATTTGCAAGACCCTTCAGTGAGATCACAGCCAGATAGTCTGCAAAGAAATACATAGAGTACAAAATGCAGTTCAATCAGAGGATCTACAGACAACACAAAAGGAGTTTATGATAATGAAAAGATATTACTAATTGTGTGTGTGTGTGTGTGTGTGTGTGTGTGTGTGTGTGTGTGTGTGTGTGTGCGCGCACAAAATATGAGACACAGGTCATGAATGAAGTCCATGTATTTCTCTTCAAACAGAATGGTGTCACTTGATGGAAGAGCTGTCATGATGGTGGCATCACCTGTGTGATGCCATTTCCTGTTTTTGAAATTCCTTCACATGAATAACAGTTTAGGCATTCCAATCTTTACTATTGTCCTATTGTTTATTCATTTTCTGTAACTGCATACAATTCTGATATCAACAATGTCTACAAGTCACAGGAGACTACTCGACCATTCAAAACTTGTTGATGCAGACAACTAACCAAAGCTAAGTGTCTACTAGCTATCTAGTATTTGTATTTCACCATGACTTCAGTCATTTGTTGCTTGTGTTGAGTGCAGCATGTTTAGATTAATCATTACTGATAAATGTATCTATGAGAAGTACAGATTAATCATTAGTGAATTATCTACACTTCTCACAGTTACATTTATCATTAATCATTAGTGATAAACAGCACAGGAGACTCTCAGCTTCAGTATGTAAACTATAGAGCTCTGGTTATACAAAAATAAGGTAATAAAATGTGTTGGGGTGCAAGAGTGTCTGAAAGCATGAATAATGTTTCTGGGGTATCTTAAGGTCAGAGACCTTTTGGGACTCTAAGTGCAGTACTGAGGCTCTGATATAGGTGGTTTCAAGGCTTCTGTACAAGTCTAAGGCAAATTACTCTGAACTGTTCCTGTGAGAAATAACTTCATTAGTGTGGAAAAAGATCTCTGTTTTTAAAAGACTTGAAAGCCTCTTTGAGAGTTCTGTGGCTAAGGTTCATTATCTTACCACAAGGGCAGAGTGATACTGACCTGCCACATCATCTTGCAGGTGTTTGGTGGTGTGAGTTGAGATCATCTTTGTTTTTAAAAAAAATCTTCCAATGGGATATAAGGGTGTCAAGTTTAACTTGCATAATGATGGATCTCAATTTGCATATATTGAATAATGTATGTTTGCACATAGTGGTGGAAATTTCAAACACTAGTATGTAAAGAAGGTGGGGTGATTACATAATCACTTCTGAAAACTGTATAAAAATATGTGTTGTGTGTGACTGTTAGACATATTCTGGACTATGCCTCGTTTGTAATATTGAGCTCAGAGTAAAGACGGGACCGGCTATTCTCTTCAAACGGACCCGCACCGTCAGCAGTAGGGTTATCAGCACCAGCTGATAGACGACCCAGAGCTGCGTTGTTCTGTGACCAGGGTCTGAATCCACACACGTGCACCATTATAGGTAAGCAGAAGTCCTGTTTGAAACATTCTGCATAGGTGGTATTAAGACCTTGTCCACAGAGTTTTGTAGTAGGTCTTGGGGGTCTTAAAAGTGCAGACTGACAATTGACTGAGAGTGTCCATAGAGTGAGAATAGACTGATAAAATATAAAAATAGCAAAAAAGATTAATAGTTAGAAAACAAGCCGGTGAAAATGAAAATGATTTCATAAAAATCTTTCTGTAAATGGAAAATGGTGAGAAAAAAAACGGCTTAATAAAAATGATAAAGTAAAGACAAATGTGCAGTGAATAAAGAGATAAAGAGAGCGCCAGAGAAAAAGTGCTGAAGAGATAAATGTTAAATGTTGTTTGTTCCAGTTGTTGTTGTCTACATGTGGCCACAATGAGTGAAGTAAAGAAAATGCGCAGTATGTTTGTCTTGATGTGGCTATCGCAAGTTAATTGATTACCAACAATAACGTACAATTATATGACATACCAGCATAACGTTTTTTTTTCAGGTTATAATTAAGATTATTGTGGTATGGTTGTATAGGGGGGAGGGCACTCATTTTAATCACTAAAAGAAGTGAATGGATACGCAGACAGATGTGTTTAAACATGATTAATATCATCTAATTATAAAATGCGTACATGCAAAATATATTGATGTGGTTTTAATAAATACAATAATAAATACAATAAAGTAACTGATGGAGGTACAGTATGTAAAACCGGTTACAATTACAGCAGTAGAGAATGTACATATTACGGACACATTAAAATAGTAGCAGTAGGAGAAGGTGGGATTAAAGTATTACAGGATAAGAAATATAACAATGTAAGTGGCAATTAATAGAATTTTGTGCTAAATTTAATTTACTCAAATAAGTTACAGTTAAGTCAACATATGTATAAATGATGGAATTCAGAGAAGCAAATTAGAAAATAATTATATGGATAGCGATTTGTTAAGTGAGAGGCATGAACACATTTTTGACTTGAGAAAATATATATAAACTCTGCAGGTGTGGAGTGTTGGCAATGGCTAGAGTCAATAAATCTTAAATTGTATCAGCTGACTGTCATAATTTAGATGAAGCTGAGGCTGCATTTCCTTGTCTTATCTTAAGGGAACGAGTAAGGAGGATTTGGAAAAGAATCTGTTGGCTGAAGTGCTTAATTTATTGTTGTCTAGCCAAGTGCCTGTAAGAGCAAGAGTTGGATTGGAGCATTTACTGTGGAAACTGTTTGAACTACTAACATTGATGATGGGAGGCAGCGAAAAGGGTTAAAGATTTTTGTAATGACAGACATGAGGAACAGATGATTATGGCCTTCAGTAGGTCAGAAACTCCACCACACATTCTGTGTACTGTCTCTCTGTTACTGCTGCTCTGCTGTGTGTTGTCTCTCTGTTACTGCTGCTCTGCTGTGTCCTGTCTCTCTGTTACTGCTGCTCTGTTGTGTGCTGCGTCCTGTCTGTTACTGCTGCTCTGTTGTGTGCTGTGTACTGTCTCTCTGTTGCTGCTGCTCTGCTGTATTCAATGTTATGCTTGGTACATGTTCAGGTAATTTGGTATGTTTGGTTCGTGTTATTCATTGCCTTATCTTTTGCAATCTTTGTTAGCCTGGTTCTTTACATTGATAATTCTCTACCTGGTTAGTGTTTCTTTATGCTTTATCCTATAAGAATTTCCTCTGTACTTCAGCAATTCCTCACCTCATTTCAGGCTAAACTTTACTAATACATGGTGTTTGGACTGATAAATAGACTTGTACTTGGTGAAATAAATTCAAAAGTTTTACCACTGGTGTGTTGTTTGGTGTTTTTTGTTTTCACTTTAAGCTACATGTGCTGCTAGGCTGTTACTAGAGTTTATTTGTCTGATACATTTAGTTTTTTTCACAATGAAGAACTCCAGTCACCTGTCTTATCTCACCTGTCTTATCTCACCTGTCTCATCTCACCTGTCTCATCTCACCTGTTCCATCTCACCTGTCTCATCTCACCTGTCTTATCTCACCTGTCTCATAAATTCTTTGATCTCATAACCTACAGTAAATTTAAGTACATGCTCAGTTTCTTGTTCCACTCTAGTGTGGTGACTTCAACACACACAGTGTTGTTCACTCATCTGTGTTCCCTGAAAAAGGAAAGCTGAAAAAGAAGCAGCAGCCAGTTTACACACAGCTACTCTATCAGAACCACAGACCCCTGGGTTACTGCACTGGGTGCAGGGGAAGGGGAGGAGGTTAAGACAGGACAGAGCACCACCCATCACTGGACATACATACATACATACATACATACAGAGCACCACCCATCACTGGACATACATACACACACAGAGCACCAACCATCCCTGGACATACATACATACATACACACACACACAGAGCACCAACCATCACTGGACATACATACATACAGAGCACCAACCATCACTGGACATACACACACATAGAGCACCAACCATCACTGGACATACATACACACATAGAGCACCAACCATCACTGGACATATACACACACACAGAGCACCAACCATCACTGGACATACATGCACACAGAGCACCAACCATCACTAGACATACATACATGCATACATACAGAGCACCAACCATCACTGGACATAGATACATACATACACACACACAGAGCACCAACCATCACTGGACATACATACATACATACAGAGCACCAACTATCACTGGACATACATACATACATACATACATACATACATACATACATACAGAGCACCAACCATCACTGGACATACATACACACAGAGCACCAACCATCACTGCACATACATGCATACATACATACAGAGCACCAACCATCACTGGACATACATACACACAGAGCACCAACCATAGCTGGACATATATGCACACATAGAGCACCAACCATCACTAGACATGCAAACACACAGAGCACCAACCATAGCTGGACATACATACACACACAGAGCAGCAACCATCACTGGACATACATACACACACACACACACACACAAAGAGCACCAACCATCATTTGACATACATGCACATAAAGCAACAACCATCATTAGACATACATACACACAGAGCACCAATCATCACTAGACATACATACACACAGAGGACCAACCATAGCTGGACATACATGCACATAGAGCACCAACTATCATTGGACATACATACATACGCAAAGCACTAACCATCACTGGATACACATACACAAAGAGAACCAACCATCACTGGACACACACACACACACACACACGCAGAGCACCAACCATAGCTGGACATACACACACACACAGATCATCAACCATCACTGGATATACATTCACACGCAAAGCACCAACCATCACTGGACATACATGCACACAGAGCACCAACCATCACTGGACATACATGCACACACATGCAGAGCACCAACCATAGACACACACATACAGATCAACAACCGTCACTGGATATATATACACACACAAAGCACCAACCATCACTGGACATACATGCAGACAGAGCACCAACCATCACTGGACATACACACACACACACACACACACACACACACACACAGAGCACCAACCATAACTGGACATACATACACACACAGATCACCAAGCATCACTGGATATACATACACATGCAAAGCACCAACCATCACTGGACATACATACACACAGAGCACCAACCATCCCTGGACATACATGCACACAGAGCACCAACCATCACTGGACATAGATACATACATACACACACACAGAGCACCAACCATCACTGGACATACATACATACATACATACAGAGCACCAACTATCACTGGACATACATACATACATACATACATACATACATACATACATACATACATACATACACACAGAGCACCAACCATCACTGGACATACATACACACAGAGCACCAACCATCACTGCACATACATGCATACATACATACAGAGCACCAACCATCACTGGACATACATACACACAGAGCACCAACCATAGCTGGACATATATGCACACATAGAGCACCAACCATCACTAGACATGCAAACACACAGAGCACCAACCATCACTGGACATACATACATGCACAAAGCACCAACCATCACTAGACATACATGCACACAGAGCACCAACCATAGCTGGACATACATACACACACAGAGCAGCAACCATCACTGGACATACATACACACACACACACACAAAGAGCACCAACCATCATTTGACATACATGCACATAAAGCAACAACCATCATTAGACATACATACACACAGAGCACCAATCATCACTAGACATACATACACACAGAGGACCAACCATAGCTGGACATACATGCACATAGAGCACCAACTATCATTGGACATACATACATACGCAAAGCACTAACCATCACTGGATACACATACACAAAGAGAACCAACCATCACTGGACACACACACACACACACACACACACGCAGAGCACCAACCATAGCTGGACATACACACACACACAGATCATCAACCATCACTGGATATACATTCACACGCAAAGCAGAAACCATCACTGGACATACATGCACACAGAGCACCAACCATCACTGGACATACATGCACACACATGCAGAGCACCAACCATCACTGGACATACACACACACACACACACACACACACACACAGAGCACCAACCATAACTGGACATACATACACACACAGATCACCAACCATCACTGGATATACATACACACGCAAAGCACCAACCATCACTGGACATACATGCACACAGAGCACCAACCATCCCTGGACATACATGCACACAGAGCACCAACCATCACTGGACATACACACACACACACACACACACACACACACACACACACACACACACACACACACACACACACACACACACACACACAATGTATATATATTCTCTGTCTCTGTTAAAAAAAATACAGAGCTCCTTGCTGAACACTCCTGTGTCTTGACTCATTGTGGCTTCCTGAGTGTTTGGCAGCGAGACCAGTGGGACATTTGAATTACAGAATGACAGTCATGTGTTGCATTCCAACTGGTAAGAAGACACTGCAGTCATTTTGGAATGCACTGGTCTGCTCTTAAGATAAAGGCTTGTCTGTTCTTTAATGTTGTTGCTGTCAGAAAAGCCATTCCCCAAAGTGTACCATTCAAAATATACTTACAGTACAACCTTTTACCACTGGAAATGAAAACTATTGTTCAGTTTGCTCTGACTGAGAAATACATTCACAAAATTTGATTAGTTACAGAAGGAGCTTCAGTAATAAACACCTTTAAAAATTAAAATGATTAATCCAAAAGATACTTACAGAGCTCGCCTGGTATTTTTCAACACTGGAAGTAATTCCTTCAGTCCTTTATCTGATGGCCTGAATTTCTTCAGCTCAAATTTCTCTTGAATCTCCTCTGACATCAGCAGCACAAACACCAGAGCTGAACACTGTGCAGATGAGAGTGTCTGTGTTGAGAGGTCCCCTGAGTTCAGGAAGGTCTGTATTTCACTTATCAGAGAGTTGTCTTTCAGTTCACTCAAGCAGTGGAATAGATTGATAGTCTCTTCAAAGGATTTTGTTCTCGTGATGGTTTTCTTGATGTAGTTCACAGTCTCCTCTAAACTCTCTTCTCTGATGTCCTGTTCTGGGTGTAAACTCCTCAGGAGCCTCTGATTGGACTCCAGTGAGAGACCGAGGAGGAAACGGAGGAAAAGGTCCAGGTGCCCATTTTCACTCCTCATGGCCTTACCTACTGCTGTCCTGAGCAGATCACACAGTCTGTGTTTTAACTTCCACTTAATTTTCTCCAGTGGGGTTTTAAGGAGTGGGTTGCCTTCATCCCTGAATGTTAGGAACACAAATACAGCAGCAAGAAACTCCTGGAAGCTTAAATGCACAAAGCTGAAGCTATTCCCCTCCTGATTAAAAAATTGTGTACAAATTCCAGAGTGCACTAAAGCCTCTTGGGAATTAATGCCATATTTTTTCAGATCTTTCTCATAGAACAGCAGCCGTCCTTTTTGGAGCTGAAGAAAGGCTAACTTGCCAAGCTTCATGATACCCAGCACCTCTGCTCTTTTTGTCTCAGATGAAACTGCATTGTCAGTGTTTTGCTTTGTGTTGTATTTCTCAGTCATTTGCTCTGTGAGAAACATCAGGAAACGTAGGTACATTTCTGTCAGAGTTTTAGGAGCATTTTTCATGTCTGTACCATCCTTCAGCATTTTCTGAAGCACGGTGGCTGCGATCCTGCAGAAGACGGGTATGTGACACAAGATATAAAGGCTTCTTGCAGTCTTAATGTGTGAGAGAATTGTGGTGGCTTGATCTTCATCTCTGATTCTCTTCCTGAAGTACTCCTCCTTCTGCTGGTCATTGAATCCACGGATTTCTGTAACAAGGTTAAAGTATTGGTAATTTATCTTACTGACTGCTTCAGGTCGTGAAGTGATCCAGAGGAGAGCAGAAGGAAGCAGTTCTCCATTTATGAGGTTTGTTATTAGTTTATCAAGAGTAGTCTTCTCATTCACATTAGATACCTTCTTCTGATGAAGATCTAGAGGAATTCTACTTTCATCCAGTCCATCCAGTATGAAAAGCAGCCGAAGTTTTTCATTTAATATCTCCTTTTCATCTCCAGAATGGAGTTCTTGATGGAAGTAAAGAAGTAGTTTTGAGAGGCTGTACTTTTCATCCTTGATCAAGTTCAGCTCTCGAAATGGGAGGTACATGATGAAATTTATGTCCTGGTTGCACTTCTCTTCAGCCCAGTCAAGAATGAACTTGTGCACAGAGACTGTTTTTCCCACTCCAGCTATTCCCAATGTCAGGACTTTAGTACCTTGCTTGTTTTCAGGAGACTGCACTTTGAAGAGGTCGCTGAGTGTGACTGGTGTTTCTTCTGTTTTGGGGTAAAAGTCCTCCACCTGTCTCACTTCGTGTTTTGTGTTCACGCCTCCTGTGCATCCTTTGATCATGTAAACTTCAGTGTAAGTGTCTTTTATCGGCACACGATCACATTCTATTGGAGCCTCCTCACACAAGTTCCCAAATTTTTGCTTATATTTCATTTTCATTCTCCTGCTGAAATCACTTTTTCCTCCATCTGTTAAAAAATGGGAAGAAAAAAGTTATGTGCATGATTCTTATAACTTGTGTCTGAAAGTGTTTTATTGTAATTTCAAAATGTTAACTTTATGGCTGCTACCAGTGACTGCTATGTTCAGGGTAGCATGTCACTGTTTGCTATGCACAACTTGCTCTACATATGCCCAGTACTGTGTACTGTACTAAATAATTGCACTGTCTACTCATTTTGTATTTGTCCTGTCCTGTATTTATTATTGTTTATTTAATGTTTATTTATTGACATTTTGCACTATATTGGACTGTTTGCACTTGTGTAGCATGTTGTCTGTTGCACTGTTGTTTTTGTGTTGCACCATGATCCTGGAGGAACATTGTCTCATTTTTGTTGTGTACTTGTATATAGCTGAAATGACAGTAAAACCTCTTTGAACTTGAACTTTGAACTTGAACTTTATGTCATGATTTCTCTCCATTTTGTTTTACTAGTGTAGAGTAGAATAACTATCAGTAGTAGTACCAAATAAGGCGACATCAAAAAGATCCCAAATGATAGTCAAAGTCTTTAGCATTGCTCAGAGGTAGAACAGTCAGTAATGGCTCACTGAGTCCTTCAATGAACCAAGCTGGATATTAGTTCTTTGTTTCTGCTACTTTGCTTTGTCTTATCTCTTTGGATTATCTCTCAGTTCTACTTGCATTAGTTCATAATCACAGTGTGTGTGCAGTACTTTACTTGTGCAGTAACTGTTTAGGTCTCATCATAGTACAGAGACCACTCTGATTAAAGTAGTTAATGACCTGTTGTTGGTTTATGACCAGAGGTGTGTATCTTTGCCTGTATTGCTTTATCTCAGTGCAGCATTTGATACTGAAGATCATAACATTTTACTAGATAGGCTCTAAAATGCTGTTTAGATTAGGAGACTAGCCCTTTCCTGGTGTAGATCTAACTGATCTTCACTCATGTAAATCACATTTCTAGGACAGCCTTTTTCCACCTCAGGAACATTGCAAAGATTAGAAACATAGTATAATTAGAAATTAGAAATTAGATTAGAAACATATTATAATTACAAGATGCAAAAAAACCTAGTCCATGTGTTTCTCACTTCCAGATTGGACTACTATAACATCTTACTATCTGGTTGTACCACTAAGTGCATAAACAAGCTCCAGTTAGTTCACAATGCAGCAGCCAGAGTTCTTACTAGAACTAGAAAGTTTGATCACACTACACTGCATTGGCTACCAGTAAAATTCTGTATTAATTATAAAATGACCTACAAAGAAATGAAGAGCCCTACACTACCATAGTGAATTCTTGGTCTGTTATATTCCACTACGTCTGCTTAGATCAAAAGGTGCAGGCTGTTTATTAATACATAAAATAAATAAATCTACCATAGGGCCCAGAGGTTTTCCCTATAAAGCTCCCACTCTATGGAATAACCTTCCTGTATATATTTGAGAGTATTGTATATTCAGACATTCTATTAACTACTTCCCATCTTCAGTAAAGATCTGGGGTTCATGGACATTGAGAGTTATGGTAAACTGGGATGTTGTGTCACTTCATCTCTCATCATTCTAGTTTGTTGACTGAGAGCAGTGGAGTGCTAATGTTCTAGGGATGTGCCTCATGCCTGTGTTTCAATCTAGATCCTTTTAGCTGTGCTGCCGTAGTTAGTTCTGCCATCTTTGCACGTTATATACCCCTTTTTTACACACTTTACTATTTGATCAGGCCTAATAATCCGCGCTGTCTTTCTGCCGAGGTACATCTACATCCTGATGTTGCTCAGCCTTGACCCATCTCAGCTACTGTGGCTCCTCCCACCCCAACCCTCCACTGCTGTGGCTCCTCCCACCCTAAACCATTAACATGTTGCTCCTTCCACCTCCCCCCCAGCCACTTACTTCTCCACCCTGGTTCTCTTGCCCCTGAACATTGAGAAGCTCTAGACTGGCTGGGCAGCTGTTCCTAAGTCACTCCTGTGGCAGATTGATTTTGTACTCTAGACTAGATCTTGTAGAACCCAGAATAGATCTTCTAGTACCAGACTAGGACTTCTAGAACCACGACTAGGACTTTATTAGAACCAAGGATACTGCTTCTGTTGCTTACTTGAGCATGTTGCTTAAAGTAATATATATTCATGCCTGAAGGTGTGTCTGGGTTGAATTTACCTGCTGGACCCTTAGCAGTCGACTCTTCAGATTTGTCTCCACCTGTGAGAACAGACATCAGAGTAAAGAGCAGAAAATATAAAACCTACTTTATTAATGGTGAGTAAATCCTGTGTGCAATTTTTGGTTGACTGCTATGTTTAAAAATACACTGAACATTTCTTAATTGACATTTTGTAAATTATATAGTCTGTGTTAAAAAACACATCCTATTTGTTTGCAATGTTTATTAATATACCAGATGATTTTGAGTTTTGCCATATTCTACTTTGTAATTTATTAATTGAGATCACTAATAAAAGAAAATTAGGTTCTTTGAATATATAAAATAAATATGTAAACTGTAAGTGAAAGAAAACAAAAAGTGAAATTTGTCCAGATTTTCTACATAGTGGCATTTGGCTCTGATTCTACAGAAGGAACTGTATCTCTCTCTGGTCAGGAGTGTGGTGTCCCTGTTTCATCCTCAGAGACACTGGAGCTGCTCAGTCTTTTCTTTTAGAGGGAGTGTTACGTCTGTCTGACCAAACAGCTACAGGAGAGCAAGTGTTGGTGAGGGTGTCAACATGGGCTTTACTGAGGTGCCTTCACTCCTCTCTTCTGACTGTGTAACTGACAGTTGTGGTGGGTGTGTGCCCATCACTTCCAGTTATTGTATATGATGATTTGGCTGGAGGTGATGTGTGGAGAAGTTCCATTGTGGTCTCTTCTACAGTCTTATTGCATAGAGCTTGACTGAAGAAGGTGTTCCATGGTTATTATTTGCCATTTGTGAAGTTGTTCAGGATAGCACAGGTTTTAGTCCCAATGATCTGGTGTTTGCACCTAAGTGTTAGGATAACATGAAAAATGATTTCTACCCCAGTGCTGTCAGGCTGAAGAACAGTTTCTACCCCAGTGCTGTAAATAAAGACACTTGACCTCAGCACACAGGGCAATAAAGAGACTTCACCTCAGCACACAGGGCAATAAAGACGCCTGACCTCAGCACACAGGGCAATAAAGACTCTTGACCTCAGCACACAGGGCAATAAAGACGCCTGACCTCAGCACACAGGGCAATAAAGACTCTTGACTTCAGCACACAGGGTAATAAAGACACCTGACCTCAGCACACAGGGTAATAAAGACTCTTGACCTCAGCACACAGGGCAATAAAGACTCTTGACCTCAGCACACAGGGTAATAAAGACTCTTGACCTCAGCACACAGGGTAATAAAGACTCATGACCTCAGCACACAGGGTAATAAAGACGCCTGACCTCAGCACACAGGGCAATAAAGACACCTGACCTCAGCACACAGGGCAATAAAGACTCTTGACCTCAGCACACAGGGTAATAAAGTCTCTTGACCTCAGCACACAGGGTAATAAAGACTCTTGACCTCAGCACACAGGGCAATAAAGACGCCTGACCTCAGCACACAGGGCAATAAAGACTCTTGACCTCAGCACACAGGGAAATAAAGACTCTTGACCAGAGCACACAGGGTAATAAAGACTCTTGACCTCAGCACACAGGGTAATAAAGACTCATGACCTCAGCACACAGGGTAATAAAGACGCCTGACCTCAGCACACAGGGCAATAAAGACACCTGACCTCAGCACACAGGGCAATAAAGACTCTTGACCTCAGCACACAGGGTAATAAAGACTCTTGACCTCAGCACACAGGGCAATAAAGACTCTTGACCTCAGCACACAGGGTAATAAAGACGCCTGACCTCAGCACACAGGGCAATAAAGACACCTGACCTCAGCACACAGGGCAATAAAGACTCTTGACCTCAGCACACAGGGTAATAAAGACTCTTGACCTCAGCACACAGGGTAATAAAGACTCTTGACCTCAGCACACAGGGCAATAAAGACGCCTGACCTCAGCACACAGGGCAATAAAGACACTTGACCTCAGCACACAGGGAAATAAAGACTCTTGACCAGAGCACACAGGGTAATAAAGACTCTTGACCTCAGCACACAGGGCAATAAAGACTCCTGACCTCAGCACACAGGGCAATAAAGACTCTTGACCTCAGCACACAGGGCAATAAAGACGCCTGACCTCAGCACACAGGGCAATAAAGACTCTTGACCTCAGCACACAGGGTAATAAAGACTCTTGACCTCAGCACACAGGGCAATAAAGACTCTTGACCTCAGCACACAGGGTAATAAAGACTCTTGACCTCAGCACACAGGGCAATAAAGACTCTTGACCTCAGCACACAGGGCAATAAAGACGCCTGACCTCAGCACACAGGGCAATAAAGACTCTTGACCTCAGCACACAGGGCAATAAAGACTCTTGACCTCACCACTCACGTCTCCCTCCCTCCCTGCCCATGTCACTGGCTGTGCTGTGTGTATAAATTAACTAAGCATTGTTTTCCACTACATTCTTTGTCTATTGAGTTCACTAACAAAACAAAACCAAATGCTATCAGCATATAAAATCCTGAAATAGTGAGTTTAAAAAGTGAATATGATTTCACCTGCTTTATTTTCACTGTGTTTGATTCTCAGGGTCTCAGCCAGTTGGTTGTGGTTCATCTTCTTCAGGATGTCCAGTGTGATCTCCACAGCTCCATCTGGGCCATATTTATGCACCATCTTGTCCACAGTGTCAAGTCTGTCTGTATTCTCCAGATGGGACTTTGGGATGCGTTTGTCATCTTCTACACTGTTGGTCAGATGCCACTGAAACTTCTTTAGGTCCTCTATCTTCAGCTCTTCTAGAATGTCCAGCAGTAGTTTTGAAATGTTGTCCATCCTGAATCCAGACAACAGACTCCAGATTACTGAAGGTTCACAAACATGTTCAATGGTTTATGTTCACAGTGCAGGAATAGACAGAGGAGTGAATGTGAGTGTGTTGGGTGAAGTGTGCTGTGTGAGTGATGTAGTGAGGAGTGAATGTGAGTGTGCTGGGTGAAGTGTGCTGTGTGAGTGATGTGGAGAGGCGTGAACGTAGGGAAAAGATTATCATTTATTATCGATTAATTACCAAATTAAATTACTTCATATTTTGTGCAGGGACCGAATGCCATTGTTTCAAATATACTTGCCATTATATCCAACTTAATGAATAAATGTGAAGTTTACTGATTAATGAATAACACAAATATTTAGCGGACTTGTGGACAAATGAAAAGGGAAAGAAGGAAGAAAGAAAAAAGAAAAAAAAAATTTTTAAATAAGATGTGTGACATTTGCCCGAATGCCGCAGGGAATGGAACAGGATGCACAGACTCCCTCGACTTTTGTACATTTAATGACATTAAACATTTAAGAGAAGGGTGGCACTCACACATAACATTAACAGTGAACATAAATACACTTAACGCTAAGGATAACATAGGCTATACAGACAATAACATGGGCTACACAGACATGGATACTAACATTATGCTAACAAACAATGACCTACGCTAAGGCACTGACGGTGGTTTAAATAGGCAGACACACACTCAACGTTAAACCCCATACAGGTGCGTGCCATCACGGGGTTGTGGCTACAAACAAGAGTGAACCCCCCACACGTGGCAGGCCGTACCACGTGACTTGTGGGGGGGGAGCGTCCCGTGATGAGATGAGCAGAGAAGAATGACTTCCAATAAAGTGGATTGAGTAATCAAGTGACCCAGACCTACACACACAACTTAGTTAAAGCTAACTAGGCAAGAGGCTACTATGGCTAAATTAATTAATTAGCGAGAATTGAGTAAAAATGTCTGAAAGGGAAGAACACCTATCTGGGGAATCCTAACGGGAACTTAGACCTAAGAATTATAGAATTATTGTATAGAATTATTTATGTGAATGACGGATCATGGCTGGCACCCAGAGCTTATCCTGTGAATGAAGTAGATGATCTTGTGTTTCGAGGTCAGTCAAGGGTCAGATGATTACTCTGCTCAGGGAGAGTTTGCAGAGCTTCGGAGTAGCTGAATTCTGGATGAATTTACACCACACACACTGTCAGTGTGGTCACTGTCAGTGACCCTAGCTCATCACCCAAGTTTTTCCGAGATGGCAAAATGGGCTGGGCCGAATCTTTTGGACAGCCCTGAACTTCGCCAGAGTTCCTGAGATTTAGGAAAGGTATTTCAGGAAGCACACAAGCTTGTAGGCGGGTGATGTAGACTGTTTTAAACCTAAGGCTGGCGGTTGGCTATATTAAAACTAATTATGGTTGGCCAAACAGAACAATTCCTAATTCTACCAACAACAAAAAGAAAATGATTAAGTTGACGGTGTAGTGAAGAGCAAATGAAATGAGTTTAGATAGATTTGCAGACTGGGTCTAAGACAAACATATAAAATAAAACACTGTTATAATTATGTAATTCTTCTCATGAGAGGTGCAGCCTTTAAGTTACTTCTTGTAGAGTTTGAACTGACTATCCGATACTGAGAATTGATTTTTAACTACTGATCTCGGGGGCAGCATGGAAGGATTGGCTCAACAGCTCTGTTCATGCATATTCATAGTTTCTTTGTTTCAATCTCAGGTTTTGATTCATTCAGGCATTTATCTCGAGTTAGCTTACAAGACATGATTAATTTAATACAGTAAATAAAAAGGAAAGAAAGGGGGAATAAACAACTGGAACACATACTGATATATTGCTACTTGGGGTTGGGTGGTAATCGTCTTGTCATGGTACGCTCCCCTTCCCTCTGATCACGTGGTATGGCCCACCGCGTGCAGTGGGCTCACTGTTAACTGTTCATGCTGACTTGTTTGTAACCACGCCCCCTTTTAGCACACACCTGCACCCAGTTCTTGGTTTTGTTTATGTATGTATTTAAACCCCTGTTTGTGTGTAGTTTGGAGTTGGTCATTATTCATGTTAAATGTTAGGTGTGTTCAGAGTAGATGTTCATGGTGTACTGGATGTTACGTGTGAATGCCGTTAACGTGTGTTGTTTATCTTTTGTTTTTTACGTTAATAAATGTGTGTCTCCGTCGAGAGAGGTCTGTGCGCCCTGCTCCTTGCCCTGCGGCACTCGGGCCGTCACATGTCATTTAAGCCATAACAGGTGGGAACAATTTTATCACACTAATTTCACCTGAGCACTTAGTCCACATATTTCTAAATTAAAAGAAAAAGTTCTTACCACCAATATAAAGCTCATAACTATATATAGGAAACAGTTACATTTTTCATTAAGAGAAAGCATGATTATAACTGTTCTCATATTAATAGATCAAATAGTCTTCCTCTGTCTATTATACTTGAAATGAAGAGGTAATCACATAATAGCAAGTATAAAGGTTAATATGCGAATACAGCAATGACAGGTTAATTCATAGGTAAACTGCATTCACCATACTGGGACTCCGTCTCTGCTCGCGCTCAGAGCCTTTCAAAGACAGGGAAAGTTAACATACATTTATAAAGAGGGACTCAGAACAGTTCAGGTTGAAGAACCTGTTAAAGTCACTAAGGGGCACTGTGGATTCATAGTCCACACAATCAAATATCTTGTTGGATTCATGAGAATTAATAAAGAATATTTTCCTTATTTGAGTTTAGTCTTGTTGCAGTGCAAAGCGAACACTTTGTACAGGAAAGGTTAAAATCCAGTATTCCAGGAATGTGGACTTTTAATAAGTCTTGCAGATCTAGGCATTCTGGCATGTGAATTTGACCTTAAGTTTACATGATTGGTTTTCTGAATCTGGCCGTATGGTTGGTTTTATGAATCTTACTGAAGGTCATAATTACTAACAGAGAGAAACACACGAGATTACAGCAATATCTACGAAACATGAGGACAGTGTTACCTTTACTGGGTTCAGTCTGCAAGTCTTCAGGAAGAATGTCTGGTTCTGTCTTCATCAGGATGTCCAGAGTTTACAGAACTACAGCAGATAACATTAATTTATGTTAAAACACTCACTTTATCTCTTGTTTCACTACTGCAGTTTTCACCACTGTAGCTCGTCATAATAAGCAATGTTATTACTATAAATACACCTGTACACACACTCTCTGTTTCTTCACTGGAGTTCACCTGTACACACACTGTCTGTTTCTATCTGAACAATAATCTGGTTGCACCTTTTTTCTCTTTAGAAAGAACCAAGCCAGTATGAGAATTTTTAAGTGCCATTACATCACAAGAGTAGAAGAACAAGCCTTGTCTTGTTACGATTAGCAAATCGCCCTCTGTGTGTGTGTTTATAACATATCTACCTATGTGTGCAAGTTTATACAATATCTCCCTCTGTGTATGTGTGTTATACCATAGCTCCCTTTGTGTGTATGTGTGTGTGTGTGTGTATGTTTATACCATAGCTCCCTCTGTGTGTGTTTATACCATATCTCCCTCTGTGTGTGTGTGTGTGTTTATACCATAGCTCCCTCTGTATGTGTTTATACCATAGCTCCCTCTGTGTGTGTGTGTTTATACCATATCTCCCTCTGTGCGTGTGTGTGTGTTTATACCATATCTCCCTCTGTGTGTGTGTGTGTGTTCATACCATATCTCCCTCTGTGTGTGTGTTTATACCATATCTCCCTCTGTGTGTGTGTGTGTGTATGTGTATGTTTATACCATAGCTCCCTCTGTGTGTGTTTATACCATATCTCCCTCTGTGTGTGTGTGTGTGTGTGTTTATACCATATTTCCCTCTCTGTGTGTGTTTATACTATTGCTCCCTCTGTGTGTGTGTGTGTTTATACCATATCTCCCTCTGTGTGCGTGTGTGTGTGTGTGTTTATACCATATCTCCCTCTGTGTGTGTGTGTGTGTGTTTATACCATAACTCCCTCTGTGTGTGTGTTTATACCATATCTCCCTCTCTGTGTGTGTGTGTGTTTATACCATATCTCCCTCTGTGTGTGTGTGTTTATACCATATCTCCCTCTGTGTGTGTGTTTATACCATATCTCCCTCTGTGTGTGTGTTTATACCATATCTCCCTCTGTGTGTGTGTGTGTGTTTATACCATATCTCCCTCTGTGTGTGTGTGTGTGTTTATACCATATCTCCCTCTGTGTGTGTGTGTGTGTTTATACCATATCTCCCTCTGTGTGTGTGTGTTTATACCATATCTCCCTCTGTGTGTGTGTTTATACCATATCTCCCTCTGTGTGTGTGTGTGTGTTTATACCATAGCTCCCTCTGTATGTGTTTATACCATAGCTCCCTCTGTGTGTGTGTGTGTTTATACCATATCTCCCTCTGTGCGTGTGTGTGTGTTTATACCATATCTCCCTCTGTGTGTGTGTGTGTTTATACCATATCTCCCTCTGTGTGTGTGTGTTTATACCATATCTCCCTCTGTGTGTGTGTGTGTATGTGTATGTTTATACCATAGCTCCCTCTGTGTGTGTTTATACCATATCTCCCTCTGTGTGTGTGTGTGTGTGTTTATACCATATCTCCCTCTCTGTGTGTGTGTTTATACCATTGCTCCCTCTGTGTGTGTGTGTGTTTATACCATTGCTCCCTCTGTGTGTGTGTGTGTTTATACCATATCTCCCTCTGTGTGCGTGTGTGTGTTTATACCATATCTCCCTCTGTGTGTGTGTGTGTGTGTTTATACCATATCTCCCTCTGTGTGTGTGTGTGTGTTTATACCATATCTCCCTCTGTGTGTGTGTGTTTATACCATATCTCCCTCTGTGTGTGTGTTTATACCATATCTCCCTCTGTGTGTGTGTTTATACCATATCTCCCTCTGTGTGTGTGTTTATACCATATCTCCCTCTGTGTGTGTGTTTATACCATATCTCCCTCTGTGTGTGTGTGTGTGTTTATACCATATCTCCCTCTGTGTGTGTGTGTGTGTGTTTATACCATATCTCCCTCTGTGTGTGTGTGTGTGTGTTTATACCATATCTCCCTCTGTGTGTGTGTGTGTGTTTATACCATATCTCCCTCTGTGTGTGTGTGTGTGTTTATACCATATCTCCCTCTGTGTGTGTGTGTGTGTTTATACCATATCTCCCTCTGTGTGTGTGTGTTTATACCATATCTCCCTCTGTGTGTGTGTTTATACCATATCTCCCTCTGTGTGTGTGTGTGTGTTTATACCATAGCTCCCTCTGTATGTGTTTATACCATAGCTCCCTCTGTGTGTGTGTGTGTTTATACCATATCTCCCTCTGTGCGTGTGTGTGTGTTTATACCATATCTCCCTCTGTGTGTGTGTGTGTTTATACCATATCTCCCTCTGTGTGTGTGTGTTTATACCATATCTCCCTCTGTGTGTGTGTGTTTATACCATATCTCCCTCTGTGTGTGTGTGTGTATGTGTATGTTTATACCATAGCTCCCTCTGTGTGTGTTTATACCATATCTCCCTCTGTGTGTGTGTGTGTGTGTTTATACCATATCTCCCTCTCTGTGTGTGTGTTTATACCATTGCTCCCTCTGTGTGTGTGTGTGTTTATACCATTGCTCCCTCTGTGTGTGTGTGTGTTTATACCATATCTCCCTCTGTGTGCGTGTGTGTGTTTATACCATATCTCCCTCTGTGTGTGTGTGTGTGTGTTTATATCATATCTCCCTCTGTGTGTGTGTGTGTGTTTATACCATATCTCCCTCTGTGTGTGTGTGTTTATACCATATCTCCCTCTGTGTGTGTGTTTATACCATATCTCCCTCTGTGTGTGTGTTTATACCATATCTCCCTCTGTGTGTGTGTTTATACCATATCTCCCTCTGTGTGTGTGTTTATACCATATCTCCCTCTGTGTGTGTGTGTGTGTTTATACCATATCTCCCTCTGTGTGTGTGTGTGTGTGTTTATACCATATCTCCCTCTGTGTGTGTGTGTGTGTGTTTATACCATATCTCCCTCTGTGTGTGTGTGTGTGTTTATACCATATCTCCCTCTGTGTGTGTGTGTGTGTTTATACCATATCTCCCTCTGTGTGTGTGTGTTTATACCATATCTCCCTCTGTGTGTGTGTTTATACCATATCTCCCTCTGTGTGTGTGTTTATACCATATCTCCCTCTGTGTGTGTGTGTGTGTGTTTATACCATATCTCCCTCTGTGTGTGTGTGTGTGTGTTTATACCATATCTCCCTCTGTGTGTGTGTGTGTGTTTATACCATATCTCCCTCTGTGTGTGTGTGTGTGTTTATACCATATCTCCCTCTGTGTGTGTCTGTGTGTGTTTATACCATAGCTCCCTCTGTGTGTGTGTGTGTGTGTGTGTGTGTGTGTTTATACCATATCTCCCTCTGTGTGTGTGTGTGTGTGTGTGTGTGTTTATACCATATCTCCCTCTGTGTGTGTGTGTGTGTGTGTTTATACCATATCTCCCTCTGTGTGTGTGTGTGTGTTTATACCATATCTCCCTCTGTGTGTGTGTTGGGAACAGAAGGATGATACATGAACAGACATGTTGGGACCAGAAGACACAGCAACAAACATGGAATCAGATCCAGAAAACAAGAGGGAAACAAACATGAGCACAGAGACAGACAACAATACAAATATGTAAACACCATGAATACTGTAAGAGGTGTATTAACACTGCAGGTGTTACCATCACTGTGCAAGTGTTCAGATAACATTACATGTGTAATGTCAGCACTTCACATCACTACAATAACAATGTAGGTGTTCATTCTGTAAGGCGGGCTCGAACCCACTTCGGCTAGCTGATGCCACCAACAGCCTACTGGGCTTTAATAATGGTGGGCCTGTGTGCAGAACAGTTCGGTCTTGGACCAGGTAAAACAAAAGGAAAAAACGAAGCACCATGCCGAGCATGGCAAAAGGGAGAACAAAGGATGCCATGGCAAATCCAAACAATCCAAACAAACTTCCCAAACAACACCAGAAAACAGGGAAGAACTTGAATGGCTAAGGGAAGCCTCGGGAGAGAGACAGACTTGAGAGGGGAAAACTGGAGAGGGGAGGGGACGTGTAAAAACACGAACACCCTCGCAGCACAGAAGCAAGGTCTAGCAAAAGAGGGAAAACTGGAGAGGGGAGGGGACGTGTAAAAACACGAACACTCTCGCAGCACAGAAGTAAGGCGTAGCATGAGGGCACACAGACCTCAATACCTGAAGGTACCAGCTAGGAGCTTGGCTCAGAACTTTGGCAAAGACCAAGCACTGAATGTGTGGGTCACTGAGCTTATATAAGGTCCACCCCCAGCTGTTGGGCGTTGAGCCTGATTAGTGGTGTTCCTGACACGAGGCCTCCCTCTGGTGGCTGGCAGGAGCCTCAGCCTGGTGCCAACCCTTACACATTTAGCACTTCAGGTCACTACACTAACAGTGTAGGTATTCATTCTTACAGGGGATTTTTCTGTTTAGGTTCTGTTTGGAACTCAGACACAACCAGTTGTCATCACCAGAAAGCAGTTTAGATGCTTGAGTTCAAAAAAGAATGAAACACTTTCTATCAACATGTGCTGTGTGAGACAGAGAGAGATCCATCAGGGTGTAGTGCTGCTGTCACATGTGTGTGTGAGAGAGAGAGAGACATGGGGGGTACAGAAAGAGAGAGAGACATTGGAGGGGTACAAAGAATGAGCACCTAGGATTTAGCTTCAGTTCAAGTTCTGAATAACAGTTTGTAATTTGCCCACAGCAGTTTTCATTACCAGAAACCAGTTCAGCAGGTCTGGTTGTTATCTTTTGACTCTGAACCATGGGCTGAACACCTCAGGGGAGCTGTTAGCATTTTAGCTCTGGGGCCAGAGTGAAGTGAACCTCTCCACCCATTCTGGGGTAACACCCACAATATCGTTATGTTTCCCTGACAAGGAGGAGTTAGACTGGAATGGGAGTGAAGTACTGAGTGTTTAATGGACACCGTTCTGAGATAAAGGAAAGACCGAGTGGCCAACATAAAAGACAAGTGTGAGAGAGTGTGAGGGCATCTTTTTAATCAGGCAGTGGTAAATAGTAAGTAAGTATACAAGTACAATATTTATTGTATATAGCACTTTTATAGACTGGAGTGTGTATATTTTATATTAAAGTTAGTGTGTGTGTGTGTGTGTGTGTGTGTGTGTGTGTGTGTTATGACACAGTAAAGGTTGTAAGTTGTTGTTTCTAGCTGTAATTTTGAATTTAGAACCTACAAGCTACTTTATCTAAAGTCACTTTCACTGATGCCAACAAGCTCTCATTGTTGACGAGAGAGGAATACTGTCTCCATCTAGTGGCCATAATATGTATTAAATTCAATATTTTTATTATGCATTTCCTCACACTTAAAACATAAGCCTCAAACGCTTAATGCACAACTCCCAATAGTCTGTATGTCCTGAGTGCAAGATGACCATGTGGCAGTGGTAGCTCAGTGGATAAGGTAAGGACTTATAATTGGAAGGTTGCTGGGTAAAGCCCCACCAGTTGTCACTGTTGGGCCCCTGAGCAAGGCCCTTAACCCTCAACTGCTCAAGCTGTAATCAGTCATAACTGTAAGTCGCTTTGGATAAAAGTGTCAGCTAAATGTAGTGGCCATAGCGCGTATTGCAGCGGCACCATAGTTCCTCATGGTTAATCCATAGCTTCAATGTTTCCTGAGATTGAGCCACATCCGGCCAAATAGTTTTATTATTTTGAAAATAAACTCATTTTTAAAACTGAAACTTCAAGTCTTGATTTTGAACTTTAAAAATACAACACTGTATTCCAACTAAAAAGTTTAGGAAACGTGTTGTTTCAGTTTAAATGATTAACAGACACTTTACAGTGTGAGGTTTCTCACTTCATGGAGCTCTGTGAGGGCAGCGTAATATCTGCTTACGATGCGTCCAACAGGACAACTCAGCGCGCAGGTAAGAAATGTTAGCTATTTTTGAACAGATACTCAGTGAAATTATCCTAAATAGTATAATGACAGGTTGTTTTTGTAACATAGGTGCATACGTAAAGGTAAATGTGTCTTTAGATGTGGAGTTTGCCAAAGATTGAACTTAGCTAGCAGGCTAGTTAGCTTTCTGCTATTAGCTAGTTAGCGTTCATGTGTCCTACAGTCCTTCAGTGTCCAGCTCACGTTTGTGCCTTCAGCGCTGTTTGTTAACATCTGTGTTACACACTGGTGACTACAGCTAATTCAACAGTGGCTCCAGCTGCACAGTGTCCCATGTTCATAAATACTAGTTAGTTTACACAGCAGGACATTTTCAGGTGTGTTTATTGTGTGTTGTGATCCGCAGCTAGCTGGCTAAGTTATGTATGAAAGACTGATGATGTGAAGGACGCAGTTCTGCTCAGCGCAGTTCAGGTTGAAGAAGAACAACGTTCAGTACTGGAGAAGTTAAGAGGGTTCTGTCTGAATTTCCAGTTAGTCTTTGTTGTGTGGAGAGCAGTGTGTTGTTGTTAGTCTGTGGCGTGTGAAGAGCTGTGTGCGTCTTTTAGTAAGTGTAGACACAACAGAAGTAAATGTAATTGATTTATTATTTATTAGCTAAGTATTTACAGCTGACTTGCTGTGATGTCTTAGGATTAATATGATGAAAGTGAACCTTTATGGAAAAGTTATGGGTTAGTTCATTATGTAATGTAATGTAATAGTGAATATAGTCTGGTAATGTGCTCTCAGTGTACTAACTAGAGTAAGTGAGTTATAGGTTAGTTCATTATGTAATGTAATAGTGAATATAGTCTGGTGATGTGCTCTCAGTGTACTAACTAGAGTAAGTGAGTTATAGGTTAGTTCATTATGTAATGTAATGGTGAATATAGTCTGGTAATGTGCTCTCAGTGTACTAACTAGAGTAAGTGAGTTATAGGTTAGTTCATTATGTAATGTAATAGTGAATATAGTCTAATAATGTGCTCTCAGTGTACTAACTAGAGTGAGTGAGTTCTAGGTTAGTTCATTATGTAATGTAATGGTGAATATAGTCTGGTAATGTGCTCTCAGTGTACTAACTAGAGTAAGTGAGTTATAGGTTAGTTCATTATGTAATGTAATGGTGAATATAGTCTGATAATGTGCTCTCAGTGTACTAACTAGAGTGAGTGAGTTCTAGGTTAATTCATTATGTAATGTTATAGTGAATATAGTCTGATAATGTGCTCTCAGTGTACTAACTAGAGTGAGTGAGTTCTAGGTTAATTCATTATGTAATGTTATAGTGAATATAGTCTGATAATGTGCTCTCAGTGTACTAACTAGAGTAAGTGAGTTATAGGTTAGTTCATTATGTAATGTAATGGTGAATATAGTCTGGTAATGTGCTCTCAGTGTACTAACTAGAGTAAGTGAGTTATAGGTTAGTTCATTATGTAATGTAATAGTGAATATAGTCTAATAATGTGCTCTCAGTGTACTAACTAGAGTGAGTGAGTTCTAGGTTAATTCATTATGTAATGTTATAGTGAATATAGTCTGATAATGTGCTGTCAGTGTACTAACTAGAGTAAGTGAGTTCCTTTATGTTTTCTTCTTGGAGACTGTACAGAAGTTTGGCAGAGAGAGATGGAATTTACAAACTGTCAAAAAATTTATTGCTTGATTTGATTTGCCCCCCTCCACATTAAAAAAAAAAAAAAAAAAAAAAAAAAAAAAAATATATATATATATATATATATATATATATATATATAATTATTATATGATGTAGAAATATTATATGAAAATACATTAAAACACAAGGAGGGATCCTCAAAATTGTTTTATTGACTTAAAAAAAAAATGAATTGTGAAATATTCAGGTGATTAAAGTTAATAAAAGTTACGAGTCTTAAACGATTACGTACCACCCAGTCTTTGATGTCTGCTCTGCTCAGCTGCCGGTCATGTACTGATAATCAAACATGCATATGGGTCTCAGTTGTGTCTCTCTCTCTCTCTCTCTCTCACTCACCCAATCACTCACTCACCCATCCTACTCCCTCCCATTGGCTGATTCTCTAAGAAGTCACACCTTGTCAAAAGTCGTCACTCTATCATGCAGAAAATACTTTCTGAAAAAAATTGATATATAGCCCATCACCCATCCCACTCTCCTCCCATTGGCTGATTTTCTAAGAAGTCACCCCCCCACTAACACTACCATGCAGGAAACCCCCTCCCAAAACCAAATCCCTCCCAGGGTCAGAACTAGCCCAGAAAGATAAAATTGTGGTGCCTTTTTTTCTTTGTACCCAACCAACCAGACCTGTTTAAAAGAGGTTCCTTTAATTGAGAAGTGTTATTGTGATTACAGAAAATCTAAGTTTTCAGTCTCATACTACACCAGTTTTTCTCCACTTTCTATGTTGTTTAGTATCCTCTCTGACACACACTCTACAGTCAGGGATCGTTGATTCTCACTCTCTCTCTCTCACGCACGCACACGCACACACAGACACACACCTCTCCCCAACACCTCTTCACATCTTATTTGCCAGATGTACTCAAACAGGGCAATAAGAAAACCTTTCAGAAAACATCATAAAGTTTCCATGTATTTATTTTTTCTGCGATTTCTAAACAAATGTGGTTACTTTATAAGTTTTATCACACAAGGTTCTTGTCCGTTATCACAGTTTGGGCCCTTAACATTTTTCAGTGCATTCCACATCTGAGAGTGGTGTTGGGGAGGGGTGGATTGTAATTTACAGCTTTTGTACAAAAACCATTTCATTTCTACACCTACACTTCTTTTCTTATTTAGTTTACAGTTATAATTGTAAGCGATACATCTGAAAACTTTTGTCAAGACCTCCGAATGAACATGGGCATGGCTCACATGTTTTCAACAGGTACGTTCTTTTTTATCTGTTAAAACATATTAGTATAAGCTACTAAAAAGGCTGGCATGTATCTAGCTATTTATTTAGCTAATGGTTGAAATACTTTATCATGCGTTGTATGATTTAACTCGGTGGGGCTTAGTGTCATAATTAATTTCAGGTCTAGACCGCTCAGCCTTCCAGTCGAACAGACTCAGCTCCTTATCCCTGTCGTCAGAGCCATCTTAATAAAATGGATCCAATTATTCTAGTATAAATGTGATTAATAAACATGCTTTTAAAAATATACTTACGTGGAGATGGTGGCCTACAGGTTAGTGTGGTTGAACAGCGTGAATAGGCATAGAGATATTTAGATGTATGTTATAAGCTACAGTGACCTCTGTATACGTTTCTATAGACGTTGCCGGTTGTACGAGGTGAAATATTTGTGAGCTCCGCCGGAGGGCTCGATGAATAGTGGATGATGGTAGAGGGATTCACCCCCTCTGCCTCTGTGTGACAAATTAACGCACTGCATAACCTTTTAGACATAAAGCGGAGTTTTAACATATGGTAGACGCACTCTAGAAAAGATTACCTTGTAATAACTCATTCAATATATGAACTGTTTCATCAGCTTGTGTCCTCATATCTGCAAATAAAAGGTAACAAAAAATGTAAACAAAACAAATGTATAAAAGTTCACAAATAAGAAATTAACTTGGTCGGCAATTCTCTCCTCAGAGTCAAGAAAGTGAATGTCGGAAACTATAGAAATACATAGAACAGAATTATTAAAAAAATGGATAACGGTTGATCCATGTCCATGTTCGTTCGCACGACTTGGCAAAGTTTTCAGACGTATCGCTTACAATTATGGCTGTGAACTAAAGGAGTGAAGTACTGAATATACGGCTTTAAGAAAAAATCGGTGGGGAAAGAGATGGTTTTCAGATAAAAGTTGTAAATTACGTCCCTCCCTCAAACACCTCTTTCAGTTGTGGAATGCACTGAAAGTGGTAAGAGTACAACGTGTGATAACGGACAAAAACCTTGTGTGATAAAACTTATAGAGATCAGAGAAAAAAATTAAAAAATGAAAACTTTGTGATGTTTTCTGAAAAGTTTGCTTATTGCCCTGTTTGAGTACATATGGCAGATAAGATGTGAAGAGGTGTTGGGGAGAAGTGTGTCTCTGTGTGTGTGTGTGTGTGTGTGTGATAGAGAGAGAGAGAATGAGAATCAATCAATCAATGACCTCTCACTGCAGAGTGTGTGTCAGAGAGGACACTGAACAGACAGAGAAAGTGGAGAAAAGCTGGTGTATGAGACTGAAAACTTAAATTTTCTTTAATCACATTATTTCATTATTAAATAATTATTTCAATGATTCCTACTCAAACATCGGGGGTACAACTAAACTTGAATGAGCGGGTATGAGGGTCTGGTTTTGTGGGAGGAGTTGCACGCTGCACAGGATTGGTCAGACCGGTTGGTTGGGTAGTAAGAAAAGGTGGCAAAATTTGATCTTTCTGGCCTAGTCCTGACTCTTGGAGGAGTTTGATTTTAGGCAGAAGGACACCTTATATCAATTTTGTCAGAAAGTTTTTACTGCATGGTAGTGGGGAGGACTTGTGAGGAGGTGTGACTTCTTAGAGAATCAGCCAATGGGAGAGAGTGGGATGGGTGAGTAAGTGGGTGAGTGAGAGAGAGAGAGACACACAACCGAGACCCATATGCGTGTTTGAGTATCAGTACATGACTGGCAGCGGAGCAGAGTGAACATTAAAGACTGGGTGGTACGTACTCATTTAAGACTCATAACTTTTATTCACTTTAATCACTTGATTATTTCTCAATTAAATAATTTTTTAAAAAGTCAATAAAACTATTTTGAAGTGTCACAGAACGCTCGTCTCCTGCGAGTCACGGGGTTTGGCCCACCTCATGACTTGGGATGATGTTTGTGGCCACGACTGCACACACCTGTACCTCGTCTTGTCTGTGTATTTAAACTCATGTCAAGCTGGCAGTGTGTTGGTCATTGTTAGTGTAGCATGTTTGTAACTATGTATTGAGGCTTGACTGTTTGTTTAATTATCATGTTAAATGTTAAAAATCATTAGCGTTTAGTGTGCTCATGTTCATTGTTTGTTTTCACGTGAGGACCACATTTGTCCTTTATGTTGTGTTGGAATAAATGTTCGTCCATGTCGAGGAAATCTGTGCATCCTGCTTCAAGCCCTTCGGCACTTAGGCTACCACGTTACAGAATGACCAACATACACAGGATGCAAGCTTCCGCGGCAAAAAACGGATTTCCTAGCAGGAGGTCTGTAGGCACCCCCACCCTGCATTGGGGAGAGGACAGCGACTGCTGTCCGGGTCTTCTCCGAAAGCGGATGGGAACACCCCCAGAAATTTCTTGGGGGAGGCCTGAGGCTGTTTAGCCTGGGCCAAGGAGGACCGAAGGGCACTGCAACGACCAGGAGGAGGGCGGAGCTGAAGCCCGAGTCCCACCACATGACTTGAGAGGATGTTTATGGCCACCGTTGTCAAGTTAATCAATCAAATCAGGCAATAAATCATTTTGACGGTTAGCAAATACTATCTCTCTCTTGAGATTACGCTGACCAAACATGCTGCAATGAACAGGTGATGTCTTTAGAATGTGCAAATTGTGGGGACATTCTCTTTCATGAATTATAATGTTTTATTTAAATACCTAAATTAGGTTACTACTTTTCTGTTATTATGCTTGCACTGTTAGATTTGTATATATCTATGGTAAACTGGACCTCAGTAACAGGCATGCTACAGCCCTAGCTACAAAATCCAGCTAATTTGCTGCTGTCAGATGAACTAATCTGGTCAATGATGGTCAAGATAGTTGAAAAGATGGACACCCAGGCAATAGATGTACCTTATGCAGTTAAACCAGCTGATTAAACTGGTAGACCAGCAAAGGCTATGTTTTGGTTCAAGTTTGATGGTTTAGCTATAATTTCCAACTGGACAGTGGGTCCAGCAGCATAAACAACTTGACCAAGCTATTCAAGCAGTATAATCAGCAGGGTCATACTGGTCAAATCTGATTATACTGGTCGACCAGTTTGGTTATTGCTCATGCTGGTCAACTATCTTGTTCTTATCTTATCTGAAGTGTGATGCTTATAGCTACATGCATACAAAATGTGATTTCAAATAAATAACAATCTAATTGTAAGTATTTTGGATTTTAATCATCATTTTTAAGGCTGCCTACAGCCTAGCATAAATAAATATGCACGAATAGGTCGGTCTTTCATTCTGTATCACGTATATCATAATAAAACCATGGTAACCAAAAAACGTACTTTTCACTTCCAAAAGACTTGGCGCTGATCTCAGAAGTCCATCTCCTCCCCGTGTCCTCTGCAAACAGCCATTCTGTTGTTGTGGCAAACTTCCATTGTGTTGTGACTGGATTTGCAGCATTTCTGAAGTTGTGTAAGTTTTCTGAATTTGCACCGGGTTGTGTTGTCATTTTGATGAATGTGCTTTATGTATTTGCAGGGCGATGGGTCTTCCTGGCAACTGTAGTGGGTGTGGAGTGTGAATCAAGCTCCAACTTTGATATAAATAATTGTTTTTTCTCTCTTGGGCTTTATGTATATTCTTTAGAAAGGCTCTTCTTTTGCTACGTTTTCAATTAAGCGCACATAATTAACCACAAATGCATTTCCGTAGCAATGACTCCTTGGAAATGTAAAGGAAGTCCAATGGAAACGCATGCTTTATCCTATTTTATATAAAGAAGAATTGATTTGCAGATCGATGCCTGCTGTGTTTTCCAGTTTTATCTCATGGGCTCCATTGGTCAATGCAGGAACATGGTTGAATATTTTCATGAATGGTTGGCATATACGTGAATGCTTGATTTATGCCTAGCATAAGCTACATGACAATTTTAAAGCTACATTTACCAAAGACTGTACTGTTTTCCCCAACTAATGCATATATGTAGTTCTATCTAACAAGTATTTCATAGATATAAAGAATAACAGCAAAACCTAGCGGAACCTACACCTAGGAGATTGGCACGAGAGAAGTGTGGTGGAAATTCAATGAAACGGGGAGTCAGATGTGGATAATAAGTAAAAAAGGTTTTTAATAGAAAAGAAAGATTCCACAGAGTGTGGGGCTCACTACCAAGAGAAGCCCCGAGTCATACAGAGCATTGCTTGATATACAATTCTAACTGTATGCCTTGACCAATCACAGACTTCCTGCCTCTTGTTGCTATGGCTCATATACCATTCAGCTTTAAGCGTTGCTTATCTCTTTCAGGCCGGCGGGTAAGAATCTTGCTTGACTGTCATCCCTTAATTGCAGGCAATAAAGCAATGGCAGGCAATAAAGCAATTGCAGGCAATAAAACGAGAGACATCTTCCTGCTTATCTGATCTACGGTCTCACTCCCTTAAAGTTCTTTGCTTACATAAACATTTTTCCTAGGGAACAGGATACTGCTGAATGTATGTGAATCACTGAAGCACATAGTATTTCCTTTACAGAAGTGAAAGACCTCACATTATTCTTAAGTCCTATTCTTTCGGGATTTACAGAGGAGTCACAGGTGAACAGCCTCCAACAGAAAACATGACATTCATCCTGCTGGAAAGAACAAACACAAAGGTGCTTGACATGAGAAGAAGTGATTTGAAATTCTCACAAACTGCTTTTAAACTTGTTATATGTGCATCATGTTCAGATGGTAACACTTCAAGTTTGCTGTATATAACCTTTTGTCTTTTTTCTTTTTCTTTTCTTTTATTCTCTTCCCTTAGATGTAGAGTTTTGCTGATGCTACATTACGGGCTGATTAAGGAGGTGTTGTCCTTCACAGTCAAACATTTCATCATACTAATCTTGGGTGCTGTGTGTGCTTTGTGTTGAGCAAATCTTGGCTGGCCACTGGAGTTGTGTACAGGGCAGGAGATTGAGCTTGATCCCAGTGATGAGTCCCTGTCGGGCCTGCGGGGCTACCTGTAACCCTGGCCCTCATCTATCACATTGCATGCTGCAGTCATTTATTATAGAGAGAAATGTGAACTAAGGTCGACAATGGCACTTACACAAAATTGCTACATCGAATAAACTTTAGACTGTATGTGTGTGTGTGTATGTGTGTATGACTTTGTGCATGGCACCTACTCCCCTGGATGGGTTTCATGTGGCCCGGTGCAGCACCTAATGATGGCAGATGTGCAATGAAAGTGAAAGTTTGGATTGATGTGACCCGTCGGAGAGAGTCAGTCAGCCAACCTCACACTCCAACGTCACATGAGAAACAGGAGGCCAAATTAACCCACTAGGCTTAGTGCACCTAATGGTACTGTTCACTTATGCATACTGTCAAGGCCACAACACAGAGCATGGTAAACCTGGACTTCAGGTGACACTGTTTGGATGTTGTGCTTACTAATCCTAGCTGCAACAGTTATTTAGGTCATTATATCAGGTGATATAATCAGGTGATTACTGTCGGCCAAACAGTACTAATCCAAATTCTACCAATGCCAAAAGAAGATGACCTTAAGTTGACTTGAGTAGTGAAGAGCAAATGAATCGAGTTTAGACAGACTAACAAACTGGGTATCTGACAAACATAAAATAAGATGTTATTCTAAGTACAAAATTCTTCAATTTCACCTGAGCACATTTATAAATACAAAGGAGTTCTTACAAACAATATAAAGCACACTACTCATTTTTCATATATTATCTGGCTTCTCCTACTACTAATTCAGAAGCACTTTGCTTACACAGCTGATGAAATACCTCAAAAACATTTCATTACTCAAAGACAAAACATTAGAGAATATTCAAAGAAAACAGATAATGGTTCAAGGCAGATATGACTATGCAATATTTCAAACATGTATGTGCAAATGATTTATTTCAAAGCTTAAGGTTTTGATCACAGATTCAAAATCAGGAGTGAAAGAAATTAGAGAAAATGTTTGTTTGAGGATATGCTATTTAATTTGGGAAATTCATTGTATGGAAACATTCTGGAAATTAATGTATAGTCTATCCTGTCCTCATCTTGGTCAAGGCTGGTCAAGCTGCTTCAAGCCTGAGTGGAATCTTGATCCGCATCTGAGTATTTTTCTGCACTTGGACTGAAATAGTTTACTCAAAGTGCTGAACCCTTTGGATGGATTGGAAAAGTGCTGCTCATGGCTTGAGGGCTTGTAATCCGCAGCGTGAGGGTCTCCAAGCATCTCTCTCACCTTGGGTGAGGCACCCTTGTGTAAGTAGTGATAGGGCTTTTTGCCACTGTTGTCACGTATGTTGCAGTTGGCACCATGATCACGCACCAGAACACTCAGGACTGATTCGTGGCTGTGAATAGCAGCGATGTGTAGTGGGATGTAGCCGTCGTAGCTCTTGGTGTTAACGTCAACCCCTGGCCCACCTTGCTGTGAAAGAAGAAGGATCTTGCGCACCATTTCACTGTTTCCTTGTTTAGCAGCCCAGTGAAGTACTGTGAAGCCAGAAATGAAGTTTCTCTTCTCTGCCAGCTTGATGTCCTGGAGCAGAAGTTGACAGATTTGATCCTGCTGTCCTGCAGCACACTTCACAAGCCACTCATGTTCTCTTGGCCCTAGAGGGAAGATGACTGACTGCTTTGTATCCACACCTGGTTTGGTGTCTTTGTTGACCCTTTTCAGGGCTGGTGAAGCAGGTGCCACAGAGTGCCTCTACTTGGTCCTGGCTGATCTGTGCAGGTCATATCCATCAGTCACTTCACTCAGACATGCTGCCACAGTCCGTTCATGGGCCATCTTTAAATCTGCCAGAGCAAGTATCATTATTTCTGGATATATATAGAACACATATTGTATGTACTACATACAGCCTGACAAGAGCCTAAAATCTTGTAATAGATTAATAATGCACTTATAGTGCACTAAGTGGTGTTGCATATTTTAAATGAGAGTTTTAGTCACTGCTGATCAGAGGATAAAAGCATTTTCAATAAGTCCGTTTTTGTCCCTTATTGTAAAGATTATTTAGTTTACTGTGTTTTTTTATACATGAGATTTAAATTAATCCTTTTAGAAAGGCAAGCCCAAAAAGCAGAAAAAAATAATCAAATATCCATACCAACTGTAGGACGTTTTTTCCACTCTATCTTCAATTTTTTTAGATTCCACTTCTGCTTTACTTTTTTTGTTTTCTTTATTAGATCTCTCCTGGATTCCACCTCCTTTGTGTCTATATATTGATTCTCGATGCCTCCAGCACACCAGCTCCAGAAATGCCTCATTGTTTGATCTGTCCTCTTCAGTGTCTTTCCACAGACTGATCTGTAAAGGTGTTCATGGGATTCCCCTCATGTGTGACATTATGACACGGGACATATGGGGTTCTAAAGTTCCAAGGGTGTAGATGAGTTGTTTTTCTTTGAATTTCCTAATTTAATTGCTGCCATAGCAACAACTGACAATGCAAACAGATATGTCATTAATGCAGCGACTCTAACAGGTTCCTCAGTCTGGATTGATTAACCATGTATGGCTCACCACCAGAGACTGTGATACATATAACATTCCAAAGTGTACTTAATTCTGAGCAAAATCTAACTAGCCTCATTACTGCTGAACTATGAGGGCCCGTTTAAAGAGAAATCAGGGAAACTGTACTTGCACATACATATGAAACATTTTCCCATAAATAGCCTACTACTTACATTTGTGCATAATAATTTAAACTTGCATATACATGCACTTGCACATTCAATCATTGATGCGTAAACACAGAGTTGCACTATGCTTGTGTGTGTATGAGTGTGGCTGCTGTCACAGAACGTTCGCCTCCCGCGAGTCACAGGGTTTGGCCCGCCACGTGACTTGGGAGTATATGTTTATGGCCATGCCTGCACACACCTGTACCTCATCTTGTTTGTGTATTTAAACCCTTGTTAGTGTGTACAGTATTGTTGATTATTGTTGGTGTAGCCTGTGGATGTCAAGATTAGTCTCGTTATTGTTAAACGTATTCATGTTCATGTTATATGTGAGTGCCGTTATGTTGTATGTAATAAATGTTCGTCCATGTCGATTGAGTCTGTGCATCCTGCCCCCCCCCTCCTCGGTACTCAGGCCACCTCGTTACAGCTGCGTGTGTAAAACAATTTTCAGGGTGCCGGAAGTCATTTCATTGTAACAGCAAGGCAGATATTTAACATGTGTACAGTGTGCATAATAGACAGAGGAAGACTGTTGAACTATTAATATTAGGTCAGTTATGACATTTGTGTAATACGTAGTGCTTTCTATCTATAAAGTAATGCTTCTCTTAATGACAAATGTAACTGTTTTCCCATATATAATTGTGTGCTTTATATTGTTTGTAAGAACTTTTCTTCTCATTTAGAAATATGTGGACTAAGTGATCAGTTTGTCTTATTATTTAATATGCTCAGTCTCACTATTGTTGGCAGATTTCATCACATTATTACAAATGTGGATACGTTATCTTATAATTATAAGCAGTGTGAGATGTGAAGCTAAGTGAATTACATGTGCAGAATTTCTAACAATAGCCTGTTTTGTATAGGCCAGCTAGCTGACCACTCAGTAAAATTAAATGTGATTGCTGAGCTTGTTGCAGGTGAGTCAATTTAATTTGATTTCATTGTGTTTAATTTTTAACTCAGATGCATTAATCTGAACATTTTGTGTTCTAGCTGCAAGCAAATGCTGATTTAAGCTGTTTTATAGTTAGCTTGAAATAATTGAGCTTCATCGCTGGGTGTTCATTTTTTTTTTTTTCTATTATTGATCAGGAAAAAAAACTACAATGGATGAGATGGACGTTTTCTATGTATGATATGGAATTTGAGTATATGAGTGAATGTTACTCTGTAAATGTATAAGAATATGCAGATAAGATTATTATGAGATTATTATTTATAATCAAATGACTACACTATATGACAACAGCTTCCTTTAATTTATATATTTTATTATATTGTTATTATGAAAGAAGTTGTAACATTTACTGGGAGGTGCATGGCAGAGCAAGACATACCTCCTGTGGGCTTGCTAGCTGAGCCCTCAGTGAAATTAAATGTGGTTGCTGAACTTGTTATAGTGTGGAAAATAAAAGGAAACCCCTTTTATCCACAACCTGGTGTGCTTCATTGAGTGGGACGGAACACAGAGGTCCCACTAGCTACTATTTTACATTCCCATTCAACCTAATGACATTCTATATAATAGAACTCTAGTTTTGAGCGAAATACCTACAATTAGATGATTTATTTCAGATCACATACTTTCAAATAAAACGATAAAGGATTCTGGCACTTATTTTTCTAATGACTGTGAGACATTCTAGATACCACAGCATAAGCAGACGGACAAACTGATTATGGCACATGCTCTTGACCAACACAAACCTGACATATGATAATTTACATAGTACTAGTTTCTACTTGAAATGTGTTACAAAGACACCTGTTGTTCTTATTAATTTGCTGCTATTCCGATATGCCTCTACCTTTATTTCCTTGTGTTTGCACTGACTGGGTCTATGAAAGCAGGGAGCAGGCGTGTGTGTCTGTCAAGGCCGTGTGTGTTTGGAAGCGCTCTCAATGTCCGGTTAACTGTAGAGATATTCAAGCCTGGTAAATTGTTGTCATATATTCAAGCTTCAGTGTTAGACAGCAAACATTCAATTGGCCGAGGTTGTCCTGCAAATTAGAAATGTTTAGGTTTACATGACCTCATATGCAATCACAGCTTTATCAAATGAAAATTGAAACAGAAAGAAAAAATGATGCATTTGGATAGCAAGTCCACATGTGAAGTACAGACTGCATGGATGAGTAAGTCCAAACTGTTGGCACGCATTCTGCTAAAGGCAGTGCGTGCAGGAAAACTGCTATTAGCACGTCCATCGTTTTTGAGGTGATTAACATTGCTTTTCTAAGACAGACATCTGTTTTTGACATCTTTTACTTTTACATCCTATAAATGGTGACTGCTCCATATTATGTGCGATTATTTAAATCTGGATCTTAAAAACATTTTTCTTTGTGCAGGTTTTGATTAAGGATTACAGGTACATCATCATTTTGTCTTGGCTGCTCATCCATCAGATAAAAATAAATAGCCCATCAAATAAATAGCAAATACCCGGTGTTGTGCAGTGAGCCCAGTCAGCCAAACCCTCTTTGTGAAACAGAAAACCTCAGCATCAACACTATTAATAATATATTAAAGTAGCTTAATAAGCACTGCTCAAAATGATATTCCTATGTAGTGTTTCTCAGAGGTTTATCATACAGCTTGACTGCCAGCTACAACAGGACTTACCACTAGTGCAATATTCCACATATGCAGACCAAGGGGATCTCCAGTGCTGAAAAATCACACTGAAAAAAACAGCGGTGGCACTTGGCTATCAGATCAAATTTGAAAAAACTCTGCTGTGGCAGTTTTTAAAAATATATTTATATTGAAGTCCTACTTTTAATGGGGTTTAAATGCTCACTCATACAGAGAACGTATGATTACTATATCTATGACTTTTCCCATAATGCCAAATCACTTCCACTACCACCAAAGAGTGACAGCCTTTGACTTTCACAACTGCAAGATTGGGCAATTTCTACTGTACTATTATTTATTTATTTATTTATTTATTTGTTCTGAAATCAGTATTAAAGTACTAATGTGGTTAATGGGGCTTAGAGACAGTTATTACTTACTATTACTTACTTATCTATTACTTACTTATTTTCTTATTGTATTGTGGTCATTTACATAACGATCTGTAGGTCTATGCAGTCTTTAAAATCAGCTTTGGAGATCAAGTGTGCAACCATGGCACTGAAGGTTTCTGTTGCTTCCAGAGGATGCAAGGCACTGACCCTGGTTTATTTCACATGCACAGGTGCAGGAGCTGAGATACAAGACAAATAAAACAAATCTGAACAGGACTATTGCCTAAAATGACTGACTGACTGTTTTTTCACTACTTATGAAATATAAGGTTAATTTAGGAGTTTTATATGTAATCTCTTTCGTACATTCATTGCTGCAGTTTTTGCAGACTCCATTCTCAAATATCCTTAGGGCTGCCATCGTTTAATACATTTTCTAGTTTATCTGATGAAATGCTATATGATACACAGAACCAAATAACTCAATTAACTCAATACTCTAGTATTCTAGGGTGAAGTAAATGTCAAAAGAAGTCATTTTTTTAACCCATTGATCCTATGCTCACCTGTCTGTTGTCCCACCTGGTCAAGCCCACAGTTCCTTCTCCCTATTAACAACAGAGAGAAATAAACCTTCACAACTGATGTGTCTTTGGCTCCAGGGGGAGTAGAGGCAGCCTGGCCAGCCTGGCACTTGTCCTGCCTCTTGGTTTTTTCCTCAGTCTTGCACACCTGGGGCACACGGTTGCGCTGCGGCATCAGGGAGGGGGCAGGCAGAGCTGGGCATGCAGCTCTGCTCTCTACCTTATGTAAGGTCACCCTCCTGATGAGCAGCGGATTGTGGCAGCTGAGGTCTTGCTGGTGCCGGGAAGCTTCGACCTTGGAGTCATACTGGCGGTCTGACGTTAGGCTCTCCAGGTCCTGGTAGAGGACCTCACCCACTTCTGGCCTGGTGTAAAATGTGGAGTTCACCTCACTGTCCTTGTCCTGCACCTTTCCTGGGACTTCCTTGACATGTTTGTGGGGGAAGTAGTTAATAAAATACCTGACTGAGTCTTGAACCTTTACAGAAAGGTTATTCTAGTGTGCGAGCTTTATTGGAAAAGGCTCTGCCGCCTGTGGTAGATTTTCTTATTCTTGGTATTAGTAAAGAGCCTGCACCTTTTGATCTAAGCAGATATGGATCGTAATGCACTAGGAGTTCTCTAGGTACTGTGTGGCATAACCATTCAGTGCTTTGTAGTTCATTACAAGTGTTTTATAATCAACATGAAGTTTTACTGGGAGCCAATATAAAGTAGCAAAGATAGGAGTGATGTGATCAAATTTTCTAGTTCTAGTAAGAACTCTGGCTGCTGCATTTTGAACTAGCTGAAGCTTGTTTAGGCACTTAACGGTACAGACAGATAGTAAACCATTACAGTAGTCTAATCTGGAAGTGGTAAATGCATGGACTAGTTTTTGTGCATCTTGTGAGGAGAGCATGTTCCTAATCTTTGACATGTTCCTGAGGTGGAGAAAGGCGGTCCTGGAAATATTATTTACATGAGCTTCGAACGAGAGACTGGGATCCATAACTTTAAGATCTTTAACAGAGAAGATGTGATTGGGAGATCATTGAGGTTCACTGAGTAATTAGAGAGCAAGGACCTAGCTGTCTCTGGGCCTAATAAATGCACCTCTGTTTTGTCAGGATTAAGTAAGAGAAAGTGCCTCAACATCCTGCGTCTGATATCTTTTATGCATATGTGATTCAATTTTGGCTCCACAGGAAGGCATTCAGTCAAATAATAGAGAATCTACCCTCCACTATAGCTAACTAGCTAACACAATTACAATAAATAATAATAACAAATAATCGAGAATCTACCACCTGCTATGGCTATCTAGCTAACAAAATAAAAATAAATAATGATAACAAATAACAGAGAATCTACCGCCCACTATAGCTAGCTAGCTAACAAAATGACAATAAATAATAATAACAAATAATGGTGAATCTACCGCCCGCTATAGCTAGCTAGCTAACAAAGTGCAGATAGCCAGCACAGCATTGTTCCAAAGCTTCTCCGCATCAACAACAAATAATTATCTTACTGGCCAAACCGACTTATTTTGCACAGCGAAATAGATTAATTAAAAGACGCAGTCTTTGAACAAAAGTAATGTGCGTGCAGAGGCAGATGAAAAGGCGATAGCTGTCCAGGATGGGGTTTGACAGTTGCCAAAAACTCCTCCTTTTGCGTCGCATTTGGTTGTTTCTAAATGATCAGACTAGCACGACATTAACGCGCTTAATCTAATAATGCTCGCTCCCTAACGGTGGAGTATAAAGGAACTGCACATGCAAAGGTTTACAGAATATAAACTCATTTTTCTTTCTTGTAGGGGCAGGAATATTTTGAATTTCAAAGTAACTGCATTATGACTCTGTTTACTTTATAGAACATTCGGTATGGGTGGTAGCCAAATTACACGTCAAAATGTATTGGATTAAATATTTATGATGAAGGATTTAAAATGTATACAATCTGAACACATTTAGTGCAGTACTTTTTAGTGCACGTACATTTCACTGTAGCTTTCAGCTTGGTTTGTTATCGATAAAATCACCGACAAGAATGAAGATTGTTTAGTGTTTTGGTTTAAATGCTTAGCACATATCATATTGTTGCGTGACTTAGTTTACTACGTAATAATGATCAATTACACAAAAACTCGGTATCTCAGGCAACTTTAGAACCTTTGAGAGTGCATACAAGAATTGAATAAATGAAATATACGAGGTTTTATTTCTCTTGAATAATTTCTGTTAAAATAGGATGTAACATTATGAGTGGAATTATAAACAAAACAAAAGAAAAAAACAATGTTTACACAGCCTGTTGTTGGCCTACCCGACTCGGAAGAAAGATCAGAAACACCAGTTAGAGCTATGTGGAAGAGACTATTCTTTGCACTTTCAGCAATCTTAGATGGCAAAGATTTTTATTAAGTACTCCATTACCTTAGGTTAACTTAAATTCATTTGAAATTAATCTCACAGATGTCATTTTACCTGTCGCTCATCCGTAGATAGAAAATTGCAACATTTATGCATTTATACAATAATAGTATTTTGCTATTAAAATGAAATTATGCCATCATTGTTAGTCATAGCGTTTTGTTTGAGTTTTAGATTTTGTTCTTGACCGCAGGGATTCCTCTTCAGGCCAAAGGTGAAAGTACGTTTTGACTCAGTGAGTGTGCACACATGTGTCTGTCCGTGTTATTGAATGTGTCTCTGTGGGAGTCCAGGTTGTGGCGCATATTTATGTTATCGCGTCCGTGAACCAGCAGTAAACACTGAGCTACTGCTCAAACTGAAGCTGCGGTTGGGACACCTGTCCCTGACTGATCAATTTTACTAGAAAGACCCATTTGTCCAGTAAGCAGGGCATGCTAGAGAGAGAGAAGGGTAAGAGGAAGTGCAGGTTTTTCTTTTTTTTCTAACAGTGGTGGTGTTGTTGGTGGTGGGGGGTGTAGTTGGTGCACATATGAGTTAAATAGATGTTACTTATACTGTATATGAATAAAAATATGCTGTAAAAATGTTCCAGTGTGTAAAACCTTAACGATGTTGCTGAAATAAGCAAACTTCTTAAAACAGGACAGCCTGGACACTGAAGAAGGAACCACACACAAAATAAACATTAATGTGCAATTTGTTATATGATATACTGGAAGAACACTTTGAAAGCCAATACTGTGCAGTTAGAGAAGCTGACCAAGTGCAAGGAAGACCTGGTTAACTGTAAAGATATTCAAGCCTGGTTAACTGTTGTCAGATATTCGCTCAGCAAACATTCCATCGGCCAAGATTGTGCTGGAAATGACTAATTTTGTTGGCTTACATTACCTCATATGCAATCACAGCTTTATCGAATGAAAATGGAAAAAAGAAAGAAAAAAATGATGCATTTGGATAGCAAGTCCACATGTGAAGTACAGACTGCATGGATGAGTAACTCCAAACTGTTGGCACGCATTCTGCTAAAGGCAGTGCATGCAGGAAAACTGCTATTAGCACGTCCATCATTTTTGAGGTGATTAACATTGCTTTTCTAAGACAGACATCTGTTTTTGACATCTTTTACTTTTACATCCAATAAATGGGGACTGCTCCATATTCTGTGTGATTTTCACAGTTTTCACTAAACCCACTTTCTGAAACAGGCCCCTGGGTGTACATTTTTAAATCTAAATGTGCACTGACCTTTTCTGGCCAACACTGTGGATGTTTACTCACTGCGCTTAATAACAGACATGATCAGTCCAAACGCAGTCAGGTCAGTGTGTCTCTGAGTATGAACAGAAATTGTCATTCAGTTCCAGTCTGCAGCTGAAAGAGTCTGACAGTGGCGTTTACATCATATGGGACATCAGGAATAAGGAGATTGTATTCACCTTTAGGGTCACCGTAGAAGGTAAGACTTTAACCTGCCTGAGCACAGTCATGTTCAGGATACTCTCAGGTAACCTCATGTGTAAATCAAATAGCAAGATTTTATTTTCTTTATGTTTCTATCTGTATGATTTTTGGTTGCTTATAAGTCTGCTGTCGTTTTAGGAAAGAACACAGACACCGACATGACTTTGGCTCCAGTAAAAGGTGAGTATTTATTATAATCTGCTGTTTTGTATTTTCATTAGTTTGAACTGTATACTTCAGTATTAAGACAATCAAAATATAGTGAAACTCACTGTTTTGAATAATAAATGCATTTACTGACCAGTAATATGAACCGTTCCTATTGTTTTAAGTAACTTAATAAATAGAAAATACATCACCTGTGTGTGGTCCATCTACACTGATTGTACATTGTACAGTAGAACGTCTCCTACATGAAGTTCTACTGGAGGGGATCCTGCACATCAGAGTAGACTCTTCCTCCTCCTCCTCCTCCCTCTTCCTCTTCTTCTTATTAGTTACATAATAATATATACATTTATATATATTTCTCAGACTCAAGGATGCTTTATGGATAGATATCAGCTTTTACAAACACACACACACACTAATTAGGTGATAAAATAATCAATCCCACTTTTATCACTAATGCAAACAGTATTTACATATTTCCATATCAACATTTCTTTCTTAAAATGATCAAAAGTGCCTTTGTAACAACTATTGAAGGGAACATGACACCTTGGTCTGTGTAAAACAGATTTTTTTTTTATGGAGTAGAAATAAATATAGAAAAGGGGCAATCATCTCTTAGGTTTCAACTTGGACACATACATTCTCTAAGTCTTGCTTTCTGGGGAGGATTAGTACCATCACCTGTGAGCTGTGTCACAGCAGGATGTTTATTTAAAAAACAAAACACCCAACTTTTTGGGTAATGTTATCAGCCAGCAATTCATTATGATGAACTTCTAATCACTGAATGTTTTACCACTGTTGTCTTACCTTTGTTTCCAAATACAGTATATTTTAATTATGATCAGACAAAGCTAGAGAGGTTTTGTAAAATATTTACAGGCAGGTGTATTTTTGCACTGAAAATGTATTACATTCCATTTATAAGCACTGATGGAAGAATGTCAGATTTTCTTCTTGTAGAGCCCCCTACCTCTTAACTACTGCCTTGTAGGTAAGGTGAGTTCGTTTTCATCTGCACAACTATTTATAATGATTATGAAGGCTAGGTTCTCTTGTGTACTCAGGATAATGTGTTTCTACTATTGTCCACTAGTGATTAGATGAACTATCTAATTATTTTCTCATTTTCCCTCACACTCCAAACTTTAGTAAAACTCTCCCCTGAAAACATTAAATAGACTAGCTGTCCCATGCAATGAAATCAAAAGGGAAAGGGATTAGTACTTTTTTCACCAATGAACTTATTTACTGCATAAACCACACATATTCTTTAGTATAAAGGCATTCGTGAGAACTCACATTTCAACAGCACTGTTCAGCACTGGCTAAGGTGGCTAACCCACTACACTACTGTTATGTAAAGCATTAACCCTGTTGTGTAACATTATTCTAAAAGCGCCATCACCAGCAGATGCAGGTGGAGAACAAGAATGTTATTATATTACAGTAACTCAACAATAAGACCAGAATAGATTCAATTCTGTAGGTACCAAATATGAACAAATGTGTGTTTTTGCATGTTTTGAGTATGTGCTGAATTTATATGTCTGTGTGTGGTACCCCTTTGTATGTGAGGCTGTTTGTGAAAGTGGTGTGTGTGTTTTCTCTCACAGGGAATCTGTTGAAGAGGTCGATGAACATGTCTCCTGTGAGGGGGCTTTTTCGGCGAGTCATCAAGGTGTAACGCGGGAGGGGGTGGAGAGCGAACACACGTGCGAAGTGACGACGCCATAACAAACCAAACTGATTGACTAGAATAAACAAATAATACATTTAATAATAATCAACACAGACTAACAATATAGAATAGAATGAAGAACAAACAGACTAACAGAAAAATAAGATGATAACAGGGTGATGGCGAGAAATGGGCAATGAGGGAATAAAACATTAGAGAAAGACTAACAGAACAACAATAATATAAGATAACGGTGAGCATAAAGACAGACAAACGGGAACACAGAACTAGGCTATATAAGATGAACAAACAATATTGAGCACGAAGATACAGAACTAAACAAGGAAAGCAACATGCAGCAAGAGTAACCAAACAATGAGATCGGACTAGAAATGCAATGATAGCGACCAAACGAGAACTGACCAGAAACCATGCGAGCCACACTAAGCCAATGACCAACAAACAGGATACGTAGGGATGGGGTTTTTATAACATTACAATTAGGGACAAACTCAAAACAGCTGGAGACTAAGGGGAGGAGACAGATAACCACAGAAACTGACATAAACCCAGAAATAACTAGGTTGCCCGGGAAACGGGGAACGCTCCGGTCTGTGGACGTGACACAAGGACACGAGGCGTTTCTGAAACAGGAAGTTACTCTGGCTACGTCCACCTTACCCATGATCCTCTCCTGCATACATACACAACAATAAAATCACCTTCATCTCACCAGCCTGAACAGAACACACTCACATACATACACACACATGCACAACAACAAAACTACCAACCTCTCACCAGTCTAAACAGAACACACCATTAGTCAAAGGAGCAGTGTGTTGGTGCTATACTACACACACACACACACACTCACACACACTCACACACACACACAGGAGCAGTGTGTGGATGTGTTATACTACACCTGTGTGGCAGGAGTGTGCTGCATCCGTTTCCTTCACCACACCCCTCAACACTTTAACCAGATAGAGTGCAGCACTGAGAGAAAGAGAGCGAGAGCGAGACACAATATGAATCACAACCATCTAAACATCTAACAAATTAACAACGTGCCTCTTGCCCCTCTACCTCTCTGCAGTAGTGTTTCCCACAACACAGCTGGTTCCTGTCACACACACACATATGCACACACACATGCGTGCACGCACGCAGATATGTACACACACACAAGTACACACACATACATTGAACAATAGGGGCCATCACTTTATCACATTTGCTGTGGCTTTTATTTTGTAATTTTACTCTACAGCAAGCGTGTTGGTCTTCCACAGCACTACCACATTTAAAAACTTTGTAACAGGAAGTATTTGTGACTAATAGTAAAGCAATCTGGAGGTGAGATTAGCCAGTCCATTTATTCAACACAGATTAACAGATAATTCCAATTACCATATATTGTCCTAAAATTAGCAGTACAGCATCTGGTTCATCACACCATGTAGTGTGTATAGCTTGTTTACTACCAGAGCACGCATTCATTCATTCATTGATTCATTCATACCAGAGCATTCTGCCCATGTAGAATGGGGAGAGGTGCACAGCTACTGTTACTCTGGGACGCTCGAAGAGAGACGCATAGCTACTGTTTCTCTGGGATGCTCGGGGAGAGGCGCATAGCTACTGTTACTCTGGGACGCTCAGGGAGAGGCGCACAGCTACTGTTACTCTGGGACACTCGGGAAGAGGCGCACAGCTACTGTTACTCTGGGACGCTCGGGAAGAGGCACACAGGTACTGCTAGTCTGGGAAGCTCAGGGAGAGGCACACAGGTACTGCTAGTCTGGGAAGCTCAGGGAGAGGCACACAGGTACTGTGTGAGAGCACTCATTTTCAGTGAGAGCACTCATTTTCAGATCATCCAACAGGTGTGTGAATTTCATTTGTCCGTACTTTCACTTGACTTTAAAGGGTTAAATAGTACATATGTGATCAGTGTTTATTATTGGTGTCATCTGTGTCTGTACCTGTGTGAAAATGAGCTCTACAAGCTCCTGTAGCAGCGTCTCCACTGTGGTCACACAGTAATTCCGCGTGGAAGTGATGTCATCAGTGTCTGACTCAAAGGACCCAGGTGATGAATTCAGGTGGTTGAGCACGTGCTGGATCCAGTCAGCCAAAGAGGATTGTGCATAGTAGTCCTCCAAGCCATCCTCACACACGACATCCTGCCAGGCAGGCCACATGCAGAGCTCAGGAGCTTGTGTCAGTCAGCACACACATGCAAACATAGACACTTAACAGCACAATAATGTTGTGAAGCTCTGATCCATCGCCACCTCACCAATACCATAGGAAAATGCGAAACACTCAAAAGGTCAAAGTCTTAGTGAGCAGCTGTTTCTCACCTGGTATGAGTAAAGGCACATCTGTGAAAACGCCCAGTTAGCATAACAATAAACAGTTAGCCACCCAGCTAAAAATTATTTTGGTTTGGTGCTTCTATAACAGTAATGTAATAAAAATAGCTAACACACACCATCGTGTGTGACCTGTTTAACACAACAATGTCATCTGAACAAGGTTAGTTCAGATATATGCGGCTGCGGTTGTTACCTTAACTATATATAACTGTTCAGCTAATGCTAGCTAGTAATATAGTAAGCTAGTGTTAACTGCATAGATAGCTCTCATAGGATAATATTCATGAATATTAGGACAGCTACACGGTTATCTTAAGTCTAACTAACCTATAAGATACCAATATTCAGCAGAGTTCCAAGTAAACGTTACTTTCAGTTTGCTGGCTACGATATTTTAGTTAGGCTGGCTAGCTTTCTTATACAGGCCAGGCGCTAACCTGGCTAAGATATTTACGATGGGATGATTAGTTAAAATTATGAGTTGTGTCTAGATATCTAACCACAGCCACAGCGGTTCCTGTAGCTTGTGGCTTTAGCAGGTCCGTTAGGAATACCGCCACTTATGCGAAATTACTGTTTCATGCAACTATTTCAGACTATTATAGAGCTTCAAGTAGTGATATATAGTGAATTGAATACACATTTAACAGCATATTGCCATCCCATTACTCCAAATTTCTACAGTAAAAACAACTTAGTCATACTAAAAGTAACTACATAAGAGAGTGTATTTCACGAATTTAATGGATTAGTTGATCTGTTTATTTTATAAAGATTCAATATGTGCTATGTATTTAGTGATCCAAAGAGACATTTTACACAAGCTTGCCATCCAAATACTCCAAATTCCTACAGTAAAAACATTGCTGTCATATGTTGAATATGTTGCAAAGTGTTTTCCAAGAATATCACAGTGAATTGATAATTAGATTTTTTTTCATGTGATCTCAAAATATACTATAGTGAACTGATTAGCTATTTGCACAGTATTGCTCTATATTTTATCCACCTTCCTTATGAGTAGCTAAGAAAGTGATCTTTATAAATGTAGTGGATTTAACAGAAAAAGGGAAGGTTTGAATTTCCAAAAAATGAAACTTTTCTGTTCTACATATGCCTTAACACACATTTTCTTTAGGTGCATTAGAGCCAAGATATGATTAATTAAGATGGAGAACACATTTATTTTAGATTTTTACCTAAAAGAACAAGAAACCCCTATGGATGATCACAACACAAGACGTAGGCTCGCGCCGAAGCCTTCAGTGCAGATGTGTGACAGCACGGCGTGACGTGCTCCAGATGTTATGACCATAAAATGGGGTTTACCGCACGTGGGTGTTTACCACAAGTTGGGGTTTAGCTAAAGACACACTCCTAGCTGGATAACACCTCAGCTTGTGTGGTTTTATCTGCTTTGATCCACCAGAGTGGTGAGTAGCTGATATGTTTACAAATAAACCCACCAGAGTGGTGAGTAGCTGATATGATCACTGAAATTATGTTAGCAGGCCATTTTGTGGCAGGGCTGAAATGCAGTGGCTTGAATGCAGTAATTTTTGTGATTGTTAATTTTCATGGTAAGGAATGACTTTGCAATTAATTGCAATTCATCTAATCACTCTTCACGATGTAGAATGGAAATTGCTGCCATAAAAACTAAAGCAGCAACATTTGTGAAAACCAAAATGTGTGCTAGTCTCAAATGTGTGGCCACGACTGTATGCTTTATGTTGTATGCTTTCATTTGATTCACGCGCTGACAGTCTGACTCGTTACCCTTTAAAGGTATCACAAATAATATAATCTGCTGCAGATCTAATTGTTTTAAAAAATTGTATGATGCCTTAACAAGCACCTCAAGTCTGATGAACATACCACCATAACAGAACTCCAATCTTTAAAAAAAAGTAAAGACATGAAGGCTGAGGACAGTGTGGTAGCAAATCCACATCCACATCCATAACAAACATGTGCCCTGACCACCAGATCAAAGAGCCAGCTCTGTGGCACAGAAGATAGAGTAGCCATTTAACCTTCCTTATTGATGGTCTTCATTACACACCCATTAATGAGACCATATACAGACACGCACAACAAAAAAGGTGGTGGCTACAGAAAACAAGTGCAAGCACATCTAGGTATTTTGGCTTTAAGTATCAAGTAAGTTTCAAGTATGCCTTTTACCTATCCAATCCCAGATAAATCTCAGATTATCAGGTTTTGTGCTTCAAGTAATGCAATGTGGCAAGATTAATGACAGGATATGCGTCTGAAGTTGTATGCCTCTGGAGAATTCTGCTATTGCTATGGATACCCGTTATGTAAAGTATTGTAGTCCTTTGGGGAATACCGCTGTTGCTATAATGTAAGGTGTTGTAGTCCTCTGGTGAATACTACTGCTGCTATAGTTACTTCTGTTGCTGTAATGTAAGGTGTTGTATTCCTCTGGGGAATACTGCTGTTGCTATAGTTACTTCTGTTGCTATAATGTAAGGTGTTGTATTCCTCTGGGGAATGCTGCTGCTATAGTTACTTCTGTTGCAATAATGTAAGGTGTTGTATTCCTCTCTGTGTGTGTGTGCGTATACTCGGTCATTAAAATATTTTAAACTAGAAGGTTTAAAAAGTACTGATGCTACAATAGAGTTAACTGGCTAGTATAGGTAGCTAATATTAGCTGCAGTACTGGGCTAGCTAGATTAGCTACCTTTGCGGATTGTCAACTTTCATTATTAGGTTTTACACGTGTGATGTATACAGCGTGTACTGTTTCTGATACACGTTGGCTTGATTTCCGTGTGGTTGAATGAGCAGATAAATTGATTAAAATCTAAAGGGAAAAAACCTTGAACTGTGCAAGGTTTAGCAGGTTTAGCAAGTTGATATTGATGTGGAGATGGTACTTGTGGCATAATTATGATGTAATAAAGGGGCTGTGAAGTCACACAAGTTATCACATTAATCACGCCTTTCACAATTCCAATAGTACTCATTGCTTCGTTGCTGCTTATTGTAATTGGCTGAGGTCTGTTCCCCAAAAACTAAAAGGCTTATCGATCTTTAGAATTCACATCAAAAGACGAGAGGCGCCAGTAGATATGGAACAGAGGAAAGGTGGCTGCACAAAGCTGCCACCAATAAGACCAAACCACAGTGCTCAGAAAGCAAACAATGTTCAGGTACGTGTATACACATTTTATTTAAATGCTGAAATGAAGGAGCATGTGTTTTTGAATCTTTAAATGATATGGGATACCTTAAAAATATTTGTACTGGTGCCTCAAGAAAGAAACTAATAGAAATACATTTTTAGTACATTTTAATAAAACGTTGTTTGGCTATGATGGAAGGTTGTGTATGGTTATGTGTGCTTGTGTGTCAGTATGTAGATTCTTGTGTGAAAAATACCTTGTATACTTTGTTTAGGCTCTTGATGTGGGTGTGCACAGTCCAGAAACTAGAGGCAGCACACATTTTGCTCAACTTGTTCTACCTCCAATCAATGGTAGCCATCCACTACCATTTCAGAGAAAAAAAGGTAAAGAACTATAAAGTCTATACATTCTAGAGAAAATTACATGGCAATTCATTCCTGTTGGTTTTTAACACATGGTTTCATATGAAGAGTCGTAATATATTTTTAAACTGAGCCTTCTCATCTGAACATAGCTCAATTTCAGGAGGGCAAAATCAGCTGTTGCCATCTGTTAATTAATATAACTGGATGATTCTTTAGTATAACTCTGCCCTGTAATTTTAGGTTCATATGAGCAGCTGCAGAGGACTGGTCTGGATGGATGTCATGACATAGAAACTTCCAAAGAGCAGCTGGAGATGGAGAGATGTAACCTTGAAGCTGAGTATAAGGAACACCAAGCGCTTCTGCAGAGCCTCCTGTCAGAAAGGGATGAACTCTGCCAGTTGAACAGCAAGCAGCAGATGATAATAGCTGACTGGTTGGAAAGGGAAAACGTGCCAATGCCTGTGTGTACAAGGCGGAGTCGCCATGGCTACCAGGACCAGCTAAAAATTCTAGAGGACCTAAAGTTGCAGTGGCAGTGCAAATCACAGCTCTACCAGCAGCAAGTTGAAGAACTCCGGCCCCGGTGCCAGGAGAAGAAGAAGCAGTGGGACTGTGAATATCAAGCCTTCATCATGATGATGCAAGAAGTAGTCGTTGCAGCTCTCGCCCGGCGGCTGGGGAAGCGGGCAGCTCTTGTTGAGGTAAAAAGGCTCCTTGCAGCTGAGCAGAAGACGGAGAATAAGCTCACTGCTGCAAAAATACGGAACCTTGCGCTGCAGATGAGGGTACAAAGCCGGGAAGAATCTATTAGAGAACTGGAGGAGAGGACAAAGTGTGAAAAACTGAAGTTTGAAAATGAGAATTATAAGACTATGATCTTGGAGTATGAAGAGGAGATTATTCGAATAAAGAAAGGAATTACCAGCACTAGACAGGTATGACGTCCTATAAAACTCAGTAGATTAAGACTAATGTGGGTGCAATTTCTGTTGATTTTTTAGATAGCCATGGAACTGTCAAGTAGACTTGAAAACATAACAAGACCCATCCCATAAATCCCACCACAAAACTTGGAAATTTCGAGCCCCCATTTAAAACTGAAAATGCAATAAATTTATTGCCACGGAGTAGGATGGGAAGATGTATTGTACAGTAGAGTCTTGAATGCATAGAAAATAATCTCAGTATTGTGTACCTCCACTCTCAGTTCCAGTCACATCTCAAGGAAACGATCAACTTTGTGGAGCTGGAGATCCAGGCCAAACTAGCCAATCTGGCCAAGATAAAGGCAATGATCGGCAACAAACGGAAAGCTCTGGCAGGGGTAATGATAGCTAAAGACAAGCTGCGTGCAGACAATCTGCGCCTGTACCAGCGCTGCAGCCTGCTGAGAAACAAGAAGCTGCTCCAGGATTTTGAGAAGGTGAAGGATGCATGCGAGGACCTGCAGAGCCAACTAGACATTCTCAAGAGGCAGCATGAAAAGCTCTCTGTCAAGTGTAGCACAGTAAAGAGCAAGCTGAAGCAGAGCAGGCCACTGCAGCATTGTGTATAACACGGTTGAACACACACGTGTACACGTATATGCACATACATGCTGTACGCTCTTTGTGCAGAGCTAAAATAAAAACAGTACACTGTTATATTTGAAATTAGTGCTTTGCCTTTTATATTTGAAAGTTGACAAAATATCTGATATATGTGTGTTTGTGTGTGTGTCTGTCTGTGTGTGTATATGTTACTTTCCAGGGAATAAAACTGTCTGTACATGTTTAAAAAATGTCAGAATAAGAAGTCAGTATAACTTTGGGAAGGAAGACTATGTTCCAAACACAAGTCACTCGTTGTCTTCCAGTGAATCAAATAAACACATCAGTATAATGGATTGTAATTGACATGGTTTGCCAGAATTGTACGTTTAGTATTCATCTTTGAAGAATTACATAACTTTTGCTCTCTTAGCCTTCATCTTTATTCAAGGCTTTATGACTTATCTTGGGATATGCATCAAACCTTACCAATGTACTGCTAGTCAGATTCTCTCCACCTAGTTCCACAGTTAAATTGTGCCAGATTCTGACATCGTTGTGCGATTCAACACAGCTGGCATGTACACTATTATAGCTGTAATTAAGGGAGCCATTCTAAAGGCCACAAATTACTGAAGAAAATATATCTTACATTTAAGGAGGGAGACTCAGAGCAGAGTCCTACTGAGAAAGCAGCTCCGTGACTTCTTCATCCAAAAGTTCAGTAGACAGGCGAATCCCAAAGTTACAAACATCTATGTTATGCTAATTTTTGCTGATACGACTTCAAAACCATCCCCACTCTAACCAATTTCTTTGGGTTTGCCAGTAACACTAGTTGACCATAGCATAAAGATAATGTTTTGTTCTGTCCTATTTGTTGATATTTCAAACTGAGTAGTAAGAAAAGGCAATACACAGTGACCAATAAGCAATAAAAAGTTAATGAAAAGCTACAGACACACTGTTAAATGGGCTGACCAAGATATTTATCACCAGAGACCTAGAGCCCTAAACACTTGCCCAAGTCATTGTTTTGACTTATCTGGTTCCTAATCAGATGATTCATACTATAGCTAAGCAATTTGACCCAGGAGTACATTTCACTGTGCATTATTTTTAAAACCATGACAAAAACAATACAGTTTTCCATCTATGTCACCAGCCCAGCACACAGCCAGTCTCATCGATGGAGCTTTCATAACTCAGAAAGGACCAGCTCAATAACCCCTTGGTGCTAGATGCTATACACAGATGGTGCACTGTCTGAACTGGACCTAGGCTAGGAAATGAAAAGTAATTAGCTAGTAATAGTAAAAGCATGGACTGAGAGATTTATTGAGTCCATTCTCCCTCTCGTTCCATCTCTCTCTATCTCTCTGAGGCATTTTCATTATTTATTGCCTAGCTAACAAATCTGCAGAGACATCCGAAAGCCTCTGAGTACAGCTTGATATATTGAATGTTTAATAATGTTCACTGTTATAGTTGTATGTGATTGCCACTTGTGTTTTCCGTGATTAATGTTAATAAATGTTTCACAAAGTCAAGGTAGTCTGTGTGTCCTGGCCCATCCCTTACGGTGCTCAGGCCAGCAGCAACATTACAGAATGACCAACCACCACAGGACTCTTACTCCCTCGGCAAATGACGGACTTCCTAGCAGGAGGTGCGTGAGTTAATGTCTAAATGTAACATTCGTAACCATTTTTGTCTACCTTGTGTTAATGTTAAAAATTGTTAAGTGTTAAGTGTCTCTATGTTCACTGTTTGTGTTACACAGGAGTGCCACTATAGTCTTTACGTTTTATGTAAATAAATGTTTGTCCACGTCGAGAGAGTCTACGCTCTGCTCTACGCCCTTCGGCACTCGGACCAACGCGGTACAGAATGACCAACCACCACAGGATGCCAGGTCCTTCGGCTAAAGACGGACTTCCTAGCGGGAGATGCGTAGGCACCCCCGCCCTGCTGCCTGGATCCCAGCAGATTGGGGAGAGGACCGTGACTGGTGTCTATGTCCACCCCGGAAGTGGAGGGGTACACCCCCAACAATTTCTTGGGTGGGCTGGGGGGGGGGCCTCGAGCCTAGGCCGAGGAAGACCGAAATGCACCACAACAACCAGAAAGAGGGCGGTTTGGTGGACCCATCGGGATCTCCAGCGGGCAGAGCTGAAGCCCGTGTCCCTTCCCTTCAGTGGACTCACCAGCGAGACTGGAGGGGTCTGCCCAAAGCCCGGGAGGCAAACCGCCGCTGGGATGCTCCTAGAGTGGCAGGCGAGTGGAGGACCGTTGGGGGAGGTAGCACGTCTGGAACCGGGGAGGGCGTGCACGCCCGCATGTCCATTGAGGCCACGGACACATACAAGGTGCCTGCGCAGACAGCGGGCACCATGTCACAGCGCCTTATATGTTTGTGTGTGGGCGCTATTGTTTGTTTGTGTTTACAACTTTTGTACATCTACAGGCATAACGTTGTTGGGGGCATACCGGACTGCCCTGACAGAGACAGAGAAGCTGCCTTTCTCCCAGGCGGCTGCTTGTGTGTACATGTACACAGTGTCCTGAGACTCGTGTTCACTGGAAGAATGCGTCGGGAGCCGTGCCCCTTGGGAGGAGGTTCTGTAACAGAACGCTCGCCTCTCGCGAGTCATGTGGTTTGGCCCGCCACGTGCAGTGACAGGATCTTTGTTTGTATCCACGCCTGCACACACCTGCACCTTGTTTGGCTTTGTGTATTTAAACCTGCATCAGTGTGTGCAGTGTTGTTGGTCATCGTTGATGTAGCATGTTGTTTGTGAGTTAATGTCTAAATGTAACATTCGTAACCATGTTTGTCTAGCTTGTGTTAATGTTAAAAATTGTTAGTGTTAAGTGTCTCTATGTTCACTGTTTGTGTTATATGGAATGCCACTATAGTCTTTATGTTTTATGTAAATAAATGTTTGTCCACGTCGAGAGAGTCTGTGCATCCTGCTCCACACCCTTCGGCACTCGCGTTACACTGAGAGGACAGAATCTCTATACTCCCTTATGTTTTATGTTATTAATATGTCTAATTCAATGTTAAAAACCTCTTTTCCCTGTAAACACTCTTTTTATCACCTCAGTATATACATAGGTTGTGTATATACACAATATGAACACAGTATATATATGTATATACACAAACACAAGGTATATATACACAATTACAAATGAGAAAAACAGGTGAGAACAATGAAGTAAGGCAGAGAATACCAGACAAGGGGCGACAGAACTGGCATCAAATAATGTTCTAATCATTCTTTAGGGAATCTGTCAGTCACATATATTATGTACAGTATCTTCCAATGAAAATTAACAAAAATCAGCCTTTGTGTACTGTTATTCACGTCACACATATCTCTGTATGTATTTCGGTTGTGGGCCTCACTGAGCTTGACAACATAGGTTTTTCTGCAGTTGTCAAACGTTTTAAGATGGTTGTAGACATTGCACCTAATCTGTGAACTTTTCAACAGTATGAAACAAACTGGTCTTTTTTCTGTTTTGTTTAGCTTCACTTTTTGTGGCTCAATTGGCTAAAACTCAACAAAAGGAAGTATGATTGTGACCCAGTCTGAAAGATGATCAGAGATAAATAAGGGCTGATATATCAGTACAAAATTGGTCTTATGTAATGCTTAGACATCCACGGTCAAATTGTTTTCTCAGTCATTAATTGCTGTTCTCAATGTCTTGTCAACTTGATGTTGTATTATGTGTTTGTTTTCTGCTACAGAAGAAGCTGACAGATTTGGCCAGTGCAGTGCAGAGAGAAACTCAAAAGGATCCACCTGTCACTACAGAGGACTTTCATATTGTGGTTGGTAGTGTTTCTAGCTATGAGATATGGTTTTGGTTACACTGAAGCATAGTAATATTAAAGCTTGTTAAAGTATATAATATTTCCCATTTCCCATTCTGGCCTTATACTAGTAGCTACTTAAAAATAATAAACACACAAGTAGATTATATTTCTCCTATAATTAGATGATGAGTCTTACACATAAAAAGCATGTAAAATGTGTCTTTTATGTATATGGTGTAACATGCATATTTTATATGTAAGATCATCTTCAAAAACACTAAGATAGTACAAGAACACGTGGCTACTGAGTCAGTGAGTTAATTGAACTCCTCAAAAATCTAAACTTCAATGAATGTTTCATACCATGGCACTGCAGATTAGGAGGACCTCTGTTGGCCAGAAGAGGGATTGCTGACACATTGACTATATGATTAAAGACATTATGAGTAAAGAAATTAATTTTAGTTTGCACCTGTGGTATCTGAGTTACCGGCATTTTTGAAAAAAGGTCAGAAGTGTCTATCACTGAAAAACCAGGTAAAATATATTTGTGCCAAAATAAGACCAATAATAAGACATCACTCTCCGACATCTACATATCCATTAGTGCTAGGGTCTCACTGGGAGGAAGATGAGGCTGGCCTCGGACACGCTGAGAAGCCTACCCAGACACATCCTGCTGGATGTTAAAGTCAAAAGCAGGGTGCCCGTGAGTCAGACGCTCTGGGAGCTTACTCGGCACGGGAGGGAGAGGTTTCAGGGCCAACATGGGAGTGTTGGACTGGCCAACGCTCAGGTGCAGAACATCCTGTTCCTGCTTTTTGTTCCTTGCATTGTACCCGTAACGAAAAATGCAGCCCAGCCTATTAGTGCTCAGCCTTTATAGTCCACAGTGCTAATAAGGTAAATATAAAACCCGGTAAACTCAGCACTGGGTCAGTGTCTGCTGATTCAACTCAAAAAGTTGAATACGGGTCTGGGCCATGAGGCCGGGGCTGCTGAGGACTACGTCCTAGATGACACTGTAGTCCCTCATGACAACAACCCACCTGTTCACCCTGACGATGGTCTGACCGGCCAGGTGAAGTGGACAAAGCGCCAGGCACACGGCCTGGACAAAGTGGCTGACGCTGGGTCACTGAGCAGTCCAATTCTGTCCAAAAGGTAACGAGAGGAAGAGACATCGTGCGCACGCACGTCTGTGGAGACAAAATACGACATGCGCACGCATAAATCTTTGACAGGCTACTTAGTTGAATCCCTAGTCGATACCCAAACTGTAGAAAGAAGAACACACACATCAGTGCCACATATAGAATAGTACCGACACGGTCGCGGTTTGCTTAGTGAACACTTACAATGAACGCGGTACACCGCTGCACGTCTGCAATACAGAAAATACAGCAATACGGTCGATCTCGAGTTGTGAAGCACCACTTCAGACACGCATGCAAGCTAACTGGGTGCATTTAATCATCCATTTTAATGTCATCTAGCCAGACAGTCAGACACTCTGTATTTTACACATAAATGACCGAGACGAGCGACCGATTTAGCGAGCTAGTTCGGTCGGTCGGTTGTGGCTGCTAATTTTGCCCATTAAATCTCACTTTTACATTCTTGACGTACGTAGACGGGGAATAAAAGCCAGGTAAAGAACCAGAGCGTAAAACCTACCGAAAACGGATCGAAGGGCTAAACTTCAAACAACAGGAGAAACCGGCTGTGCTGATCTCCACTGTAATCCGGAGACAGTCAGCTGGTGTTCGGCACCTTTTCCAGTCGCGCTAGTTTACTAGCTAGTTGGCTAACGTACGACAGCTTTCTTTCAGAGTAATCTAACAAAGCGGATGTGTTCAGATTCCACTCATACTGAATAAAATGTACTAAAGGTCATAAAGACGGTGAACTACCATGGCGTTGTTCAAGCATAACCCACTAATGCTAGTATTCAAGAAAACTACTGAAAACACATCTGCTAATGTTGATTTCTAGCTAACGCTAGTTTAGCTGCACTGTAGCTACAGTACAGTACAGCATTGACCTGTTCCAGCCTCTCCATCTTTATTTCTCTCCAGTGTCTTGGCTGTTTTGTTTTGTTTTTTGATGATTTTTGCCCTGGTTTTCTCTCTGAACTGTGAACTCTCTTCTTCTTTGTGTACTGTGAGGACGAGTGTCAGGTGCTGTGCTGATCTCCACTGTCATCCGACTCCAAACACACCTGTACCGGCGTCTCCTCATTAGAGGCGCAGACCTGAATGAACTCCAACGTCCACGAACGCTCCACCTTTACTGTTGATGGTTTATATGAAATTCACAAAGAGCTGTTTGTCCAGAAAATATGAATGTGTCTGCTGAATATAAACATGCACAATATAAAAAAAAACATTTATATGTATTATTCATTGTATTGTTAAGTTTAAAAGCTTGATGATAATCTGGAATGCCATAAATTCCAGTATAACAAATGTAAAGGGGAGGTATCCGGTTTTAATTGGGCCAAAATGCCGAAGAAATTGAGGAAGCTGATGGAGGGCAAGAAATCAAAAAGAAAACATTTGAAATTAATAAAGTGGCTGCAAAATAAGAAAGTACTACAAAGAAAGATGAAATGCGATCTTTGTCACCACAAAATGAAACTACACAACAGCGACTGCTGGGACTGCTATGAATGGTAGGCTAATGAGTTTACTTAGATGTTTTACTGTAACTTTATCTTAAATTAAACTTTCTAGCTAACGTAGACTTTATCAAATAACGTTGTCCCTTAAAGAATGCAGAGATTAATTACAAGCATTTTTCATTGTGATTTTTTGCACATTCTAACATCAAATAGTAATTTAACAGTGTTAAATAGGCAGAACATATGTAACGTTGGGTCTAGACTGTTAGACTCTCTGTACAGATCGCTATCCTGGTACATATTATTGTTTTCATACAGGAGGTGTCAACGTGCTGTGCTCAGGGGAAGGCAGACGAGGAGATCAATCAGACACAACTCTGTGTTTAGTGTTCTGAAGTGTCTCTTCAAAGGGATGACATATGTGTACAGGTGGGAGCAGCTAACACACGCAGGCTTATGTGTCTTACTTTATACAAGTGTGAACTGAGTGGCCATTTGAACTGTAATCAAACAGATTTTTGTTCAGCACATCTAGACACTTTCTGTAGTGTAAAAAATATTTTAATGTTGCAATCTCAAACATCCATGTGTAACAAGCAGGTTAATTGGTTTTATTCAAATCAAGTCAATTGTTTGATTAAAAGAAGCAAAATAACCAGAACAGTTCACATGAACAAATTAACTTAATTAAAGAATAAACTTCACAATTTTACTGAGTACATTCAATATCTAAGTAAGGAAGTGTTAAATACAGTTATTAAATGATTTAATAAATTTAGCACTATTATGTCCCTTCCGATTTTCTCAAGTTTCTTGTCAAAAATGTCTAAGAAAGTGAGAGAGGCTTGTGTGGTGGCGATGGAAGAACTCAGAAGAAGGAAAGGAGGATGCAGACAGTTCACCGTCATAGATGAGAGTAACTTCAGGCATAGAAGAAATGCAGGTGCATCTTTTATGTGGGTATAGAATTTTGTATAGTCTTAATAATGTATAATGGACATACAAGTCTTCATGCTTCATACCTTTAATTCTTTCATCTTGTTAATAGTTCTTAATAAATGTAATAAAGCTTTACGTTTTATGTTACACAGTATGGAAGAGGGCGGATGGCTGGGGCGTTGTGGAGGAGGCAGTGGGTCTCTGGGATGCTGGGTGAAAATGCTGTCCATACTAAACAAAGAGAGCCAGTTCTTCACCTAGTTCAGAGAAGGTCCAGAAGGGAACTAGTGCCACGTATCATTCAGCATGTAAGGAGGGGATCCACAATCCTCAGTGGTGAGTGACGTGTCTACCAGCAGGCTCTGTCTCAGCTTGGCTACAGACATTACACAGTTAACCACAGTATATCATACATGGATGCTCCTACAGGGGCTCACACCCAGCATATAGAGAGGGCCTGGAGAACATACAAGGAAACTGTTTGGAAGTTTAGAAGCAACTGCACAGGGGAGCTGTTAAAGGATCACTGGATAGTAATAGAATGGTATGAATGGCTAGCAAAAAAACACCATAAAGGCCCTCTAGGACGAAGCCTTTATACAACATCCACCACTCTCCTAGCTCACCGCAAGCAGTAAAACACATACCACTTTGAGCTGCTCTCCTCCAGTCATATATCCTTCTTTGTTTATTTGTCGTGAATGCCACCATAGCTTCAACGACTGGTGCAGTTGATCCAGTTTGGGTTAAAGATGATGGGTGTATCACATGAGCTTCATAAACCAGATGTTTTGACTCAAACAAACTGTACCTTGTTTAGTCCATTAATAAAACAGGATGTGGTCTTAGACTGGCAAACTCTTGACTGCATGGGCCTTAAAGTCTTGCCATGGTCCTCGTCTGAGAATGGAGGTCCATACAGAGATCCATAATAGCTGATGCTTTGTGGATCATTCCTGCCAGACTGCTGACTAGTGGAGTAGATGACAGATCTTACACTGGAGCTCTGCATTTGAGACAGAGGCAGTCAGGGCAGTTTGCAATGTATCATTACAGTGTACTGGTGAATAGAGGGCTTAGATCAGTGTAGGGGTGAATAGAGGGCTTAAATCAGTGTAGGGGTGAATAGAGGGCTTAAATCAGTGTACGGGTGAATAGAGGGCTTAAATCAGTGTACGGGTGAATAGAGGGCTTAAATCAGTGTACGGGTGAATAGAGGGCTTAGATCAGTGTACGGGTGAATAGAGGGCTTAGATAAGTGTACGGGTGAATAGAGGGCTTAGATAAGTGTACGGGTGAATAGAGGGCTTAGATAAGTGTACGGGTGAATAGAGGGCTTAGATAAGTGTACGGGTGAATAGAGGGCTTAGATAAGTGTACGGGTGAATAGAGGGCTTAGATAAGTGTACGGGTGAATAGAGGGCTTAGATAAGTGTACGGGTGAATAGAGGGCTTAGATCAGTGTAGGGCTGAATAGAGGGCTTAGATCAGTGTAGGGCTGAATAGAGGGCTTAGATCAGTGTAGGGCTGAATAGAGGGCTTAGATCAGTGTAGGGCTGAATAGAGGGCTTAGATCAGTGTAGGTCTGAATAGAGGGCTTAGATCAGTGTAGGGCTGAATAGAGGGCTTAGATCAGTGTAGGGCTGAATAGAGGGCTTAGATCAGTGTAGGGCTGAATAGAGGGCTTAGATCAGTGTAGGGCTGAATAGAGGGCTTAGATCAGTGTAGGGCTGAATAGAGGGCTTAGAACAGTGTAGGGGTGAATAGAGGGCTTAGATCAGTGTACTGTGTGACACTCGTCTGTCCTCTGCAACAGCTGACCCTGATGCTCGGATTGGCTGGAATGGCCAAGTACTCACTCAGTCAGCCAGGTGGGGTGGAAGGGCAGTGCAGGGCAAGGCAGGACAGGGCAGAGGGCAGAGGCCACAAGGTACAGGTGGAGAACGGGAGGTGCAGGTGGTGGAGGGCAATGTTACCAAAGGCCAGCATGCAAGAGTGAGAGTGAGAGAATGTGACATTGAGAGAGACAGAGAGAGAGAGAGAGAGAGAGAGACAGAGAGAGTGTGTGTGTGTGAGAGAGAGTGAGAGAGAGAGAAAAAAAAAAACCCACACACACACACACACACGATAGTTAGGCAGATAGACATGACAGAAGAGTGAAAGGTTCATTCAGTCAATACGAATGATCTGCATTAAATACTTAATTAAATCTATGTATTAACAATTTACTATTTGCCATACAGTACACAGCTCTGCCCTGAGATCTGAAGTAAATGTATTTTTATTTAATATAGAATGTAACGTGAAAAATAAATTCTGGTTTTAAAAAATTTCTCTTTTCTACCACTGGTTTTGTAGATTAATTCCTTTTTCACTTTATCAGATGCCTAAATGACAGAAAAAATACATATACCCTCTGACAGCAGGTGAGTGTAAACAAGCAGTGTAAACACAAACAACTCCACCAACAAACAATATGTACAAGACAAGCCTTATAGGTGCAAAGAAACACAGAGGACCAAGGAGTGGAACTGATCGAGATGAAAATACATTTTTCAGGAATTGCTAAATTGCAGCTGTACCTAGAACAGCTTTATTGTTTTATGATGGTTTGCACAGTTTTGGGGAGTTTTGTTGTTTTTTGTTTTGTATTCTTGCTGATAGAAACATCTGACTAGGGTTACACAAGGCAGTATGAACAGCAGGGTTCTTACACGGGTTTCTTGAACTTCCTGGGAGTCCCATAAAGATGCAAGAATTCCCTGAACACGGATGTGATGATTTAAATGAAAGAGGAAACATTTTGATCAGTTTTTTAAATCTAAATTAAGTTAGCGTAAGTTCCAGTGGGATGACAGGCCTGTTAAAAGTCTTCCTTAGAACAAGGAAACGCCTCAGTGCACTTGGAAAACCTGTCTACAATCACTAGCAAGTACTTCAACTGACCACAAGGTGGAATGTGCATAAAGTCTATCTGTAGACACTGAAAGGAATATTCTTGAGCCAGTAAGGCATCATATTTGGCTTGTGTTGGTTGCTTCTGGCACAGGTTAAACAGCTATCTAGGAGGAGTTTTACAGTTATACGTTTTGCAGGAATACAAAACTGTTTTTGAATGTTAGCCGTCACTCCCCCTTTGTGCAATATGTGAAATCCCATGAAAATAGCACACAAGAAATGGCAAAATAGATTTAGGAAGGGTGATACGCCCCTCTGGGTCACATGCCCCTCCGGGTCACGGATTAGACCATTTTAATCAGGACTACAGCCCTAATCAGCCCAGTGAGAGCAGTCCTGTTGTGTACCCTGAGTTTGTAAGAAACGCAGATTGATATTATTCGGCACAAAGCAATGAGAAAACATGGCGACAGCTTCACACATCGAGGATATAGTGTACGGGCATGAGGGGGCATTAACAGCTGCCCAACGTGGAATCTCATCTGCTAAAGCATTGCCAGTGGCCGTGTCAGACTCAGAGGTTGTGTCATGACCCTTGATCATTACGATAGCCAGCCAAGCTGGTAGTGTACATGCAGACAAAATTGCAGACACTAGTCCTGGATTAGAAATTGGCTTACCTTCCAAGATACAAAACCCCCGGAGCGACAAATCTTATTGAAGTCATGAGCAACCCCAAATGCATAACGAGAATCAGTGTAGATGGTGACAACCTGATCCCGGAGGAGATGGCAGACCCTGGTCAACAGCACCAGCTCAGATTCTTGAGCAGACCTGTAAGGGAGAAAGTAAGCCTCCCAAATGAGGTTAGGCAGAGAGCAGACAGAATAACCGATTGAAACGATCAGACGGTTTAAAACATGGGCCATCTAGAAAAATGTGATAGCTGCCCATTTTTGATATCAGTCATGTTAGGAGGCATAACCCTACACAGTTTCTTACCCAGCATCATGAATGGAGCAGAAATATTCATGGGGGGATGGAGCCATGCTCCAAAGTTTCACGCTGCAATAGAGAGTTGAGGTTAGTATAGAGGGCAGGTGTGGCATGCCGTCCGCTCCTCCTCCAGAATATGTCGGTACAGACATAAACAATGCCTTACACAATGCCTTCATGTTTTTGCTTTCTTTTGTTCATTGCTTTAACATGCTCTTCCTCTCTGCAATATGCTGGATGATCCGTTGCTTAAAATGATATGAAGTTTAGTTTATGGGATCATTATACAGCGTATCGCTGTATTGGACACTTCTAGCTAGAGCAAGCTAAGCTGTGGTTAGTTCCTACAACTAACGTGAGCTAGCTACCTGTCCATCCATACGTTCAGTGAACAAATACGCGACAACTCAAGAGATCCAGCTGTGCACAACCGCACTGTTTCACAATACCAAGCCAGCTTGTGTACCCCGACAATTCTGTCTACTCGCTGTGATGCTGCGTTTTGTTCTGGCACTGTTAACATCACGAGGCAAGCGGCAGTACTGGGTCTGTGAACCTTTACTGTAAAAACATGGAAAAATGAAATTGCGTGCGTGTGTGTGCATGTGAGAGAGAGAGACTGGCAGACTCTCCTCCCCTCAAGGTCCGTTAGTAAAAAAAAAATTTCATCTGGAAATCTAAGTTGCTATATTGTGCTGTGTAATGTTAAGCGCAGCACAACAATGTCCTGTAGGTCACATAAATAACGTAAGTAGCCTAATGTCATAATAACAAATATGAACAGGAATGATCAACCACTACAAACAGCATGTTAAAATACTAAAAATAACGAGTTGATTACAAATCGAGTAAACATTTAGAAAGTGAAACTTAACCAGAAAACCCATATTCTATCATTTAACCAATGAAAGATAGAAAATCACAACAACAAAAAACAACATAATAACATGTCGAAAAGATCTGCGCTAACATTAACAAGCATCGCTGTCACCATAGCAACCACAGCAGCTGGGGTTTTTACACAGGATACAAGATTTCATGACATTGCGATTAGCAAACTAACATTTTCAAAAGAAACATTAAATAAACAATAATATCTCTGTACCTTTGATGACATATAAATATGTAAAAATTGCTTGTTAGTATGTGTGTGTGTGTGTGTGTACTACCCATGTAATAATAAATTGTGAGTACCAGTGAGAAGTCCACAAAAAAAACACATGCACAATAAATGATGCTAAAGGACTCCAGCTGCAGTTGATTTCTGTACATATGATACACGCTGTTCTACAAGTTACACATGCTTTGGAATCATAACTCACTGCGTTGAAGTCTCTCTACAAATCTACACATTAAAGTTGGAAATCTTTGGAAACTGGGGAAGGTTTTTCATGCTGTTTTCTGTGTGGTGGAGTGATACAGATGCAGATGCACACAGTATGAGTTTAATGTCTTGTGATAGTTACCCTCCACCACAGTGTGTTTATGGACTGTGTGTTTGAAATGCACATATGCTGTGTGTGTGTATATATATTTATGTGCACAGAAACCCCCCTGCTGGCTAAACCTTTATTGTCATTTCAACTATTTGTGATGGATCTCTTGGCTGTTTTGCACCAGTGACAGCATGGGAATAGTCACTGCCAACAATAGAAATAAAAACACCTTAATATGATTTTGTGTGGTTCATTCATTCATCTAATCTGTTTTTGATGTGTAGGTAATGGTTTTGGAGGTCTACTATTGTCAAAAAACAGGTTGATTTCAGTCAATGTTTAAATAAACCAAATAGGACATGAAATGTTTATGTTGAGATGTTTTTAAGACTGTTGCAGTGTTTTTCAAAGATGGGACAATGGTTATGCTTACGAATTCTGTGGTGACTTCATTCACTTTTATTAAGAAATAATATTTTTTCCACTGTGCTTGGACTCAGTTGGTTTCTCTTTCTGGAAATAACCTCAACGGTTTGGAGAAAACACTTTCACATGGTACTGAGAAAGCAGGGGTGCACAAGTATCCCACAGCAAGCCTGTGGAGATTTGGATATATGCACCTCTGCCTCTCCCAGTACTGGAGGGGATCCTGTGTTCTGCTGATGTTCGGTTCTGCCAGGTCTGCACTTCAACTGTGGCATCAGCACTGACATTGTGTGTTCTTCTGGCCTCCATGAATGTGGCATCAAAATCACACCACAGTTTGTTTCCTGAGAAGCAAAACCAGATAATATGAATGAGGTCATAACTCTGAAATTGACTTTAATCCAATGCAAAAATATTAACCAGGTCTTTCAGCTACAGCATCTTGTGATGTTGAAGCTGCAGCTGGTATTGAATGTGACTGTCTAGACCCTATTACATTGGTACATTCAAAGGTGAGTTGTTTTATTCCTTCATCTGCCTTTTTTGGGATAAAGGATCCAAGTGATTTGTATCTTGGGTCTAGCAGCGTTCCCAGCGATATAATGCTCATGCTGTGTGGAGCTTTTCCCTAAGGAGCCTGATGAGGTCTCTCCCAGTTCACTAGCTACTGGGACCGTTGCCTTTGCTGCCTCTTCCTGGAGCATCTTTTCCACCATTTTCAATAATAGCACCACTTTGGAGCCAGATACCTTTTTCTCCTCTGACAGCACCACAGTGGCCGTGTGAAAAGGAGACAGTATAGACAGGAGCTCACAAACATTATTGTACTCATCAGAGGTCAGAGCAGGAATACCAGTTTGTAAGCCTGCCAGTGCTTACAGGCTCCCTGAGTTCTACTAATCGCTCCAGCATTTGAAAGCTGCTGTACCACCTTGTTTCAACCTCCTGAATCAGTTTCTTTTTTGGTTTTCCCATATGCTCTTGAACAAGGTCCAGCTTCTCCTTTAACAATAAAAACCTAAACGTTACATATGTAGCAATATAAAACAATGTGTAAACAAATGTGAAAATAATGTTACTAACTTTGACAGTTGTGCTGCTTCTAAAATAGCCCACCAGCTTCCTTGCCTTTGTAGGAATGGCAGACAGCACTGGGGTTAGTTCAAGAGCTTTTTTAACAACTATTTTCAGGGTGTAAGCAATGCAGAAGGCATGATGCAGCTTCAGCTGTTTACCACAGGCAATCATATCAGATGCGCCATCAGTAACTAGACATGTTACTTTGGATTTTATTTCCCATTCTTCCATAAGAGAGGATTTCACACAGGCCAAATTTTCAGCTGTGTGTGCCTGTGGGAATTTCACTACACCGAGTAATGTGGACTTCAGTCATGTGTTGTCATCTATAAAATGGCAGGTCACAGCCAAGTAGTTTGTCTGCTGTCACACTCACTGCAGGAACTTTCTGGACCTCAACTTTGGTCTTCTCTTTCTCTTGTTGATATTTGGTCTCAACCATGGCCTTTGCGGTCTAAAGGGAAGGAAGAAAATATTATTTTTTTAATACTACTCTCATAATTTATCCATGTCACCACACATACTTTCCTAGTTGGGAAAATATAGATTGGATCAAATTTTGCTACTAAATCCCTGAAGCCTTTATCCTCAACTGTGCTAAATGGCTGTGTGTCTCTAACAATCATGAAGACCAAAGCCTCATCCAGCTCTTCCTTTCTGGTCACTGCTTTGTAAAGATTAGATTACACTTTGTCATTTTTACACTTTGTAATCCAATCCAAACTGCAAATAACATGTAAGGTGCAGAGAATAATGCAGTATATAAATATATATATACACAGTATATACACATTATATTTTATATATATATATATATATATATATATATATATATATATATATATATATATATATATATATATATATATATGCATATTAATGTTAACAGTGAATAAAATTAAATTAGGTTATGGTTTAATTACAGTATTTGCATGTCAGAAGTCATTACATGAACATGTGCACATGTTTTGTTTTTATTTTTTGATGTGTGTGATGAATGTAGCATCGTGGTCAATGTCATTATTATCATGGTTGATTAACAAATATGAAAATTGGAAACCCATACCCACCTTGGCTGGATCCAACTCTATCCCCCTCATTATACATGACAAGTACAATAACACAGATGAGATGTTGTTGTTGTATCCCAGTGGTTTGGAATGGAAAAAAAAAATGCCTTGTGAATATTATAGTAGTAACACATTTCATTATTTACAGGCATATTATGTGCAATACCTTATTTGTAGAGATCTGCTCAAAGTGTTTCCATACAGGGAAAACCCTTTTCCTTTTAGCAGGCTCCATGAAAACAAGCTCATCAATGTCACAGGCAAATTGACAGAACACAAACATGCAAATTTTGCATGGATCCATTGCGCTTTATGTGTGTTCATAAATTGTGCCAACACTCGAAATGCTTCCTGAACCAGTGAGGTTTCAGGCAGCATCAGTGATGTCATTCATCCTTAAAGAAGCAAGCCTCGATACATGTTTCATAAAAGACTTCCTGGAGCTCTCGACACATGCTCCGAAGCCTCGGCACAGTAGGGGCCATCACTAGTATCTCACTTGGAGTGAGGAGTAGGAGTGAAGGGTGAGAGTGAGGAGTAGGAGTGTGGGGTGAGAGTGAGAGGTGAGAGTGAGGGATGAGAGTGAGTAGGAGTGAGGGGTGAGAGTGAGTAGGAGTGAGGGGTGAGAGTGAGGAGTAGGAGTGAGAGTGAGGGTTGACAGTGAGTAGGAATGAGGGGAGAGAGTGAGGGGTGAGATTGAGGAGGGGGGTGAAAGTAAGGAGTAGGAGTGATGAGTGAGAGTGAGGTGTGAGAGTGAGTAGGAGTGATGGGTGAGTGAGGAGTAGGAGTGAGCAGTGATAGTGAGGGGTGAAAGTGGGTAGGTGTGAGGGGTGAGAGAGTAAGTAGGAGTGAGGGGTGAGAATGAGAAGTGAGAGTGAGGGGTGAGAGAGTAAATAGGAGTGAAGGGTGAGAATGAGGAGTAGAAGTGAGGGGTGTGAGCCACTCAAACTAGGTGGTGCACCATATTAAAAACATCAAGGAAGCATTAACAAGAGAGCCTGACATTCTACCCGACTCACATGAACATGTAGGGAATTCCACAGCAGATATTTAAAAAAATAAATGTTTTGTTTTAGTTGAGAGGAAATTCAACTATGAAATTTAAAACAAGCCTCGTAAGATGTTTATGGTCATCTCTGGGATTCCAGTAAAAGGACAAAACGTAGATAATGTAAAATCAGGCAAAAATTAAAATGTAATCACAACCTCAAAGACAGAAACCAAGAAAAGTGTCTTGTAATCTAATCTGGATTCACAATCGCATGAGATGAATTTCTCAGATGTGTTTTCTTCTTCTCTTTCCCCCTGGTTTGCTTTAGTCTGTTGTCCAGTTTGTGGACATAGTGCCCATCACTTGTGAAACAGAATGTATGTCATGAATAAATGTCTTGTTTGGTCCTTCCTATTGTCCGTCTCTATGGTTTCCTTTCTCATGTTTCACTTTTCCAGTCCTGTTCCAGTCCCTGTTTTGGTTTTCACTGTTCATGATTTGCACCTGCGCCTTGTTTAGTGTTCATTAGTTCAAGTATTTAAACCCTGTCTGGTTCCCTGTGTTTTTGCTGTTCATTGCGTGTGTTTGTGTGGAATGTATTGCATGTATTGCATGTATTGCATGTATTGCATGTATTGCATGTATTGCATGTATTGCATGTATTGCATGTATTGCATGTATTGCATGTATTGCATGTATTGCATGTGTGTAAGCTCGTCTTTGTTTCTAAGCCTCTGTTTATGTTAGCCTGTTTGATTCTAGCTGTTTTGTATTTCCTTAACTCCGTATGTTACTTCTTTCTGTTATAGCTGCTTTCCCTGTTTGCCTTCGTGTGCTTTTGGTTTGTGTTTCCTAGGCTTTGTTATCCTAGCCCTTGTTTTTGTTATGTATTCTAGGACCCTGGACTACTCTGACTACAACTCTGGATTTGCCCCTAAGAAATCTCGCTCTCCTCCGCACATGCGACCACCTCATTACCGCTCACCATTACAATAACCTGAACAATAAGGGGAACTCTTAAATAAAACATGTTGACAAATGGCAACTAAACTATTTAAACTATTCAAAGATACTACAGACAAAATTGTCTGTTTTTCCATGACTTGACAAAAGTATTTACAGTTGCATTAAATTACATCACAGGATCGCATAGTAATATTTCCATAAACATATTTACAGTACTGGGCAGATCCTCTTATAGTGATTGATACATATTCATCAATATGACAGCATGTGTCCTCTCTGAGGATCAAACCTTACTGTACCTGCTCTACCAGGTGAGCTTCAGGAGCGCTCTAATCATGTATACATACACTGATCTTTGACCCCTGAATGGGACAGAGAAAGGCAGTGCGGATCTGTGTGTGTGTGTGTGTGTATTTAAACATACAGAGTTATAATTATATGTGTATGTACGAGATTGGTCACTGTGACAAGATCAAGAGGGATTGTGGGATCAAATTCAATCAAATTCAATCAGGAAGTAACTAGTACAGTGATGGAGAACTGTTTAGAAATCAAACTAAAACAAATCTGGATCTTGTAGAGAGATATTGTTGTAAATGTAGAATAGAAATATATTCAGAGTTCAAAGTGAATGAACCAGTGGGGGGGGGGGTGTACACAACAACAACAACAACAACAACAACAACAACAACAACCACCACCCTGATCACCACCTGTGCTCCGTCATAACTATGATCACTGCTGAAGCTCCAGTCTGTCATATTAACACACAGCATAATTACTGCACCATCACTGACTACATTTACATATTAACACACAGCATAATTACTATACCATCACTGACTACATTTACATATTAACACACAGCATTACTGCACCATCACTGACTACATTTACATATTAACACACAGCATAATTACTGCACCATCACTGACTACATTTACATATTAACACACAGCATAATTACTGCACCATCACTGACTACATTTACATATTAACACACAGCATAATTACTGCACCATCACTGACTACATTTACATATTAACACACAGCATTACTGCACCATCACTGACTACATTTACATATTATCACACAGCATAATTACTGCACCATCACTGACTACATTTACATATTAACACACAGCATAATTACTGCACCATCACTGACTAAATTTACACATTAACACACAGCATAATTACTGCACCATCACTGACTACATTTACATATTAACACACAGCATAATTACTGCACCATTACTGACTACATTTACATATTAACACACAGCATAATTACTGCACTATCACTGACTACATTTACATATTAACACACAGCATAACTACTACACCATCACTGACTGCTACAGGGCCAGGCGTTAACACACACGTAGCGACAATGACCAACAAAGGGACACACGTGGACAGGGTTTAAATAGACACATTGACACTTAACAATAAACCCTGTGTACGTAATCCCGAAGTGGCGTGGTTACAAAACATTTATTCCCAGTACGTGTGGATCCCCCTGCACGTGGCAGGCCTCACCACGTGACTTATGGGTGAGTAGCAGTCTGTGACAATAACGCTCACAGAAATCAAGTATACACATGAAAAACTAAACAATTTCACCGTTTCTCCTTCAAACAACAAGAAGAAAGGAAATAAATATATACAGTACTTATACATACATACACATATAACATCATATGCACATTCCTTTCCCCACAGGGCTACATGTAGATAATGTTTATTAGTCTATTTTATGGTGGTGTGTAAGTGTGTCTAAAGGACAGCTTAGTTTCCTGATCTAATTAGTTGTGTGTTCATGATTAGGCAGGTCTGGCTATAAGGTTTTTGTTAACTAGAATTAATGAAGTTTCATTACTGAATCTATTTCAGCACCCAGTAATGTTTGTGGTTCACAGTGGTCATTTATATTTCATCTGTTTAACTCTCTCTTACATGACAATCACATATAAACAGTTAAAAACTGAGTGGCAGTGTGGAATGGGTGATGAATACAGTGGTAACCACAGAACTGCTCAGTAAATGACCTGTACAAATGTAAGTGAGCGGTAAGGAGGCAGACGCAAGTGTGGAGAAGAACGAGATTTATTACGGGCAAATCCAAAATCAGAATCGTTGTAGTCCAGGGTGATGGAGCCAACACGGAGAGTACGTGGATACATGAGCAAACAAATAAAACACACGAAGGCAAACAGGGGAAGCAGGCTATAACAAAGTCTAGGAAACACGAAGGCACGGAGTACAAACTTAAATACATGCATATACAGGCTTTCAAAAACATTCACCAAACGCAATGAAGCCTAACAACCACCATGAACACGCAAATGCCATGAACAACCAAGACAAGGGCAAGAAGACAGTGTTTAAATACATGAACTAAACGAGGGACAGGTGTGGAAAATCAAACGAGGGGCGGAGAAAATGAAACTACGGAATGGAACTAAAATACACAAGATGGAAAACACGGAACACAGAAGCTGGGAGGGACTAACCGTGACAACATGTTGCTATGGTAACTGGGTTTCTTTTTTTGGAGGGGAATTTATTGGTGTAGAATCATAGCTGAGGAATGGATCCTAGACCTCCGTACGAGACCTCACCATGTCAGTTGTTTATCATGAAGCACAGGGTGAAGTAGTGGTCGACCGATTCATTGGCCAATTAAATGTCTTTTTTATAATCAGCACTGGCATTCTTCTTTTCCTTCCTGCCGTCGACTGAGAAGGTTGGGTGGGGGGTGAGGGGTGGGTCTTCTTTATTTATTTTTTATTACCTGTGGAGATTTTTATTTAAAATAAGTGCCCTGCTGACAGAGTACAGATATACTTAAGCAAACAGTGCAGAAAATAACAGTGTTAAATGTTCATTTAAGTTCTCTATTGGTACCATTAAAAAATAGGAATTCAACAAACACTTGAATGGAAGGGCTGCTATACATGTGGAGATTTTGATTTAAGACAAAATTGAAGTGGTCTCTAATTTTTTTCTGGAGCTGTATATTGTCCAGTTAAAGCACTGCTTTCTTTTCAGCCAATAGGATGGACAATTTGTCAGTGTTCAATAGATGCTTAGAGTTGGGGTGGGTCGTCTCAAATTTTGTAAAGTAAATTGGTTGTGTTTGACTGAATGTTTCACATTCAGTGAGAAAGTGCAGATCTGTCTCTACAGTGTCATTTTTACACTGTTGACAGAGTCTCTGCTCTTCTGCAGACTGCATGACTTACATTGGCTGGTCTGGATGGGCAGGCTGTGTTCCCCAAGTCTGTACGTTGTCAACGTGTTTCTGTGTTTAATGTCATTCACTTTGTACAGGTAGTCTGCTACAGTGTACTGACATTTTAGGGTCAGATAACAGTGCATTTTGCTTTGAGCTTGTGTTTGTGTGGTCCAACGGGTTTTTTGTAGTGTTATCATTTGGTTTGGTCTGATTGTTTGTATTTCAGACTGGTCCTGGTCTGCTACAGTGTTAGTGTTTGTTAATGAACTCAGTGTCAGGGCCAGCTGTGTGAGGGGACCTGCTTTGTGAGGGGACCAGCTGTGTGAAGGGATTCTTTTCTCTGCTCAGATCTTGGCACTGCAGGGCTTTATAGTGGTACCAGTAGTAGTGACCATTTTTTTAAGTATAGCCACTATTCAATAATCCTTTTTTGAATTTGAAATAATTCAGCTGGGTGTTTGTTCCATTATGAGTAGCCCTCACACTTCACAACCATATAGCAGAATTGGTTGTATAATAGACTGGAATATTTTGAGCCAAATTTAAATTGGTATTTGAATGTGAATTTGACGTTTGATTGCATAGAATGCCCTTCTTGCTTTCTCTCTCAGTTGACTGGCTGCTGGATTGAAGTTTCCAGTTGAAATAATCTTTAATCCTGAGTAATTATAATTTGTACAGGTTTCTAGCATTTGTGTCCATAATGTGAAACTTGTGTGGTGTGTTTGCTTGAGATCTGGCTCTTTTTGGAAAATGATGCTTTTGGTCTTTTTCAGGAATTTTATACTTCTGTGTTTAATCATTTCATTTCAAATGCCATCAGACACACTTGCTTTTTTTTTGGTTTTAAGAATAGAAATTTGATTTCTAAGTTCCTGCTCAGTAATGGGTGAGTCCAAGGGATTCTAGAAGTCTTTTATTGGTAGTTCTAATATATTAAATTTTTCAGTTATATGCTTTTGTTCAGGTCTTGTATTTTTGAATAATTGATTGTAAAGAAATTTAATATGTGTTATCCAATATGTGTTTTGAAAAGCCAATTCTTCTTATTTAGATTTATTAAGAGTGTTCAAGAAATGTGTCTAAAAGTGTTTGAATTTCTTGAGAGTTGATAGCTTTCTGGAACTCCTCTGTGCTGTTTTGGGCCCATCTGTATCGTCTCCTGATATTAAACAGCTGACTGGTCAGTGTGGGTGCAGCACTGTTAGTCTCTGTCCTATTAATGAACACAGTGATTTGGCTGTGATCAGACAGAGAGGTTAGTAGCTTTACAGTGAATGTACTGAGAGAGTAAGGATCTAAATCTGTTATCATCACCTGAGAGAGAAAGGATCTAAATCTGTTATCATGTAAGCCACCGAATTGCCAAGAGGTGAGCAAAAGGTGGATCTCCCCAAAGAGTCCCCTCATAACCTACTGTTGACAATGTACAGACCCAGATTTTGTCAGAGCTGCAGGAGGTCTTTTCCATTCCTGTTTACCTGTGTGTCAGAATGATATCAGGAAAGAAACATTTCCTTGTATTAACAGCCCTGTGGACCTCGAGAAATGTGTACTTTGAAAATAATCAGAACATTCTTGTAAAATACAAAACATGCAAAAGGGGTTCGGGTGGAAGAAGACTTTCCAGATCTGGCAGGTTTTATACAGTCTTTTCAGTGTGTGAGAAGCAATTTATAGGAGGAAGGTTTTACTGATCTAAGCCTGCAACTTAACGATGACGGTAAGAAGACTGCTTAATTTTTGTGTCCCTTTTTTGTTTAGATTTAATGTTCATTTTCAAAATGAGTGTGTGTGGTGTGGCAACACTTAATGGGGCTGGGGATGTGAATAAAAGAACACAGTTTTTTCAGTTAATCAAATGTAAAGGAAATGATGTAGATTTTGCTCAAGTAACTCATAGTGATAGACAGAATGAAGCAGACTGGCTGAGAGAGTGAGAAGGTAAAGCCTTCCTTAGTCACAACAGCACCATGTCAGGGGGCGTGGCTGTGTCATGTCAGGGGGTGTGGCTGTGTCATGGCAGGGGGCGTGGCTGTGTCATGTCAGGGGGTGTGGCTGTGTCATGTCTGGGGGCGTGGCTCTGCCCCTTCCCAACAGCTGGGTTCCACAATTTGTAATGGAGGATATTGAGGCTCTTAAAGTAAAAAAGAAAAAAAAAAAATAGCCGACCTGCTTGGGGTAAAGGCACAGGGGGCTTTGGTGTGTTCTCCTTTTCAGAACGTGACACAGATGTACTCTCTGTCCAAGTTGGTTTAGAACATAAACATGGTCAGAGCAGATGGATACATGCCTTGAATTCTGGTACTGTACTCTGAGATCCTGTGGAGATTCGTAGAAGAGCAGCACAGTTCTAAACTAGGCTGTATACCAGTGACTATAGATCATACCAAGAGATGGAAAATATTTACTTAGATGCTTCTCCTCAGGTAGAAGAAGAGGCTGGAGAGAGAGAGAGAGAGAAAGAGAGAGAGAGAGAGAGAGAGAGAGAGAGAGAGAGAGAGAGAGAGAGAGAGCGAGAGAGAGAGAGAAACGAGAGGGAGGGCTGCATGGGACTACGGATGTAGGGAGAGAGAGGGAGGGGACCAGAACTCCAGATGGAGAAGTGGAGACTCTCTCCCTCCATTCAGAGTCTGTCACAGTGTGGCCCTCCTTGGCTCTCTCTCTCTCTCTCTCTCTCTCTCTCTATCTCTCCCTCCATCAGGAGTCTGGGTCCCCGTGTGACCCTCCCTCTCTCTCTCTCTCTCTCTCTCCCTCCCTCTCTCCCTCCATCAGCAGTCTGGGTCCCAGTGTGCATCTCCCTCTCTCTTGCCAAAGCTTTGATAAAGACATTAACACTAACAACAGATGACAACAACAATATTATAACCGCTTACAATATTAGTAACAACAACAATAATAATAGAACTACAACACACCCAATACCAATACCAATAATAATACCAATAATTATAATAATACCAATAATAATAATAATAATAATAATAATAATACCAATACCACTAATAATAATAATACCAATAACAATAATAATAATGATAATAATAACAATAACAATAACAACAATAACAACAACAATAATAATGTCTCTGTGTCTCTGGTATGTGACTTGGTCCCTCACTGTCCCTCAGACTGTGGCAGGAGTGAATGTACAGCGCTGCCAGTGTGCTGAACTCTTTATGTTCACCAACAACATACGGCAGCTTCTCCTCATCAGGGAGATTTTTAAACTCAGGGAATACGTGACTAATTTTCTTAAAGAATTTAGTTCTAATCTGTCTAAATGTTGTACATTCATTCAGAAAGTGCATCTTTGTCTGGGTCTTATAGTCCAGGCACTGCTGACACAGTCTCTGCTCTTCAGGTAAACAGCACTGTTTATGTCTGCTGGTCTCTATGGCCAGGCGGTGGTCACTGAGTCTGTACTTGGTCAGGGTGGACCTCAGTTTTGGATCAGACTGTTCTTAGGTAATCTACCACGCTGTACCTTTGATTTAGGGCCAGATAACATTTTGATTGAGTTTCCCAATAAGTGATGTTGTTTGTAATTCTGGTGATTCTGATTAGGTTTGCTGTTATTTTCTGGTCCTCAGCATGTGTAGCGTTAGTGTGTGTTAGTGTAGTGTTACTGTGTTAATGCTGAACTGTATTTCCGGACCAGCTGAGTGAGGGCACTGTTCTCTTTGCTCAGCTCTTGGTACTCCAGACCTTTAGAATGATATAAGTTTGGAATTTAACTGCCCTTGTTTCTGTCTTTATTATTAATAGATCTCTGCCCAGCTCTGCCCCGTATGCTTTGTTTGTGGTGTTCCTGTGCACCTTTAATGATGTTGCTCCACTTAAGAATACAATCATTAGGGACAAAAAATGAGTACCTTGGTATAATGAGCACATTCACAATTTAAATCAAAACACTCTCCTCACATGATGCAGAAAAGATGGTCCATGCATTTATTACATCAAGATTGGACTATTGTAATGCAATAATATCTGGCGGTAACATTAAGCACTCCAAATGGATACAAAAGAAAAGGTTTTTATTGGCTCCCAGTGCTCCAGTGCAAAAGAAAAACCACATCCCATCAAAAACATACAAAAATGTTAAAAAAAGGAAAGTTTAGCATTTACAAAAATAAAAGTCCAGCAATCATAAATTCTCCAATATCAATCAACTTCAAAACATCACTCTTGAATTTTCCCTTAAAAACTTAAATAAGGAAAAACAGCAAATGAGGTGATGTCACTTCCTGTCTTTGGGCAGGCATATTCCCCATAAAAGTCCCCTTTAACACACTATGGTTTCTTTTCCCTCCAAAACAACATGGAAGCCTCTCCACAAAAATAATCACAGGTAAGTTATTTTTCTCTTAATCTACTTTTGTTTTACCTACTTCAATCAAATATACAGACTTTCCTGGCTAGATAAACATTATACTTAAACTCTAGTAACATATTATAAGAACAATATTTCATCTTAAATACTTACAATAAATTTCTCTTTCTCTGCAGGTCCTCACTAAATAACACTATTTCCATGTTAAACATTACTCATTAAATCACATCATCAGTAAAGTTTAACCAAACAATTCCTGTATGTTAATTTACACACACACACACACACACACACACACACACACACACACACACACACACACACACACACACACAGACACACATGCATCTTAAACACAAGAGTCCATATGAACACACTGTGGTGGAGGGTAACTATCATAATACATTACACTCATACTACTGTGTACAACATCTGTATCACTCCAACACAGAAAACAGAATGAGAAACCTTTCAGTTTCCAAAGATTTCCACCTTTAATGTGTAGATTTGTACAGAGTTTAACACAGTGAGGTTATGATTCCACAGCATGTGTAACTTGTAGAACAGTATTTATGTCATATGTACAGAAATCAACTGCAGCTCAGTCCTTTATTTGAGCATCATTTATTGTATGTGTGTGTATGTGTGTGTGTATGTGTGTGTGTGTGTGTGTGTGTGTGTGTGTGTGTGTAAAAGAGTGAGAGGTATAGAGTGAATGACAGAGAGAGATGTGTAGCGTGTATGTGTGAGAAAGAAGTGTAGTGTGTGTAAGAGTGTGTGTGAGAGAGAGGTGTGTGTGTGTGTGAGAGGGAGAGAGAGAGAGAGGTAGTGTGTGTGTGTGTGTGTGTGTGTGTGTGTGTGTGTGTGTGTGTGTGTGCGTACGTTTGCGTGAGAGACTTGTGTGTGTAATGGTGTGTGTGAGAGAGAAAGAGAGAGAGGTGTTTTGTGTGTGTGTGCATACGTTTGCGTAAGAGACTTGTAGTGTGTGTGTGTGTGTCACAGAGAGATGTACTGTGTGTTTGTGTGTGTGAGAGGTGTGTGTTTGTGCGTGTGTGTGTGACAGAGAGAGACAGGTGTATTTTGTGGTATTGTGTGTGTGTGTGTGTGTGTGTGTGTGTGTGTGTGTGTGTGTGACACAAGGGTGTAGTGTGTGTGTGTGCAGGCGTGCAAGAGAGAGGTGTAGCGTGTGTTTGTGTGTGTGTGTTTGTGTGTGTGTGTTTGTGTGTGTGTGTTTGTGTGTGTGTGTTTGTGTGTGTGTGTTTGTGTGTGTGTGTTTGTGTGTGTGTGTTTGTGTGTGTGTGTTTGTGTGTGTGTGTTTGTGTGTGTGAGAGCGAGAGAAAGGTGTTTTGTGTGTTTGTGTGTGTCTGTGTGAGAGAGAGGGAGACACACACACACAAAGGTGTAGTGTGTGTGTGTGTGTGTGTGTGTGTGTATTTTATACTCAGCAGGCATGTGTGTATTATGATGTTCACCAGTTGTGTGTTTCCCTGCAGACTCAGGTGTTCCTCCAGGACACAGGAGGCTATTCTAGCTCACACACACACACTGAGGAGTTATAATAAACCCAAAACCCTGCATAGAGGGGCTCAGTGAATGTGGAGTGGAGTGTGTGTAAGTGTGTGAGTGTGTGTGTGTGAGAGGAGACGCTGTAGAAGGACAGAGTGCCGGCGGGCCAGTCCAGATACACTCCTACTCTGTTTGAGCTGGAGGGGGCAGAGATGGTAGTTCTCTTCTTATTATTGTGCCAGACAGTGTAACTGTTATCAGAGCAGTTCAGACTCCAGGACTTTAGATTACGTCCAAACCAACAGTCATCACTGGCTCCTTTCCTGCTGACTCCTTTATATGTCACTGATATACCAGCCTTCCTCCCACTGCACTCAACCTCCCAGTAAGAGCGTCCAGTCAGACTCTCTCTACACGCAACCTGCTTCCAGACATCAAATCTCTCTGGATGATCAGGATACGGTTGTTGCTCCTTCACACACGTCACCTTTCTGTTCCCCTCAGACAGAGAGAGACGTGTGTGTGCTGTGTTTGGGTCCAGTGTGAGATCACATGCATCTGCACACAAGAAGACACATTAGAGGAGAGATCACAAATACTGTGTGTGTGTGTGAGTGTGTGTGTGTGTGAGTGTGTGTGTGAGTGTGTGTGTGTGTGAGTGTGTGTGTGTGTGTGTGAGTGTGTGTGTGTGTGAGTGTGTGTGTGTGTGTGTGAGTGTGTGTGTGTGTGAGTGTGTGTGTGTGTGTGTGTGTGTGTGTGTGAGTGTGTGTGTGTGTGAGTGTGTGTGTGTGTGAGTGTGTGTGTGTGTGAGTGTGTGTGTGTGTGAGTGTGAGTGTGTGTGAGTGTACATTATATTTACTGCTTACATTTTCTTATTCCTCGTTTGATTCTGATCTCCCCTGCGTGCTCCACCCTAAAGAAACACACACAAACAGATAGTAGTTCTCTCTCTCTCTCACATACACACAGATAATAGTTCTGTCTCTCGCTCTCTCTCTGTCTCACACACAGATAATAGTTCTGTCTCTCTCTCTCTCACCCACACACACAGATAATAGTTCTCTCTCTCTCTCTCTTTCTCTCGGTCTCACAGTGATAATAGTTCTGTCTCTGCCTCACATATACACACAGATAATAGTTCTGACTCTCTCTCTGTCTCACAAACAGATAATAGTTCTGACTCTCTCTCTGTCTCACACACAGATAATAGTTCTGTCTCTCTCTCTCACACACACAAATAATAGTTCTGTCTCTCTCTCACACATAGATAATAGATCTGTCTCTCTCTCACACACACAGATAATAGTTGTCTCTCTCTCTGTCTCACACACAGATAATAGTTCTGTCTCTCTCTCTCTCTCGGTCTCACACACAGATAATATTTCTATCTCTCTCTCTCTCACATATACACAGATAATAGTTCTGTCTCTCTCTCTGTCTCACACACAGATAATAGTTCTGTCTGTCTCTTTCTCTCTCTCTGTCTAACACACAGATAATAGTTCTGTCTCTCTCTCTGTCTCACACACAGATAATAGTTCTGTCTCTCTCTCTAACATACAAACAGATAATAGTTCTCTCTCTCTCTCTCTCTTGGTCTCACACAGATAATAGTTCTGTCTCTCTCTCGGTCTCACACACAGATAATATTTCTGTCTCTCTCTCTCACATACACACAGATAATAGATCTGTCTCTCTCTTGGTCTCACACAGATAATAGTTCTGCCTCTCTCTGTATCACACACAGATAATACTTCTGTCTCTCTCTCTCACACACAGATAATACTTCTGTCTCTCTCTCACACACACAGATAATAGTTCTCTCTCTCTCTCACACGGATAACAGTTCTGTCTCTTTCTCTCTCTCACACAGATAATAGTTCTGTATGTCTGTCTCACACACAGATAATAGTTCTGTCTGTCTCTCTCTGTCTCACACACAGATAATAGTTATGTCTCTCTCTCGTTCTCACACACACATAATAGTTCTATCTCTCTCTCTGTCTGACACACAGATAATAGTTCTGTCTCTCTCTCTCACACACACAGATAATAGTTCTGTCTCTCTCTCACACATAGATAATAGATCTGTCTCTCTCTCACACACACAGAAAATGGTTGTCTCTCTCTCTGTCTCACACACAGGTAATAGTTCTGTCTCTCTCTCTCTCTCTCTCTCTCTCGGTCTCACACACAGATAATAGTTCTGTCTGTCTCTCTCTCTCTCTCTCTCTCTCTGTCTAACACACAGATAATAGTTCTGTCTCTCTCTCTCTCACACAGATAATAGTTCTGTCTCTCTCTTTCACACACACACAGATAATAGCTCTCTCTCTCTCTCTCTCTCTCTCTCTCGGTCTCACACAGATAATAGTTCTGTCTCTCTCTCGGTCTCACACACAGATAATATTTCTGTCTCTCTCTCACACACAGATAATAGTTCTCTCTCTCTCTCACATGGATAACAGTTCTGTCTCTTTCTCTCTCTCACACAGATAATAGTTCTGTATGTCTCTGTCTCACACAGATAATAGTTTTCTCTCTCTCTCTCTCTCTCTCTCACACAGATAATAGTTCTGTATGTCTCTGTCTCACACACAGATAATAGTTCTCTCTCTCTCTCTCTCACACACACAGATAATAGTTCTCTCTCTCTCTCTCTCTCTCTCGCTCACACACACAGATAATAGTTCTCCCTCTCTCTCTCCCTCTCTCTCTCTGTCTCACACTTAATAGTTCTGTCTCTCTCTCTCGGTCTCACACAGATAATAGTTCTGTCTCTCTCTCTCGGTCTCACACAGATAATAGTTCTGTCTCTCTCTCGGTCTCACACAAAGATAATAGTTCTGTCTCTTTCTCTCTCACACAAAGATAATAGTTATGTCTCTCTCTCTCTGTCTCACACATGGATAATAGTTCTCTCTCTCTCTCTCGGTCTCAAACAGATAATAGTTCTGTCTCTCTCTCGGTCTCACACACATAATATTTCTGTCTCTCTCTCACATACACACAGATAATAGTTCTGTCTGTCTCTCTCTCTCTCTCTCTCTCTCTCTCTCTCTCTCACATGCACACAGATAATAGTTCTGTCTCTCTGTCTCACACACAGATAATAATGTCTCTCTCTCTGTCTCACACACAAATAATAGTTCTATCTCTCTCTGTCTCACAGATAATGGCTCTCTCTCTCTCGCTCTCTCTCTCTCTCTCTCGGTCTCACAAACAGATAACAGTTCTGTCTCTTTCTCTCTCTCACACAGATAATAGTTCTGTCTGTCTCTCTCTGTCTCACACACAGATAATAGTTATCTCTCTCTCTCTCTCTCTCACACACACAGATAATAGTTCTCTCTCTCTCTCCCTCTCTCTCTCTGTCTCACACTTAATAGTTCTGTCTCTCTCTCTCGGTCTCACACAGATAATAGTTATGTCTCTCTCTCGGTCTCACACAGATAATAGTTATGTCTCTCTCTCGTTCTCACACACACATAATAGTTCTATCTCTCTCTCTGTCTGACACACAGATAATAGTTCTGTCTCTCTCTCTCACACACACAGATAATAGTTCTGTCTCTCTCTCACACATAGATAATAGATCTGTCTCTCTCTCACACACACAGAAAATGGTTGTCTCTCTCTCTGTCTCACACACAGGTAATAGTTCTGTCTCTCTCTCTCTCTCTCTCTCTCTCTTGGTCTCACACACAGATAATAGTTCTGTCTGTCTCTCTCTCTCTCTCTCTCTCTGTCTAACACACAGATAATAGTTCTGTCTCTCTCTCTCTCACACAGATAATAGTTCTGTCTCTCTCTTTCACACACACACAGATAATAGCTCTCTCTCTCTCTCTCTCTCTCTCTCTCGGTCTCACACAGATAATAGTTCTGTCTCTCTCTCGGTCTCACACACAGATAATATTTCTGTCTCTCTCTCACACACAGATAATAGTTCTCTCTCTCTCTCACATGGATAACAGTTCTGTCTCTTTCTCTCTCTCACACAGATAATAGTTCTGTATGTCTCTGTCTCACACAGATAATAGTTTTCTCTCTCTCTCTCTCTCTCTCTCTCTCTCACACAGATAATAGTTCTGTATGTCTCTGTCTCACACACAGATAATAGTTCTCTCTCTCTCTCTCTCACACACACAGATAATAGTTCTCTCTCTCTCTCTCTCTCTCGCTCACACACACAGATAATAGTTCTCCCTCTCTCTCTCCCTCTCTCTCTCGGTCTCACACTTAATAGTTCTGTCTCTCTCTCTCGGTCTCACACAGATAATAGTTCTGTCTCTCTCTCTCGGTCTCACACAGATAATAGTTCTGTCTCTCTCTCGGTCTCACACAAAGATAATAGTTCTGTCTCTTTCTCTCTCACACAAAGATAATAGTTATGTCTCTCTCTCTCTGTCTCACACATGGATAATAGTTCTCTCTCTCTCTCTCGGTCTCAAACAGATAATAGTTCTGTCTCTCTCTCGGTCTCACACACATAATATTTCTGTCTCTCTCTCACATACACACAGATAATAGTTCTGTCTGTCTCTCTCTCTCTCTCTCTCTCTCTCACATGCACACAGATAATAGTTCTGTCTCTCTGTCTCACACACAGATAATAATGTCTCTCTCTCTGTCTCACACACAAATAATAGTTCTATCTCTCTCTGTCTCACAGATAATGGCTCTCTCTCTCTCGCTCTCTCTCTCTCTCTCTCGGTCTCACAAACAGATAATAGTTCTGTCTCTCTCTCTCTCTCTCTGTCTCACACAGATCATTTTTCAGTCTCTCTCTCTCTCACATACACACAGATAATAGTTCTGACTCTCTCTCTCTCTCTGTCTCACACACAGATAATAGTTCTGTCTCTCACACACAGATAATAGTTGTCTCTCTCTCTGTCTCACAAACAGATAATAGTTCTGTCTCTCTCTCCCTGTCT
>NC_137497.1:10811220-10853720 GCF_041902795.1 Electrophorus electricus
GTCTCACACACACACACAGATAATAGTTCTGTCTCTCTCTCTGTTTTACAGATTTCTACAGTTGTTAACAAACATTTGTCATTTCTGGATTCACTTTTTCAGAACCCATCACACAGTATGAACTACAGTGATTTATATGGACTGAACTGTGCATCAGTTTTCATTACGTTAAATATTTATATGTATTCGGATATTTTTGAAATTTTCAATTCTGAATACACCTTTACATGTATTGCGGTGGCTTACATCACTACTACAATTCACTATAAACACGCTCACAATAACAGCACACACTGTACTAGAATTCGCTATAACACGCTCACAATAACAGCACAGTGTACCACAATTCATTATAACACACTCACAATAACGGCACACTCTACGACAGTATGACACTGTATTTGAGAAATAAGACCATATATGTGTCATATATGACACTGTATGTATTTGAGGAATAAGATTGTGTGTGTCATGTATGCCACTATGTATTTGAGGAATAAGATCGTGTGTCATGTATGACACTGTATGTATTCGAGTAATACTGAACTATAAATTGGTCTGTTTTGTAGAAGTGGGTCAGAGGAGATTGGACTGGCTGTTCCTCTCACATACATGAAAATTCTTAAAGTGACTGAACCTTATATCTGTGTCTGCTGTTATGGGTAATTATTTGACATATGTGCACACCCATATTCATGATTTTTCACTTGGATTTGTGCTTCTTAAATTTGGAGTGTGTGTTCACACCAAACACAGTGTGTTTAAGGGGATTTCTACATACCTGAGTGTTTCCAGTCTGCAGTGGGGATCCTCCAGTCTAGCAGAGAGCAGCTTCACTCCTGACTCTCCTGGGTGGTTGTAAGTCAGGTCCAGTTCTTTCAGGTGGGAGGGGTTTGACCTCAGAGCTGAAGCCAGAGAAGAACAGCCTTCCTCTGTGACCAAACAACCAGACAGTCTGCAGAAAGGAGGGAAACAGGTAGAGAGAGGCAGAGAGTGAGATGCACTTCCAGAGCAGCCTGCATGGGGCAGCTAGAGAGGCTGGTAACTGTAGTTGGAGGTTCCTCCACTCTCATCTCCAAGATGGCGTCCTCCATGGCAGACGGCTTTGTTCACTCTTCTCCAGATTGCTGCTGTCTGTGTTTATTTTAGCTCTTATTTTTATTCAGCCCTTCAGAACTCTAGTCCACTATTAACCTACATCAGAAGAACCCTAAAGTGGGACTTGCACTGTGTGATTTCAGTGGTCTTATAAGACTGTTACATGTCAGAATGTATGAGATGATGCCAGTAAAATCTTGGTAGAATTCTACATCTGGCTGTGGTAACAGGAGTAATAACACATTTATGGACCTGTGAATCAGAGAAAGCTGTTTAATGACATTTTTAATATAGAGACAGGACCAGTGACAATGCAGAGATAAAGTCTAAGAATCCTAAGCGATGCATACTTATATATGTGTGTGTGGGGGGTTGTTTATGCCATTAAAACAAGTATAAACAACAGTGTTTTAACGTAGGAGTCTTTTCTTTAGGAAAAAGTTGATTCCTGATCTATTATTGTAGAAATTGAACTTTAGCACAAAGATGTGGCCAAATTATTATTCCCAGTGAATTTCACTAGAAAGCTCATCTTGTTTTTTAGATAAAAGAAGAATATTTATTGAATATAACAAATCTCACCTGAGTATCTCCAGTTTACAGTGTGAACTCTTCAGTCCAGCAGAAAGCTGCTCCACTCCTGAATTGTTCATGTCGTTGTTACTAAGGTCCAGTTCCCTGAGGAGGGAGTTTGGAAGTTGCAACGCTGATGCCAGATTTTCATAAGCGTTTTCCCCAAGATTACAGATAGCTAGACTGCAAGTAGATACAACAGACATTACAATATACCCTACAGTAGATACAACAGATATCGCAATATACCCTACAGTAGATACAATAAATATTACAATATACTCTACAGCAGATACAATAGACAATACAATAGTCTACAGTAGATACAACAGATATCACAATATACCCTGTAGTAGATACAACAGACATTACAATATACTCTACAGTAGATACCACAGACAATACAATATAGTCTACAGTAGATACAACAGATATTACAATATAGTCAACAGTAGATACAACAGATATCACAACATATTCCATAGTATATAGTACAGTGGAATTGTCATTATGGGAAATTTCTGAGAAATAGATATCCAAAATCATCATATTGTAAATGAGTACATGAATTCCCCTAATGGTAGTATGACTTTAATATGGGATTATTAAACTTCCCAGAGTCCCTCGCAGTCTTTGAATGCAGACTGAAGACCCATCTGTTTGTGGAATATTTAAATGACCACTGATCCTGCTCCTATGTTGACTAACTCAAACTCTAGTACTTATTGTAGAGTGTTGTTTATTACTCAGATGTTGACTGCTCCTATGTTGAATAACTCTAGTACTTATTGTTTATTACACAGATTGTTGGCTATTATAGAGCTTATATGTATTTTGTACTTCTAGGCATTAGCACTGATCCCTGTATCTCAACAGTATTCTAGTTCATTGGCATCTTGCACTCTAACCTACTTTACTGGCTAGGATCTGTTCTATGAGGAAATGACAAAGCACTTTTCTAAGTCGCTCTGGATAAAAGCATCTGCCAAATGCTGTAAAAGTAAATATAAATGTAATCTTATGTGGTCATGGAACTGTCTTGGCTTTATGGGACATTTCTGAGAAATAGATATCCAAAATCAGAGAACTTTATAATATAATATAAAAGTGTAAATTTCCTTGCATTGCTTTGCCTGGCAATGTTAGCTTAATACTGTACTATAAGGGAGTTGACACTGACCTTTTTAAAATGGCTCTTTATTTACATTCAAAAATAGTCACAGAAACTCACCTGAGAATCTCCAGTTTACAGTGTGAACTCTTCAATCCAGCACAGAGCTGCTCCACTCCTGAATTCTGCAGGTCATTATTATTCATCTCCAGCTCTCTCAGTGAGTTTTCTGTTTGTAGAACTGATGTGAGGGATTTGCAAGACTCTTCAATGAGACCACAGCCAGATAGTCTGTAAAAGAGTAAATACAGTAAATAATGTAGTTCAGTCAGAGGATGATGAATTAACAGATCTGAACTGCTAATAAAAACGTAAAGAAGAGCATGAAAGGTCTGGAACACACTGATACATTTTCAGCCTTTTAATTTTACAAACACAGTAAATTTCCAACACTACTGTGTCTTCATCAAAGACAAAATGGTCAAAGACATGACAAATAACATGCATTAGCAACCTAAGACACGTGTCCAAATAATGGATGGTTGGTTCATAAGTCAGTGAATGGCAGTTACCATAATCAGAGTCCAAATATCAAAATATCCCACCCCTAACACCATAACAGGAAACAGAACAACATCGATCTCATTCAATGTTTTACAAATATAAATACACTAATATACAAACAGAAAATATTGTTGGAAGACATGCAGAGTAGTGATTATGGAGGAATAAACACTGCAGTATTGATTATGGAGGAATGAACACTGCAGTAGTGATTATGGGGGAATGAACACTGCAGTAGTGATTATGGGGGAATGAACACTGCAGTATTGTTTGGACAGAATGCAGAGAGCAGAATCTTTTACTAGTGTTTACATTCCTGTGCTCACACTATGAGTCACTGATCATGAAACATTCTCCTCTGCCTTTGCTTTTCCCAGTGAGGTCCTGAGTTCTGTCTGTGTGGTGCACCGAGAATCCTGGAGGATTAATAGCTGAGTCAGGGACCCCATCAGTCAGTCAGGTGTGTGACTCAGACCCCATCAGTCAATCAGGTGTGTGTGAGGCAGATCCCATCACTCAGTCAGGTGTGTGTGACTCAGAGCCCATCAGTCAGTCAGGTGTGTGTGAGGCAGACTCCATCAGTCAGTCAGGTGTGTGTGAGGCAGACCTCAGCAATCAGTCAGGCTGCTCTCTCTCTCCCTCGCTATCTTAAACAGAGACACACACACGCACACACATACACACGCACGCACACACATACACACGCACACACACACACACAAAACGTCTGCCTGTCTCACACACACACAGATAATAGTTCTGTCTCTCTAACACACACAAATAGACCTGTCTCTCTCTCTCTCTCTCTCTATTTCAGAGACACACACACACAGATAATAGTTCTGCTGCTCTCTCTTCCTTTCTCTCTCTCTCTCACACACACACACACACACAATTCACTCCTTCTCTCCTCCTAATCTCCTGATTACTGATTACTGTGTCTTGTGTGTCTTTCTTTCTGTCTTGTAATTAAGTCCACAGGTTCACTCGTCCAGTGCTGAACATTGTTCCTCAATACTGTGTTCAGATGTTCTGAGTTTACTGTCAGTTGTCTGCTCAGTTTCTCTCTCTGCTGACTCCACGTCGTCTATCATCACTGTTCTATTTTAGTTTGATGTCTCTGGCTTGATGAAAAAATTAGCAGCCAACATTCACTCCTAAGTCAAGCTAATATGACGTTAGTGTGAGGTATCTAGGTGTAGTAACCAACAATATACTGTAACTTGGCAAGCTTAAGGTTACTAATATTAGCCAGCTACATGTTTCATAAAAACACCCGTGGAGAGAGATCACAGGTTTATCTTAAGGAATAACCAATAAACTTTTCAGTTCTATTGAATGAATATTAACTTGTTGCGTTCTTTCCTCCAGCACGGCTGTCAGTTCAGCTCATCTCAACATGTGTTGAACACACGATGTAAATCATAATGAGAACAGGGTCTCCCACCCAAAAACGCAAGGGAATCGTGTGATTGTAAAAGTGTCCTGTAATGTGTCTAGAACCTTAATGGTTCAGCTTTAAATGTTTTAATTAAGATTTTAAGGGCTTTTATTTGCAGAGAGATTAGAATGACTGATGTTTACAGTGTTTCCATACATAAACTAGTTTAAATCGCTTAGTGAAAATCTTACATTGGAACGCTTCATTTTGCAAAATTTCTGCGCTCAAGTGACCAAAAATGCAGCTTGTGGACAAAATGCCAAAGTGCCTAGTTGAAGCAGCATTGTAATAAATACACCTGTACATGTGGACAAGGACTCATCTGTGTCTCCTCTTTACAATGTTATATTTCTCTTCTAGACTTGAATATCTGCGCATGCATCACAAATGTAACTCTTTGTCTCCACAGTGTGGTCATTTAATGAAATGCAGTGAAGTTTCAACAGAAAACTATATTTAGAAATATTTAAAGAAGAGAACTTTATAATATAATATAAAAGTGTAAAGTTCCTTGCATTGCCTTGCCTGACAATGTTTGTTTAATACTGTACTATAAGGGAGTTGACACTGACTTTTTTAAAATGGCTCTTTATTTACATTCAAAAATAGTCACAGAAACTCACCTGAGAATCTCCAGTTTACAGTGTGAGCTCTTCAGTCCAGCACAGAGCTGCTCCACTCCTGAATTCTGCAGGTCATTATTATTTATCTCCAGCTCTCTCAGTGAGTTTTCTGTTTGTAGAACTGATGTGAAGGATTTGCAAGACTCTTCAGTGAGACCACAGCCAGATAGTCTGTAAAAGAGTAAATACAGTAAATAATGTAGCTCAGTCAGAGGATGATGAATTAAAAGATCTGAAATGCTAATAAACATTTTAAGAAGAGCTTGAAAGGTCTGGAACACACTGATACATTTTCAGCCGTTTAATTTTACAAACATAGCAACATTTCAACATTACCGTGTCTTCATCAAAGACACAATGGACAAAGACATGACAAATAACATTCATTAGCAACCTAAGACAGGTGACCAAATAATGGATGGTTGGTTTATAAGTCAGTGAATGGCAGTTACCATAACCAGAGTCCAAATATCAAAATATCCCACCCCTAACACCATAACAGGAAACAGAACAACACAGATCTCATTCAATGTTTCACAAATACAAATACACTAATATACAAACAGAAAATATTGTTGGAAGACATGCAGAGTAGTGATTATGGAGGAATAAACACTGCAGTAGTGATTATTGGGGAATGAACACTGCAGTAGTGATTATGGGGAATGAACACTGCAGTATTGTTTGGACAGAATGCAGAGAGCAGAATCTTTTACGAGTGTTTACATTCCTGTGCTCACACTATGAGTCACTGATCATGAAACATTCTCCTCTGCCTTTGCTTTTCCCAGTGAGGTCCTGAGTTCTGTCTGTGTGGTGCACCGAGAATCCTGGAGGCTTAATAGCTGAGTTGGGGACCCCATCAGTCAGTCAGGTGAGTGTGAGGCAGACCCCATCAGTCAGTCAGGTGTGTGTGAGGCAGACCCCATCAGTTAGTCAGGTGTGTGTGAGGCAGACCCCATGAGTCAGTCAGGTGTGTGAGAGGCAGACCCCATCAGTCAGTCAGGTGTGTGACTCAGACCCCATCAGTCAATCAGGTGTGTGTGAGGCAGACCCCATCAGTCAGTCAGGTGTGTGTGAGGCAGATCCCATGAGTCAGTCAGGTGTGTGAGAGGCAGACCCCATCAGTCAGTCAGGTGTGTGACTCAGACCCCATCAGTCAATCAGGTGCGTGTGAGGCAGATCCCATCACTCAGTCAGGTGAGTGTGAGGCAAACCCCATCAGTCAGGTGTGTGTGAGGCAGACCTCATCAATCAGTCAGGCTGCTCTCTCCCTCGCTATCTTAAACAGACACACACACGCACACACACACACACACGCACACACGCACACAAAACGTCTGTCTGTCTCACACACACACAGATAATGGTTCTGTCTCTCTAACACACACAAATAGACCTGTCTCTCTCTCTCTCTCTCTATTTCAGAGACACACACACACAGATAATAGTTCTGCTGCTCTCGCTTCCTTTCTCTCTCTCTCTCTCACACACACACACACACACACACACACACAATTCACTCCTTCTCTCCTCCTAATCTCCTGATTACTGATTACTGTGTCTTGTGTGTCTTTCTTTCTGTCTTGTAATTAAGTCCACAGGTTCACTCGTCCAGTGCTGAACATTGTTCCTCAATACTGTGTTCAGATGTTCTGAGTTTACTGTCAGTTGTCTGCTCAGTTTCTCTCTCTGCTGACTCCACGTCGTCTATCATCACTGTTCTATTTTAGTTTGATGTCTCTGGCTTGATGAAAAAATTAGCAGCCAACATTCACTCCTAAGTCAAGCTAATATGACGTTAGTGTGAGGTATCTAGGTGTAGTAACCAACAATATACTGTAACTTGGCAAGCTTAAGGTTACTAATATTAGCCAGCTACATGTTTCATAAAAACACCCGTGGAGAGAGATCACAGGTTTATCTTAAGGAATAACCAATAAACTTTTCAGTTCTATTGAATGAATATTAACTTGTTGCGTTCTTTCCTCCAGCACGGCTGTCAGTTCAGCTCATCTCAACATGTGTTGAACACACGATGTAAATCATAATGAGAACAGGGTCTCCCACCCAAAAACGCAAGGGAATCGTGTGATTGTAAAAGTGTCCTGTAATGTGTCTAGAACCTTAATGGTTCAGCTTTAAATGTTTTAATTAAGATTTTAAGGGCTTTTATTTGCAGAGAGATTAGAATGACTGATGTTTACAGTGTTTCCATAAACTAGTTTAAATCGCTTAGTGAAAATCTTACATTGGAACGCTTCATTTTACAACACTTTTGTTAGAGTTTCTGAATATATTCATCTTGTAAGACATTTTGCAAAATTTCTGCGCTCAAGTGACCAAAAATGCAGCTTGTGGACAAAATGCCAAAGTGCCTAGTTGAAGCAGCATTGTAATAAATACACCTGTACATGTGGACAAGGACTCATCTGTGTCTCCTCTTTACAATGTTATATTTCTCTTCTAGACTTGAATATCTGCGCATGCATCACAAATGTAACTCTTTGTCTCCACAGTGTGGTCATTTAATGAAATGCAGTGAAGTTTCAACAGAAAACTATATTTAGAAATATTTAAAGAAGAGAACTTTATAATATAATATAAAAGTGTACATTTCCTTGCATTGCCTTGCCTGACAATGTTTGTTTAATACTGTACTATAAGGGAGTTGACACTGACTTTTTTAAAATGGCTCTTTATTTACATTCAAAAATAGTCACAGAAACTCACCTGAGAATCTCCAGTTTACAGTGTGAGCTCTTCAGTCCAGCACAGAGCTGCTCCACTCCTGAATTCTGCAGGTCATTATTATTTATCTCCAGCTCTCTCAGTGAGTTTTCTGTTTGTAGAACTGATGTGAAGGATTTGCAAGACTCTTCAGTGAGACCACAGCCAGATAGTCTGTAAAAGAGTAAATACAGTAAATAATGTAGCTCAGTCAGAGGATGATGAATTAAAAGATCTGAAATGCTAATAAACATTTTAAGAAGAGCTTGAAAGGTCTGGAACACACTGATACATTTTCAGCCGTTTAATTTTACAAACATAGCAACATTTCAACATTACCGTGTCTTCATCAAAGACACAATGGACAAAGACATGACAAATAACATTCATTAGCAACCTAAGACAGGTGACCAAATAATGGATGGTTGGTTTATAAGTCAGTGAATGGCAGTTACCATAACCAGAGTCCAAATATCAAAATATCCCACCCCTAACACCATAACAGGAAACAGAACAACACAGATCTCATTCAATGTTTCACAAATACAAATACACTAATATACAAATAGAAAATATTGTTGGAAGACATGCAGAGTAGTGATTATGGAGGAATAAACACTGCAGTAGTGATTATGGGGGAATGAACACTGCAGTATTGTTTGGACAGAATGCAGAGAGCAGAATCTTTTACTAGTGTTTACATTCCTGTGCTCACACTATGAGTTACTGATCATGAAACATTCTCCTCTGCCTTTGCTTTTCCCAGTGAGGTCCTGAGTTCTGTCTGTGTGGTGCACCGAGAATCCTGGAGGCTTAATAGCTGAGTCAGGGACCTCATCAGTCAGTCAGGTGTGTGTGATGCAGACCCCATCAGTCAGTCAGGTGTGTGTGAGAGGCAGACCCCATCAGTCAGTCAAGTGTGTGTGAGAGGCAGACCCCATCAGTCAGTTAAGTGTGTGTGAGGCAACTATCTCATGTCTGCTGTTGACATGAAATGTGTCCCTGGAGTTTGTCCTTCATGGACTGTATGTGTGCAGTAAAATACTGGGGAGAGGAGGATGGTTCACATGTTTCAGTTGGATCAGAACTGACTCACTTCTCCTGCACTGCTTGTGTGAGGACTCAAGCACATCTGACTTTTTGTACAAAAGAACTGATATGGTCAGTTTCACAACTGTGCTTACATGCATTTGAGTAGAGCCAAATACTAACACTTTCTGAAATTCAAGAAAAAACTTTAAACTGTTCACTGAAATTATGCTGATTATATGATTTGTAAAGAAAAGCATTGTATTAAACTTGAGAGAAATGCAAAACAATCATTTTCACTAGTGGTCTGAGATATTGGTCCCACTGTATGTGAGCAACAGCAGTAACCTGCTACAGTTTTAGGTGAGTGACAGTAGTAACAGCATTAGCTTCTGAGAGACTCACTGCATGTTACACTGATCACACAGAGCTGTGAACTTTACTGCTTGTTACACTGATCACACAGAGCTGTGAACGTCACTGCATGTTACACTGATCACACAGAGCTGTGAACATCACTGCATGTTACACTGATCACACAGAGCTGTGAACGTCACTGCATGTTACACTGATCACACAGAGCTGTGAACGTCACTGCATGTTACACTGATCACACAGAGCTGTGAACATCACTGCATGCTACACTGATCACACAGAGCTGTGAACGTCACTGCATGTTACACTCATCATTTTACATTTATGGCATTTAGCTGACACTTTTATCCAAAGCATCTTACAATTATGACTGAGTACAACTTGAGCAATTAAGGGTTAAGGGTCTTGCTCAGGGGCCCAACAGTGGCAACTCGGCAGTGGTGCGGCTTGAACCAGCAACCTTCTAATTAAATGTCAAGTACCTTAATCACACAGAGCTGAAGGTGTAGTACTGGAATCAGTTGCTGTTAATGATGTTAGTTTATTTTGACTTAAACCTATTTACAACTAGATTATGGCAAATTGCCTTGGTAAAATATTTAAACAATGAAAATGTTTCAGATGAAGTCATATTAACACCTACACCTTTATATAGTGTTTCAGATGTAGTCATATTAACACCTACACCTTTATAATGTGCCCAATCACCATCATCGGCTCTAAACAAAACCTGTGATAAAGTTTGAAAACTGCCATCAGTGTGAAATATATATATGTGCGTGTGTGTGTGCGCATGTGCGCGCATGTGTATACATTGGTCATGCTCATCCTTGTGCACTTTTCTCTGTATTAGTCAGTAGTGGTTGAACTGTAATGTTGGTCAGAAAGCTGAACTGATAGTTCATATTTAAACCCTTTTATATGTTACACTGGGTGGTGTGGTGTGGTGTGTGTTTGTGTGCGCGTGCACATGTACACACTGATAGTTCGTACTTGAACAGTTCTGTATGTTACACTGCAGCACATTTTCTCTGGCTGTTTTACTAAGAGTGTGAACTATAAACATTGTTGGCCACTGTTTTAAATGTAGGACCATTCTCAACACACAGACCCATGACATCAAATATAATTTAACCATCATTAATACATTTAAAGTAATTAATCACTGGACAGTGTTACTACATTCCAATGTTCCACAACTTTATGGTTTAACTTAAGCACCTGGTGTTGGAGCCTTCAATCACCTACATGTGCTTTAATGTAGGATCTCTCTATCCTTCTCTCTCTAATGTTCTCTCTCACTCTCTGTTTCATTTTCATAGAAGACCTTCTGAGTCTAGCACATCCACTGCCTGCTACATCCACTGTTCATCTCTAAATGAAAATACTCACATGGCTTTTCTGGATGCTTTGACCACTGGCAGCAGTCTCAGTAGACATTCCTCTGATGGGTCATATTTCCTCAGGTCAAACTCATCCAGCTCCTCTTCAGAATTCAGCAACACAAATGCCAGAGCTGACTACTGAGCAGGAGACAGTCTGGCTCCATGGAGACCACTGTTACTTCCTCTGCTCAGGTATGTTTGGACTTCCTGCACTAGAGAATGCTCATTCAGTTCATTCAGACAGTGGAACAGATTGATGGATTTCTCTGTAGAGGGACTGTCACTGATCTTCTCCTTGATGTACTTCACTGTTTCCTCTTTGCTGTGAGAGCTGCTTCCTGTCTGTGTCAGTAGGCGTCGTAAGAGAGTCTGATTGGACTCCAGTGAGAGACCCAGAAGGAAGCGAAGGAAAAGGTCCAGGTGTCCATTTTGACTCGTTAAGGCCTTGTCCACTGCAACGTTGAGGAAGACAGACATTGGGGTTTTGGAAATATTGAAAAATCCAGGGTGTTCCTGTTGTAGCACATTGGTGTTGGTGGAGATGAAGGAAATAAACACATATAAAGCAGCCAGAAACTCCTGAACACTCAGATGTACAAAGCTGAACACCTTCCCCAGCTGTAGCTCAAACTCCTCTCTGAAGATCTGAGTGCACATTCCTGAACACACTGTCATTTCTCTGACATCTATGCCACTGTTTCTCAGGTCTTCCTCATAGAAGATCAGATTGCCTTTTTCTAGCTGTTGGAACGCCAGTTTTCCCAGTGCCAAAACATGTTTTCTCATGTGACATGGGTGAGTGGGACCTTTTTGTCCTTTCATACTTGGTCCATACTTTTGATCTTTGTGTCTGAGCTGAAAGATCAGGAAGTGTGTGAACATCTGAGTCAGAGTCTTGGGGATCTCTCTAATCTCTGCTTCACCTAACATTCTCTCTAGAACAGTGGCTGCAATCCAACAGAAGACTGGAATGTGGCACATGATGCAGAGGCTTTTTGACGACTTCATGTGTGTGATGATTCTATTGGCCAGGCCCTGATCACTGATTCTCTTCCTGAAATACTCCTCTTTCTGTGGTTCACTGAACCCTCTTACCTCTGTTACCTGGTCAACACACTCAGGAGGGATCTGATTGGCTGCTGCTGGTCGAGAGGTTATCCAGAGGAGAGCAGAGGGAAGCAGATTCCCCTCGATGAGGTTTGTCAGCAGCACATCCACTGAGGTTGACTCTGTTACATCCCACAATCTCTCATTTTTCTGGAAATCTAGAGGAAGTCTACATTCATCCAGACCATCAAAGATGAACATAATTTTGTAGCTGGTATAATGTTTAGGTTTTAATTCACATGTTTCTGGGAAAAAGCGATGAAGAAGCTCCACCAGACTGAACTTTTTCTCCTTCAGCAAATTCAGCTCCCTAAAAGGAAGTGGGAATATGAAGAGAACATCCTGATTTACATTTCCTTCAGACCAGTCCAGTATGAACTTCTGCACAGAGACTGTTTTACCAATTCCAGCCACTCCTTTAGTCAGCACAGTTCTGATGGCTTTGTCTTGTCCTGGTAAGGGTCTAAATATGTCACTGCATTTGATGGGTGTCTCCTGTGTTGCTGGTCTTCTGGAGGCTGCCTCAATCTGTCTCACCTCATGCTCATTATTAACCTTTCCACTCCCTCCCTCTGTGATGTAGAGCTCTGTGTAGATCTCATTCAGAAGTGCTGTGGTTCCATGCTGTGAGATTCCTTCATGAATCTTCTGACATTTGTCCCTCAGTTTGGATTTGAGCTTTCTGTGGCAAGCAGGGGCCAGTTCTGATAAAAGAGGAAGACAACAGAACACATGCTAATCTCTTTTAGATTCAGATTCATTCATAAAAGACTCATTACAGGAGTTACAGGAAAAGAGATAAACAGATTGTTATAAATAGATTGTTTATTCCTGCTAGATTGGCCATGAAACGTCCAGTGGTAAATCTTAGTCAATTCAGGGACTGAAAACCTTAGATTTCAAGATTAACAGACATTGTATTATACATTATTTTGTTCATAATATTTACTGGTTATCAATAACACCGAATGATCAGTAGTTAGAAACCATCTGAGGTTCCAACACACACACTGGTAACTATCACCTGAACAACCTGTGATCTGTGAGATAGGACCTGTGTTCCAATCTCAGTTACAAAGAATAAAGTGACATTTTCTTTTAAATGATGCTTTTAACATTAAATAAACGCTCAAAAGACCCTCAGTAATACATCAGTGATGTAACAGAAGTGAAGCATCTGAAGACATTCAGTAGATTAATGAATTCAGTAGTGTTTTAATTAACTCTTTAAATAAAATCTGGTTATAATCTGATGAATTCAGTAGCTTTTCACTTTATTTGGAGTATCAAAGCTCATATATGCAGGTGTGAACTTGGGAACATATAACAGGAATAATACATACTCAACAAGATGTTATAGATATGAAGTTGACAGCTGGATTTTAACTGGATTTCGGATAGGGTTTGAGTCAGGATTAGGGCCAGGGTGAGAGTTAGGATTAGGTTTTGGGTTGAGTTTATGGTTAGATGGGCTGGTTTTAGGTCTGATCACTGGTATCTGACCACTTGAACTATTCCACTTGTGAGTAAACTTGATGGTGATTGTATCCAAAGTCTCACATGATTCATTCATGAACATGTACTCTGATCCTCGGGGGGGGGGTTGGGGGGGGTAAGGTGACATAGAAAAAAAAGATCAACATCTGCCAGTGATTTGTGGTCAAATCTCACTGGTCAAATTAAATCTCAGCCCTAAAGAATAACAATGTATCCTCAAAAGGTCAGCATTCTGCAAACACATGACACATAGTCCAGCAGTTAATGTACTGTACTAACAATCAGAAGGTTGTCAGTTCAAGCCCCACCACTACAAAGTTGCCACTGTAGGGTTCCTGAGCAAGACCATTAACCTTCAATTACTTGAATTGTACTCACAATTGTAAGTATTTATTTTTCTTCAATAAAAGCACCTGCTAAATGTAATAATGTCATGACCCATGAGCTCTTACTGGTCAGTAGTGTGTTAGCGAGGTCTGTCTGGTTCATCTTCCTCAGGACGTGCAGTGTGATCTCCAGCGCCCCCTCTCTGACACTGCTCTGATCCTCCTCATCCTCCACCTGTCTCTCAGTGCATGCTGGGTAATCTGAGCTCAGTAGATTCTTAAATCTCTTCAGCTGATTCTTCACCAGAGAGATGATTTTGTCCTCCAGCTCCTGAATAAACAGTATCAGTAAAACTAGTGTTATACACAGATCTTTTTAACACATAATAATTCATTAAACATGAGAGAGGACTGAACTGAGTGGGATTGGGTGGTCATGTGCACATTATGGTTTATAAAAGAACATAAGCATCACATTAACTGAGCTGTATCTTAAAGTTTAAATGTTAGTTAATTTTATAAAGTTATAATAGTTTGTGAAGTTTGAGTTTCGTTCATTATCAGTTAAATTACAAAAAGTCATTAAAGTAAAGCATGAACCAGTAAACCACAGAGTCTCATCATGATCTGTGATCTAAACACACTCTAATGATAAAGACCCTTCCCTCCTCACACACACACACACACACACACACACACACACACACACACACACACTCACACACACACTCACACACTTACACACACACACACACACACACACACACACACCTTGAACACTGACTCCAGCTTTTCTTTAGAAATGTTTACAGGCTTCTTCTGGGCACTGGGGACAAACAAAACAAAGACTTTAATGGATAATCTACAGTTTATAACATGAATCCAAGTGAAATTCATGGTTGTGTACATGATGCTGATGATGATGTGATACATGGCTTCAACCCAAACACTGTACTGACAGTAGAGCAGAATAACCAGAGAAGCTGCCCCTGGCCCTCACTCTGGTGATGTAGAATAATGTTTATGTGAATGGTGCTTCACCAGATACTGGGAAATGAACACAAGAAAATGAACACTGGAACATAAACAATTATATGCACCCCATCCACACAGAACAGAGGGCACCAGAACAGAGAGAGTGAGGAGAGAGAGAGAGAGAGAGAGAGAGAGAGAGAGAGAGAGAGAGAGAGAGAGAGAGAGAGAGAGAGAGAGAGTGGTGTAACAGAGCAGCTGTGGGGCAGCAGGCAGGATAATCAGGGGTGAAGCGTCCTGGCAGGCTGCACCCATGGTGGACGCGCTAGCAGAACTATAAGATACTGACCAAGATAATTGTTAACCAGGGTGAGGGTTAATAAAGAAAGCTGTTAATCTAACATGTTCTGGATGAACTGTCTGTCTGTGTGTGTGTGTTTGTGTGTGTGTGACATTATTCTACTTTCCAAAGATTGGGTGTATTGTATTTATATTCTGTGTCCCACACCTGTTATGTAATACTCAGTGTTCATGCTGGAATCCTTCTCTCTGTAACAGATGAGTAAAGTGTTTTCTCTCGTCTAGATGGTGGTGTGATTCTGAAGAGTTTTGTTCATCCTGTGACTGAGGGAGATCCTCTGACTCTATACTGTTTACTTCACCCCACTATCACATCACACATCACTTTATATAAAGATGGATCACTGATCCAGACCCAGACTACAGGAGAAATGACCATCTATACTGTCTCAAAGACAGATGAGGGTGACTACTACTGTAAACACCCAGAGAGAGGAGAGTCACCACACAGCTGGGTCTCAGGGGTCAGAAAACAGTTAATTTAAATGTTTCTTAACAATCAGTTTAAAAGAGGGAACAGATCAAACATGTAACAAATAATTTTGTAATTAATGTGCTTTGTTCAGTTCCCATGAGTTCAGCTGGTGATTCCTCCTCTCTTGGCCTGGTTGGTTTGGCTGTGGGACTGAGTTTGGTCCTGTTCCTCATCTTACTGACCCTGCTGTGGTGCTACAAAACCAACACAGGTCTGAGATCAGCAGCGGATCATTTATGAATACTTTAAATATGATATGTTCAAATGATACACATCATAAAACATGTTTACATTATTAAACACGTTTCCTTTACACACACACACACACACACACACACACACACCACACCTGTCCTTCGGCAACTACACAAACATACCTCACATACACACACACACACACACACACCTGTCTTTCAGCAACTACAGAAACATAACATGCACACACGCACACACATCACACCTGCCCTTCAGCAACTACACAGACAGACAGACACACACACACACACACACACACACACACACACACAACACCTGTCCTTCAACAACACGAACATCACACATGTCCTTCAGCAACACACACACACACACACACACACACACACACACACACACACACACACACACCACACCTGTCTGTCGGGAACACAACCATACCACACACATCAAACCTGTCCTTCAGCAAGACAAACACACACACACACACACTCACAGCTGCCCTTCAGCAACCACACAAACACACACCTGCCCTTCAGCAACCACACACACCTGCCTATCAGCAACCATACACACAAACACACACACACATGCCCTTCAGCAATACAAAAATACCCTACAACCCCACCCGCCCTTTAGCAAACACACACACCCCCACCTGCCCTTCAGCAACCAGACACACCCACCCACCTGCCCTTCAGCAACCATACACACCTACCCACCCGCCCTTCAGCAACCACACACACCCACCCACCCACCCGCCCTTCAGAAACCACACACACACACCTGCCCTTCAGCAACCACACACCCTTCAGCAACCAACCACACACACGCACCTGCCCTTCAGCAACCACACACCTGCCCTTCAGCAACCACACACACACACACCTGCCCTTCAGCAACCAACCACACACACACACACACACACACACACACACACACACCTGCTCTTCAGCAACCACACACCTGCTCTTCAGAAACCAACCAACCACACACACACACAACCCTTTAGCAACCAACCACACACACCCACCCCACCTGTCCTTCAGCAACCCCACACCCGCCCACCTGCTCTTCAGCAACCACACGCACACACACACACACACTCGCACTTCAGCAACTACACACACACACACACACCTGCCCTTCAGTAACCACACATACACACCTGCCCTTCAGCAACCACACACACACCTGCCCTTCAGCAACCACACACACACACACACACACACACCTGTCTGTCAGCAAAACAAACATACCACACTCATTTTCTCCTAAAACTAAAACACACCTGTGGTGAACCCCTCTTATTAGTTTGACCTGTAGAATGGTGACATTGTTTACTGGGGTATTAGTGTTGTAATATTGGGGTAACTTCACTCCCTCACACACTGGGAGGAACACATCCACCCCACTTATGAAAGAATCTGAGTGTGTAATGCGTCACTCACCATAGGACTGAGGTCACAGGTTCACTACTGAAGTTAAAAGGATTATCCATGGATGCATCACTCTTCATAGATACACAGGTGGGTGCTGGAGGTGATTCACTCTTAACAGACACACAGCTGGGTGCTGGAGGCTCTGCTCTCTCTACCCTGATGAAGATGAGGAAAGTGTTGAGTAATTACATCCTTCACTACATCTCATTTATCCTGAATATTCCCTCTTCCTGTTTCCTCAGATTAAGTTCTGATGGAAAGCTCCTCACTGTGGGTCAGAGGTTCCTCCTCCACTGCTGGAGTTATGAGGCTTCATAATGGAGTTGTTCCTCTTCACACACACACAGCTGGACACTGGAGATGCTGCTCTCTGCTACCTGTCAACAGTTCACACACACAGAGTGAATCAACACTGAATCAATGCCTGATAAAACTCACATTAACATATTAAAAAATAAAACACATGATGTGAAACATGAAACATGAAGTAAAAAATAATATAAAAATACAGACATATAAAATAAAATAAATAAAGTAAGTAACACAATGTGTAATACATGTGGATGAGGACATCTTATGTTATTATATATATGTGCATGTTTACATATATGGTACTCAGATACTGTAACAGCCCGTATATGTGCACTCTGTTTTAAAGCACAGGCAACTTGACCATCAACTGCTAAAGCATCAAATAACCCCACATATCCAGCACAACCAGTACTTAACACACCCAATGACAAAGAAATTCAAATCTAAATTCATCATCATATTTACATTGAATTCATTTATTCTGTTTCTTGTTGCATTAACATTCTTTCACTGTTACTTTTGTGTTCAGCTGAAATAGTGATACTGAACCTGTCAACATGTCTGTCTGTTATATGCCCTTAATCAGTGTATATTAGTTGTTCACTACATTTACAGTACACTATAGGTGGTAGTAGCTTTGTCCTTAATCAGTGTACATCAGTAGTTCACTACATTTACAGTACACTATAAGTGGTGGTACCTTTGTCCTTAATCAGTGTACATCAGTAGTTCACTACATTTACCGTACACTATAGGTGGTGGTGGGAAAAGTGACGTTTTGTAAAACAATGAGATGTTCAAAGCAGTTGTATTGAAAATTGCTTCAAGGTTTCAGAATACTGTAGTAGACTACTGTAGGGAAATGGAATGACTGGTTGGCTTTATACTGTGTTCAACCTGGTGTGTTGGCTAGAACTAGACTTAAAGACATACTGAGTTCAAAGGTGTAATAACAGGCATGGACTTTGATGTTACAGAACTGTAAAGAATAGGTTACCCAGTATTATATAATGCTATTAGATCAAGTCTGTGTCACCAATCTGTGGTCTATGACACAAATACAGATATGACTTTAAATGTCAATACTGTTTGCAAATGACAACATTCACAATAACAGAAAAAGGTTTACACAGTCTATTATAACGGCGATACTACGATCAATATAACAGGTACCTGGGTGCCATCTAGCGGCGACTCTCTGGAACTGCTTCAATGACTAGATAAACAAAGAAATGCAGTGGCCATGACTAAAATTTAAATGACTGATTTAACCTCCCAAACCCAAGGACTAATAGACAAAGAAAGTACAGCTGATATGAAACACAGCATTACCAGAGGAGAAATACACTAAAACGTGAAAGTGAAACTAAACCTATACAGAGAGCACATGGAGTGACGTGTCTGCTCATTAGTAACTGTAAACATCAACTAGGGCGTGGCCATACAGACGAACACACACACACACACACACACACACACAAACAAAGAGAGATGTTTAGGGGGAGGGGCTGTTTTTGGGCTGCGGCCCCGAAACCAATGCCGAACAGCGAGGCAGGAGGACCGAGCGATCCGACACGGGCCAGCGCAAGCAGCACAGCAGGGGGAAGGACAGGGACCAGGACGACAACAGACACACTGACAGGGACAGGCACTGACATAAAGGGGACAAAGTGACTGGCACAGACAGCGTGACGGGGACAGACAGTGAGAGGGACGGGCTCTTGTAATCTGCAGACGTGGTGTCGCTGACCAAGGGAGGGTCCCTATGGAGGACCTCCTCCACTGTTATGGGATCCTGCCCACGGTCGAACTCCGAATCCATCCGCAGACTAACATCGTTGCACTCCCCATTCCTCTCATAATCCGCACAGCCCTCATGCTAGTCCATGGAGGGGTAATAGAACCCTGTGGAGTCTGACTCCGAGTACTGGACCTCATTGTATCATTCCTGGTAGTCTGGAGTGGGTTCGTAGAACTCTGCAGAGTCCAGTCCAGGACCATACTCAGGGCCCTCCAAGATCCTCCAGTGGCAATTTCGCCTGGTAAAAGGGTACAGAGCCCAAGCGTATGGAGGGTTTCCATCCAAGGGCGTTTACACCCTTTCTTCCCCTTCTTCTTCTTCTTACTTTTCATCCCAGGCATCCTTCGACAGTCGATGTTTCTGTCACGATGAGGAGTTAGAGCAGGAGGTGGGGACGAGTTACGCAAAACTGAAACATACGTGTAACAGTGAGCAGTAAGGAGGCGGACGCGGAGAAGAGCGAGATCTACTATGGGCAAATCCAAAATCAGAGTCGCTAAGGCAGTCCAGGGTCAAAGAACCGACACGAAGAGTGCAGAGGCACATGATTACAAGACAAGGGCTAGGATACACGAAGGTAAACAGGAGAAGCAGGCTATAACAGACTAGGAAACACGAAGGCTAAACAAAACAGGTTAACAAAAACAAAGGCTTTGAAACACAGATTCAAGTAAACACACAAGCACCAATTCAAAATGAAAGTAAACAACAACAATGAACAGCCAAAAACTAAGGGAACAAGGCAGCTTATATATGAATATACATGAATATATAAATACATGAACTTAAGCTAGAAATGAGGGACAGGTGTAAGCAATCATAGGAGGGGCAGAGAAAATGAAACTAAGGCATGGAACTAAAATACACATGACAGGGAAAACACAGAACACGGAAGCTGGGAGGGACTGATCATGACAATACATTTATTTACATAAAACAACAAAGACAGCATGCAGGCTATGAGTGTTAAACATCAACAGCAATCACACTTAGACAAATGACGTATATACAGGCACACTAATGATACACACCGAGGAGTTGGTGTGAAACACATACAGACGAACACACACACACACATACACAGAGATATTTGGGCGGGGGGGTATCATGACAGTGTGGATATACAGCACATCACTCCTGTCAGTAAACCAGAGGATCTCTCACTACATACACTTTCTATAAATTAATGTCACTATATCTATCCTAAGTACTGCTCACTGGATTTCTCTCACTAGCCTATCAGTCAATATGTCCCATCAATAACCTTCTATCTAGACAACACTGAATCTCTCAGTCTCTCAAATTCTCTCTTCTCACAAAACCCTTAAAGTTTGGGTGTGTTTTCTTGACTTATAAGCATTCATAGAGTTTGTGACTGAGACAGATGTGTGCTCAGGTTTGTTTCAGACACTGTCAGTCAAAGACAGGAGCGGCAGGTTCTGTATGACACCTGTAGAAACACAAGCTTCGTTTAGCCGTGGTCACGTGACATGGCCGTTTTGAGCCACACTTCGTATCAGTGTTTCAAAACGCTGCGCTTCAGAAACTCGAAACAAGCGTAGAAACATCAGTGTTGACCGTCCCCTCTCAAACTATAATTAATAATGCAGCTAATGAACTATACAGGGAATCTGAACTTGAGTTTAGGGAGTTTCAACTGGGACCATTTGAAAATATCACTGACTAACTAAGACTTGAAATCGAGTTTTACAATAACTAACAATATATATCTGGCCCCTTTAAATTATTTTAAATATAGCTATGCAATCGTACTGGGCGTTAGGACTTTAATCTTAAGATTTAATCCGCCTTTGGGTTGACCTACGAATTAACCTAAACAGAACTATGTACTTACAAAACATGTTGCCTTAAACTGCACCGACATCGCATTTTTACAAATGGAATGAACTTACCGTGAAATAATTTAAACGCGCGTATCTTCAACCCGCTCAACCTTCAACAACGCCAAATGTTCAGAAAATACTTTCGTTTTCTTGAGAAAGGCGAGACTACAGGAACACCTGTGGGTAAATGGAGGGCGGAGCACATGTCAATCATTTTCGACTGAAGACAATTACACAACCGATTTCTTATAATAGTCATTTTTATTAAGCCAATCAGCAGACAAAGTTAGCTGTCCTTCATTTTGCTGCAGCGAATCATACACTAGTCTATACAACCAATGGCTTCACAGTCCCGCCTACACGGACTTGTTTTGCAGCTGCGCTGAGAGTAAATCTCCACTATGTCCGCACGTTGAAACACGTCGGAACTTAACAAACCACTTTGTAGCTCTAACTTACAGATGACTGTAATTTAGATAATCAGCCTCACAATAAGCATGTAAGTGTGTGGACGTCCATAGCATGTTGTGCAAATGACAAAAAAATAATCTTCTTAATGGCTGAATGTGTGTGTGTGTGTGTGTGTGTGTGTGTGTGTGTGTGTGTGTGTGTGTTTGTTTGTTTGTTTCAAGTATTGTGGAAAATAATTTATTTGTTTACCTGTATTTGGTAAACCTGTATCAGAAAACTACATGATGTATAGAACACAGCCTAACAGTAAAAGAATAGCAGTAAATGTGTGTTAGCATTGCAAGTTGACAGTTGATCATTTACATTTTATATTAAATAAATGCCATGCAGAGGAGATAAAGATAAAAGACAACAGTAAGAATAAAGAACAGCTGGATCACTGGCAGTGTTCTTCCATTAGAAGAAGGAACCAAACATGTTCCTCATCATATGAAAACTAGATTAAAATATTAAGTGAGCGATTTACGCGTGTTACGAATATGGAAAGCCAAAGTGGTCAAAATGCACTTCAAACGAAAGGCGGTTTGTTTGTAAAACGGAGAAAAAAGCGGCATTTTGGACGTTTTATGTCGCAAAGTCGGCATTCTTTTTCTCTCTGTTTATGGTTTACAGTTTTTGCGGCATATTTTACAGCATAGAGAAAAATAACACAGTTTGTATGTCAGTTTAAAACGCTGTAAAAAGTACCACTTTAAGTGTTCCTTGCTTCAGGTCTTGTGGAGGATAAGCATCGAGACTATTTTCTGTCCTGGCTCCAAGATGGTGGAATGAACTCCCATTCACTGTCTGGGCAGCAGAATCCCTTGCAGTCTTCAAACACAGCTTCACAGCTTCAGTCGCCCATCTATTTGCAGAATATTTAAAGGAAAACTGACACTGCTCCCTTATTGACTTATTGTACTTATTGTACAATAATGTACGTATTACATTACATTATTATAGTATATTAATGTACAATGTACTTATTGTAAGGTGTTGTTTATTATGTTGTTCAACAAACTCTAGCACTTATTATTTATAGCACTTATCATGGTTTAAGGTAGACCTTATGTATTTTGTACTTCTACATATCAGCACTCATCCCTGTATTCTAGTTCACTGGTATGTTTGATTCTAACTTACTGTACTGTAGTAGGATATATTCTATGAGTAAACGACAAAGCACTTTTGTAAGTCGCTCTGGATAAGAGCGTCTGCTAAATGCCGTAAATGTAAATAAACAAAGGTGATCAAAAATAAATGAAAAACTACTCATAAACAAACAAAAAAAGAACAAATTAAACAAAATAAACACTTGATAAAGCTCCTCCCTCGTTTCTCCTACTCCTCTTTATTAAAACCCATCCACTGCATTCATGAGACTGCTGAACACATAGGCCACACCTCCAAAACTGAGGCACAAAGGACCCCTCAGATGAATCATTTGTTCTGGCCATACATCAAGGGATATGTGGACTTGGCTGCCACAAGGAGCTCAAGCCAGTACTGCCACAGTGCCTGCGTTAGGTCGTCCCAGTGCACACCCAGGATCCTACTCGTCCTCGGTCACATGCCTTCCTCAACTGACCATCGTCACTCACTCATCACTCACATCCAGTAATAACGTTATCAACACCAATGTTCTCGGCTAATTAATTGCATAATGACTCTAATTTGGACAATACTCTTGTAATAGAACCATCAGGAGCAGTATTGTTTGGAATAAATGTACAACATAACTCACCAAACTTACACAAACACCCCTCGTTCAGCCAACAGCATATCCAAAACCACATCATTTTTCCAAGTCAATATTGAGGAGGCTTGTAATTGTTCAGCCTTAGCTGACAAAGCATCATAGGTGTACTTAATAAATCGTTGTTGATTGTAATAAATATAGTTAATCCAGTCAACATTCTTATTAACCAACCAAAACAAGGAAGACTCAAAACCTGCTTCAGTCTGATTTCTAGACTTAAATTCATCTGGTACTCCCATAGAAACCCATTTACATCTATGCATATTTTATCACCTCAGCTACCTAATACCACAGCATGCTTTTGAATTGGATGAGTTTGAATTCCCTGTGTTTCAATCAATAAATTACTATAGCACTTTAGCAATTTACCTGAAATTTGCCAAGAAGTGCTCACGGTCATCATCTGGAGTTAAGGGATGCAGTTTGGGCTCTGAAGCCTAGTGCTACTCTCTGCCCTTCATCACCTCCTATCTGAACACTGACTCCTTCTTCAGCATCATCCTCACTCTGTCTTTGCTGGTCCTCCTGCTGCTGCAGCTGTCAGACCTGCTGCTGAAGGTTCCTCCATCACTGTTCTTGTCCTGAGCTGTCTGCCAATCCCTTGCTTCTTAGGATCAAATCCCACCTTTTCAAATGCCAGTATCCCACCAAATAATTCCAGCTACTCTTCGTGATTTGCCCAAAAATATTTATGGCAACACTTTTTGAGTAACAGTAACACTTCTGACACCACTTGTAATGGTCTGGTGGAAAAGAACCATGGTTACATTCCAAGTGGATACAAAAGAAAATGTGTTTATTGGCTCCTAATGCAAAAAAAAAAAAAAAAAAAAATCAAACAGAAATATTCAAAAAGGAAAATTTAGTATTTACAAGTATTTACACTAAATAACACTTTAGATACATGTTAATTACATCACTCAATAAATCACATCAATAAAGTTTGACCAAACAATTCCTGTATGTGTTAATTTACATGCACACATATATAAATATATACATGCACAGCATATGTGCATCTCTAATACAGAGTCCATATGAACAAACTGTGGTGGAGGGTAGCTCCATCACATGGTGAAAAGTTTCACTTCACTCTGGCCCCAGAGCTAAAATGCTAACAGCTCCCCTGAAGTGTTCAGCACATGGTTCAGAGTCAAAAGATAAAAAAACAGACCAGCTGAACTGGTTTCTGGTAATGAAAACTGCTGTGTGCAAATTCTAAACTGTTATTCAGAACTTGAACTGAAGCCAAATCATCTGAGTGCTCATTCTTTGTACCCCTTCAATTTCTCTCTCTCTCTGTCTCTCTTGCTCTCTGTCCCGCTTGCTCTCTGTCTCCATCTCTCTCTCTGTACCCCTCTAATGTCTCTCTCTCCATCTCTCTCTCTGTACCCCTGCTATCTCTCTCTCTCCATCTCTCTCTCTCACACAGATATGTGACACCAGCACTACAACATGATAGATTTCTCTCTGTCTCACACAACAAATGTTGATAGAAAATGTTTCATTCTTTTCAAGCAGCTAAACTGGTTTCTGGTGATGACAAGTGGTTGTGTCTGAGAACCTAAACAGAACAACCCGCTACTCTGTTAGTGTAGTGACCTGAAGTGCTGAATGAACACCTACACTATTAGTATAGTGACCCGAAGTGCTAACATTACCCATCCAATTTTATCTAAACACTTGTACAGTGATGTTAACACCCGCAGTGTTAATACACCTCTTACAGTATTCATGGTGTTTACATATTCGTATTTGTGTCTGTCTTGTGCTTATGGTTGTTTCTCTTGTTTTCTGGATCTGCTTCCATGTTTGTTGCTGAGTCTTCTGTTCCCACCATGTCTGTTCCTGTGGAGATGTTGTATAAACAAACAATCACAGGGAGATATGCTATAGACACACACACACACACACACACACACACACACACACACACACACACACACACACACACACACAGAGGGAGATATGGTATAAACACAGACACAGAGGGAGATATAGTATAAACACGCAGACATGGAGATATGGTATAAACACACACATACGGAAGGTGATATGGAATAAACACACAAACAGAGGGAGGTATGGTACAAACACATCCACAGAGGGAGATTTAATAATCATTACAAGACAAGGCTTGTTCTTCTAGTCTTGTGATGTAATGGGACTGAAATGTGCTCGTACTGGTTTGATTCCTTCTAAAGAGAAAAAGGTGTAACCAGATTATTGTTCAGATAGAAACAGAGAGAGTGTGTACAGGTGTACAGATAAAAACTCAGATTGACTGTCTTTTGTTCAGTTAATTAATACAAACGTCACTGATGTTGCAATTATGTTCAAACGTATTATTGAACTACTGAATACATTTGTTCTAAAGTACAGTTTGAAGTTCTGTAGATCACATAAGAGTTAAATACAGCACAGTGCCTCTTGAAACTGTCCCATTCATGCTGATGAGGAGTGGCTTGATCATTTGTGGAGAGAGTCACAGTGTCAGATGATTCGTAGGGCTGGTGAAGAGCATCACAGTGTCTTTTCTTCATCACAATCCTGCCCATTGTAACCATCATTCAATAGTTACCAAACAGGAATCTGGTTTGTTTCACAGAGTCAAACAGTAGTTGTAGAAACAGCTGACAGGTGTTTTTGGTGCTTAAAAAATGTTATCCAACTTGTTCTGTTTTTTCCTCTTAAATGCTCACTGAGTCGAGGGGTGAAGTTTCAATGACCAAATAAGATTTGATTCCACTTATTAGCACAATCAACCATTTACATTTCAGATACATTTCAGTTCAGTTTTGTGCTAATGTTCAAATTATTTTAGGATGTTAAAGAAAACTTATACACCTTACAGCAGTTTGATTTGATCAGTTTCTCTTGTGTTATTTTTTAGAATACAAGAAACAGACTTGTATCTATTTATTAAGGTCCTTTTCGTGATCATTAAACATTCGGGATGTTTTGTCTTCTTGGGGAAGTATTTTCTTTTCAGAGTACAATAGTTGGTGGAACAATTGGTCCTTAATGGGTATCACGGCTGTGATGATCCACTCAGCCTCATCAGGTGCAGTGTTTAATGTTTTTTTCTAGGGACATGTAGAGTTGCTTTGACACCTTTATCTCACTCCTCACTGTGACGCTGCTAAAACTGAGACTTTAATTTTGAGTTATTCAGATACTTTTCCTCCAATGTGTTTGGTCTTGATTTGCTGTATATTTTATGCTCAGCTATATGTCCAGTGTGGCTGCAATTATTATTAGCAACTCCACATTTAAGGTTATTAAAAGAACAACAACATCTTTGACAACTGTTTTCAAAATGTATAAAAGTATAATAAAAGGTGTAATAAAATATGAAGTTTTAGAATTGATTCTCATGAATACATTATACAGACTAACAGTATAGTAGCTGTTAAAGGGGTTAAGCAATGTGTGGTCTGCTGGACAATGATACCAGTAGAATCTTACATGCACTGATATTCAGATACTTTAAGAATCTGACTTTGCCCTGAACACCTGAACTAAGTGTAGATTCAGTTATTAATATTTAACATTTTCAGGTGAAGTTACTGTATGCAGATTTATTAATGAAAATCTCTGACTTTAAATCCCACTTATCTTTCCTCCGTTTGATCTGAACGTACAACCTGAGCAGAACGTTGGTAGAAAGCTGGTCAATACGCAGTTAGAGAACTCTATCTCGCACTAATGTAACATGTGATTAGTGTCAAATAAATGTGGGAGTATATGTAGAACACTATATCTAAGCGCTCCAGAAGAAGGGAAATAGTGCCATGAACCAGAAACACTCACACTGCAGTGACATCAGGTTCATTATAATCAGTGTTTCAGTGTCCTGGTCCTACTATTTAGGGATGAACTGTTGACAGGGAGCAGAGAGCAGCGTCTCCAGTGTCCAGCTGTGTGTGTGAAGAGGAACAACTCCATGATGGAGCCTCATAACACCAGCAGTGGAGGAGGAACCTCTGACCCACAGTGAGGAGCTTTCCATCAGAACTTAATCTGAGGAAACAGGAAGAGGGAATATTCAGGATAAATGAGATGTAGTGAAGGATGTAATTACTCAACACTTTCCTCATCTTCATCAGGGTAGAGAGAGCAGAGCCTCCAGCACCCAGCTGTGTGTCTGTTAAGAGTGAATCACCTCCAGCACCCACCTGTGTCTCTATGAAGAGTGATGCATCCATGGATAATCCTTTTAACTTCAGTAGTGAACCTGTGACCTCAGTCCTACAGTGAATCACACATTACACACTCAGATTCTTTCATAAGTGGGGTGGATGTGTTCCTCCCAGTGTGTGAGGGAGTGAAGTTCCCCCAATATTACAACACTAATACCCCAGTAAACAATGTCACCATTCTACAAGACAAACTAATAAAAGGGGTTCACCACAGGTGTGTTTTAGTTTTAGGTTTAGGAGAAAGAGATTCAGCATCATCTACCCACACACATTCTCCAACTCTCTCTTGTAACCGATGGCTCGTAATGCCAGCAAGCTGCCACCAGAGGGAGGCCATGAGCTGGGAGATAATCAGTGTTCATTAGTCTGATCTCCCACAGGTGCCCCACCCCTATATAATTACTTCACTCAGGACACTCTTTATGAAGCCTTGGTGAGTGGGTATTTTATAATTGGTATTTTTTCAAGTGGAAAGTTCTCAACAAGAGTCTCCTGTCATCTTTCTTACCTGTTCTGTGAGGGACGGTCTTCCCTCATGTCTGTCTCTTCTTGTTTCTTCTGATGAGAGTCCCTCTCTAGCAGTCGTTTATTAGGAGGAGAAATGTCCTGTTGCAGGATGTGTCCCTGTGTGTTTGTTCTGTCTTCCAGTTATTTGTCCTTTGTTCTGTGTTCATTTCCTGTTGTGTTTAGGGAGAGGTACAGAGTGTCCTGAGTCTACCACACACGTAGTGGTTAAAGCTGCATCCCCAGACTAGTGCAGACGCTGGTTTGATCCTCGGACCAGACAAGTCACTTTGTTTTTCATTAGAAGTGGCTGAGGGTTTTCTCACCCATAGACTTGCCCCTTCTGGTTAGGTGAATACTCGGCTTCCTTCCTCCACTTATGTCTCCACCAAGCACTCTCATCACTCCCTTCACTCCTTTCACTTTCCCAGTAATGTAGTGGGTAGAACAGTGTGATGTTTCACTCACTCCTTCAGTTTGAATCATGTCCCAGTTGTGTGGTTTCCTGTCTCAGTTGTGTTTTGCCTGCTGTCTCCCCTTCCCTGTTCACCTCCTAGAGTATCCACTAGGGGGCAGAGTCTGTCAGGTGCTTCTTCCATGATTATCCCCAGAGCCTGCTGCTCTGTTACATTTCTCTCTCTCTCTCTCTCTCTCTCTCTCTCTCTCTCTCTCTCTCTCTCTCTCTCTCTCTCTCTCTCTCTCTCTCTCTCTCTCTCTCTCTCTCTCTCTCTCTCTTCTTTTGCCCCCTGTACTGTGTGGATGAGGATGTATCACATCATCTTTTACAAAAGTGTCAATTTAACTTGAATTCATGTTTATAAACCATTAACATCTTTGTCTTGTTTTTGAACAGTTCCCAAAAGAAACCTGAAAATATTTATAAAGAAAAACAGTGTTCAAGGTGTGTAAGTGTGTGTGCGAGGGGGGAAGGGTCTTTATCATTAGAGTGTGTTTAGATCATAGATCATGATGAAATTCTGTGGTTTACTGGTTCATTCTTTACTTTAATGTTTTGTTTTTTTTTGTAATGAAGATGATAATGAAAGATTCACAAACTACTGTGTTGTAGCTTTATAAAACTAAAAATGAAACTTTAAGATACAGCTCAGTTAATATGATGTTTATGTTCTTTTATAAACCATAATGTCCACATGACCACCCAATGCCCCTCAGTTCAGCCCTCTCTTATGTATAATATATTATCCTGTGTTAAAAAGATCTGTATATGACACTAGTTTTACTGATACTGTTTATTCAGGAGCTGGAGGACAAAATCATCTCTCTGGTGAAGAATGAGCTGAAGAGATTTAAGAATCTACTGAGAGCAGATTATCCAGCATGCACTGAGAGACAGATGGAGGATAAGAAGGATCAGAGCAAAATCAGAGAGGGGGCGCTGGAGATCACACTGCACTTCTTGAGAAGCATGAACCAGACAAACCTCGCTATTACACTACAGACCAGTAAGAGCTGAGGTATAACATTATCACACTCAAGACAACTGTGTCCTACATTTATCACTATTGTCAAGTATTTGCAGAATGCTGAAGTTTTGAGGATACGTCATTATTCTTTAGAACTGGGAGTAGATCAGTGAGATTGGACCACAGATCACTGGATGGTGTTGTGATACACAGAGTTTGATATACAGGGTTTTTCTTTCCTTGTCTCTCAGTCTCAGATGTCCAGTCTCAGATGTTCAGCTCTGCTAGTTGTAGGTCTCCTCAGTCAGGTGACAGTTACCTGTGTGTGTGTTGGAACTTCCGCTGGTTTAAATGGTATATAGTGTTAGTAAAGTTCTTTAATTGCGTGCTCACTTCTTTGCGTAAAAACATGCGTTCGGTTCCTTCGTAAACAAACCCAAAATACACAAGCCTTTGGTTAACTGAAAATGCACGATACTGATGTAAAAGTGTTCCTGAATAGAGCATTAGACCCCCCTTTTCTATTTTATATTGATTTCTATTGGCCATTGTCTTGGAGTGACAGCAATTCTCACCTATGTGTGGAGGTAGGGGGAGGGAGGGTGACTATCATTTACTTTCAAGTGTTTCCAGGGCAAGCAGCATGATTGGCAGCAGTTTCATCAAATAGAGGAGGCCTAGACGAAAACGTAGTCCCCTCACTTGCCTTATTTAGTCATCCCTTTAATGTTTAATATTTCTACCTTGTTAGAAATGTGGATATACTGTCCTTGCTAACATTTTCTCCCAGCTGACATGATGCTTATAGATTAGAGTTTAGTCCTTCAGCACTCTAGCTAAATAGTTTTATGAATTGCTTAACCCTGATTATGTCCATCTAGATGAGGAAAAATCTGAGTAGAGTTTTAATTTTAATCAAATAACATTTTTTGGTCTTGTTCAATCTGGTTGGCATATACACTGTCAAATGGAATTATGAAGCTATCTAGCTAGATAACTAACGTTACCAAACTCAAGTGACTAGCAAGCAGTCGTGGATCTCTACAGGAAATTCTAGACAGACTGATTCAATTTAACACTGTCCATCTCAAAATGTTCCACTCTATTTATAATTGTTTAACTTTCTACATATTTTGTGAATATGGTTTGAAATCCCCTCAGAAATCAGCTTGTTAGCTCCAGCTTTATCTAGCTAGCTACATGTGAGGATTACAGGGAAGTAACAGCTCTGCTCTCACTAGCAAAATACCGGAAGAAAGAAAGATTTGATCATTTGTTTTTGCTTCTGTCTGTATTCATTGCTTACAATATCCTGCTATCATTTATGTAGAAAGTGCCTAATTTAACTAGTTTTTTTTCTGTCAGTTTCTTCATCACTTGGTTTATTTGGTGTTCTTATGTCTCTTCAAAATGAAGCTTCTCAACATTAGTCTGAAAGTATCAGTTTCTCAATTGCCATGTTTAAGTTATTCAAAATAACTTTATTTTTGTATATCCTCATTGCAAATTTGGTTTTAAATTACAATGGAAGTTGCATTAAAAGTATTGAAATGTCTTAAATCTGACTTGGGGGTGCCTGCAGACTGCATGTGTGTGTGTGTAAGGGTTGGTGGCAGGCCGATGCCCCCCTCCGGCCACCAGAGGGAGGCCTTGAGTCAGGCACACCACTAATCAGGTTTAACACCCAACAGCTGGGCTAGACTTTATATAAGCCCAGTGACCCAGCCATTCAGCGCTGGCTCTTTGCCAAAGTTCTGAGCCAAGCTTCTAGGTGGTAACTTCAGGTATTGAGGTCTGAGCCCTTGTGCTACACCTCACTTCTTGTCTGCAAGGGTGTTCGTGTTTTTAGATGTCCCCTCCCCTCTCAAGTTTTCCCCCTTGTGCTACACCTTACTTCTGTGCTGTGAGTGTGTCTGTGTTTTTACACATCCCCTGCCCTCTCCAGTTTTCTCTCTTGAGTCTGTCTCTCTCCCGAGCGTGGTTTCTCACCCAGTAGGCTGTTGGTGTCATCACCTACCTGACCTGGGTTCGAGCCCGCCTTACAGAAAGACCCAGCCAAGGACCCAGCTCAACAGTTTGTTCTGGAACAGGTAAAGGTGGCTCTGACTAATCAGGGGGTGACTGTTGGTCAACATGAGCAGGCCCTGCAACAGATCCTCTCTCCGTTACAGGCCCTGACAGACCTCCTGACACAAACACCAGTGCCTCTGGCTCCTCCTAGTCAGGAGGCAGCTGGGGCTGAGGCAGCAGCAGAGCCAGCCCAAATCCTGCCCACCTCACATTCAGAGCCATTGCTCCCTGCCCCTGAGCGCTATGCCAGTGAGGCAGGAGGTTGTAGGGGGTTTCTCCTTCAATGCTCACTGGCTTTCGAGCAGCAGCCATCTTGGTTCCCCACAGAGCGAGCAAAGGTGGCGTACATCATCTCCCTTCTGACTGGGTGGGCTCTGGCATGGGCCACCCTGGTCTGGGAGCACCAAACTGACGTCTGTTCCACTGCAGCAGAATTCGCTGCTGCCCTTAAGCGGACCTTCGGCCATCCAGTCACTGGAGGGAGACGATTTCCCGTCTTCTTAACATGCGACAGGGGAGAAGAGCGGCGGCTGATTATGTGAGTGAGTTCCACACTGTGGCGGCTGAGAGTGGATGGAACCCCACAGCGCTGATGGCTGCTGTTCACCAGGGCCTCAGAGAGGACCTTAAACATGAACTGGTCCACCGTGATGCTCCTGCCGCTCTCCATGACCTCATCCATCTGCTCTTGCGTATTGACAATTGTGTGTGGCAGAGGCGCAGAACACGGGGACCAGAGATCAGTCGAGGCTCTCGTGGACCTCTCTGTGCACCTTTAGCCCTGTTCATGTGCATGACCAGCAGGGGGAGTCCGAATCCCAGCTAATGCAGCTCGGACACACCCGCATTTCCCGAAGTGAACGCAACGCTCGGATGCAGGAAGGGAGGTGTCTGTACTGCAGAAGCTTGGGTTATCTCCACCCAACTTGTCCTGAGCTCCAGGGAAAAGACAACATCCGGCAGGGGAGGGAGGACCTCTGACGGACTCGACCAGTCCTCCCCGAGCTCAGGGGTTGCTCCTCAGTACCACAATGGCTTGGGGAACATCTGAAACACATTTTCTGCAAACATGAAACTCTGTAATGGAATCTAGAATGGAACACACACACACACACACACACACACACAACAAACGAACACAGGATGTAACACTTGAAAAAAGATCATTTTTTTCTCTTTTAGTGTTTTTCAGTAATAGTTACATGAATGCTTTATAGTCCACGACAGAAGAGATTATGCTCTCCTGTCAGTCAAGAAATGCAAAGTAAACATTCACTGAGTCTCATAAAGTTGGATAGCCTTCATATTACTGGGCTTTCCAGAAAAAAGATTGATTAAGACTTTGGTTCCACAGCCAATAAAATTTACTCCAGTTATTCTTTTTATGAGCCTATACACACAATTTTTCTATATATATTCGTCTTGTCTTAAACTGATTGATTTTCCACAACCAGTAGTTTGCTGAGTGACTTTAAATAAACTGCAGTGAACATAAAATGAAATGCATATTTACCATATATTAGTACTAAAAAGATGTTTCCAAAACATCATATAGTCCAGAAAGCACAGTTTGTATTTTATTTGGTTGTTGCATTCATTTAGTCCTCTGAATATATACACTAGGTGTAAGGTTGTAGTGTGTCTCTGTTTAATCTTGGGCATGTTTGCTCTGTAGAAAGAATTGTGGGAGAGAGGAAAACTCATGAGATATGTCTGTGTACTAAATGTATCTGACCAAAATGCTCAAGCCTGTAATGGTAGTACTAGCCCATGGACTAATGGGAGTGATGTATAGATCCATTATTTTGTTCCTTTAATTAGTATAAATATAGATTGTATATTTTTACTGTTCATTTGCAAGTGCAGGAGATCAAATCCAGCTTGCGCAAGAGACACATGGTGAGGTCCAAATGCGCCAGCTAACTGACTGATTTATTATATTGTGGTGTAAGTTATGTAGAAGACTATTTAATTTAAAGGATAGTAATTGAAAAAAAAAAGTTATCTATGGTGGCTGTAACTTTCAACTGGTGCTGAATTTCACTCTTCAGTCATTTATTTGTGCAGTTTAAAAGACTCATTTTTTTCTTTGTGTTTTTCCCTTTATCTGAACACAGATTCATATAGACATGTTTTACACTGTGGTGATCCTACCCTTTAATGGCAATGCATTTTATACTGTAGCTAATTCTCTGCAATGAAATTTAGGAGTATAGGTCTTACTTTGAGGACACTAGGCTAATTTGAAATTTGTCTGTATGTCATTTTCAGCAGGAATAACCTGCTTCTCAGGGAACATCAGCAGAGATGAGATGGCCAGTGGCAGAGAGGAGATTGATGAGACCTTCCCTGCACTACCTCGGGATGGACCAGAGAGTCCTGGCAAGAAAAAAAAGATTATTTAGGAAATCCAAGGAAATTCAAAGAAAAACAACTCATCTACACCCTTGGAACTTTGGAACCCCATTGAAGATGGCCCATGAACGGACTGAAAGGACTGTGGCAGCATGTCTGAGTGAAGTGACTGATGGATATGACTTGTACAGATCAGCCAGGACCAAGCAGAGGCACTCTGTGGCACCTGCTTCACCAGCCCTGAAAAGGGTCAACAAAGACACCAAACCAGGTGTGGATACAAAGCAGTCAGCCATCTTCCGTCTAGGGCCAAGAGAACATGAGTGGCTTGTGAAGTGTGCTGCAGGACAGCAGGATCAAATCTGCCAGCTTCTGCTCCAGGACATCAAGCTGGCAGAGAAGAGAAACTTCATTTCTGGCTTCACAGTACTTCACTGGGCTGCTAAACAAGGAAACAGTGAAATGGTGCGCAAGATCTTTCTTCTTTCACAGCAAGGTGGGCCAGGGGTTGACGTTAACATCAAGAGCTATGACGGCTACACCCCACTACACATGGCTGCTATTCACAGCCACGAATCAGTCCTGAGTGTTCTGGTGCGTGATTATGGTGCCAACTGCAACATACGTGACAACAGTGGCAAAAAGCCCTATCACTACTTACACAAGGACGCCTCACCCAAGGTGAGAGAGCTGCTCGGAGACCCTCACGCTGCGGATTACAAGCCCTCAGGCCATGAGCAGCACTTTTCCAATCCATCCAAAGGGCTCAGCACTTTGAGTAAACTATTTCAGTCCAAGCACAGAAAAATACTCAGATGCGGATCAAGATTCCACTCAGGCTTGAAGCAGCTTGACCAGCCTTGACCAAGATGAGGACAGGATAGACTATACATTAATTTCCAGAATGTTTCCATACAATGAACTTCCCAAACTAAATAGCATATCCTCAAATAAACATTTTCTCTAATTTGTCTTTCACTCCTGATTTGAAATAAATCATTTACACATACATGTTTGAAATATTGCATAGTCATATCTGCCTTGAACCATTATCTGTTTTCTTTGAATATTCTCTCATGTTTTGTCTTTGAGTAATGAAATGTTTTTGAGGTCCTTCATCAGCTGTGCAAGCAAAGTGCTTCTGAATTAGTAGTAGGAGAAGCCAGATAATATATGAAAAATTAGTAGTGTGCTTTATATTGTTTGTAAGAACTCCTTTGTATTTATACTCCTTTGTATTTATAAATGTGCAGACTAAGTGCTCAGGTGAAATTAGTGTGATAAAATTAAACTAAATAAATTAGATAAAATTTGCTCTTGTGTTCCAGTTGTTTTGTTTCCCTCTTTCTGTTCTTTTAATACTATATCGAATTAATTTATGTTTTGTAAGGTAACTCGAGGTAAATGCCTGACACAATCAAAGCCTAAGACTGAGACAAAGAAGCTATACATTTGCATGAACACATCTGTTGAGCCTTTCCTTCTTATGCCACCCCTGAGATCAGTAGTTAAAAACTGATTTCAGCAGAGAGTCATTTTAAACAGAAGTAACTACAAGTCTAGAACCTCTCACGAGAAGATTATTGTACTTAGAATAACATCTTATTTTATATGTTTGTCAGATACCCAGTTTGTTAGTCTGTCTAAACTCGATTCATTTGCTCTTCACTACTCAGTCAACTTAAGGTCATCTTCTTTTGGCATTGGTAGAATTTGGATTAGTACTGTTTGGCCGACAGTAATCACCTGATTATATCACCTGATATAATGACCTAAATAACTGTTGCAGCTAAGATTAGTAAGCACAACATCCAAACAGTGTCACCTGAAGTCCAGGTTTACCAGGCTCTGTGTTGTGGCATTGACAGTATGCATAAGTGAACAGTACCATTAGGTGCACTAAGCCTAGTGGGTTAATTTGGCCTCCTGTTTCTCATATCACGTTGGAGTGTGAGGTTGGATGACTGACTCTCTCCGACAGGTCACATCAATCCAAACTTTCACTTCCATTGCACATCTGCCATCATTAGGTGCAGCACCGGCCCACATGAAACCCATCCTGGGGAGTGGGTGCCATGCACAAAGTCATACACACATACACACACATACAGTCTAAAGTTTATTCGATGTAGCAATTTTGTGTAAGTGCCATTGTTGACCTTAGTTCACATTTCTCTCTGTAATAAATGACTGCAGCATGCAATGTGATAGATGAGGGGCAGGGGTACAGGCAGTCCCGCAGGCCTGACGGACTCATCACTGGGATCAAACTCAGCTCACTCTCCTGCCCTGTACACACCTCCAGTGGCCAGCTAAGTTTTGATCAACACAAAGCATACACAGCACCCAAGCTTAGTATGAGGAAATGTTTGACTGTGAAGGACAACACCTCCTTAATCAGCCCGTAATGTAGCATCAGCAAAACTCTACATCTAAGGGAAGAGAATAAAAGAATTGAGAAAAAAAAGGGCAAAGGTCATATACAGCAAACTTGTAGTGTTACCATCTGAACATGATGCACATATAACAAGTTTAAAAGCAGTTTGTGAGAATTTCAAATCACTTCTTCTCATGTCAAGCACCTTTGTGTTTGTTCTTTCCAGCAGGATGGATGTCTTGTTTTCTGTTGGACGCTGTTCACCTGTGACTCCTCTGTAAATACGGAAAGAATAAGACTTAAGAATAATGTGAGGTCTTTCACTTCTCTTCTGCCAATCTCCTAGGTGTAGGTTCCACTATGTTTTGCTGTTATTCTTTATATCTATGAAATACTTGTTAGATAGAATGGCATATACGCATTAGTTGGGGAAAACAGTACAGACTTTTATAAATGTAGCTTTAAATGCAGCACTGATGATGTCAGCGAGTTTACGGAGGCAGTAGTGGGGTTTATTGGGAAACTGGTGGACGACACGATCCCAAGAATCACCATCAAGAAGTTTTCCAACCAGAAGCACTGGGTGGACAGAACCATCCACGAGGCTCTGAACTCTAGCACTGCTGCCTACAATGCGGGGATCATCAGTGGGAACATGGACGAGTACAAGTCTGCAGCATACGGAGTGCGCAGGGCGATGAGGGAGGCGAAGCGGCGCTACGGGAAGAAACTAGAGACACAGTTCCAGCAGAGTGGCTCTAGATCCCTGTGGCAGGGATTACGGATGATCCCGGACTACAGGAGCCCACCCTCTGGACTGATGAGTGCGGATGAGTCTCTGGCGAACGAGCTAAATACATTCTTTGCTCGCTTCGAGGCTACATCTAGCAGCACTAATGCTAACAGCGTTAATGCTAACAGCGCCAATGCTAACTGCGCTAGTGCTAACAGCGCTAGTCCAAATGGCACTATCGGCGCAGCCAATGGCACATGCGCGGGGCCCACCATAGAACAGCGCCCTCTTATTATCACGGAGAGTGACGTGAGGAGAGTGTTTAAAAGGGTGAAGACCAGGAAGGCGATGGGACCAGATGGTATCTGCGGGAGGGTCCTCAAAGCCTGCGCAGATCAGCTAGCCCCGGTATTCACCGACATCTTCAATCTCTCCCTGACGCTCGGTATCGTCCCATACCAACTTCAAGTGGTCCACCATCGTCCCCGTCCCGAAGAAACCTCGACCCTCCGACCTCAATGACTACCGCCCTGCTGCTCCACACTACACTGACTCACCTGGACGAAGGGAGGGGAAATTATGTTAAAATGCTATTTGTCGACTACAGTTCAGCATTTAACACTATCATCCCCTCCCTACTCACTACTAAGTTGGGGGATCTAGGACTGCATACATCCCTGTGCGACTGGATCTCCAACTTCCTAACAGACAGACCACAATCAGTACGGGTGGGCAATTGCGCCTCATCCACCCTCACCCTCAGCACTGGAGCTCCTCAGGGTTGTTGCCTAAGCCCCCTGCTCTACTCACTGTACACCTACGACTGCACAGCCACTTCCAGCTCTAACATCATTGTCAAGTTTGCTGACGACACCGTTGTCGTGGGTCTGATCTCGGACAACGACGAGAGGGCCTACCTGGAGGAGATTAAACACCTGGAAAACTGGTGCCAGGAAAATAATCTCCTCCTAAACGTCAGTAAGACAAAGGAGCTGATCGTGGATTGCAGCAAGAAGCAGGAGCGGCACTACCAACCTGTGAGGATCAGTGGAACCACGGTGGAGAGAGCAGATAGTTTCAGGTACCTTGGTGTTCACATCTCGCAGGACCTGTCCTGGTCCCGCCGTACCAACTCCCTGGCAAAGAAGGCTCGTCACTTCAGACTGCCCTCCAAGGTACTGCGGAACTTCTGCACCTGCACTATCGAGAGCATCCTCACGGGGAACATCACAGTCTGGTTTGGGAACAGCACCAAGCAGGACAGACAGGCACTCCAAAGAGTAGTGTGTTCAGCAGAGTGCATCACTCATACGGAACTTCCTGACCTGCAGACCATCTACTACAAGCGGTGCCAGACCAAGGCCAGGAGGATTGTGAAGGACCCAACCCATCCCAACAATAGGCTCTTCTCTCTGTTGAGGTCAGGGAAGCGCTTTCGCTCCCTAAAGACCAAGACAGAGACACTGAAGAGGTGCTTCTTCCCACAGGCCATTCAGGCCCTGAATCAGGGAAACTGATAAACTGTGGGGACCACCACCACCATGTAACATAAAAACTGTAAATATGTCATTCTACAAGATGGATCTGTACATTCTGTACATTGTGTACATACATATATACACAACCATACACATTGTGTATATAAACATAATATACATATATTGTACATACACTGTTAATATATATATATATATTTTTTTTTCTCTATGCACCCGTTTTCTTTTTCCTCATGTATTTTTGTTCCATGCCGTAGTTTTGTTTTCTCCATCCCTCGTTTGATTGCTCACTCCTGTCCCTCGTTTCTACTTTAAGTTCATGTATTTAAACCATGTCTGATTCCCTGTGTTTTTGCTATTCATTGCATGCATTTGTGTGGAATATATTGAATTGTTTTAATGTATTGGATGTACATAAGCCCGTCTTTGTTTCTAAGCCTCTGTGTCTGTTAGCCTGTTTGATTCTAGCTGTTTCGTATGTTACTTCTTAGTTTCTGTTATAGCCTGCTTTCCCTGTTTGCCTTTGTGTGTTTTTGGTTTGTCATTACTTCCCTTTGTTTATCCTAGCCCTTGGTTTATTTATCATGTATTCTCTGACTCTCTGTATTGGTAATATGATACTACAACTTTGGATTTTCCCCTAATAAATCTTGCTCTTCTCTGCACGTGCATGCCTCCTTATTAATGGGGCTGGGGATGTGAATAAAAGAACACAGCTTTTTCAATTAATCAAATTTAAAGGAATTGACGTAGATTTTGCTCAAGAAACTCATAGTGATAGACAGAATGAAACAAACTGGCTGAGAGAGTGAGAAGGTAAAGCATTTCTAAGTCACAACAGAACCATGTCTGGGGGCGTGGCTGTGTCATGTCTGGGGTGTGGCTCTGCCCCTTCCCAACAGCTGGGTTCCACAATTTGTAGTGGAGGATATTGACGCTCTTAAAGTAAAAAAAAAAAAAAAAATAGTAGCCGACCTGCTTGGCGTAAAGGCACAGGGGGCCCTGGTGTGTTCTCCTTTTCAGAACGTGACACAGAGGTACTGTCTGTTCAAATTTTTCTTTGGTGTAGAGCATAAACATGGTCAGAGCAGATGGATACATGCCTTGAAGTCTGGTACTGTACTCTCAGATCCTGTGGAGATTCGTAGAAGAGCAGCATAGTTTTAAACTAGGCTGTATACCAGCGAATATAGATCATACCAAGAGATGGAAAATATTTACTTAGATGGTTCCCCTCAGGTAGAAGAAGAGGCTGTATTGGGTCTCGAGGGGCCAATGTCCCTGGTGGAGTTGCAGGTTCCCCTTCAGAGCATGGAGGGTGGGAAAGCCCCAGGTATTGATGGACTGCCAGTGGAGTTTTACGAATCCTTCTGGTCTGTGGGTGGAGAGGATGTGCTGAACGATGACAGTCTCACAAAAGGAAGCACTCTTTATTTGTGGGTATAATTACACACAGAAGAAGAAAGCACAATGTCAACTTCTGAATTTAATAAGATGGCAGTGTGGCTCAGTAGGAAGTGTTTGAGGGTCAGAGTGACATTATCTGTAAAGGTGGTGAAGAGTCGTATAATGTTAGATTTTAAGTTTTATTCTGCTATGAATGATATAACTACTTTTGAAAATATTTGGGGTTACAGTGATATTTTGTGAAAGATGAGGGAGTGTTTTTTGGTGTTTCTTTAAATGTTCTTTTTGCTTTTTGAAACTGTATGGTGTGTTTGCATGTACTTTTATATAATTGTTTAATAAAGTTTATTGAGAAATCTCAAAATTTCTCTCTGTCCTTCTCTGTCTGGGTCCCCATGGGGGGCTCTCTCTCTCTCTCTCTCCCTCTCTCTCTCTCTCTCTCTCTCTCTCCCCCTCTCTCTCTCTCTCTCTCTCTCTCTCTCTCTCTCTCTCTCTCTCTCTGTTCGTCTCTCTCTCTCTCTCTCTCTCTCTCTCTCTCTCCATCAGGAGTCTGGGTCCCCGTGTGGATCTCCCTCTCTCTTGCCAAAGCTTTGATAAAGACATTAACACTAACAGCAGATGACAACAACAATATTATAACCGCTTACAATATTAGTAACAACAACAATAATAATATAACTACAACACACCCAATACCAATAACAATAATAATACCAGTAATAATAATAATAGCAATAATAATAATAATAACAATAATAATAATAATAGCAATAATAATAATAATACCAATACCAATAATAATACCAATAATACTACCAATAATAATAATAATAATACCAATAATAATAATAATAATACTAGTAATAATACCAATAATAATAACAATAATACCAATAATAATAATAATAGTAATAAACCAATAATAATAATAATAATAATAATAATAGTAATAATAACAATGCCAATAATAATAATAATAATAATAATAATAATAATAATATCAATAATAATAATAATAATAATAATAATAATAATAACAACAATAACAATAATAATAATACTAATAATGTCTCTGCGTCTCTGGTATGTGACTTGGTCACTCACTGTCCCTCAGACTGTGGCAGGAGTGAACGTACAGCGCTGCCAGTGTGCTGAACTCTTTATGTTCACCAACAACATACGGCAGCTTCTCCTCATCAGGGAGATTTTTAAACTCAGGGAATACGTGGCTAATTTTCTTAAAGAATTTAGTTCTAATCTGTCTAAATGTTGTACATTCATTCAGAAAGTGCAGCTTTGTCTGGGTCTTATAGTCCTGGCACTGCTGACACAGTCTCTGCTCTTCAGGTAAACAGCACTGTTTATGTCTGCTGGTCTCTATGGCCAGGCGGTGGTCACTGAGTCTGTACTTGGTCAGGGTGGACCTCAGTTTTGGATCAGACAGTGTTCTTAGGTAATCTACCACGCTGTACCTTTGATTTAGGGCCACATAACATTTTGATTGAGTTTCCCAATAAGTGATGTTGTTTGTAATTCTGGTGATTCTGATTGGGTTTGCTGTTATTTTCTGGTCCTCAGCATGTGTAGTGTTACTGTGTTAATGCTGAACTGTATTTCCGGACCAGCTGAGTGAGGGCACTGTTCTCTTTGCTCAGCTCTTGGTACTCCAGACCTTTAGAATGATAGAAGTTTGGAATTTAACTGCCCTTGTTTCTGTCTTTATTATTAATAGATCTCTGCCCAGCTCTGCCCCGTGTGCTTTGTTTGTGCTGTTCCTGTGCACCTTTAATGATGTTGCTCCACTTAAGAATACAATCATTAGGGACAAAAAATTAGTACCTTGGTATAATGAGCACATTCACAATTTAAATCAAACACTCTCCTCACATGATGCAGAAAAGATGGTCCATGCATTTATTACATCAAGATTGGACTACTGTAATGCAGTAATATCTGGCGGTAACATTAAGCACTCCAAGTGGATACAAAAGAAAAGGTTTTTATTGGCTCCCAGTGCTCCAGTGCAAAAGAAAAACCACATCCCATCAAAAACATACAAAAATGTTCAAAAAAGGAAAGTTTAGCATTTACAAGAATAAAAGTCCAGCAATCATAAATTCTCCAATATCAATCAACTTCAAAACATCACTCTTGAATTTTCCCTTAAAAACTTAAATAAGGAAAAACAGCAAATGAGGTGATGTCACTTCCTGTCTTCGGGCAGGCATATTCTCCATAAAAGTCCCCTTTAACACACTATGGTTTCTTTTCCCTCCAAAACAACATGGAAGTCTCTCCACAAAAATAATCACAGGTATGTTATTTTTCTCTTAATCTACTTTTGTCTTACCTACTTCAATCAAATATACAGACTTTTCTGGCTAGATAAACATTATACTTAAACTCTAGTAACATATTATAAGAATAATATTTCATCTCAAATAT
>NC_137497.1:10858720-10891220 GCF_041902795.1 Electrophorus electricus
CTCTGTCTCACACAGAAAATAGTTCTGTCTCTCTCTCTTTCTCTCTCTCAGATAATAGTTCTCTCTCTCTCTCTCTCTCTGTCTCTCAGATAATAGTTCTGTCTCTCTCTCTCTCTCACACAGATAATAGTTATGTCTCTCTCTGTCTCATACACAGATAATAGTTCTGTCTCTCTCACACACACACAGAAAATAGTTCTGTCTCTCTCTCTCTCTCACACAGATAATAGTTCTGTCTCTCTCTCTGTCTCACACAGATAATAGTTCTGTCTCTCTCTCTTTCTCTCACACACACAGTTATTAGTTGTCTCTCTCTCTCTCTCTCTCTCTGTCTCACACAGGTAATAGTTCTGTCTCTCTCTCTCACACACAGATAACAGTTCTGTTTCTCGCTCTCTGTCTCACACACAGATAATAGTTACGTCTCTCTCTCTCACACACACAGTTATTAGTTCTCTCTGTCTCACACAGATAATAGTTCTGTCTCTCTCTCTCACACACACAGGTAATAGTTCTGTCTATCTCTTTCTCTCTCTCTCTCTCTCAGATAATAGTTCTGTCTCTCTCTCTCTCACACACAGTTATTATTTCTCTCTCTGTCTCACACACAGATAATAGTTGTCTCTCTCTCTCTCTGTCTCACACAGATAATAGATCTGTCTGTGTCTCTCTCTCTCTTACACACAGATAATTGTTCTGTCTCTCTCTCTTTCTCTCTCTCTGTCTCACAGATAATAGTTCTGTCTCTCTCTCTCTCTGTCTCACACACAGATAATAGTTCTGTCTCTCTCTCTCTCTCTCAGTTATTAGTTCTCTCTCTCTCTCTCTCTCTCACACACAGGTAATTGTTCTGTCTCTCTCTTTCTCTCTGTTCCACACACAGATAATAGTTCTCTCTCTCTCTCTCACACACACAGGTAATAGTTCTGTCTCTCTCTCTCTCACACACAGGTAATAGTTCTGTCTCTCTCTTTCTCTCTTTCTCTCTCTCTCTCAGATAATAGTTCTGTCTCTCTCTCTCTCTCTCACACACAGTTATTAGTTCTCTCTCTCTTTCTCTGTCTCACACAGATAATAGTTGTCTATCTCTTTCTCTCTCTCTCACACAGGTAATCGTTCTGTCTCTCTCTCTCTCTCTCTGTTCCATACACAGATAATAGTTCTCTCTCTCTCTCTCTCTCTTTCTCACACACAGATAATAGTTCTCTCTCTCTCTCTCTCTCTTTCTCACACACAGATAATAGTTCTGTCTCTCTCTCTCTGTCTCTCACAGATAACAGTTCTGTCTCTCTCTCTCTGTCTCTCACAGATAACAGTTCTGTTTCTCTCTCTCTCTCTCACACAGATAATAGATCTCTCTCTCTCTCTCACACACACAGGTAATAGTTCTGTCTCTCTCTCTCTCACACACAGGTAATAGTTCTGTCTCTCTCTCTTTCTCTCAGATAATAGTTCTGTCTCTCTTTCTCTCTCTCTCTGTCTCACACACAGAAAAGTTCTGTCTCACACAGACAGATAATAGTTCTGTCTCTCTCTCTGTCTCACACACAGATAATAATTCTGTCTCGCTCTCTCTCTCTCTCCCTCTCTCTCACACACACAGATAATAGTTCTGTCTCTCTCTCACACAAACACACAAAGATAATAGTTCTCGCTCTCTCTCTCCATTTCAGACACACACATCGTTCTGGGCATTGAGAGTTCTGGTAAACTGGGATGTGATGATGTTGTCACTTCACCTCTCTTTTGTCTCTCTAGTTAGTTGACTGAGAGCGGTGGAGTGTTGATCATGCCTGTGGTTCCTTTTAGCTGTGCTGCCAAAGCTGCATCTGCCAAAGTCCATCTTTGCACATCATAGTTTCCTAATTTACACACCCTCTACCTGGACATGTCTAATAATCTAGTCTCTCTGTCTGCTGAGGTTCACCTACCCCTGATGTCATGACGTTACTGTCTCAGCTGCCATGGCTAATCCCAAAACCCCATGATGCCCCCTGTTGTAGCCCCCCACACCTCCACCCCACACAGCTACTTCCCCGCTGCCCTTCATGGATGATCTCATACAGGAAGAGTTTCGGTCATGTGCACACCGTCGGGACCAGACTAAGACTTCTGGAAAACCACACTAGACATTAATTGCTTATTGTTCCATATTTCTTTATTTATTTTTCTCCATCTCACTACTTATTCTGCTCCTAATTGTCTATATTCTTACTACTATAATGTCCGTTATTGTCCAGAGGACCCCACCAGTTTACAGCCCACCAGAACCAGTGCACTGAGGACACTGTCAGCACTGACATCCACACGTCTCTCACACATCTGGAGGACATGGACAGTTATGCTCCAGTGCTGTTCACTGATTACAGCTCAGCAGTCAACACAGTCACCCCAACCAAACTGACTGAAACACTCACCACTGGACTCACACCCTCCTTCTGTAAATGGGGGCTGAACTTTCTAACAGACAGAATCAGTCAGTCAGAACTGGCAATGTACATCCAGCACAAGGACTGAGAACACTGGGACCCCCCAGGACTGCGTGGCCGCCCAGTATAACACCAGCATCATCAAACTGGTTTGACTGATCACTGGATGAGACAGCATACAGGAGGGAGGTGACAGACATGGTGACATGGTGTCATGACAACAATCTCTCCCTGAATGCAGACAAGACCAAGAAGATGATTGTTGACCCAAGGAGGAAGGAGAAGCAACAGCACACCCCACTACAGACAGGAGAGATGGAGGTGAACTCCTTCACCTTCCTGGAGTTCACATCAGTGAGGACCTCACCTGGACCTACAACACACCCCACATCAGTGAGGACCTCAGCTGGACCTACAACACACACCCCACATCAGTGAGGACCTCACCTGGACCTACGACACACCCCACATCAGTGAGGACCTCACCTGGACCTAGAAGACACACAACGCATCATTGAGGACCTCACCTGGACCTACAACACACCCCACACCAGTGAGGACCTCACCTGGTCCTACAACACACACCCCGCATCAGTGAGGACCTCACCTGGACCTATGACACACCCCACATCAGTGAGGACCTCACCTGGACCTACAACACACACACCCCACATCAGTGAGGACCTCACCTGGACCTACAACACACACACCCCACATCAGTGAGGACCTCACCTGGACCTACAACACACACACCCCACATCAGTGAGGACCTCACCTGGACCTACAACACACACACCCCACATCAGTGAGGACCTCACCTGGACCTACAACAAACACCACATCATAAAGAAATCCCAACAGTATCTGCTGTGTCCTCTGTTTATGTACGATACACAGCATGACCTGCAGGTTAACACTCTCCTGACATCAGAACTCTGAAAATGTTCAGCTCTTGTTCACAGTTTTATTGACAACAGGAGGAAACGTGAAACTGAATCACATGAAAGACAAATCAACAACAAGCCAGCCACAACAAGTACCGATATACACAAAACACAATGCAGCAAATGTCACAGAGAATAACATTATCCACCAAATAATGATCTGTGATTACAAATAACAATACAATAAACTACACACAACCACAATGTTTTCAAAAGGTATGAGATGTACGCAGACAACTGCATTAGCACGGCTATAATAACTACAATAACTATAATAACTACAATAACGAACTCTTGGAGTTGTATTCTCTCACTCTACGATCGCTACACACATGAACCAACTCGCTGCTACTGACACCCTGTGGTTCTTAAATGAATTACAACTAACCTCAAAAAATGGAACAGAGTTTATAAACTCCTGACAGAACAGCATCTGTACTTCCTGAGGAGGCTGAGGAAATGTAGCATGTCAACTAAAACTCAGCAGTTCCTACAGGAGAATGATGGAGAGTGAACTCACCAGCCACCACAGTATGATATGGGAACTGCACTACTCAGGAATGGAAGACTCAGTTTTCAGTATTTTCTCATTCTCACTCTTTCATAAACACACACAGACACCAACACAGAAACACATACGCACACACACACACACACACACACACACACACACACACACGTAAGCACACACAAACAAACCCCCATACACATGCACACACTAACGTTCCATACCTGAGAGTGTCCAGTCTAGAAGAGAGCAGCTTCACTCCTGACTCTCCTGGGTGATTGTACGTCAGGTCCAGTTCTTTCAGGTGGGAGGGGTTTGACCTCAGAGCTGAAGCCAGAGAAGAACAGCCTTCCTCTGTGACCAAACAACCAGACAGTCTGCAGAAAGGAGGGAAACAGGTAGAGAGAGACAGAGAGTGAGATGCACTTCCAGAGCAGCCTGCATGGGGCAGCTAGAGAGGCTGGTAACTGTAGTTGGAGGTTCCTCCACTCTCATGTCTCTCTGGCGTCCTCCATGGCAGATGGTTTTGTTCACTCTTCTCCAGATCGCTGCTGTCTGTGTTTATTTTAGCTCTTATTTTATTCAGCCCTTCAGAACTCTAGTGCACTATTAACCTACATCAAAAGAACCCTAAAGCTGGACTTACACTGTGTGATTTCAGTGGTCTTATAAGACTGTTACATGTCAGACTGTATGAGATGATGCCAGTAAAATCTTGGCAGAATTCTACATCTGGCTGTGATAACAGGAGTAAAAACACTGTCACATTTCTGGATCTGTGACTCAGAGATAAAGTCTAAGAATTCTAAGCGATGCATACTTTTTGGAAGTTGCAAAGCTGATGCCAGACTTTCACAAGTGTTTTCCTCAAGATTACAGATAGCTAGACTGCAAGTAGATACAACAGACATTACAATATACCCTACAGTAGATACAACAGACAATATAGTCTATAGTAGATACAACAAATATTACAATGTACCCTACAGTAGATACAACAGATATCACAATATACCCTACAGTAGATACAACAGACATTAAAATATACCCTACAGCAGATACAACAGATATCACAATATACCCTACAGTAGATAGAACAGACATTACAATATACTCTACAGCAGATACAACTGACAGTACAATATAGTCTACAGTAGATACACCAAATATTACAGTGTAAGTCGCTCTGGATAAGAGCATCTGCCAAATGCTGTAAAAGTAAATATAAATGTTCTCTTATGTGGTCATGGAACTGTCTTGGCTTTATGGGTCATTTCTGAGAAATAGATATCCAAAATCAACCTGAATGAAATGAGTACATGAATTCACCTAAAGGTATTATTATTTTAATAGGAGTTTATGAAAAATGGTCGAGTGAAATCTGTTCAAACTTACTCTGTTGATACTCTGCAAATTCAGTCTATACAAAATGAGTGCATTATTTCACCTAAAGGTAGTTTGACTTTAATATGCATTTATGAAGACATTGTATAGTGAAATGTGTCCAAACTTACTCTGCTAATAGTCAAGGGCTTCTACTCACATGTGGTAGTGGAACTGTTTTTGCATTTTGTTAAAATTCAGAAAAATATGTAAAACTTCAATATAGATTTATTAATGATCTGGTGAGGGCCAAGGGCCACCATTCAATAGGCAGTGGAATATTTCAGCCCTGGAGTTCTCCTGCCCTGCACATTTGCCACATTTCACTAGTGATAACCCCTGTTTCAGCTGGCAGTCAAGATCTATAATAAACTTCTGAGAAACATTATGTAGAAAAAGCATTTTCCACAATGCTTATTAAGATGTGTAAATATATTACCAATTGTGTTTAATCTAATTATGCAATTAAACTAGTTCAATCAAGTAAACTGTATTTTGTACAAATACGCAAGTCTGTTTCTTTGCTTAGGAAGAGTTAGGTTGCTGTGAGCAGCAAAATACCGTATAATCGCGCATATAGGCGCATTAAATTTAACCCGCGGATGACTTGACCGTGAATCGCTAAAGCGCGGATAGCGTGATCGCGGTTGTAACCTAGTGACCACCTGTAACCTAGTAACCACCTGTAACCTAGCTACAAGGTTTAAATGTGTTTAAACTGATGTAGGGGACCTGACTGATTAATACACACCTGTACTTCATGAACACCAGATGTTATAAATCACATCCCCGTCAAATCTCCCGTCACACCCTCACCCTCCTCCCTCCTGCTCTCAACTACGTGAAGATCCAACCGCATTTCTCCTAAAGACTGTAACTTGATTGTTGCAATGGCAAGAAGTCCAATCTTGCTTATTGACGGTTTGGTCAAATTGTTGAGACTGTTAGCTGGTTAGATATCTGTGCTGAACAGTAAACAACTAAAGAAATCAACATAGCTAGACTTTCTTTGCTAACATTACCTAGTTAGCTGTTAGCCATGAATGACGATCAGAGATTCAGTGAAAAACTCACACAGGCTTTGTCTGTCTGCCTTAGTCCATCTACTTTTACTTTTTGTCTGTCCCTTTCTGGTATTTTCCTTTTCTCTTGGAAATCACCATAGCAGCAAATATCCTCCAATTCCAGTTTGTGAGATTTTCTGTCATTTTCATGATCCACTACAGTTCTCTTCACCTCAGTAAGTTAAAACAGCTCCTCTGATGCTATTGGCCACTGTAATGACGTCATTCAATATTCTGCCGCCCCGGCCGTCCTACCACATATGTGATTGGATAAAATTACTGTCACTCAAATTGAGAAACTTGTCACTCATATTTCTGTTCCTGTTGGATACAAGTGCTTCTTGGATATTCATGTTATTACTACCTTTATTTTTTTTTCAAATGGTACAATTTAAAAAATTTGTGGAGTGTTTTTATTGTACCTTTTGACATTTTTTAATACGTCAACATAGACTTCCTAAAAACAAGGGCAACAATCACAAGGTTATTGTATTTCTATACCAAACTGTTTTCTGCTGTTTCGTGTGCTCCCAGTTTTAGTTGAGAAAAATATTAGGAACATTATCTTCACTACATATAATGGTGTTATACTGTTTCTGACCATTCTGGTGCCCTACACACACCCAAACACACCCAGCTGCTACCACACTACAGTTACAGTGAAACTACAAACACTCCATAACTGCAGCCTGATTAGATTTAATAGACAGACTGAACTCAGGCATGCTAATAGAACACAGATTTGTACCTTCAGTTTCCAGAGTTGGCTCTGTCCTAGAACAACTCCCCCAGGTCATTGTGCCAGTGTTGGGTAGTGTAGTCTATTGTGTGGCTGTGTGTATCAACATAAAATATCTTGGGTGTAGAAGATTACTGTACAATCACTGAGTGGATTTGAGCTTGTTACATCTACTACTGTATTTTCTTTTCCCTCTTCTGGTTTATGTTTAATGAAGACAGGTTTGGGGTGGAGCAAGTGTTGGGTTTGGTTTTTATTCTGGCTTATACTCCCCATAGACACAGATGGCATGTTTGTAGATCTCTATTACTTTTTTGTTATAATGGTTTGTGCTCAGAATAAAGTGTCTGTTGTGGTCTCTCCCCCTACACTGGCACATAACAGATGTATAAAGGTTGGTATCTCTCTCTAATCATCTGCAGCTGAAATAACCAGCAACTGAAGATGGCTGCCTCCAACACTCCAAACACTGTAAGATAAAACTGATGATTTTCTTCATAATTTGTGAACCCTAAAGACGGCCATGTTACTATATTGTGTGGGATGTAGCTTGGACACATTAAAACTAGCATAACCATTGTATTAGAGTGTTGCTATGAACAATGCATTAAATAAGAGTTTTACACATTTTTTTTTTTTTTAACAGAGCAGTGCCTTGACTCTCCCACTATTTGTATTTTATATAATTTCCCTGCAAAACACCTTCACTATTGTTTCTGAACTTCTGAGCCCTCCAGACATCTTGTGGTTTTAAGTATTTTCTGTGGTCAGTGTTTGTTCTCCTGTATGGAGGAAGCAGAAAGACAAGGAGCACAGCAAGGGGTCCAGTGAGGAGCACATTCTATCAGTGGTGGTCACACACAGATAATAGTTCTGCCTCTCTAACACACACAAATAGATCTGTCTGTCTCTCTCTCTCTCTATTTCACACACACAAACTCACAGATAATAGTTCCGTCTCACACTTACAAATAATAGATCTCTCTCTCTCTCTCTCTCTCTCTCTCTCTCTCTCTCTCTCTCTCTCTCTCTCTCTCTCTCTCACATATACACACAAATAATAGATCTGTCTGTCTCTCTCTGACTGTCTCTCACTCTCTATTTCAGACACACACACACACACACACACACAGATAATAGTTCTCTTTCTCTCTCAAACACGTAGATAATAGTTCTGTCTCTCTCTCTCCCCATCTCTCTCTCACACACACACACACACACACACACACACACACACACACGTTTCAATCGAGGTGAAGCATTATAAACAGCAAATGAAACATATTTGTGTCAATCTGTGTAATAAATAAGATTTCAAACAGTAGTCATATTGGCTCTGAACTAAACAGTGTGAGGTTTGGTTTACTGTGTATAAACAGTAATTATATTGGCCCTGAACTAAACAGTGTGAGGTCTGGTTTACTGTGTATAAACAGTAGTTATACTGGCCCTGAACTAAACAGTGTGAGGTCTGGTTTACTGTGTATATACAGTAGTCATATTGGCACTGAACTAAACAGTGTGAGGTCTGGTTTACTGTGTATATACAGTAGTCATATTGGCACTGAACTAAACAGTGTGAGGTCTGGTTTACTGTGTATATACAGTAGTCATATTGGCACTGAACTAAACAGTGTGAGGTCTGGTTTACTGTGTATATACAGTAGTCATATTGGCCGTGAACTAAACAGTGTGAGGTCTGGTTTACTGTGTATAAACAGTAGTTATATTGGCCCTGAACTAAACAGTGTGAGGTCTAGTTTACTGTGTATGAACAGTTGTTATACTGATCCTGAACTAAATAGTGTGAGCTCTGGCTTGATTGCTGGCAAATAATTTCAGCACCAAATGTCCAGTTGAGGCCTGCAGAACATATTTACTGGGGGGACAGATGGGACCAGTGAACATCTTGTGGTGACACACTAAAATGGCCTTACAGCACAGAGGAATTTCAGGGTACACAAGTTAAGTGTATAATAAACTACATACATACTGTTTAATTCCTTATCAGATTATGACAAATCACATGAAGTCAGTAAGGGAGTCATTCATTAACCCATAAGATTACATTTTGAATGAATCATCACCAATAAATCAAGGGTGTGGGTTACATAAACATAAATATTATTATCTGAGAAAGGTTCATTTCTGTCCAGCACTTAATATTTTATATCACTTACAAGTATCTTCCATTCTTTGATTCATACCCTTGATAAAGGTTGTATTTCAAGATTCCAAAAATTGTGTGTGTGGTTATAATTCTACAAGTAGTTATAATTCTATATTTAGTTCTAATACTACAAGTAGTTATAAGTCTCCCTGTGGTTATAATTTTACAATTGGTGATAATTCTTGATGTATCTACATTCTGTAGTATCAAATAATGAATTATGGATGCAGAAATGTCAGAAATGTCTTTAGTTCTGATGTAATTACAAAACACCACACATGCTAGGTACCACACACACACACACACACACACACACACACACACACACACACACTTAGACAATATCCCACCCAAAAACACAAGGGAATCATGTGTGCTTGTAAAAGAGTCCTGTAATGTGTCTAGAACCTCAATAGTTCAGCTTTAAATGTTTTAATTAAGATTTTAAGGGCTTGTATTTGCAGAGAGATTAGAATGACTGATGTTTACAGTGTTTCCATACATAAACTAGATAAAATCACTCAGTGAAAATCTTACATTAGAACACTTCATTTTACAGCACTATTGTTGGGAGTTTCTGAATATATTCATCCTGTAAGACATTTTGCTAAATTTCTGCGCTCAGGTGACCAAAAATGCAGCTTGTGGACAAAATGCCAAAGCGCCTAGTTGAAGCAGCATTGTAATAAATACACCTGTACATGTGGACAAGGACTCATCTGTGTCTCCTCTTTACAATGTTATATTTCTCTTATACACTTGAATATCTGCTTATGCATCACAAATGTAACTCTTTGTCTCCACAGTGTGGTCATTTAATGAAAAGCAGTGAGGTTTCAACAGAAAACTATATTTAGAAATATTTAGAGAAGAGAACTTTATAATATAATATAAAAATGTATATTTCCTTGCATTGCCTTGTCTGGCAATGTTTGTTTAATACTGTACTATAAGGGAGTTGACACTGACCTTTTTAAAATGCCTCTTTATTTACATTCAAAAATAGTCACAGAAACTCACCTGAGAATCTCCAGTTTACAGTGTGAACTCTTCAGTCCAGCACAGAGCTGCTCCACTCCTGAATTCTGCAGATCATTATTATTCATCTCCACCTCTCTCAGTGAGTTTTCTGTTTGTAGAACTGATGTGAGAGATTTGCAAGACTCTTGCGTGAGACCACAGCCAGATAGTCTGTAAAAGATTAAATACAGTAAATAATGTAGTTCAGTCAGAGGATGATGAATTAAAAGATCTGAACTGCTAATAAAAATGTAAAGAAGAGTTTGAAAGGTCTGGAACACACTGATACATTTTCAGCCTTTTAATTTTACAAACACAGCAACATTTAACACTGCTGTGTCTTTATCAAAGACAAAATGGACAAAAACATGACAAATAACATTCATTAGCAACCTAAAACAGATGAACAAATAATGGATGGTTGGTTCATAAGTCAGTGAATGGCAGTTACCATAATCAGAGTCCAAATATCAAAAATATCCCACCCCTAACACCATAACAGGAAACAGAACAACATAGATCTCATTCAATGTTTCACAAATACAAACACATTAATATACAAACCGAAAATATTGTTGGCAGACATGCAGAGTAGTGATTATGGAGAAATAAACACTGCAGTATTGATTATGGAGGAATAAACACTGCAGTAGCGATTATGTTGGAATGAACACAGCAGTAGTGATTTTAGAGGAATAATCACAGTAGTATTTATTATGGAGAAATAAACACTGCAGGAGTGATTATGTAGAAATAAACACTGCAGTTTTGACTATGGAATAATGAACACTGCAGTTTTGATTATGGAGGAATGAACATTGCAGTAGTGAATATTAGTGTATGAACACTGCAGTACTAATGGTGGTAGGACGAACACTGCAATAGTGATTATGGAGGAATGAACACTGCAGTATTGATTGGACAGAATGCAGACAGCATAATCTTTTACTAGTGTTTACATTCCTTTGCTCACACTATGAGTCACTGATCATGAAACATTCTCCTCTGCCTTTGCTTTTCCAAGTGATGTCCTGAGTTCTGTCTGAGTGGTGCACCAAGAATCCCGGAGGCTTAATAGCTGAGTCAGGGACCCCATCAGTCAGTCAGGTGTGTGTGAGGCAGACCCCATCAGTCAGTCAGTTCTGACTCTCTCACACACACAAATAATATATCTGTCTGTCTCTCTCTTGTGGTGACACATTAAAATATCCTTACAGCACAGAGGAATTTCAGGGTACACAAGTTAATACAGTGGTAAAACCACTATTATATTGTATAATAAACTACATACTGTTTAATTCCTTATCAGATTATGACATTCACATGAAGTCAGTCAGGGAGTCATTAATTAACCCATGAGATTACAATTTGAATAAATCTTCACCAATAAATCAAGGGTGTGGGTTACATAAACATAAATACTGTTACCTGAGAAAGGTTTAATTTCTGTCCAGCACTTAATATTTTATATCACTTACAAGTATCTTCAGTTCTTTGATTCATCCCCTCGAAAAAGGTTGTATTTCAAGATTCCAAAAATTCTACTTGTGGTTATAATTCTATGTGTGGTTATATTTCTACATGTAGTTATATTGCTAAATTTGGTTCTAATTCTACATGTGATTATAATTCTATGTGTGGTTATAATTCTCAGTGTATCTGAATTATGTAGTATCAAATGATGAATTATGGGTGCAGAAATGTCTGAAACAATATCGCTACTTCACACAACTAATTTATTCACTAAAATCAACTATTTACATTAACACAAAAAAAAACAACTAAAGTCAGCAGAGCTGTGGGGCTACAGTGAGAGTGGACACAGCCAACACTACAGCAGACCTGTGGGGCTACAGTGAGAGTGGACCCAGCTGACACTACAGCAGACCTGCGGGGCTACAGTGAGAGTGGACACAGCTGACACTACAGCAGACCTGCGGGGCTACAGTGAGAGTGGACACAGCCGACACTACAGCAGACCTGTGGGGCTACAGTGAGAGTGGACCCAGCCAACACTACAGCAGACCTGTGGGGCTACAGTGAGAGTGGACCCAGCTGACACTACAGCAGAGCTGTGGGGCTACAGTGAGAGTAGACATAGCTGACACTACAGCAGACCTGTGGGGCTACAGTGAGAGTGGACACAGCTGGCTCCTCTGTCTATGTCTGCTGTGTCCACTCTCTTCCATGTCCTCCTCCTGGACACTTTCACCATCAAGTTCTTCTGTCTTTTCTCTCTCATGCTGTCTTCTTACTAAAGAAGGTTGCCATGGCAATAACATTACTCTTTCTCTTCATCCTGGTTGTTTTCTGTCTCTCTATACTAACTGTAAATGAACAAGCAGGAGTATTTTATATTCTAGCCAGTTCCTTATATTTAAGGAAGCTAACATTAACCTCATTAGCTTTGTTACAGTACATCCAGTGTGACACACACACACACACACACACACACACACACACACACACACACACACACACACACACACACACACACACACACACACACACACACACACACACTTCACTGCTTCTCTCCTCCTAATCTCCTGATTACTGATTACTGTGTCTTGTGTGTCTTTCTTTCTCTCTTGTAATTAAGTCCACAGGTTCACTCGTCCAGTGCTGAACATTGTTCCTCACTACTGTGTTCAGATGTCCTGAGTTTACTGTCAGCTGTCTGCTCAGTTTCTCTCTCTGCTGACTCAATGTCTTCTACCATCACTGTTCTTTTTTGTTTGCTGTCTCTGGCTTGATGAAAAAATTAGCAGCCAACATTCACTCCTAAGTCAAGCTAATATGATGTTAGCATGAGGTATCTAGGAGTAGTAACCAACAATATACTGTAACTTGGCAAGCTTAAGGTTACTAATATTAGCCAGCTACATGTTTCATAAAAACACCCGTGGAGAGAGATCACAGGTTTATCTTAAGGAATAACCAATAAACCTTTCAGTTCTATTGAATGAATATTAATTTGTTGAGTTCTTTCCTCCAGCACGGCTGTCAGTTCAGCTCACCTCAACATGTGTTGAATACACGGTGTAAATCATAATGAGAACAGGGTCTCCCACCCAATAACACAAGGGAATCATGTGTGATTGTAAAAGTGTCCTGTAATGTGTCCAAAACCTCAATTGTTTAGCTTTAAATGTTTTCATTAAGACTTTAAGGGCTTTTATTTGCAGAGAGATTAGAATGGCTGATGTTTACAGTGTTTCCATACATAAACTAGATAAAATCACTCAGTGAAAATCTTGCATGAGAACACTTCATTTTACAACACTGTTGTTGGAGTTTTTGAATATATTCATCCTGTAAGACATTTTGCAAAATTTCTGTGCTCAGGTGACCAAAGATGAGGCTTGTGGACAAAATACCAAAGTTCCTAGTTGAAGCAGCATTGTAATAAATACACCTGTACACGTGGACAAGGACTCATCTGTGTCTTCTCTTTACAAAATTATATTTCTCTTATACACTTGAAAATCTGCTCATGCATCACAGATGTAACTCTTTGTCTCCACAGTGTGGTCATTTAATGAAATGCAGCAAGGTTTCAACAGAAAACTATATTTAGAAATATTTAAAGAAGAGAACTTTATAATATTAAAGTGTACAATTCCTTGCATTGCCTTGCCTGGCAATGTTTGTTTAATACTGTACTATAATGGAGTTGACACTGAGCTTTTTAAAATGGATCTTTATTTACATTCAAAAATAGTCACAGAAACTCACCTGAGAATCTCCAGTTTACAGTGTGAACTCTTCAGTCCAGCACAGAGCTGCTCCACTCCTGAATTCTGCAGGTCATTATTATTCATCTCCAGCTCTCTCAGTGAGTTTTCTGTTTGAAGAACTGATGTGAGAGATTTGCAAGACTCTTCATTGAGACCACAGCCAGATAGTCTGTAAAAGAGTAAATACAGTAAATAATGTAGTTCAGTCAGAGGATGATGAATTAAAAGATCTGAACTGCTAATAAAAATGTAAAGAAGAGCTTGAAAGGTCTGGAACACACTGATACATTTTCAGATTTTTAATTTTACAAACACAGCAACATTTCAACATTACTGTGTCTTCATCAAAGACAAAATGGACAAAGACATGACAAATAACATTCATTAGCAACCTAAGACAGGTGACCAAATAATGGATGGTTGGTTCATAAGTCAGTGAATGGCAGTTACCATAATTAGAGTCCAAATATCAAAATATCCCACCCCTAACACCATAACAGCAAACAGAACAACACAGATCTCATTTAATGTTTCACAAATACAAACACACTAATATACAAACAGAAAATATTGTTGGAAGACAGGCAGAGTAGTGATTATGGAGGAATAAACACTGCATTAGTGATTATGGATGAATAAACACCGCAGTAGTGATTATGGAGGAATGAACACTGCAGTATTGATTGGACAGAATGCAGACAGCATAATCTTTTACTAGTGTTTACATTCCTGTGCTCACACTGAGCCACTGATCATGAAACATTCTCCTCTGCCTTTGCTTTTCCCAGTGAGGTCCTGAGTTCTGTCTGTGTGGTGCACCGAGAATCCCGGAGGCACAATAGTTGAGTCAGGGACCCCATCAGTCAGTCAGGTATGTGTGAGGCAGACCCCATCAGTCAGTCAGGTGTGTGTGTGACTCAGACACAATCGGCCAGTTAAGTGTTTGTGAGGCAACAATCTCATGTCTGCTGTTGACATGAAATGTGTCCCTGGAGTTTGTCCTTCATGGACTGCATGTGTGCAGTAAAATACTGGGGAGAAGAGGACCATTCACATGTTGTTTCAGTTGGATCAGAACTTCGACTCACTTCTCACTTCTCTCCACTACAGCAGACCTGTGGGGCTACAGTGAGAGTGGACACAGCCGACACTACAGCAGACCTGTGGGGCTACAGTGAGAGTGGACACAGCTGACAGTACAGCAGAGCTGTGGGGCTACAGTGAGAGTGGACACAGCTGACACTACAGCAGACCTGTGGGGCTACAGTGAGAGTGGACACAGCTGACACTACAGCAGAGCTGTGGGGCTACAGTGAGAGTGGACACAGCTGACACTACAGCAGAGCTGTGGGGCTACAGTGAGAGTGGACACAGCTGGCACTATAGCAGGGCTGTGGGGCTTCAGTGAGAGTGGACACAGCTGACACTACAGCAGACCTGTGGGGCTACAGTGAGAGTGGACACAGCTGGCTCCTCTGTCTCTGTCTGCTGTGTTCACTCTCTTCCATGTCCTCCTCCTGGACACTTTCACCATCAAGTTCTTCTGCCTTTTCTCTCTCCTGCTGTCTTCTTACTAAAGAAGGTTGCCATGGCAATTGCATTACTCTTTCTCTTCATCCTGGTTGTTTTCTGTCTCTCTATACTAACTGTAAACGAACAAGCAGGAGTATTTTATATTCTAGCGAGTTCCTTAGATTTAAGGAAGCTAACATTAGCCTCATTAGCTTTGTTACAGTACATCAGGCACCCAGTGTGACACACACACACACACACACACACACACACACACACACACACACACACACACACACACACACACACACACACACACTTCACTCCTTCTCTCCTCCTAATCTCCTGATTACTGTGTCTTGTGTCTTTCTTTCTCTCTTGTAATTAAGTCCACAGGTTCACTCGTCCAGTGCTGAACATTGTTCCTCACTACTGTGTTCAGATGTCCTGAGTTTACTGTCAGCTGTCTGCTCAGTTTCTCTCTCTGCTGACTCCACATCTTCTACCATCACTGTTCTATTTTAGTTTGATGTCTCTGGATTGATGAAAAAATTAGCAGCCAACATTGAGTCCTAAGTCAAGCTAATTTGATGTTAGCGTAAGGTATCTAGGTGTAATAACCAACAATATACTGTAACGTGGCAAGCTTAAGGTTACTAATATTAGCCAGCTACATGTTTCATAAAAACACCTGTGGAGAGAGATCACAGGTTTATTTTAAGGAATAACCAATAAACATTTCAGTTCTATTGAATGAATATTAACTTGTTGCGTTCTTTCCTTCAGCATGGCTGTCAGTTCAGCTCACCTCAACATGTGTTGAACACACCGTGTAGATCATAATGAGAACAGGGTCTCCTACCCAAAAACACAAGGGAATCATGTGTGATTGTAAAATACATTTTGCAAAATTTCTGCTCTCAGGTGACCAAAAATGCAGCTTGTGGACAAAATGCCAAAGCGCCTAGTTGAAGCAGCACTGTAATAAATACACCTGTACATGTGGACAAGGACTCATTTGTGTCTTCTCTTTACAATGTTATGTTTCTCTTCTAGACTTGAAAATCTGCTCGTGCGTCACAAATGTACCTCTTTGTCTCCACAGTGTGGTCATTTAATGAAATGCAGCAAGGTTTCAACAGAAAACTATATTTAGAAATATTTAAAGAAGAGAACTTTATAATATAATATAAAAGTGTACATTTCCTTGCATTGCCTTGCCTGGCAATGTTTGTTTAATACTGTACTATAAGGGAGTTGACACTGACCTTTTTAAAATGGCTCTTTATTTACATTCAAAAATAGTCACAGAAACTCACCTGAGAATCTCCAGTTTACAGTGTGAACTCTTCAGTCCAGCACAGAGCTGCTCCACTCCTGAATTCTGCAGGTCATTATTATTCATCTCCAGCTCTCTCAGTGAGTTTTCTGTTTTTAGAGCTGATGTGAGAGATTTGCAAGACCCTTTATTGAGACCACAGCCAGATAGTCTGTAAAAGAGTAGATACAGTAAATAATGTAGTTCAGTCAGAGGATGATGAATTAAAAGATCTGAACTGCTAATAAAAATTTAAAGAAGAGCTTGAAAGGTCTGGAACACACTGATACATTTTCAGATTTTTAATTTTACAAACACAGCAACATTTCAACATTACTGTGTCTTCATCAAAGACAAAATGGACAAAGACATGACAAATAACATTCATTAGCAACCTAAGACAGGTGAACAAATAATGGATGGTTGGTTCATAAGTCAGTTAATGGCAGTTACCATAATCAGAGTCCAAATATCATAATATCCCACCCCTAACACCATAAGAGGAAACAGAACAACACAGATCTCATTCAATGTTTCACAAATACAAACACATTAATATACAAACCGAAAATATTGTTGGCAGACACGCAGAGTAGTGATTATGGAGGAATAAACACTGCAGTAGCGATTATGTTGGAATGAACACAGCAGTAGTGATTTTAGAGGAATAATCACAGTAGTATTTATTATGGAGAAATAAACACTGCAGGAGTGATTATGTAGAAATAAACACTGCAGTTTTGACTATGGAATAATGAACACTGCAGTTTTGATTATGGAGGAATGAACATTGCAGTAGTGAATATTAGTGTATGAACACTGCAGTACTAATGATGGTGGGATGAACACTGCAGTAGTAATGATGGTGGGATGAACACTGCAGTAGTGATTATGGAGGAATGGACAGAATGCAGAGAGCAGAATCTTTTACTAGTGTTTACATTCCTCTGCTCACACTAGGAGTCATTGATCATGAAACATTCTCCTCTGCCTTTGCTTTTCCCAGTGAGGTCCTAAGTTCTGTCTGCGTGGTGCACCGAGAATCCTGGAGGCTTAATAGCTGAGTCAGGGACCGCATCAGTCAGTCAGGAGTGTGAGGCAGACCCCATCAGTCAGTCAGGAGTGTGAGGCAGACCCCATCAGTCGGGTCAGGTATGTGTGAGGCAGATCCCATCAGTCAGTCAGGTGTGTGAGAGGTAGACGCCAGTCAATCAGTCAGTCAGTCAGGCTGCTCTATCTCTTCCTCGCTCTCTTTCACACACACACACACACACACACACACACACACACACACACACACACACACACACACACACACACACACACACACACACACACACACACACAATACTTTGGTCTCTTACAATACTTTCTGTCTCTCTCTCTCTCTCTCGTACACACACACACACACACAAATAATAGAGCTGTCTGTCAGTCTCACTTACTCTCTCTCTCTCACTCACACAGACACACACACACACACACAAACACACACACACACACACACACAATACTTCTGTCTTTCTCTCTCACACACAAAATAGATCTGTTTGAATCTCTCTCTCTCTTTCTCTCTGAGGCACACACACACCTAATAGTTCTGTCTGTCTCTCTCTCACTCACACACACACACACACACACACACACACACACACACACACAATACTTCTGTCTTTCTCTCTCTCACACACACAAAATAGATCTTTCTGTCTCCTTCTCTCTCTCTGTCTCATACACACACACACAAATAATAGTTCTGTCTCTCTCTCTCTCTCTCTCTCTCTCTCTCTCTCACACACACACACACACACACACACACACACACAGGGACAGAGATAATAGTTCTGTCTCTCTCTTTATCATGCACACACATAGATAATAGTTCTGTCTCTCGCACGCACACACACACACACACACACACACACACACACACACACACAGATAAGAGAAAGTATTGTCATGTTTAACTATCAAGTTTAACTGGAACACTTTCTTAGAAGTACAGGGGTTTTAAAATGTGATAAACCAAAGTAAATTAGTAAATTAGTAAAGAGATAAAAAAAAACAACAACTCAACTCTCAAGTAAGAAACAAGAGAACAACAATTTTGATGAAATTTCTCAACAACACAAGAAACCATCTAAACACACAGCAGCTAACAGGAGTGGAACAGTAGCATCTTGCAGCAAAACTACAAGGACAAAACTACGGATAAAGCCAAGGAAGACGTGGAAAATTACATGAAACATAAAAGGATAATTTACATTTACATTTATATACAGAATACAGTGAACAAAACCACCATCAGCAGTCTCCTGTTATATACAAAATACAGTGAACAAAACCATCATCACCAGTCTCCTGTTATATACAGAATACAGTGAACAAAACCACCATCAGCAGTCTCCTGTTATATACAAAATACAGTGAACAAAACCATCATCACCAGTCTCCTGTTATATACAGAATACAGTGAACAAAACCATCATCACCAGTCTCCTGTTATATACAGAATACAGTGAACCAAACCACCATCACCAGTCTCCTGTTATATACAGAATACAGTGAACAAAACCATCATCACCAGTCTCCTGTTATATACAGAATACAGTGAACAAAACCACCATCAGCAGTCTCCTGTTATATACAGAATACAGTGAACAAAACCACCATCAGCAGTCTCCTGTTATATACAGAATACAGTGAACAAAACCATCATCACCAGTCTCCTGTTATATACAGAATACAGTGAACAAAACCATCATCACCAGTCTCCTGTTCTATACAGAATACAGTGAACAAAACCATCATCACCAGTCTCCTGTTATATACAGAATACAGTGAACAAAACCACCATCAGCAGTCTCCTGTTATATACAGAATACAGTGAACAAAACCATCATCACCAGTCTCCTGTTATATACAGAATACAGTGAACAAAACCACCATCAGCAGTCTCCTGTTATATACAGAATACAGTGAACAAAACCATCATCACCAGTCTCCTGTTCTATACAGAATACATTGAACCAAACCACCATCACCAGTCTCCTGTTATATACAGAATACAGTGAACAAAACCACCGTCACCAGTCTCCTGTTATATACAGAATACAGTGAACAAAACCACCATCACCAGTCTCCTGTTATGTACAGAATACAGTGAATCGTGCCACAGAGCTGTCTGTGCCATAACAAGCCAAATATAAAAAGGGGCATATGTAATGGAAGACAGATAGTCATTGAAGATGAAGATGAGGATAACACCATCCTAACTGTGAACATTTATCACAACGGCACCATCATGTTTCAAGGCAGTGAGGCCTCTGCTCTGTTCAGGAAAACTTTACCTTTATCAGAGCAGTAGCAGAAACTGAGAAAGTAACTGAGGAGGAGGAGACTAGTAGCCACGTAGCCCAGGGTTCAGGGGAGGGACGGGAAAACACCTCACAGACCAGCACACCACAGGCCAGACCAGCACAACACAGACAAATGGAGATCACGGTATTCCAGCAAAGAGAAAGTCTTTCTCTCCAGGAAGTTGAGACAATAGAATTCAAACATCTGAGAGGAGAAGTGTTGGAGCTCCAGAAGGACAGAGAGGCTCTCAGGAGGGAGCTCAGTGCAGTCAGAGAGAAAGTACAGCTCAGGGACAATACCATGATCACCCTGAAGGAGGAGATACAGAGACTAAAAGAGAAGAACTACAGTTCAGGGACAGTTCCATGATCACCCTGAAGGAGGAGCTACAGAGACTAAAAGAGATGAGCTACAGCTCAGGGACAGTACCATGATCACCCTGAAGGAGGAGCTACAGAAACTAAAAGAGATGAACTACAGCTCAGGGACAGTAGCATGATCACCCTGAAGGAGGAGCTACAAAGTCTAAAAGCCAACCAGCAGACCTCTGATTCTGCACAGCAACACTAAATCAACTCTGAACCACAGACTGCCACACTGAGCCCCGTCCGGTCCATCCACACTAAGTCAGATAAAAAACCTAATATTCCTCCAGATGCAGGCATAGTCATTTTAATTGATTTTAATGGAAAATTCTTAAACGAGGAACAGCTTTTCCCAGGATCTAAAGTTGCAAAAGTTTGGTGTTCCCGAACCAGCAATGCCCTCCAGCTTCTTACACATGCCATCTCAGGTAATCCAAGCCACCCCATTATTTAGAAAGCAAGAGAGTAGCAGAGTAAGAAGAGTAGCACAGACCTCCACAGAGACCTTCCCCTCCTTCAAAATCACCATCTCTACCATCCTGCCCAGTAGAGACTTCCATCCAGCTACAATCCACAAGATGAATGCAGAGATCTCCTGTGGATGTGCACTGTTGGCTAATGTGCACCTGACACACCACTCCAACCTCAGCATTCACAGCCTTCATGACCACGTCCACCTGAACAAGGACACTGTGAGCATCTCTGCCAGCTGCCCAGCAAGCCATCCACAGTAAAGTACACCTGCCATCACCACCCACCCCCAACATGCAGCCCAAACAGCAGACCTACACCTCTGTAGTACAAACTCCACCCTCCACAAACACTACAGAGATGGAGAGATCACACAGATACTCAACCTCATATGTCAAAGTCACAATTCATTAATGAAGAAATAGATAAATAGATAAATGAATTAATAAATAAAAAGACAAATAAATAAATATCACTGTTTATAGGTTAGTCATTACACCATTTTAATATGTATGTTTATATACATGAATTGTACATATTTGTACATATAATTTCAACATATTCCTTCACTTTTACAGGTTTATCTCACTTTGAATCTGTTTGTATTTGTGTTTTTCCTTTCATACTTCATTTAAATAATGAAACCATTATCTGTCTCTCTATGGAACATTCAAGGCATAAAATCATCCATGTTTGGGTACAAAAGTATAAACACTGAATTCACAAATAACACAAAGATAAAGACATTATAAATCTCCATGAAACCTGATGTAAATCTGATATAAATCTGATTCGGTGACTCACTGCCCTTTAAACTACAAGGAAATCCTCCTCATTGCTGTTACACTCCCTGACATTAAAAGAGAGGGAGATTCAGATGAAATCACTATCTGGTAGAAATCAGAACTGTCAAAAATCATAATTCCTCTGAAATTAGAAAAATCACTGAAATACAAATTATATCACTTCAAAAACAAAACTACATCACCCACTGGAACACACAAACCCAAGTACAAAGTAAAATGCAGTATTAACTGGCTATGAAACAGAACATTGTAGCAGACAATCTGCTCAAAGTGACTGATATTAAACACAGAACCACGTTGAGAAAGTCCAGACTCAGTTAACACAGCCTGGCGGTCCAGACCAGCCAATATAAGACATCAGTGTAACAAAGACACTCTAGAGACAGAGCTACACTTTCTCAATGAATGTGAAACATTCAACCAAATACATCAAATATACTTTACAAAATTTGAGATGGTCCACCCCAACTATAAGTATTGATGGTCCACCCCAACTTTAAGTATCTATGGAACACTGACAAACAGGTCAGTGTGTTAGGAAGGATGAAGTGTTCTGCACTTTCTCACTGAATGTGAAACTAATATATATATATATATATATATATATATATATCTATATATATATATATATATATATATATATATATATATATATATATATCTATATATATATCTATATATATCTATATATATATATATATATCTATATATATATCTATATATATATATATATATATCTATATCTATATATATATATATATATATATATATATATATATATATATATATATATATATATATATATATATATATATATATATATATATATATGCACACTGGACTATGTACTATTAGGCTGTAGGTATCCCATTAGCTAGCAGTACTATTAACAACATCCTCCTTATTCTGTATCAAACGGATTCAAATACATATGAAGGAATCAACATTAGCCACGGTGGCTAATCCCTGATTACTATGTTATTATCCACATAATCTTCCAGAAGGTTTAAATGAAGTGACTAATGGCTGAAAATACACCATTTACTCATAAGACTTTTATCTAAACATTTATTTAGCTAAACTAAAGCTAACAAATAACTAGAATCACAGATAGTTATACTAATGTTCCCCTATGGGGAACTGGATGCCAATTCTTTTAATAGGCAAATCAAATTCTCAGAGAATTAATCAACCTTTCGATCTACCTGACACAAAATATTGGATGTGAACACAAATACACCCCGCCCCCCCACACACACAGAGCATTATATGATACTGTGTCTGCAGGCACCCCCAAATCAGATGTAAGACTTTTTAATACAACTTCCAATGTAATTTAATACCAAATTTGCAGTGAGGATGTACAAAAATGAAATCCGTTTGAATAAATCGTAAATAAATATTATGTTTAAACACTGTCATTGAGGAAAAGATGCTTCAAGATTAATTTTGAAGAGAGACATAAGAACACTGAATAATAAGTGGATAAGAAATTGACACAAAATCTGACAGAAAAAATATATATCTAGTTAACTTGGGCACTTTCTACAAAACATTCTTGCTAGTGAGAGCAGAGTTAGTGAACGGTTACTTCCCTGTAATGTTCATATGTAGCTAGCTAGATAAAGCTGGAGCTAATAAACTGATTTCTGAGAGGACTGCAGACCATATACAAAAATATGTAGAAAGTTACACATTTATAAATCGAGTGAAACATTTTGAGATGAACAGTGTCAGATGAATCAGTCTGACTAGAATTTCCTGTGGAGATCCAATAGCGGTTGCTAGTCACCTGGACTTAGTTTTGGTAACATTGATTAGCTAGCTAGTGTGGTTCCTAGATTTTTCCCACATTCTAATAAATTTATGAAGTACACTTTAAATAGAAAATAAATATGGAGACTCAAAAATTAATGGAAAAGAATAGCTGGTCCAGTATTTATTACATTACATACAAATGTGGCATAGTCCAGAGAATATCTAACAATCACACACAACATCTCCATCGCTATATTCAAACATACATTATTCAATATATGCACCAACCATCACTGAACATACATGCACAAAGAACACCAACCATCAGAGGATATACACACACAGAGCACCACCCATCACTATACAAACATAAACTCAAAGAGGACAATTTAGAATATCCAATCAACCTAACTTCTGTGTTTATGGACTGTGAGAGGAAACCAGAGATCCTGAAGGAAACCTGCACAGATAAGGACTGGAACCCAAGACCCTAGTGCTGAGAGAAACTTCACTGAGGGAGGGACTCAAACCCAAGACCCTAATGCTGATGGGTAAATGAACTGAACACCAAGCCACCATACTGCCTGCCTAACAGCATAACAATAACAACATAACAATATAACAATAATAAATATGATAATAATAATAATAATTCTTCTTCTCTTCTTCTTCTCCTTATTATTATTATTATTATTATTATTATTATTATTTCTTTATTTTTTACTACTAGTTGTGTAAACCTGATCATGCAGTAAAATGTAACTCTTTGTGGCCACAGTGTGTTCATTTAATGAAATGCAGCTAGTTTCACCAGAAATGTTTTGTCTGGATCTATATAACTTTGTTCCGCAGTACCTTATTTTAACTCTGTTAATGTTGCACTACAAGGCAGTTTTGTAATTTCTTTAAAGAAGAGGAGAATCACATTTGATAAATTGTGCACCATAATGGTTCCATTTAAGAATAAATTAACAGAAACTCACCTGAGAATCTCCAGTTTACAGTGTGAACTCTTCAGTCCAGCACAGAGCTGCTCCACTCCTGAATTCTGCAGGTCATTATTATTCATCTCCAGCTCTCTCAATGTATTTTCTGTTTGTAGAACTGTTGTGAGAGATTTGCAAGACCCTTCAGTGAGATTACAGCCAGATAGTCTGCAAAGAAATACATAGAGTACAAAATGCAGTTCAATCAGAGGATCTACAGACAACACAAAATGAGTTTATGATAATGAAAAGATATTACTAATTGTGTGTGTGTGTGTGTGTGTGTGTGTGTGTGTGCGCATGCACAAAATATGAGACACAGGTCATGAACGAAGTCCATGTATTTCTCTTCAAATAGAATGGTGCCACTTGACGGAAGAGCTATTATGATGGTGGCATCACCTGTGTGATGCCATTTCCTGTTTTTGAAATTCCTTCACATGAATAACAGTTTAGGCATTCCAATCTTTACTATTGTCCTATTGTTTATTCATTTTCTGTAACTGCATACAATTCTGATATCAACAATGTCTACAAGTCACAGGAGACTACTCGACCATTCAAAACTTGCTGATGCAGACAACTAACCAAAGCTAAGTGTCTACTAGCTATCAAGTATTTGTATTTCACCATGACTTCAGTCATTTGTTGCTTGTGTTGAGTGCAGCATGTTTAGATTAATCATTACTGATAAATGTATCTATGAGAAGTACAGATTAATCATTAGTGAATTATCTACACTTCTCACAGTTACATTTATCATTAATCATTAGTGATAAACATCACAGGAGACTCTCAGCTTCAGTATGTAAACTACAGAGCTCTGGTTATACAAAAATAAGGTAATAAAATGTGTTGGGGTAAAGGCCAATCGTTATTCTGTATTTTCATGAGGTGATCTGTGATATAATTATAATAGGCTTTAAAGCTCTCTGTAGCAGGTGCAGAGAGGTGCAAGACTGTCTGAAAACATGAATAATGTTTCTGGGGTATCTTAAGGTCAGAGACCTTTTGGGACTCTAAGTGCAGAACTGAGGTTCTGATACAGGCTTCTGTACAAGTCTAAGGCAGATTACTCTGAACTGTTCCTGTGAGAAATAACTTCATTAGTGTTGAAAAAGATCTGTTTTTAAAAGACTTGAAAGCCTCTTTGAGAGTTCTGTGGCTAAGCAAGGTTCATTATCTTACCACAAGGGCAGAGTGATACTGACCTACCACATCATTTTGCAGATGTTTGGTGGTGTGAGTTGAGATCATCTTTGTTTAAAAAAAATCTTCCAATGGGATACAATGGTGTCAAGTTTAACTTGCATAATGATGAATCTCAATTTGCATATATTGAATAATGTATGTTTGAACATAGTGGTGGAGATGTATGTAAAGAAGGTGGGGTGATTACATAATCACTTCTGAAAACTGTATAAAAATATGTGTTGTGTGTGACTGTTAGACATATTCTGGACTATGCCTCGTTTGTAACATTGAGCTCAGAATAAAGATGGGACCGGCTATTCTCTTCAAACGCACCCACACCGTCAGCAGTAGGGTTATCAGCACCAGCTGATAGATGGCCCAGAGCTGCGTTGTTCTGTGAGCAGGGTCTGAATCCACACACGTGCACCGTTATAGGTAAGCAGAAGTCGTGTTTGAAACATTCTGCATAGGTGGTATTAAGACCTTGTCCACAGAGTTTTGTGGTAGGTCTTGGGCGTCTTAAAAGTGCAGGAAGTGAATGGATACGCAGACAGATCTGTTTAAACGTGATTAATATCATCTAATTATAAAATGCATACACGCAAAATATATTAATGAGGTTTTAGTAATAAATACAATAAAGTAACGGATGGAGGTACAGTATATAAAACCGGTGACAGTTACAGCAGTAGAGAGTGTACATATTACAGACACATTAAAATAGTAGCAGTAGGAGAAGGTGGGATTAAAGTATTACAGGATAAGAATATAAACAATGTGAGTGGCGATTAATAGAATTTTGGAATAGTGTAAATTTTCATTTTACTAAAATAAGTTATGGTTAAGTCAACATAATAATTGATGGAATTCAGCGAAGCAAATTAGAAAATAATCATATGGATAGCGATTTGTTAAGTGAGACGCAGGGAGCACGAACACATTTTTGACTTGAGAAAATATATAGAAACTCTGCAGGTGTGGAGTGTTGGCAGTGGCTAGAGTCAATAAATCTTAAATTGTATCAGCTGACTGTTTTAATTTAGATGAAGCTGAGGCTGCATTTCCTCATCTTATCTTAAGGGAGAGAGTAAGGAGGATGTGGAAAAGAATCTGTTGGCTGAAGTGCTTAATTTATTGTTGTCTAGCCAAGTGCCTGGAAGAGCAACAGTTGGGTTGGAGCACTTACTGTGGAAACCGTTTGAACCACTAACATTGATTATGGGAAGCAACGAAAAGGGTTAAAGATTTTTGCAATGACAGACATGAGGAACAGATGATTATAGCCTTCAGTAGGTCAGAAACTCCACCACATATTCTGTGTACTGTCTCTCTGTTACTGCTGCTCTGCTGTGTGTTGTCTCTCTGTTACTGCTGCTCTGCTGTGTCCTGTCTCTCTGTTACTGCTGCTCTGTTGTGTGCTGTGTCCTGTCTCACTGTTCCTGCTGCTCTGTTGTGTGTTGTCTTTCTGTTACTGCTGGTCTGCTGTGTGCTGTGTACTGTCTCTCCGTTACTGCTGCTCTGCTGTGTGCTGTGTACTGACTCTCTGTTTCTGCTGCTCTGCTGTGTGCTGTGTACTGTCTCTCTGTTACTGCTGCTCTGCTGTGTTCAATGTTATGCTTGGGTCATTTGGTATGTTTGGTTCGTGTTGTTCATTGCCTTATCTTTTGCAATCTTGGTTAGTCTGGTTCTTTACATTGATAATTCTCTACCTGGTTAGTGTTTCTTTATGCTTTATCTAATAATAATTCTTCTGTACTTCAGCCATTCCTCACCTCATTTCAGGCTAAACTTTACTACTACATGGTGTTTAGACTAATAAATAGACTTGTACTTGGTGAAATAAATTCAAAATTTTTACCACTGGTGTGTTGTTTGCAGTGTTTTTTGTTTTCACTTTACGCTACATGTGCTGCTAGGCTGTTACTAGAGTTTATTTGTCTGATACATTTAATTTTTTCACAATGAAGTACTCCAGTCACCTGTCTTATCTCACCTGTCCCATCTCACCTGTCCCATCTCACCTGTCTCATAAATTCTTTGATCTCATAACCTACAGTACATTTAAGTACATGCTCAGTTTCTTGTTCCACTCTAGTGTGGTGACTTCAACACACACAGTGTTGTTCCCTCATCTATGTTCCCTGAAAAAGGAAAGCTGAAAAAGAAGCAGCAGCCAGTTTACACACAGCTACTGTATCAGAACCACAGACCCCTGGGTTACTGCACTGGGTGCAGGGGAAGGGGAGGAGGTTAAGACAGGACAGAGCACCACCCATCACTGGACATACATACACACACAGAGCACCACCCATCACTGGACATACATACACACACAGAGCACCACCCATCACTGGACATACATACACACACAGAGCACCACCCATCACTGGACATACACACACACACACACAGAGCACCACCCATCACTGGACATACATACACACACAGAGCACCAACCATCACTGGACATACATACACACACAGAGCACCAACCATCACTGGACATACATACACACGCAGAGCACCAACCATCACTGGACATACATACACACGCAGAGCACCAACCATCACTGGACATACATACACACGCAGAGCACCAACCATCACTGGACATACATACACACGCAGAGCACCAACCATCACTGGACATACACACACACACACAGAGCACCAACCATCACTGGACATACACACACACACACACACACAGAGCACCAACCATCACTGGACATACATACATACACACGCAGAGCACCAACCATCACTGGACATACACACACACACACACACACACACACAGAGCACCAACCATCACTGGACATACACACACACACAGAGCACCAACCATCACTGGACATACACACACACACACAGAGCACCAACCATCACTGGACACACACACACACACACACACACACACACACACACACACACACACACACACACACACACACACACACACACACAGAGCACCAACCATCACTGGACATACACACACACACACACACACACAGCACCAACCATCACTGGACATACACACACACACACACACACACACACACACACAGAGCACCAACCATCACTGGACATACACACACACACACACACACACAGAGCACCAACCATCACTGGACATACACACACACACACACACACACACACACACACACACACACACAGAGAGAGCACCAACCATCACTGGACATACACACACACACAGAGCACCAACCATCACTGGACATACACACACACACAGAGCACCAACCATCACTGGACATACACACACACACAGAGCACCAACCATCACTGGACATACACACACACACACACACACACACACACACACACAGAGAGCACCAACCATCACTGGACATACATACACACACACAGTACCAACCACCACTGAACAAATACATTCAAAGAGGACAATTTAGAATATACAATCAACCTAACTTCCATATTTATGTACTGTGAGAGGAAACCAGAGACCCTGGAGGAAACCCCCATTGACACAGGAAGCATTAATTTGCATAATGATGGATCTCAATTTGCATATATTGAATAATGTACGTTTGAACATAGTGGTGGAGATTTGAAACGCTATTCTGTAAAGAAGGTGGGGCGATTACATAACCACTTCTGAAAACTGCATAAAAATGTGTGTTGTGTGTGATTGTTAGACATATTCCAGACTATGCCTCGTTTGTAATATTGAGCTCAGAATAAAGATGAGACTGGCTATTCTCTTCAATTAATTCCAGAGTCTGCATCTTTATTTTCTATTTAAAGTTTACTTAATGAAATTACTGGAATGTGGGAAAAATTTAGGAATGACAAGACTCATGTTTAGTATGTGATCTAAAGACCACTGGTGCTTGAATTAACTGTGTAATGCAGTAATGCCCCTAGTGGGCCTGCCAGTGGGCCCACCGGTGGGCCCAAACTGGCATACTTAAATCACTTGATTTAAGTGCATTTATCAACATAACATTTCTTAGGACTAATACAAGTACCTGCTTACCAACTTTCAGCCGTCTACATACATCCGTTCGCCAGAAATCCCACGCTGAATACACCGTGTGCACTGTTGTGCCAGGCCTTTTAATTGGCCTTTTAACCCCCTTATGCACCAACGCCCCCTAGCGGGCCAGTGGGCAGGCCCAAACTGGCATGCTCAAATAAATTACTTGATAACATCGAATATTCTTAAAGGACAGTACATTTATTAACATAACATTTCTTAGGACTAATACCTGCTTACCGATTTTCAGATGTCTACATGCATCCGCTCGCCAGAAATTGCACACTGAAGACACCGCATTTTTCGAGTAAAATTTCCACAAAAATGTGCCTGTCCTTTTAAGTTGCCTTTTAAAACATCCTTCCGGTATAAGATAAGTTCAGATTTTGTCATAGTAAATTCAATTACCATCAAAACAACTGCGTGACATGTTTAAATGGTCTACAGAGTGTTAGTAAGGTTCTTTAATTGCATGCTTACTTCTTTGCGTAAAAACAAAGTTTTTCTTTCGTTTCGGTTCCTTTGTAACAAACCCAAACTACGCAAGCCTTTGGTTAACTGAAAATGCATGCTACTGACATAAAACTGTTGCTGAATAGAGCGTTAGTCCCCCCTTTTCTATTTTATATTGATTTCTATTGACCATTGCCGTGCCATTGTCTTGGAGTGACAGCAATTCACACCTATGTGTGAAGGGGGAAGGGGCGGGTGACTAGCATTTACTTCCAGGTGTTTCCAAGTGTTTCTATGGCCATCCGTGTGATTGGCAGCTGATTCATCAAATAGAGGAGGCTTAGACGAAAACGTAGACCCCTCGGTCGCCTTATTTAGTCATCCCTTTAATGTTTAAAGACCTGCGTACTGTGTACTGTTGTTAGCAGATAGCATAGTGCATCAGTTTGGTGCTGTTTGGCACTGTTTGGTGCTGTTTGGCGAAACTCGTACAACCATAAGAATGATTTGATGATTTTGCCAATACATTTGGACATCATGGAAATGAAGAGGTTTATTTTAGCTGAAGTTTATGTGGAGTTGTTTGGGTGCTGCTAGCATAGACTAGCTTTGCTGCTAGCATGGACAAGCATCAATGTTTGCATAGCAAATCACCGGATGTTTCCATTCACTGCTGGAAAATTTAAAAGTTAAAATGAATCTCCAGCATCAATAGACACGTTATACACCCCAAAAATCAAAGGTGTTTTATTTATTTATTTACATTTTCTTCTGTATTAGATGAGCTCATATGGAACCTAAATGATGGACAAATAAGCATGGATGTGAATGGATGTCTTGTCCCAAGTGTCTACTGCAAATTGAATCCTGAATGATCATTGTGCTATGTGTACAATTTCAGGTAACTAGTGTTAAAGTGAAAAAGTACAAATGGTTCAAAAATGATCTTAAATCTGCAGGTGTACAGAAAGGGCTCTGGGTATAGGAAAGACTCAGCTTCAGCTTGTAATCATACTTTATGGTCCTAATATTATCTCATAACTGTAATCATACTTTAGACTTAATCTTCTCATAATGTCTCATAATTAACTTGTCATAATCCTATCTCATTATTGTAATGATACATTGGATATAATCTTTTCATAATTATAGCAGTCATCCTTCAAAGTGAGACCATATCTGACAACTTCCTTATATGTGTTTGAACCACGCTATTCATCAGCCTCCCAATTATCACAGTAAACTAATTAGACTGTTTTCTATCATAGGTGCATTTATTGACAATTTACCAGAATTAACAAACGCTAATTTATCTGTAGATCCTGAAGCACACTGAGAATTAATTCTGCATCATTTTCAATAAAAAGAATTAGCAAAAAGAGACTGGCACCTTGATTTAATGACCGTATATGCAGTTTAAACAAGCTGTGCAAAGCTTGGAGTGTAAATGGGGAAATACTAAATTAGAAGTATTTAAAGCTTGATTGGAAAAATAGCCTCACTGAACATGGGCATTCCCTCACTGAGGCAAAAATCACTATATTTATCATCTCTAATAGAAAGAAAAGAAAACAATCCAAGATTCTTATTTAATGCTACAAATTAACAAGAAGCAAACTGAAATCAAACTCCTTATTCTGCAGAAATATGTCAGTAATACATTTATGAAATATTTTAATGACAAGATTATTAAGAAAAACATCAGTTGTGCTTCTTCAGATGGCTAATCTACATATACATTTTGGCAGTTACATGAGCAGATGTAATGGTCTTCTAATTGGATGCTCTGAAAAGTTATTAAATAAACTCCGATTCATACAGAATGCTACAGCCAGAGTCCATAAATGGGCTAGAAAGCTTGATCACATTAGTCTTGTCCTTTTACCTCTGCACGTGCTCCCAGTTAAATTTGAAACAGACTTTAAAATTATCTTATTAACATATAAAGCACTAAATGGTCTGGTTTTCAGTATCTGAGTGAACCTGCTGTATACTATGTCTCACCTAATATGTTTACACAGCAATTTATCAGGTAGTACCAAAGTGGAACATTACTCCTTAACAGTGTTTCCAGCTGGTGGACCCCTACAGTTCCAGTTGATCTTACAATATACATCTGTAATTCACAAACAGGCCCCTTAACTTCACAATACCCCTTAACAGCCTAAACACACACATTGAGTTTACACTACACATCTGTAATTCACAAACAGTCCCCTTTACTTTACAATACCCCTCACCAGCCTAAACACACACATT